>NC_082346.1:10000-610000 GCF_027477595.1 Haemorhous mexicanus
TGGCTCCGGTTCCCGGTGCTGGTTGGGGTGTTGCGGTACTCTCGTGCGGCCTGGGGTTGCGGGGGTTTGTTTTTTTTGGGTGTGCGGTTTGTGTCGGGATTTCGGTCGGGCATCTGCCCGGTCGTCTGCGTCTTGGGGGTCCTTTCTGGGGGCGTGTCGCTCTGGTGACGTAGTACGTCGGTGTGGTGTGTGTAGTGCGCCGAGTCGGTCGGCAGGGGGTGCTGTTTCTGCGCGTCGCTATGTGTTACGGCACGGGGCGGTGTGGGCGCAGCGCGTTGTGTGCGGCAGCAGTGGACGGTGCTCGGGCTAGCGGGGGGCTGCGTCTGGGGTGGGGGCGGGTGGTTATTGTGGACTGGTAGGAGGTGGGGTATGGATTATGGGTCCCTATAGGGTATATAGGTAAAAAGAATAAAAACTATATGTCTGGTGCAGCAGTAGAAAATTTCAGGCTCCCCGGGAGTAAAAGGGTGTGGTTTTTTTTTTTTTTTTTTTTTCTCTTTTATTCCCGGGGAGCCTGAAAGTTTCTACTGCTGCATTTGTATTCTAAAGCTAGAAAGGAAGACAAGTTATAGAAGAGGGGGAGAGAGAGGAGAGAGAAAAGAACAGAGAGAGAGAGAAGAGAGAAAAGAACAGAGAGAGAGAGAGAAGAGAGAAAAGAACAGAGAGAGAGAGGAGAGGAGAGAGGGGAGAGGGAAAAGAACAGAGAGAGAGAGGAGAGAGGGAAAAGAACAGAGAGAGAGAGGAGAGGAGAGAGGGGAGAGGGAAAAGAACAGAGAGAGAGGAGAGGAGAGAGGAGAGGGAGGAGAGAGAAAAGAACAGAGAGAGAGAGAGGGAAAAGAATAGAGAGAGAGAGAGGGAAAAGAACACAAAGGGGGAGAAAAGAAAGGTAGAGAGGGAGGGAGGTAGAGAGAGAGAAGAGGTAGAGAGAGAGAGAAGAGGTAGAGAGAATAGAGAAAAAAAGCATGAGCAAAAGAGAGGGAGAGAGAAAAAAGATTGAAGGAAGGGAGGAGAAGGAAAAGAAAGAGGACAGGGAGAAACTGAAGAAGGAGAGGAGTTAGGAGTTAGAATGAAAATAAAAAGGAAAGGGAGAGAGTGAAGGAGAAGAGGAATTAGAAGGGAAAGTGGTTAGGGTTAGAGTTGAAGTGAAGACTTGGGCTAGAGTGAAAAACAAAAAGAGTACGAGCGAAAAAGACAAACCGAGTAAAAAGAGAACACAGAGCGGAAAAGAAGGGAGAAAAGTTAAGGTTTAGAGGGAAGAGAAATAAGGTGCAAATTATAGACAACAGACAGAAAAATGAATACAGTTAGAGACAAATAGGGAAATGGACAAACAGAAGAAAGGAAGCATATGGAAACAGAGTTACAGAGGCAGAGGCACAGAGCTAGAAAGGGTGAGAAACAGAAACAAAAGGTTAGAGACAGATGGAAATTAAGTCAAGTCAGAAATAGAAAAGTGAAGTGAGGAGCAAAAGGGAGAACTACAGTGGAAAAGAAAAAGACAAAACCACACCGAAAGGAGGCAGGGGCCAGGGTGGGGGTAGGGGTTGTCTTTATTAGGGGTGATTCAAGTTTATTAAATGAATATTTTAATTTACATTTCAGCAAAATACATGGAAACGGTCTATACAAATGCAAGTACAGATACAATCTATAAACACACTGGTAAAAGTCTAATTTACATACAGAGCAATACGGGGGAAATGCAGCAGCTGATGCCAATACAGAGCAATACGGGGGAAATGCAGCAGCTGATGCCAATACAGAGCAATACGGGGGAAATGCAGCAGCTGATGCCAATACAGAGCAATACGGGGGAAATGCAGCAGCTGATGCCAATACAGAGCAATACGGGGGAAATGCAGCAGCTGATGCCAATACAGAGCAATACGGGGGAAATGCAGCAGCTGATGCCAATACAGAGCAATACAGAGCAATACAGAGCAATACAGAGCAATACAGAGCAATACAGAGCAATACAGAGCAATACAGAGCAATACAGAGCAATACAGAGCAATACAGAGCAATACAGAGCAATACAGAGCAATACAGAGCAATACAGAGCAATACAGAGCAATACAGAGCAATACAGAGCAATACAGAGCAATACAGAGCAATACAGAGCAATACAGAGCAATACACATTAACACACTGTGATAATAAATCAACCTGTAATGAAAATATGAAAAAGGTTGTTACAGGAAGCCCAAAACAACAAAAGCACATTGAAAACAACGCTCATCTACCATTAACACCCCCTTCCGACACAAAATCGCCATCGCTCTGAGCACAACTGCTAAATTACACACTGGCAGTCTTTGGTCCCCGGGAACACTGTTCCCAGAAGCCTCCAAAAAATCCTCCTGCCTGACGAAAACCCCGGCCCCTGGACGGTCCGCGCCCAAACTTTGGCGATGAACGTCGCCTCGCGGACCGGCCGGGACCGAGGAAAAAAAAACCCAGCCGGGGGGAAAAAAAAAAAAACCCCCCGGCTGGGGATTTTTTATTCTAAATTTAAAAATGAGTTGAAAAACCTGAAAGGCAAAAGTCATACAAGGTGTTAGAAACCTTCAACACACACACTTCCTTCAGGTTACACACAAAACCACGCTCACTCACATGTTAAATCCCTCTGCTAACCCCCGGCACTCATTCGTAGCGCTCTTCGGGAACGGGGTTCCCGGGAGCCTCCAAAAAACAATCCTCCTGCCTGACGAAAACCCCGGCCCCTGGACGGTCCGCGCCCAAACTTTGGCGATGAACGTCGCCTCGCGGACCGGCCGGGACCGAGGAAAAAAAAACCCAGCCGGGGGGAAAAAAAAAAAAAACCCCCGGCTGGGGATTTTTTATTCTAAATTTAAAAATGAGTTGAAAAACCTGAAAGGCAAAAGTCATACAAGGTGTTAGAAACCTTCAACACACACACTTCCTTCAGGTTACACACAAAACCACGCTCACTCACATGTTAAATCCCTCTGCTAACCCCCGGCACTCATTCATAGCGCTCTTCGGGAACGGGGTTCCCGGGAGCCTCCAAAAAACAATCCTCCTGCCTGACGAAAACCCCGGCCCCTGGACGGTCCGCGCCCAAACTTTGGCGATGAACGTCGCCTCGCGGACCGGCCGGGACCGAGGAAAAAAAAACCCAGCCGGGGGGAAAAAAAAAAAAACCCCCCGGCTGGGGATTTTTTATTCTAAATTTAAAAATGAGTTGAAAAACCTGAAAGGCAAAAGTCATACAAGGTGTTAGAAACCTTCAACACACACACACACACACTTCCTTCAGCTTACACACAAAACCACGCTCACTCACATGTTAAATCCCTCTGCTAACCCCCGGCACTCATTCGTAGCGCTCTTCGGGAACGGGGTTCCCGGGAGCCTCCAAAAAACAATCCTCCTGCCTGACGAAAACCCCGGCCCCTGGACGGTCCGCGCCCAAACTTTGGCGATGAACGTCGCCTCGCGGACCGGCCGGGACCGAGGAAAAAAAAACCCAGCCGGGGGGAAAAAAAAAAAAACCCCCCGGCTGGGGATTTTTTATTCTAAATTTAAAAATGAGTTGAAAAACCTGAAAGGCAAAAGGTCATACACACAAGGTTAGTTCCAGTCAGGGTGCACTCACACGTGCGGAGACGAGCGGACACAGACGGCCACGTGCTCTCGCACGCTTCCGACTTGAATGCTCACTGCGGCCCTTACTTGAAACGCTGGAGAACGTGCTTCGACGCGTCTTCTGGCTGCTGCTCCTCGATGTCAAATGGTAGATTCCGGGGAGAAATCGGTAGGCTCGGGGACCTGCGAGACGAGAGGAAGTGGTCAACAAGGGGCTGACAGCTAGGACTTGTCCCCACTCTGGACCGATAAAATTTCTACCCAAAATCCCATAGAAGACAGATGAGCGGTAAAGTTTTCGTAACTGTTCTACCTAGCTGTGACTACGTGCCAGGGCAGGGCAGCTCCAATCGTAACAGGTACAAAATAAGTAAACACGATATAAGCCGACGCATACGGTGCAAGTGTACGTATGGTGTAATTACAGACAATACAAGTACCTGAACTATAAGCCAACATAGGTACAGCCAACATAGGTACAGACACTATAAGCCAACATAGGTACAGCCAACATAGGTACAGACACTATAAGTACAGACACTATAAGCCAACATAGGTACAGACACTATAAGTACAGACACTATAAGCCAACATAGGTACAGACACTATAAGCCAACATAGGTACAGACACTATAAGTACAGACACTATAAGCCAACATAGGTACAGACACTATAAGCCAACATAGGTACAGACACTATAAGCCAACATAGGTACAGACACTATAAGCCAACATAGGTACAGCCAGCATAGGTACAGACACTATAAGCCAACATAGGTACAGCCAACATAGGTACAGACACTATAAGCCAGCATAGGTACAGACACTATAAGCCAACATAGGGACAGCCAACATAGGTACAGACACTATAAGCCAACATAGGTACAGACACTAAAGGTACAGACACTATAAGCCAACATAATTACAGACAATATAAGCCAACATAGGTACAGACAATATAGAGTACATACAATATAAGCCAACGCAGGTAGATACAGTATAAGTACACAGAGTATAAGCCAACACAGGTAGATAAGGTATAAGCCAGGACTTGACATAACTCTCTGAAAGATTAATTCTTGAGCCCTATACCCTTTGAGAAGATGGAACCTAGAGAACTACTGCGGTCACGTGAGGAGGGTGTAAGACACTCCCTCTAAAAGTCCAAGAGAATGGCGTGGAGGAAAAGGCGCTACCAAAGCCGGTAGCGAGAAGGAAGATGGATGAGGACATCTTGTGTAATCCTTCCTGTCTCAAAGAGTAAAGATTTAAAGATGCCGGAATAAGTGAAGGAATGTGTGTAAAATACGGCCGATACGGCAAGAAATAGTGCCCGTAAAGAGCTGGGATGGAACGAAGGCCTACGACATGGAAGACAGTGGAGACAGACTACGTAACACGGACATGGATGACGTAACATAGACACGGATGATGTAACGGAGAGACAAGTGGAAACTGCCTGGCGCTTTCACCTTATGGACCCAAGATTGCTAGCGCAAGATGAGCCGGGGGCTGATGATGCAAAAGGAAAGAAAGCCGTATGACGATAGGATGTAATGATGAAATGTAACTCGTTAAACGAATTTAGCGCCGAAGCGGTTAAGAGGACGCTCGAGAGGCTCGGTGGGCCTAGAGAAGGAAGCGGAGACCGCCGGTTGACCGTGGCCGTAGCTCCGGACCTGAAGGCGAACTCCTCGGGCGAAAGATCCGTGACGATGTCGAGTTGAAGAAGGCTGACGACGCAAAGTTTACGACAATGTGGAGATGGGTCGGAACTGCCCTGCCCGGCAGAGGCTGTGGTGAGGCTGAGGAGAAACCCTCTCCCTTTGCTTCCAGAGAGCCCGTCCCGCTACAGACCTCTGCGCTAAACTGACATCAAATTGCCCCCTGTGATAGTAAAGGTTTTTCCCCTTCTCCCAACTACTGGCCGCGACACTTAGCTTTTGGAAGACGAGCGGACAAAATCCATCGTCGGTTGTACGTGGACGTCGGGACGTTCTCCGTGTTTGCTTCGGTGCTGCCGTTTCCAAACTTTGGCTGCAAACCTCCTCCGGGTACCTAAGACAATACAGAAAACGTGACTATTGCCCTCAAAAAGAGTAATCCCCGGGACTCCTCTGCACCGCTGCCCCAGCTCACCTCAAATCCTGATTCTACTCCAGAGGCTGCTCAAAGGATACCTGCAAAAAGAAAAGGTACAGGCTTAGCATGCTGCTGCATAAAACTCACCTATGAGTCACCCTGCCTAAACACAGACTCACCTGCTCTCCTCTGTTCTTTGGCATGCCTGGAGCGGTGACAGCACCTGGAAAAAAGCAAAGCAGAAAAGCATGCTGAGATACTGAGAAAAGATAACCTCCCTAATCTGACAAGTATGCCATACTGATACCTTAAGCTTGTACCCACCTGACATCGGGCATGCTCGGCCAGGAGAGATGGCAAGTGGACCACCTAAAATAAAAAAATTAGGAGTAGATGTTTAGAGCTGCAGTGGAAACTGAGACCTCAGCAATACCTGCTTCTGGAAACTACTCAATGCTCACCTTGCCTACTTGGCCTTGACTGTGGCTCTCTGCCTTGACTTCCGAAAAAGACAAAGAACAGCGCTGTAACAGAGTCACCATTTACACTTCTGCTGCAGAGACAAACAGTGACGGACCTGCTCCGCGGGACTCCCAGACCCAGGATGGGGCCCTCATGCACAGATATTATCCAGATGAATCTGAAAAACAAGTAAGAACAAACGTCAAAGGTCTCCAGGATAACTTCCCAGCTGCAAACATCTTGTGTCCATCTACAAATGCCATCTAGAGTCCAACCACACCCCACATTACAAACTACAAGGCCCCGGGACTTCTTCTACTGCACCAGGCTATGCGGCAGGGCAGAGCAGCTCCGGCACAAATGCGTGCAGACACCCGTGACGAACAAGGGGGACACAACACACACAGAAATCTCTTGGCAATGGAAATGACTGCAAGGACTGAGAGAATGCAGATTGAGATGACCGAGGTGAGACCGATGGAGAGCTGATGAGGCTCAGAGAAGCCTGGAGGAAGAAGATGCTAACTGAATGATTTATCTCAAGAACTGCCAAGATGGATGCCTGGGAATCCTACGGTCAGAATCCTCTGCCTAGAGCTCACATTCTGACAAGTCCTAACCTGCCGTAATGGATCCCTTGCAGGGAGCGGCTTCCCGTACAGCTCGGGACAAGACCTGAGAAGACATCTGACTGGATGCTTCTAAAGAAGAGATGCGAGTCTGATGGCAGTCTGAGCTCCTAAGTCAAAAGTTCTATGGCATTGGTGCCAGAATAAAGAACGCGGATCACAGATGCCAAGAATGGTTTCTGATAGGCCCCTCAAAGGCCTGAGGTAATAGACATGACATATACAAAAAACACAGAATGCACAATAGACAAGTGACACGATACACACCGGACCTGCTCTGCCCTGTGCACCTTGGCACTCTGATCAAAAGCGATACTTTCCCTTTACAGGGCCTAAGGGGGCACTGCTTGGACATCCCCATCTCCAAAGCCAAATCAAAATCCCCTCACCTTGAGTCGTGACCCAGACCCCGCTTTCATCCCCTCTGTGGGTCGTAGCCCTCTACTTATCTCTCGGACAGGTGGGCGTGCCGATCCGTGCTGGGTGGAAAGAAAGCGGACCCGCTGTCTGGGAAGTCCCTGCTGACACCAGGCTGTTGTCTCTGAGTCTGCCAGGAGAAAGGAAACCAAATGTGAGCTCACAATCTTAGGAGCACGGCGGTCAAAACGTGACAATTTTCCCACTCACCGTTCTCCTGTGAAGGCACAGCTCCTCGGGCCGCACGCTTCAGGCCTGCTCAGCAGCTGACACCGTCATCACACCTGGGTTAAAGTGAAGACAAGGTGACCTGGCATTGCTGAGACCTGAATGGAGCCTCCTTCCTCCTCCCCGCCTCCTTGACTCACCACAACTCCTTGGCCGTTCCTGAGGGCTGCCAGGATGGGACCATGAAATAGCAAAGTTGAAGGCTTCATCATCACAGACTCTTGTAATACTTCCACGGGGCTCACATTTGCAGGAAACCAGGTGCATCGGCCGGTTGGTGACGGGGGCTGGATGTACGCCGAGTCGATTGCCTAAAGTGCATGAACGAGAATGGATGCTTAGAGTTGCACCAGAAATTGAGACGTCAGCAATAACAACTGCTCCTGTACACTGCTCAATGCTCACCTTGCCCACTTGGCCTTGACTGCTGCTCTCTGCCTTGACTTGCTAAAAAAAAAAAAAAAAAAGACAAAGAACAGTGCTGTAACAGAGTCAACATTTACACTTCTGCTGCAGAGACAAACAGCGAGTGACTGACCTGCTCAGGAGGATGCCTGCACCCAGGATAGGGCCCTCTGGGACAGATTTGATCCATATGAATTTGAAAGGAAAGTTAGGACAATAGTCAAACTGTTGAAAGATAACTTTACCTGAAGAGCTCCAGACATCGTGTGCCCATCTAGAGTCCAACCACACCCCACATTACAAACTACAAGGCCCCGGGACTTCCCCTATTGCACCAGGCTATGCGGCAGGGCAGAGCAGCTCCGGCACAAATGCGTGCAGACACCCGTGACGAACAAGGGGGACACAACACACACAGAAATCTCTTGGCAATGGAAATGACTGCAAGGACTGAGAGAATGCAGATTGAGATGACCGAGGTGAGACCGATGGAGAGCTGATGAGGCTCAGAGAAGCCTGGAGGAAGAAGATGCTAACTGAATGATTTATCTCAAGAACTGCCAAGATGGATGCCTGGGAATCCTACGGTCAGAATCCTCTGCCTAGAGCTCACATTCTGACAAGTCCTAACCTGCCGTAATGGATCCCTTGCAGGGAGCGGCTTCCCGTACAGCTCGGGACAAGACCTGAGAAGACATCTGACTGGATGCTTCTAAAGAAGAGATGCGAGTCTGATGGCAGTCTGAGCTCCTAAGTCAAAAGTTCTATGGCATTGGTGCCAGAATAAAGAACACGGATCACAGATGCCAAGAATGGTTTCTGATAGGCCCCTCAAAGGCCTGAGGTAATAGACATGACATATCCAAACACAGAGAATGCACAATAGACAAGTGACACGATACACACCGGACCTGCTCTGCCCTGTGCACCTTGGCACTCTGATCAAAAGTGACATTTTCCCTTTACAGGGCCTAAGGGGCCACTGCTTGGAAATCCCCATCACCAAAGCTGAATTAAAATCCCATCAAAGTGAATTGTGACCCAGACCCCCCTTTCATCCCCTCTGTGGGTCGTAGCCCTCTACTTATCTCTCGGACAGGTGGGCGTGCCGATCTGAGCGAGGGGGGAAGGAAAGCGGACGCGCCGTCTGGGAAGTCCCTGCTGACACCGGGCTGTTGTCTCTTAGTCTGCCAGGAGAAAGGAAACCAAAGGTCAGTGCATAATCTCAGCAGCACGGCGGCCAAAATATGACAGCATTGCTACTCACCCCTCTCCTAAGAACGCCCAGGTCCTCGGGCCACACGCTTCAGGCTTGCTTGGAGGCCATCGCCATTGTTGCAGGGTGCAGCTGGGTTAAGTGGAGACAAGGTGATTTATCATTGCCGGGACCTGAGTGGAGCCTCCCTCCTCCTCCCCGCAACTCCTCCGCCGTTCCTGAGGGCTGCCAGGATGGGACCATGAAATAGAAAAGTTGAAGGCTTCATCATCACAGACTCTTGTAATACTTCCACAGGACTTGCATTTGCAGGAAACCCGGTGCATCAGCCGGCAGGTGACGGGGGCTGGATGTACGCTGAGTCGATTGCCTAAAGTGCACAAACAGGAATGAATGCTTAGAGCTGCACCAGAACCTGAGACTTGAGCAATAACAACTGCTCCTGTACACTAATCAATACTCACCTTGACCACTTGGCCTTGACTGCGGCTCTCTGCCTTGACTTCCTAAAAAGAATGACAAAGAACAGTGCTGTAACAGAGTCAACATTTACACTTCTGCTGTAGAGACAAACAGCGAGTGACTGACCTGCTCAGGAGGATGCCTGCACCCAGGATAGGGCCCTCTGGGACAGATTTGATCCATATGAATCTGAAAGGAAAGTTAGGACAATAGTCAAACTGTTGAAAGATAACTTTACCTGCAGAGCCCCAAACATCTTGCGCCCATCTAGAGTCCAACCACACCCTACATTACAGGCTTCAAGGCCCCGGGACTTCTTCTACTGCACCAGGCTATGCGGCAGAGCAGAGCAGCTCCGGCACAAATGCGTGCAGACACCCGTGACGAACAAGGGGGACACAACACACACAGAAATCTCTTGGCAATGGAAATGACTGCAAGGACTGAGAGAATGCAGATTGAGATGACCGAGGTGAGACCGATGGAGAGCTGATGAGGCTCAGAGAAGCCTGGAGGAAGAAGATGCTAACTGAATGATTTATCTCAAGAACTGCCAAGATGGATGCCTGGGAATCCTACGGTCAGAATCCTCTGCCTAGAGATCTCATTCTGACAAGTCCTAACCTGCCGTAATGGATCCCTTGCAGGGAGCAGCTTCCCGTACAGCTCGGGACAAGACCTGAGAAGACATCTGACTGGATGCTTCTAAAGAGACATGCGAGTCTGATGGCAGTCTGAGCTCCTAAGTCAAAAGTTCTATGGCATTGGTGCCAGAATAAAGAACACAGATCACAGATGCCAAGAATGGTTTCTGATAGGCCCCTCAAAGGCCTGAGGTAATAGACATGACATATACAAACACACAGAATGCACGACAGACAAGTGACATGATACACACCGGACCTGCTCTGCCCTGTGCACCTTGGCACTCTGATCAAAAGTGACATTTTCCCTTTACAGGGCCTAAGGGGGCATTACTTGGACATCCCCATCTCCAAAGCCAAATCAAAATCCCCTCACCTTGAGTCGTGACCCAGACCCCCCTTTCATCCCCTCTCTGGGTCGTAGCCCTCTACTTATCTCTCGGACAGGTGGGCGTGCCGATCCGTGCGAAGGAAAGCGGACGCGCCGTCTGGGAAGTCCCTGCTGACACCGGGCTGTTGTCTCTTAGTCTGCCAGGAGAAAGGAAACCAAAGGTCAGTGCATAATCTCAGCAGCACGGCGGCCAAAATATGACAGCATTGCTACTCACCCCTCTCCTAAGAACGCCCAGGTCCTCGGGCCACACGCTTCAGGCTTGCTTGGAGGCCATCGCCATTGTTGCAGGGTGCAGCTGGGTTAAAGTGGAGACAAGGTGATTTATCATTGCCGGGACCTGAGTGGAGCCTCCCTCCTCCTCCCCGCCTCCTCCACTCACCACAACTCCTCCGCCGTTCCTGAGGGCTGCCAGGATGGGACCATGAAATAGAAAAGTTGAAGGCTTCATCATCACAGACTCTTGTAATACTTCCACAGGACTTGCATTTGCAGGAAACCCGGTGCATCAGCCGGCAGGTGACGGGGGCTGGATGTACGCTGAGTCGATTGCCTAAAGTGCACAAACAGGAATGAATGCTTAGAGCTGCACCAGAACCTGAGACTTGAGCAATAACAACTGCTCCTGTACACTACTCAAGACTCACCTTGACCACTTGGCCTTGACTGCGGCTCTCTGCCTTGACTGGCTAAAAACCACCAAAACCACCAAAACCACCAAAACCACCAAAACCACCAAAACCACCAAAACCACCAAAACCACCAAAACCACCAAAACCACCAAAACCACCAAAACCACCAAAACCACCAAAAACCACCAAAAACCACCAAAACCACCAAAACCACAAAAACCACCAAAACCACAAAAACCACAAAAACCACCAAAACCACCAAAACCACCAAAACCACCAAAACCACCAAAACCACCAAAACCACCAAAACCACCAAAACCACAAAAACCACAAAAACCACAAAAACCACAAAAACCACAAAAACCACAAAAACCACAAAAACCACAAAAACCACAAAAACCACAAAAACCACAAAAACCACAAAAACCACAAAAACCACAAAAACCACAAAAACCACAAAAACCACAAAAACCACAAAAACCACAAAAACCACAAAAACCACAAAAACCACAAAAACCACAAAAACCACAAAAACCACAAAAACCACAAAAACCACAAAAACCACAAAAACCACAAAAACCACAAAAACCACAAAAACCACAAAAACCACAAAAACCACAAAAACCACAAAAACCACAAAAACCACAAAAACCACAAAAACCACAAAAACCACAAAAACCACAAAAACCACAAAAACCACAAAAACCACAAAAACCACAAAAACCACAAAAACCACAAAAACCACAAAAACCACAAAAACCACAAAAACCACAAAAACCACAAAAACCACAAAAACCACAAAAACCACAAAAACCACAAAAACCACAAAAACCACAAAAACCACAAAAACCACAAAAACCACAAAAACCACAAAAACCACAAAAACCACAAAAACCACAAAAACCACAAAAACCACAAAAACCACAAAAACCACAAAAACCACAAAAACCACAAAAACCACAAAAACCACAAAAACCACAAAAACCACAAAAACCACAAAAACCACAAAAACCACAAAAACCACAAAAACCACAAAAACCACAAAAACCACAAAAACCACAAAAACCACAAAAACCACAAAAACCACAAACAAAAAAAACAGTGCTGTAACAGAGTCACCATTTAAACTTCTGCTGCAGACACAAAGAGTAACTGACCTGCTCAGGGGAACTCCCTCACCTGGGATGGGGCCGTCTGGCACAGATTTAATCCATCTGAAGCTGAAACAAAAGGTAGGACAATAGTCAGTGTTGCAGGATCACTTAACTTGCAGAGCTCCAGACATCTTGTGTCCATCTACAAATGCCATCTAGAGTCCAACCACACCCCACATTACCAACTACAAGGCCCCGGGACTTCTCCTACTGCACCAGGCTATGCGGCAGAGCAGAGCGGCTCCGACACAAATGTGTGCAGGCACCCGTGACACAGGACGGGACGTGACAAACAAGGGGGACACGACACACAGGCAGAAATCTCTCGGCAAGAGGAATGACTGCAAGGACGGAGAGAATGCAGATTGAGATGACCGAGGTGAGACCGATGGAGAGCTGATGAGGCTCAGAGAACCCTGGAGGAAGAAGATGCTAACTGAATGATTTAGTCCAAGAACTGCCAAGATAGATGCCTGGGAATCCTACGGTCAGAATCCCATACCTAAGCTCGCATTCTGACAAGTCCTAACCTGCCGTAATGGATCCCTTGCAGGGAGCGGCTTCCCGTACAGCTCGGGACAAGACCTGAGAAGACATCTGACTGGATGCTTCTAAAGTAGAGATGCGAGTCTGAGCTCCTAAGCCAAAAGTTCTATGGCATTGGTGCCAGAATAAAGAACGCAGATCACAGATGCCAAGAATGGTTTCTGGTAGGTCCCTCAAAGGCCTAAGGTGAAAGACATGTGACAGAGGATACCCAAACGACACATAAGACACGATAGACAAGTGGCACAATACACACCGGGACTGCTCTGCCCTGTGCACCTCGGCACTCTGATCAAAAATGACACTTTGCTTTTATGTAACCTAAGAGGACACTTCACGTACACCTCCGTCTCCAAAGCGGACTCAAAAACTCCTCCTGGTGGGTCCCTGCCCAGCACCCCACTTTGGTCCCCTCTGTGGGTCATAGCTCTCTACTTATCTCTCAGACATCTGGGGATTCCGGTCCGTGTCAGATGCACAAGAAGGCGGCCTCGACATCTGGGAAGTTCCGCTGGCACTGTTGTTCAACAACTTCCTGTTGTTACTTAGTCGGCTGCATTAAAGGAAACCAAACATCAATGCGTGATCTCGGCAGCACAGCGGCCAAAATCCAATAATTCTTCTACTCACCGTTCTCCTAAGAATGCCCGGCTCCTCGGGCCGCACGCTTCGGCCGCGCTCGGAGGCTTACGCCGTCCTCGCGGGGTACGCCTGGATTAAGAGGAGACGAGGTGATGTGGCGTTGCTGAAACCTGAGTGGAGCCTCACTCCTCCTCCCTACTTCCCCGACTCACCGCTACTCCTCGGCCATTGCCAAAGACTACCCGGGTGACACCTTTAAATAGAAAAGGCAGAGGCTTCGTCCCCGAGTCCCGTAATACTTCCAGAGGGCTCACGGGTGCAGCAAACCCAGCGCGTTGGCCGGTCGGTGACGGGGCCCGGACGTACTCCGAGTGGATTGCCTAAAGCGCACAAAGGAGAACGGATGCTCAGAGTTGCACCGGAAACTGAGACTTGAGCAATAACAACTGCTCCTGTAGAGCGCTCAATGCTCACCTTGCCCACCTCACCTTGACTGCTGATATCCGGCTTTTTAGTTTTAGGAAGTAAAGAACAGTGCTGTAAGAGAGTCACACTTTACACACCCCCAGCAGAGACAAAGGGCGACTGACTGACTGGCTGGGTGGAACCTCCTGACCCGGGATGGGTGGATGGATTTTTCCCTGAATTTCATCCTTCTGCATCTGAAAGAAAGTGAGGACAAAAGTCAAAGGGCTGCAGGGTAACTTCACAGCTGCAAACATCTTCTGTAAATCTAGGAATAGCATCTAGAGTCCAGCAACACCCCACGATCTGCAAGTCCCCGGGACTTGTGCTATTGCACCGGGCTATGCGGCAGGGCAGAGCAGCTCCGGCACAAATGTGTGCAGACACCCGTGACACAGAACGTGACAAACAAGGGAACGTTAAACACAAACACATTAGGCTACCAACAATGTGACACAAGGATGAGAAAAGAGTTCCTGGCAAGATGAAAAACGGCAAGGACCGAGAGGATGCCAAAAGAGATGACTGATGCTAAGGTGATGGTAGATGGAGGGGGCTCCTCTAAGGAGCAGAAGAAAAGACTGGAACAAAGTGACCTGTTAGAAGGACTGTTGGTCACGATGATCGAGGTGGCTGGAAGACGATGCTACGTTTGTAATGCTCTCCATATCATACAATGTTATAAGGCCCTCAGTGTTATGACTCGGGCTGGAAATGATAGATAGTGATACACGACAAAACAAAGCCTCAAAAAACATCTGACTCGATGCTTCTGAGATGTGACTCGGACAGGGCCGAGCCTGCAGGTGAAAGAACGAATGATATCGGCATTGTGCCGAAAAGTACGAGCGCTTGAGAAGCTAGAGATGACAGCTGATGCTTGTGGTAAGGGCCTTGATAGGAAAAGGCAGAGATATCTGATCCAAAGGACCCCAAAGACACTACGTAACACGGTACACCATACAACACGACACAGACCGGAACTGTTCTGCGCTGGACACACTACAGCTGCGATCAAAAGTAGAGCTTCTCCCTTTCACTGTCCTAAGAGGCCTCTTAGAAGACACCTCTTTACCCTCTGCTAATTTTTAAATCTGTCCCAGGAATTTCTAACCCAGTACTCTCTTATCCTCCCATCTACAAGCTGCGGCCCCTGACTTATCTTTTCGATGATCAGTGATGTGAATCCACATTGGACCTGAAACAAGTGTGCCTCAGAGGGACCTGTGATCGCCTGTTAGCCTCTCGGTCAGCTACAATAAATAAAACCAAAAGCAATGTATGACTGCAGGGTTATCGGGGCCAAATCCCAGCAAGTCAGCTACCTGCCCTCTCCAGAACGTACCTGAGTCCTCGAGGCTCCGGCTTCATCCTGATTCCAAGAACGTGGCTGTTATTATGAGCAGCACCTGGGTTAGAGAGAGAGAAAGTTACATGGCATTTCTGTGAGTGCAGTGGGTGACCTTGTGTGCTATAAGACATGCGAATGCCTCTGCTACATTTGTGAGAAGCCTCGGGGGGGCCCTCAAATACATACCATTTCTCACCCTGCTACCTTCAAACCACCCCCACAATAACTCCTAACCTGAGACCTGCCCACCCTCCCTCTCCTAGTCACAATGCGCAAGTCACCTGAAGCCTCAATCCCAAACATCATCTTGGACACTAAGCAAATGCTTTTTGTGATGTGATAAATGTGCTGAAAAAAGTGCTGTACTTCACACAAGCTGGAAGTTCTGGAAACTGCACTCCTCCAAAAATAAAAACAGGAACAACAAAAGAAAAATAAGACCAGAAATGACAAAAGCATCTTAGTACTCGTGAACACGCAACTCAAAATCATGAACTTCAATACTCCCTCTATTCAATGCTGTTCTCTTCACAGTATCTTCAAGGCCTCTGTTGCTTTAGATGCCCAAAAGCACCTGCTGAAAACAAGCTGAGAGAAACTGAAAAAACCCCTTCACTAAAATTAGAGGAGAGCTCTTATCCCAGCACATCCCAGAGAGGGAATGAAACCCATCAGTAAAGGCTGGGGTTAATATACCCCTGATTGCACCCGCCTCTCCTTCCCACAATGCCCAGGAAAAGGGAGGGGGCAAATCACACTGGGTATAAAGGCCCTCAGAGGAGCTGCAGCTGTTTGGCTCCTCTGACTCCAAGAGGAGGAAACGGCTTGTTATAGAGGAAAACTTTTCAGGGAAATAACAGCACTTTTTATTTTTCTACAACTACTTGGAGCAGAAGAACAGAAAACTGGTAAAAAATAAAACTGTGTGTTTTGGTAGCATAGCTAGATAAATTAGGAAATTTGCTGTTAACTTAGATCTAGGTAAATACTAAGTAGTAATTATCTACTTCATGTGTGACAAAGCAGAGTGGAGAAGATAACTAACAAGATGAATAGGCTGACTCTACTTAGGATCTCTTTTTTTTTTTGTTTTGTTTATAATGTAGATTGTTTTTTTCTTTAATTAGAACAAAATACTGGGCAGCGTAAGGTGGAAGTACATGCTAGACTGACCCTTCTCTGAGATATCTATTCTAAAGACAGAGAAAGAAGTGCCCAGAAATGAAAAAGAAAATTCTTAAAACTCAGAAAAATACAGATCTTAGTTCAAGTGAACCTGTAAAAATCGAAAAACAGAGAAGGTACCTCCACCAAAACAGATAAAATGGCAAAAAACGCCCTTCGGTCCTCTAATTTATGCTCCAAAAATATTGTGAAAAGAAGGGTCCTCCTCAAATTAAATCTCTTCAGGAAAGAAAAAAGAGAAGATTTTCGCCAAATCAAAACCTGCAAAAGGACAGACAGCTGGAGAATGCTCGGAAGATGTGCATGGGACACACAAACCAGCCTGACTTTGTGATGGTAGCAGCTGCAGTCTAGGAGGCATCATGCGCAATGTGGAATTTTAAGCATGCAGCCGGCCATTCTGCGTGAAAGAACCCAGAACACAAGTATCAGCTCATTTCAAAACTAAGAAAAACAGTCCAGATGAGGTTCGTGATGGTAAATTGAAGGAGGCACAGAGCACTCTCAAAAAAGCCAAACATTGCACAGGTGGCAGCATGGTTTCTAAAAAGCATCCTACGCAAAGCAGAAAGTACGAGCCAGCCGGCCTCTCCAGGGCACAGGCGCTGGAACACAAACGCCGGCCCTTTTCCCTGGGAAACAAAAGGCACCAAGCCTGGTTCTTGGTGTCAGTTTGCAGGAGGTACTTGGCACTCTCCAACCAGCATGACTTGGCACTGGTGCCAGCTTGCGTCTTGGAGGAATCCTGCGCAATGCCCAAATTTTAGGAGCCAGCCGGCTGCTTCGAGCCTAAGGCCCTGGAACACAAACGCCGGCCCTTTTCCCTGGGAAACAAAAGGCACCAAGCCTGGTTCTTGGTGTCAGTTTGCAGGAGGTACTTGGCACTCTCAAACAAGCATGACTTGGCACTGGTGCCAGCTTGCGTCTGGGAGGAATCCTGCGCAATGCGGAATTTTAGGAGCCAGCCAGCTGCTTCGCGCCTATGGCCCTGGAACACAAACACCGGCCCTTTTCCCTGGGAAACAAAAGGCACCAAGCCTGGTTCTTGGTGTCAGTTTGCAGGAGGTACTTGGCACTCTCCAACCAGCATGACTTGGCACTGGTGCCAGCTTGCGTCTGGGAGGAATCCTGCGCAATGCGGAATTTTAGGAGCCAGCCGGCTGCTTCGCGCCTATGGCCCTGGAACACAAATGCCGGCCCTTTCCCCTGGGAAACAAAATTCACCAAGCCTGGTTCTTGGTGTCAGTTTGCAGGAGGTACTTGGCACTCTCAAACCAGCATGACTTGGCACTGGTGCCAGCTTGAGTCTGGGAGGAATCCTGCGCAATGCGGAATTTTAGGAGCCAGCCGGATTCTCCAGGCCAGAGACCCTGGATTACAAACGCCGGCCCTTTTCCCTGGGAAAAAAAATTCACATACCCTGGTTCTTGGTGTCAGTTTGCAGGAGGTACTTGGCACTCTCAAACCAGCATGACTTGGCACTGGTGCCTGCTTGAGTCTGGGAGGAATCCTGCGCAATGCGGAATTTTAGGAGCCAGCCAGCTGCTTCGCGCCTATGGCCCTGGAACACAAACACCGGCCCTTTTCCCTGGGAAACAAAAGGCACCAAGCCTGGTTCTTGGTGTCAGTTTGCATGAGGTACTTGGCACTCTCCAACCAGCATGACTTGGCACTGGTGCCAGCTTGAGTCCGGGAGGAATCCTGCGCAATGCGAAAATAGAGGAGCCAGCCGGCTGCTTCGAGCCTATGGCCCTGGAACACAAACGCCGGGACTTTTGCTTACCTGGGAAAAGTCACCAACCCTGGATCTTGGTGTCAGTTTGCAGGAGGTACTTGGCACTCTCCAACCAGCATGACTTGGCACTGGTGCCAGCTTGAGTCTGGGAGGAATCCTGCGCAATGCGAAATTTTGAGGAGCCAGCCGCATTCTCCAGGCCAGAGACCCTGGATTACAAACGCCGGCCCTTTTCCCTGGGAAACAAAAGGCACCAAGCCTGGTTCTTGGTTTCAGTTTGCAGGAGGTACTTGGCACTCTCAAACCAGCATGACGTGGCACTGGTGCCAGCTTGCGTCTGGGAGGAATCCTGCCCAATGCGAAAGTTTGAGGAGCCAGCCGGCTGTTTCGAGCCTATGGCCCTGGAACACAAATGCCGGCCCTTTTCCCTGGGAAACAAAATTCACCAAGCCTGGTTCTTGGTGTCAGTTTGCAGGAGGTACTTGGCACTCTCCAACCAGCATGACTTGGCACTGGTGCCTGCTTGCGTCTGGGAGGAATCCTGCCCAATGCGGAATTTTAGGAGCCAGCCAGCTGCTTCGAGCCTATGGCCCTGGAACACAAAAGCCGGGACTTTTGCTTACCTGGGAAAATTCACCAAGCCTGGTTCTTGGTGTCAGTTTGCAGGAGGTACTTGGCACTCTCAAACCAGCATGACTTGGCACTGGTGCCAGCTTGAGTCTGGGAGGTATCCTGCGCAATGCGAAAATAGAGGAGCCAGCCGGCTGCTTCGAGCCTAAGTCCCGGGAACACAAACGCCGGCCCTTTTCCCTGGGAAACAAAAGGCACCAAGCCTGGTTCTTGGTGTCAGTTTGCAGGAGGTACTTGGCACTCTCCAACCAGCATGACTTGGCACTGGTGCCAGCTTGAGTCTGGGAGGAATCCTGCGCAATGCGGAATTTTGAGGAGCCAGCCGACTGCTTCGAGCCTAAGGCCCTGGAACACAAACGCAGGCCCTTTTCCCTGGGAAACAAAAGGCACCAAGCCTGGTTCTTGGTGTCAGTTTGCATGAGGTACTTGGCACTCTCCAACCAGCATGACTTGGCACTGGTGCCAGCTTGAGTCTGGGAGGAATCCTGCGCAATGCGGAATTTTAGGAGCCAGCCGGCTGCTTCGAGCCTAAGTCCCGGGAACACAAACGCCGGCCCTTTTCCCTGGGAAACAAAAGGCACCAAGCCTGGTTCTTGGTGTCAGTTTGCAGGAGGTACTTGGCACTCTGCAACCAGCATGACTTGGCACTGGTGCCAGCTTGAGTCTGGGAGGAATCCTGCGCAATGCGGAATTTTAGGAGCCAGCCGGCTGCTTCGAGCCTAAGTCCCGGGAACACAAACGCCGGCCCTTTTCCCTGGGAAACAAAAGGCACCAAGCCTGGTTCTTGGTGTCAGTTTGCAGGAGGTACTTGGCACTCTCAAACCAGCATGACTTGGCACTGGTGCCAGCTTGAGTCTGGGAGGAATCCTGCGCAATGCGGAATTTGAGGAGCCAGCCGGCTGCTTCGAGCCTAAGTCCCGGGAACACAAACGCCGGCCCTTTTCCCTGGGAAACAAAAGGCACCAAGCCTGGTTCTTGGTGTCAGTTTGCAGGAGGTACTTGGCACTCTGCAACCAGCATGACTTGGCACTGGTGCCAGCTTGAGTCTGGGAGGAATCCTGCGCAATGCGGAATTTTAGGAGCCAGCCGGCTGCTTCGAGCCTAAGTCCCGGGAACACAAACGCCGGCCCTTTTCCCTGGGAAACAAAAGGCACCAAGCCTGGTTCTTGGTGTCAGTTTGCAGGAGGTACTTGGCACTCTGCAACCAGCATGACTTGGCACTGGTGCCAGCTTGAGTCTGGGAGGAATCCTGCCCAATGCGAAATTTTGAGGAGCCTGCCGGCTGCTTCGAGCCTATGGCCCTGGAACACAAACGCCGGCCCTTTTCCCTGGGAAACAAAAGGCACCAAGCCTGGTTCTTGGTGTCAGTTTGCAGGAGGTACTAGGCACTCTAAAACCAGCATGAGGTGGCACTGGTGCCAGCTTGCGTCTGGGAGGAATCCTGCCCAATGTGAAATTTTGAGGAGCCAGCCGGCTGCTTCGAGCCTAAGTCCCGGGAACACAAATGCCGGCCCTTTTCCCTGGGAAACAAAAGGCACCAAGCCTGGTTCTTGGTGTCAGTTTGCAGGAGGTACTTGGCACTCTCCAACCAGCATGACTTGGCACTGGTGCCAGCTTGAGTCTGGGAGGAATCCTGCGCAATGCGAAAATAGAGGAGCCAGCCGGCTGCTTCGAGCCTAAGGCCCTGGAACACAAACGCCGGCCCTTTTCCCTGGGAAACAAAAGGCACCAAGCCTGGTTCTTGGTGTCAGTTTGCAGGAGGTACTAGGCACTCTCAAACCAGCATGACTTGGCTCTGGTGCCAGCTTGCGTCTGGGAGGAATCCTGCCCAATGCGAAATTTTGAGGAGCCAGCCGGTTACTTCGAGCCTAAGGCCCTGGAACACAAACGAGGGGATTTTTTTTTACCTGGGAAAATTCACCAAGCCTGGTTCTTGGTGTCAGTTTGCAGGAGGTACTTGGCACTCTCCAACCAGCATGACTTGGCACTGGTGCCAGCTTGTGTCTTGGAGGAATCCTGCGCAATGCGGAATTTTGAGGAGCCAGCCGGCTGCTTCGAGCCTAAGTCCCTGGAACACAAACGCCGGCCCTTTTCCCTGGGAAACAAAATTCACCAAGCCTGGTTCTTGGTGTCAGTTTGCAGGAGGTACTTGGCACTCTCAAACCAGCATGACTTGACACTGGTGCCTGCTTGAGTCTGGGAGGAATCCTGCGCAAAGCTGGATCTTAGGCTCGAAGCAGCCGCCTGGCTCCTAAGGCCCTGGAACACAAACGCCCGCCCTTTTCCCTGGGAAAAAAAATTCACAAAGCCTGGTTCTTGGTGTCAGTTTGCAGGAGGTACTAGGCACTCTCCAACCAGCATGACTTGGCACTGGTGCCTGCTTGAGTCTGGGAGGAATCCTGCCCAATGCGAAATTTTAGGAGCCAGCCAGCTGCTTCGAGCCTAAGGCCCTGGAACACAAACGCCGGGACTTTTGCTTACCTGGGAAAAGTCACCAACCCTGGATCTTGGTTTCAGTTTGCAGGAGGTACTTGGCACTCTCCAACCAGCATGACTTGGCACTGGTGCCAGCTTGAGTCTGGGAGGAATCCTGCGCAATGCGAAAATAGAGGAGCCAGCCAGCTGCTTCGAGCCAAAGGCCCTGGAACACAAACGCCGGGACTTTTGCTTACCTGGGAAAAGTCACCAACCCTGGATCTCGGTTTCAGTTTGCAGGAGGTACTTGGCACTCTCCAACCAGCATGACTTGGCACTGGTGCCAGCTTGAGTCTGGGAGGAATCCTGCGCAATGCGAAAATAGAGGAGCCAGCCGGCTGCTTCGAGCCAAAGTCCCGGGAACACAAACGCCGGCCCTTTTCCCTGGGAAACAAAATTCACCAAGCCTGGTTCTTGGTGTCAGTTTGCAGGAGGTACTTGGCACTCTCCAACCAGCATGACTTGGCACTGGTGCCTGCTTGCGTCTGGGAGGAATCCTGCGCAATAGTAAATTTGAGGAGCCAGCCGGCTGCTTCGAGCCTAAGGCCCTGGAACACAAACGCCGGCCCTTTTCCCTGGGAAACAAAAGGCACCAAGCCTGGTTCTTGGTGTCAGTTTGCAGGAGGTACTTGGCACTCTCAAACCAGCATGACTTGGCACTGGTGCCAGCTTGAGTCTGGGAGGAATCCTGCGCAATGCGGAATTTTAGGAGCCAGCCGGATTCTCCGGGCCAGAGACCCTGGATTACAAACGCCGGCCCTTTTCCCTGGGAAACAAAAGGCACCAAGCCTGGTTCTTGGTGTCAGTTTGCAGGAGGTACTTGGCACTCTCAAACCAGCATGACTTGGCACTGGTGCCTGCTTGAGTCTGGGAGGAATCCTGCGCAATAATCAATTTGAGGAGCCAGCCGGCTGCTTCGAGCCTAAGGCCCTGGAACACAAACGCTGGCCCTTTTCCCTGGGAAACAAAATTCACCAAGCCTGGTTCTTGGTGTCAGTTTGCAGGAGGTACTTGGCACTCTCAAACCAGCATGACTTGGCACTGGTGCCAGCTTGAGTCCGGGAGGAATCCTGCGCAATGCGGAATTTTAGGAGCCAGCCGGCTGCTTCGAGCCTAAGGCTCTGGAACACAAACGCTGGCCCTTTTCCCTGGGAAACAAAAGGCACCAACCCTGGTTCTTGGTGTCAGTTTGCAGGAGGTACTAGGCACTCTCAAACCAGCATGAGGTGGCACTGGTGCCAGCTTGCGTCTGGGAGGAATCCTGCGCAATGCGGAATTTGAGGAGCCAGCCGGCTGCTTCGAGCCTATGGCCCTGGAACACAAACGATGGGATTTTTTTTTACCTGGGAAAATTCACCAAGCCTGGTTCTTGGTGTCAGTTTGCAGGAGGTACTTGGCACTCTCCAACCAGCATGACTTGGCACTGGTGCCAGCTTGAGTCCGGGAGGAATCCTGCGCAATACGAAATTTGAGGAGCCAGCCGACTGGTTCGAGCCTGAGTCCCTGGAACACAAACGCCGGCCCTTTTCCCTGGGAAACAAAATTCACCAAGCCTGGTTCTTGGTGTCAGTTTGCAGGAGGTACTTGGCACTCTCCAACCAGCATGACTTGGCACTGGTGCCAGCTTGCGTCTGGGAGGAATCCTGCGCAATACGAAATTTGAGGAGCCAGCCGGCTGGTTCGAGCCTAAGTCCCTGGAACACAAACGCCGGCCCTTTTCCCTGGGAAACAAAAGGCACCAAGCCTGGTTCTTGGTGTCAGTTTGCAGGAGGTACTTGGCACTCTCAAACCAGCATGACTTGGCACTGGTGCCAGCTTGAGTCTGGGAGGAATCCTGCGCAATGCGGAATTTTAGGAGCCAGCCGGATTCTCCGGGCCAGAGACCCTGGATTACAAACGCTGGCCCTTTTCCCTGGGAAACAAAAGGCACCAAGCCTGGTTCTTGGTGTCAGTTTGCAGGAGGTACTTGGCACTCTCAAACCAGCATGACTTGGCACTGGTGCCTGCTTGAGTCTGGGAGGAATCCTGCGCAATAATCAATTTGAGGAGCCAGCCGGCTGCTTCGAGCCTAAGGCCCTGGAACACAAACGCTGGCCCTTTTCCCTGGGAAACAAAATTCACCAAGCCTGGTTCTTGGTGTCAGTTTGCAGGAGGTACTTGGCACTCTCAAACCAGCATGACTTGGCACTGGTGCCAGCTTGAGTCCGGGAGGAATCCTGCGCAATGCGGAATTTTAGGAGCCAGCCGGCTGCTTCGAGCCTAAGGCTCTGGAACACAAACGCTGGCCCTTTTCCCTGGGAAACAAAAGGCACCAACCCTGGTTCTTGGTGTCAGTTTGCAGGAGGTACTAGGCACTCTCAAACCAGCATGAGGTGGCACTGGTGCCAGCTTGCGTCTGGGAGGAATCCTGCGCAATGCGGAATTTGAGGAGCCAGCCGGCTGCTTCGAGCCTATGGCCCTGGAACACAAACGATGGGATTTTTTTTTACCTGGGAAAATTCACCAAGCCTGGTTCTTGGTGTCAGTTTGCAGGAGGTACTTGGCACTCTCCAACCAGCATGACTTGGCACTGGTGCCAGCTTGAGTCCGGGAGGAATCCTGCGCAATGCGAAAATAGAGGAGCCAGCCGGCTGCTTCGAGCCTAAGTCCCGGGAACACAAACGCCGGCCCTTTTCCCTGGGAAACAAAAGGCACCAAGCCTGGTTCTTGGTGTCAGTTTGCAGGAGGTACTTGGCACTCTCCAACCAGCATGACTTGGCACTGGTGCCAGCTTGAGTCTGGGAGGAATCCTGCCCAATGCGAAATTTTGAGGAGCCAGCTGGCTGCTTCGAGCCTAAGGCTCTGGAACACAAACGCTGGCCCTTTTCCCTTTGAAACAAAAGGCACCAAGCCTGGTTCTTGGTGTCAGTTTGCAGGAGGTACTAAGAACTCTCAAACCAGCATGACGTGGCACTGGTGCCAGCTTGAGTCTGGGAGGAATCCTGCCCAATACGAAATTTTGAGGAGCCAGCCGGCTGCTTCGAGCCTATGGCCCTGGAACACAAACGCCGGCCCTTTTCCCTGGGAAACAAAAGGCACCAAGCCTGGTTCTTGGTGTCAGTTTGCAGGAGGTACTAGGCACTCTCCAACCAGCATGAGGTGGCACTGGTGCCAGCTTGAGTCTGGGAGGAATCCTGCGCAATGCGAAAATAGAGGAGCCAGCCGGCTGCTTCGAGCCTAAGTCCCTGGAACACAAACGCCGGCCCTTTTCCCTGGGAAACAAAAGGCACCAAGCCTGGTTCTTGGTGTCAGTTTGCAGGAGGTACTTGGCACTCTCCAACCAGCATGACTTGGCACTGGTGCCAGCTTGAGTCTGGGAGGAATCCTGCGCAATGCGGAATTTGAGGAGCCAGCCGGCTGCTTCGGGCCTATGGCCCTGGAACACAAACGAGGGGATTTTTGCTTACCTGGGGAAAGTCACCAAGCCTGGTTCTTGGTGTCAGTTTGCAGGAGGTACTTGGCACTCTCCAACCAGCATGACTTGGCACTGGTGCCAGCTTGAGTCCGGGAGGAATCCTGCGCAATACGAAATTTGAGGAGCCAGCCGGCTGCTTCGAGCCTAAGTCCCTGGAACACAAACGCCGGCCCTTTTCCCTGGGAAACAAAAGGCACCAAGCCTGGTTCTTGGTGTCAGTTTGCAGGAGGTACTTGGCACTCTCAAACCAGCATGACTTGGCACTGGTGCCAGCTTGAGTCTGGGAGGAATCCTGCGCAATGCGGAATTTTAGGATCCAGCCGGATTCTCCGGGCCAGAGACCCTGGATTACAAACGCCGGCCCTTTTCCCTGGGAAACAAAAGGCACCAAGCCTGGTTCTTGGTGTCAGTTTGCAGGAGGTACTTGGCACTCTCAAACCAGCATGACTTGGCACTGGTGCCTGCTTGAGTCTGGGAGGAATCCTGCGCAATAATAAATTTGAGGAGCCAGCCGGCTGCTTCGAGCCTAAGGCCCTGGAACACAAACGCTGGCCCTTTTCCCTGGGAAACAAAAGGCACCAACCCTGGTTCTTGGTGTCAGTTTGCAGGAGGTACTTGGCACTCTCAAACCAGCATGACTTGGCACTGGTGCCAGCTTGAGTCTGGGAGGAATCCTGCGCAATGCGAAATTTTAGGAGCCAGCCGGCTGCTTCGAGCCTAAGGCCCTGGAACACAAACGCCGGCCCTTTTCCCTTTGAAACAAAAGGCACCAAGCCTGGTTCTTGGTGTCAGTTTGCAGGACGTACTTGGCACTCTCAAACCAGCGTGACTTGGCACTGGTGCCAGCTTGAGTCTGGGAGGAATCCTGCGCAATGCGGAATTTTAGGAGCCAGCCGGCTGCTTCGAGCCTAAGGCTCTGGAACACAAACGCCGGCCCTTTTCCCTGGGAAACAAAAGGCACCAACCCTGGTTCTTGGTGTCAGTTTGCAGGAGGTACTAGGCACTCTCAAACCAGCATGAGGTGGCACTGGTGCCAGCTTGCGTCTGGGAGGAATCCTGCGCAATGCGGAATTTGAGGAGCCAGCCGGCTGCTTCGAGCCTATGGCCCTGGAACACAAACGATGGGATTTTTTTTTACCTGGGAAAATTCACCAAGCCTGGTTCTTGGTGTCAGTTTGCAGGAGGTACTTGGCACTCTCCAACCAGCATGACTTGGCACTGGTGCCAGCTTGAGTCCGGGAGGAATCCTGCGCAATACGAAATTTGAGGAGCCAGCCGACTGGTTCGAGCCTAAGTCCCTGGAACACAAACGCCGGCCCTTTTCCCTGGGAAACAAAATTCACCAAGCCTGGTTCTTGGTGTCAGTTTGCAGGAGGTACTTGGCACTCTCCAACCAGCATGACTTGGCACTGGTGCCAGCTTGCGTCTGGGAGGAATCCTGCGCAATGCGGAATTTGAGGAGCCAGCCGGCTGCTTCGAGCCTAAGTCCCTGGAACACAAACGCCGGCCCTTTTCCCTGGGAAACAAAATTCACCAAGCCTGGTTCTTGGTGTCAGTTTGCAGGAGGTACTTGGCACTCTCCAACCAGCATGACTTGGCACTGGTGCCAGCTTGAGTCCGGGAGGAATCCTGCCCAATACGAAATTTTGAGGAGCCAGCCGGCTGCTTCGAGCCTATGGCCCTGGAACACAAACGCCGGCCCTTTTCCCTGGGAAACAAAAGGCACCAAGCCTGGTTCTTGGTGTCAGTTTGCAGGAGGTACTAGGCACTCTCCAACCAGCATGACTTGGCACTGGTGCCAGCTTGAGTCTGGGAGGAATCCTGCGCAATGCGAAAATAGAGGAGCCAGCCGGCTGCTTCGAGGCTAAGTCCCGGGAACACAAACGCCGGCCCTTTTCCCTGGGAAACAAAAGGCACCAAGCCTGGTTCTTGGTGTCAGTTTGCAGGAGGTACTTGGCACTCTCCAACCAGCATGACTTGGCACTGGTGCCAGCTTGAGTCTGGGAGGAATCCTGCGCAATGCGGAATTTGAGGAGCCAGCCGGCTGCTTCGGGCCTATGGCCCTGGAACACAAACGAGGGGATTTTTGCTTACCTGGGGAAAGTCACCAAGCCTGGTTCTTGGTGTCAGTTTGCAGGAGGTACTTGGCACTCTCCAACCAGCATGACTTGGCACTGGTGCCAGCTTGAGTCCGGGAGGAATCCTGCGCAATACGAAATTTGAGGAGCCAGCCGGCTGCTTCGAGCCTAAGTCCCTGGAACACAAACGCCGGCCCTTTTCCCTGGGAAACAAAAGGCACCAAGCCTGGTTCTTGGTGTCAGTTTGCAGGAGGTACTAGGCACTCTCCAACCAGCATGACTTGGCACTGGTGCCAGCTTGAGTCTGGGAGGAATCCTGCGCAATGCGAAATTTTGAGGAGCCAGCCGGATTCTCCAGGCCAGAGGCCCTGGAATACAAACGCCGGCCCTTTTCCCTGGGAAAAAAAATTCACATACCCTGGTTCTTGGTGTCAGTTTGCAGGAGGTACTTGGCACTCTCAAACCAGCATGACTTGGCACTGGTGCCAGCTTGAGTCTGGGAGGAATCCTGCGCAATGCGGAATTTGAGGAGCCAGCCGGCTGCTTCGAGCCTAAGTCCCAAGAACACAAATGCCCCCCATTTTCCCTGGGAAACAAAAGGCACCAAGCCTGGTTCTTGGTGTCAGTTTGCAGGAGGTACTTGGCACTCTCAAACCAGCATGACTTGGCACTGGTGCCAGCTTGAGTCTGGGAGGAATCCTGCGCAATGCGGAATTTGAGGAGCCAGCCGGCTGCTTCGGGCCTATGGCCCTGGAACACAAACGCCGGGACTTTTGCTTACCTGGGGAAAGTCACCAACCCTGGTTCTTGGTGTCAGTTTGCAGGAGGTACTTGGCACTCTCAAACCAGCATGACTTGGCACTGGTGCCAGCTTGAGTCTGGGAGGAATCCTGCGCAATGCGGAATTTTAGGAGCCAGCCGGCTGCTTCGAGCCTAAGGCTCTGGAACACAAACGCCGGCCCTTTTCCCTGGGAAACAAAAGGCACCAAGCCTGGTTCTTGGTGTCAGTTTGCAGGAGGTACTAAGCACTCTCAAACCAGCATGACTTGGCACTGGTGCCAGCTTGCGTCTGGGAGGAATCCTGCCCAATGCGAAATTTTGAGGAGCCAGCCGGTTACTTCGAGCCTAAGGCCCTGGAACACAAACGAGGGGATTTTTTTTTACCTGGGAAAATTCACCAAGCCTGGTTCTTGGTGTCAGTTTGCAGGAGGTACTTGGCACTCTCAAACCAGCATGACTTGGCACTGGTGCCAGCTTGAGTCTGGGAGGAATCCTGCGCAATGCGAAATTTTGAGGAGCCAGCCGGATTCTCCAGGCCAGAGACCCTGGATTACAAACGCCGGCCCTTTTCCCTGGGAAAAAAAATTCACATACCCTGGTTCTTGGTGTCAGTTTGCAGGAGGTACTTGGCACTCTCCAACCAGCATGACTTGGCACTGGTGCCAGCTTGAGTCCGGGAGGAATCCTGCGCAATGCGGAATTTGAGGAGCCAGCCGGCTGCTTCGAGCCTAAGTCCCTGGAACACAAACGCCGGCCCTTTTCCCTGGGAAACAAAAGGCACCAAGCCTGGTTCTTGGTGTCAGTTTGCAGGAGGTACTAGGCACTCTCCAACCAGCATGACTTGGCACTGGTGCCAGCTTGAGTCTGGGAGGAATCCTGCGCAATGCGAAAATAGAGGAGCCAGCCGGCTGCTTCGAGCCTAAGGCCCTGGAACACAAACGCTGGCCTTTTTCCCTGGGAAACAAAAGGCACCAAGCCTGGTTCTTGGTGTCAGTTTGCAGGAGGTACTTGGCACTCTCCAACCAGCATGACTTGGCACTGGTGCCAGCTTGAGTCTGGGAGGAATCCTGCGCAATGCGGAATTTGAGGAGCCAGCCGGCTGCTTCGAGCCTAAGTCCCGGGAACACAAATGCCGGGACTTTTGCTTACCTGGGAAAAGTCACCAACCCTGGATCTTGGTGTCAGTTTGCAGGAGGTACTTGGCACTCTCAAACCAGCATGACTTGGCACTGGTGCCAGCTTGAGTCTGGGAGGAATCCTGCGCAATGCGAAATTTTGAGGAGCCAGCCGGATTCTCCAGGCCAGAGACCCTGGATTACAAACGCCGGCCCTTTTCCCTGGGAAAAAAAATTCACATACCCTGGTTCTTGGTGTCAGTTTGCAGGAGGTACTTGGCACTCTCAAACCAGCATGACTTGGCACTGGTGCCAGCTTGAGTCTGGGAGGAATCCTGCGCAATGCGAAATTTTGTGGAGCCAGCCGGATTCTCCAGGCCAGAGACCCTGGATTACAAACGCCGGCCCTTTTCCCTGGGAAAAAAAATTCACATACCCTGGTTCTTGGTGTCAGTTTGCAGGAGGTACTTGGCACTCTCAAACCAGCATGACTTGGCACTGGTGCCAGCTTGAGTCTGGGAGGAATCCTGCGCAATGCGGAATTTTGAGGAGCCAGCCGGATTCTCCAGGCCAGAGACCCTGGATTACAAACGCCGGCCCTTTTCCCTGGGAAAAAAAATTCACATACCCTGGTTCTTGGTGTCAGTTTGCAGGAGGTACTTGGCACTCTCAAACCAGCATGACTTGGCACTGGTGCCAGCTTGAGTCTGGGAGGAATCCTGCGCAATGCGAAATTTTGAGGAGCCAGCCGGATTCTCCAGGCCAGAGACCCTGGATTACAAACGCCGGCCCTTTTCCCTGGGAAAAAAAATTCACATACCCTGGTTCTTGGTGTCAGTTTGCAGGAGGTACTTGGCACTCTCAAACCAGCATGACTTGGCACTGGTGCCAGCTTGAGTCTGGGAGGAATCCTGCGCAATGCGGAATTTTGAGGAGCCAGCCGGATTCTCCAGGCCAGAGACCCTGGATTACAAACGCCGGCCCTTTTCCCTGGGAAAAAAAATTCACATACCCTGGTTCTTGGTGTCAGTTTGCAGGAGGTACTTGGCACTCTCCAACCAGCATGACTTGGCACTGGTGCCAGCTTGAGTCTGGGAGGAATCCTGCGCAATGCGAAATTTTGAGGAGCCAGCCGGCTGCTTCGAGCCTAAGTCCCGGGAACACAAATGCCGGGACTTTTGCTTACCTGGGAAAAGTCACCAACCCTGGATCTTGGTGTCAGTTTGCAGGAGGTACTTGGCACTCTCCAACCAGCATGACTTGGCACTGGTGCCAGCTTGCGTCTGGGAGGAATCCTTCCCAATGCGAAATTTTGAGGAGCCAGCCGGATTCTCCAGGCCAGAGACCCTGCATTACAAACGCCGGCCCTTTTCCCTGGGAAAAAAAATCCACATACCCTGGTTCTTGGTTTCAGTTTGCAGGAGGTACTTGGCACACTCAAACCAGCATGACTTGGCACTGGTGCCAGCTTGAGTCTGGGAGGAATCCTGCGCAATGCGGAATTTGAGGAGCCAGCCGGCTACTTTGAGCCTAAGTCCCGGGAACACAAACGCCGGCCCTTTTCCCTGGGAAACAAAAGGCACCAAGCCTGGTTCTTGGTGTCAGTTTGCAGGAGGTACTTGGCACTCTCCAACCAGCATGACTTGGCACTGGTGCCAGCTTGCGTCTGGGAGGAATCCTGCGCAATGCGGAATTTGAGGAGCCAGCCGGCTGCTTCGAGCCTAAGTCCCTGGAACACAAACGCCGGCCCTTTTCCCTGGGAAACAAAAGGCACCAAGCCTGGTTCTTGGTGTCAGTTTGCAGGAGGTACTAGGCACTCTCCAACCAGCATGACTTGGCACTGGTGCCTGCTTGAGTCTGGGAGGAATCCTGCCCAATGCGGAATTTTAGGAGCCAGCCAGATGCTTCGGGCCTATGGCCCTGGAACACAAACGCCGGGACTTTTGCTTACCTGGGGAAAGTCACCAACCCTGGTTCTTGGTGTCGGTTTGCAGGAGGTACTTGGCACTCTCAAACCAGCATGACGTGGCACTGGTGCCAGCTTGCGTCTGGGAGGAATCCTGCCCAATGCGAAATTTTGAGGAGCCAGCCGGCTGCTTCGAGCCTATGGCCCTGGAACACAAACGCCGGCCCTTTTCCCTGGGAAACAAAAGGCACCAAGCCTGGTTCTTGGTGTCAGTTTGCAGGAGGTACTAGGCACTCTCAAACCAGCATGACTTGGCACTGGTGCCAGCTTGCGTCTGGGAGGAATCCTGCCCAATGCGAAATTTTGAGGAGCCAGCCGGCTGCTTCGAGCCTAAGGCTCTGGAACACAAACGCCGGCCCTTTTCCCTGGGAAACAAAAGGCACCAAGCCTGGTTCTTGGTGTCAGTTTGCAGGAGGTACTTGGCACTCTCCAACCAGCATGACTTGGCACTGGTGCCAGCTTGAGTCTGGGAGGAATCCTGCGCAATGCGAAATGTTGAGGAGCCAGCCGGATTCTCCAGGCCAGAGACCCTGGATTACAAACGCCGGCCCTTTTCCCTGGGAAAAAAAATTCACATACCCTGGTTCTTGGTGTCAGTTTGCAGGAGGTACTTGGCACTCTCCAACCAGCATGACTTGGCACTGGTGCCAGCTTGAGTCTGGGAGGAATCCTGCGCAATGCGAAAATAGAGGAGCCAGCCGGCTGCTTCGAGCCAAAGTCCCGGGAACACAAACGCCGGCCCTTTTCCCTGGGAAACAAAAGGCACCAAGCCTGGTTCTTGGTGTCAGTTTGCAGGAGGTACTAGGCACTCTCCAACCAGCATGACTTGGCACTGGTGCCTGCTTGAGTCTGGGAGGAATCCTGCCCAATGCGGAACTTTAGGAGCCAGCCAGCTGCTTCGGGCCTATGGCCCTGGAACACAAACGCCGGGACTTTTGCTTACCTGGGGAAAGTCACCAACCCTGGTTCTTGGTGTCAGTTTGCAGGAGGTACTTGGCACTCTCAAACCAGCATGACTTGGCACTGGTGCCAGCTTGCATCTGGGAGGAATGCTGCGCAATAGTAAATTTGAGGAGCCAGCCGGATTCTCCAGGCCAGAGACCCTGGAACACAAACGCAGGCCTTTTTCCCTGGGAAACAAAATTCACATACCCTGGTTCTTGGTGTCAGTTTGCAGGAGGTACTTGGCACTCTCCAACCAGCATGACTTGGCACTGGTGCCAGCTTGAGTCTGGGAGGAATCCTGCGCAATGCGGAATTTTAGGAGCCAGCCGGACTCTCCAGGCCAGAGGCCCTGGAACACAAACGCCGGCCCTTTTCCCTGGGAAACAAAAGGCACATACCCTGGTTCTTGGTGTCAGTTTGCAGGAGGTACTTGGCACTCTCAAACCAGCATGACTTGGCACTGGTGCCAGCTTGCATCTGGGAGGAATGCTGCGCAATATTAAATTTGAGGAGCCAGCCGGATTCTCCAGGCCAGAGACCCTGGAACACAAACGCAGGCCTTTTTCCCTGGGAAACAAAATTCACATACCCTGGTTCTTGGTGTCAGTTTGCAGGAGGTACTTGGCACTCTCAAACCAGCATGACTTGGCACTGGTGCCAGCTTGAGTCTGGGAGGAATCCTGCGCAATGCGAAAATAGAGGAGCCAGCCGGCTGCTTCGAGCCTAAGTCCCGGGAACACAAACGCCGGCCCTTTTCCCTGGGAAACAAAAGGCACCAAGCCTGGTTCTTGGTGTCAGTTTGCAGGAGGTACTTGGCACTCTCAAACCAGCATGACTTGGCACTGGTGCCAGCTTGAGTCTAGGAGGAATCCTGCGCAATGCGGAATTTGAGGAGCCAGCCGGCTGCTTCGAGCCTAAGGCTCTGGAACACAAACGCCGGCCCTTTTCCCTTTGAAACAAAAGGCACCAACCCTGGTTCTTGGTGTCAGTTTGCAGGAGGTACTAGGCACTCTCCAACCAGCATGACTTGGCACTGGTGCCAGCTTGAGTCTGGGAGGAATCCTGCGCAATGCGAAAATAGAGGAGCCAGCCGGCTGCTTCGAGCCTAAGTCCCGGGAACACAAACGCCGGCCCTTTTCCCTGGGAAACAAAAGGCACCAAGCCTGGTTCTTGGTGTCAGTTTGCAGGAGGTACTAGGCACTCTCCAACCAGCATGACTTGGCACTGGTGCCTGCTTGAGTCTGGGAGGAATCCTGCCCAATGCGGAATTTTAGGAGCCAGCCAGCTGCTTCGGGCCTATGGCCCTGGAACACAAACGAGGGGATTTTTGCTTACCTGGGGAAAGTCACCAAGCCTGGTTCTTGGTGTCAGTTTGCAGGAGGTACTTGGCACTCTCCAACCAGCATGACTTGGCACTGGTGCCAGCTTGAGTCTGGGAGGAATCCTGCGCAATGCGAAATTTGAGGAGCCAGCCGGCTGCATCGAGCCTAAGTCCCTGGAACACAAACGCCGGCCCTTTTCCCTGGGAAACAAAAGGCACCAAGCCTGGTTCTTGGTGTCAGTTTGCAGGAGGTACTAGGCACTCTCCAACCAGCATGACTTGGCACTGGTGCCAGCTTGAGTCTGGGAGGAATCCTGCGCAATGCGAAATTTTGAGGAGCCAGCCGGATTCTCCAGGCCAGAGGCCCTGGAATACAAACGCCGGCCCTTTTCCCTGGGAAACAAAATTCACATACCCTGGTTCTTGGTGTCAGTTTGCAGGAGGTACTTGGCACTCTCAAACCAGCATGACTTGGCACTGGTGCCAGCTTGAGTCTGGGAGGAATCCTGCGCAATGCGGAATTTTAGGAGCCAGCCGGCTGCTTCGAGCCTAAGTCCCTGGAACACAAACGCCGGCCCTTTTCCCTGGGAAACAAAAGGCACCAAGCCTGGTTCTTGGTGTCAGTTTGCAGGAGGTACTAGGCACTCTCCAACCAGCATGACTTGGCACTGGTGCCAGCTTGAGTCTGGGAGGAATCCTGCGCAATGCGAAATTTTGAGGAGCCAGCCGGTTTCTCCAGGCCAGAGGCCCTGGAATACAAACGCCGGCCCTTTTCCCTGGGAAACAAAATTCACATACCCTGGTTCTTGGTGTCAGTTTGCAGGAGGTACTTGGCACTCTCAAACCAGCATGACTTGGCACTGGTGCCAGCTTGAGTCTGGGAGGAATCCTGCGCAATGCGAAATTTTAGGAGCCAGCCGGCTGCTTCGAGCCTAAGTCCCAAGAACACAAATGCCCCCCATTTTCCCTGGGAAACAAAAGGCACCAACCCTGGATCTTGGTGTCAGTTTGCAGGAGGTACTTGGCACTCTCAAACCAGCATGACTTGGCACTGGTGCCAGCTTGAGTCTGGGAGGAATCCTGCGCAATGCGGAATTTTAGGAGCCAGCCGGCTGCTTCGAGCCTAAGGCCCTGGAACACAAACGCCGGCCCTTTTCCCTGGGAAACAAAAGGCACCAAGCCTGGTTCTTGGTGTCAGTTTGCAGGAGGTACTAGGCACTCTCCAACCAGCATGACTTGGCACTGGTGCCAGCTTGAGTCTGGGAGGAATCCTGCGCAATGCGAAATTTTGAGGAGCCAGCCGGATTCTCCAGGCCAGAGGCCCTGGAATACAAACGCCGGCCCTTTTCCCTGGGAAACAAAATTCACATACCCTGGTTCTTGGTGTCAGTTTGCAGGAGGTACTTGGCACTCTCAAACCAGCATGACTTGGCACTGGTGCCAGCTTGAGTCTGGGAGGAATCCTGCGCAATGCGAAATTTTAGGAGCCAGCCGGCTGCTTCGAGCCTAAGTCCCAAGAACACAAATGCCCCCCATTTTCCCTGGGAAACAAAAGGCACCAACCCTGGATCTTGGTGTCAGTTTGCAGGAGGTACTTGGCACTCTCAAACCAGCATGACTTGGCACTGGTGCCAGCTTGAGTCTGGGAGGAATCCTGCGCAATGCGGAATTTTAGGAGCCAGCCGGCTGCTTCGAGCCTAAGGCCCTGGAACACAAACGCCAGCCTTTTTCCCTGGGAAACAAAATTCACAAAGCCTGGTTCTTGGTGTCAATTTGCAGGAGGTACTTGGCACTCTCAAACCAGCATGACTTGGCACTGGTGCCAGCTTGAGTCTGGGAGGAATCCTGCGCAATGCGAAATTTTAGGAGCCAGCCGGCTGCTTCGAGCCTAAGTCCCAAGAACACAAATGCCCCCCATTTTCCCTGGGAAACAAAAGGCACCAACCCTGGATCTTGGTGTCAGTTTGCAGGAGGTACTTGGCACTCTCAAACCAGCATGACTTGGCACTGGTGCCAGCTTGAGTCTGGGAGGAATCCTGCGCAATGCGAAATTTTGAGGAGCCAGCCGGATTCTCCAGGCCAGAGACCCTGGATTACAAACGCCGGCCCTTTTCCCTGGGAAAAAAAATTCACATACCCTGGTTCTTGGTGTCAGTTTGCAGGAGGTACTTGGCACTCTCCAACCAGCATGACTTGGCACTGGTGCCAGCTTGAGTCTGGGAGGAATCCTGCGCAATGCGGAATTTTGAGGAGCCAGCCGGATTCTCCAGGCCAGAGACCCTGGATTACAAACGCCGGCCCTTTTCCCTGGGAAAAAAAATTCACATACCCTGGTTCTTGGTGTCAGTTTGCAGGAGGTACTTGGCACTCTCCAACCAGCATGACTTGGCACTGGTGCCAGCTTGAGTCTGGGAGGAATCCTGCGCAATGCGAAATTTTGAGGAGCCAGCCGGCTGCTTCGAGCCTAAGTCCCGGGAACACAAATGCCGGGACTTTTGCTTACCTGGGAAAAGTCACCAACCCTGGTTCTTGGTGTCAGTTTGCAGGAGGTACTTGGCACTCTCCAACCAGCATGACTTGGCACTGGTGCCAGCTTGCGTCTGGGAGGAATCCTGCCCAATGCGAAATTTTGAGGAGCCAGCCGGATTCTCCAGGCCAGAGACCCTGCATTACAAACGCCGGCCCTTTTCCCTGGGAAAAAAAATCCACATACCCTGGTTCTTGGTTTCAGTTTGCAGGAGGTACTTGGCACACTCAAACCAGCATGACTTGGCACTGGTGCCAGCTTGAGTCTGGGAGGAATCCTGCGCAATGCGGAATTTGAGGAGCCAGCCGGCTACTTTGAGCCTAAGTCCCGGGAACACAAACGCCGGCCCTTTTCCCTGGGAAACAAAAGGCACCAAGCCTGGTTCTTGGTGTCAGTTTGCAGGAGGTACTTGGCACTCTCCAACCAGCATGACTTGGCACTGGTGCCAGCTTGCGTCTGGGAGGAATCCTGCGCAATGCGGAATTTGAGGAGCCAGCCGGCTGCTTCGAGCCTATGGCCCTGGAACACAAACGCCGGGACTTTTGCTTACCTGGGGAAAGTCACCAACCCTGGTTCTTGGTGTCGGTTTGCAGGAGGTACTTGGCACTCTCAAACCAGCATGACGTGGCACTGGTGCCAGCTTGCGTCTGGGAGGAATCCTGCCCAATGCGAAATTTTGAGGAGCCAGCCGGCTGCTTCGAGCCTATGGCCCTGGAACACAAACGCCGGCCCTTTTCCCTGGGAAACAAAAGGCACCAAGCCTGGTTCTTGGTGTCAGTTTGCAGGAGGTACTAGGCACTCTCAAACCAGCATGACTTGGCACTGGTGCCAGCTTGCGTCTGGGAGGAATCCTGCCCAATGCGAAATTTTGAGGAGCCAGCCGGCTGCTTCGAGCCTAAGGCTCTGGAACACAAACGCCGGCCCTTTTCCCTGGGAAACAAAAGGCACCAAGCCTGGTTCTTGGTGTCAGTTTGCAGGAGGTACTTGGCACTCTCCAACCAGCATGACTTGGCACTGGTGCCAGCTTGAGTCTGGGAGGAATCCTGCGCAATGCGAAATGTTGAGGAGCCAGCCGGATTCTCCAGGCCAGAGACCCTGGATTACAAACGCCGGCCCTTTTCCCTGGGAAAAAAAATTCACATACCCTGGTTCTTGGTGTCAGTTTGCAGGAGGTACTTGGCACTCTCAAACCAGCATGACTTGGCACTGGTGCCAGCTTGAGTCTGGGAGGAATCCTGCGCAATGCGAAAATAGAGGAGCCAGCCGGCTGCTTCGAGCCAAAGTCCCGGGAACACAAACGCCGGCCCTTTTCCCTGGGAAACAAAAGGCACCAAGCCTGGTTCTTGGTGTCAGTTTGCAGGAGGTACTTGGCACTCTCCAACCAGCATGACTTGGCACTGGTGCCAGCTTGCGTCTGGGAGGAATCCTGCGCAATGCGGAATTTGAGGAGCCAGCCGGCTGCTTCGAGCCTAAGTCCCGGGAACACAAACGCCGGCCCTTTTCCCTGGGAAACAAAAGGCACCAAGCCTGGTTCTTGGTGTCAGTTTGCAGGAGGTACTAGGCACTCTCCAACCAGCATGACTTGGCACTGGTGCCTGCTTGAGTCTGGGAGGAATCCTGCCCAATGCGGAACTTTAGGAGCCAGCCAGCTGCTTCGGGCCTATGGCCCTGGAACACAAACGCCGGGACTTTTGCTTACCTGGGGAAAGTCACCAACCCTGGTTCTTGGTGTCAGTTTGCAGGAGGTACTTGGCACTCTCAAACCAGCATGACTTGGCACTGGTGCCAGCTTGCATCTGGGAGGAATGCTGCGCAATAGTAAATTTGAGGAGCCAGCCGGATTCTCCAGGCCAGAGACCCTGGAACACAAACGCAGGCCTTTTTCCCTGGGAAACAAAATTCACATACCCTGGTTCTTGGTGTCAGTTTGCAGGAGGTACTTGGCACTCTCCAACCAGCATGACTTGGCACTGGTGCCAGCTTGAGTCTGGGAGGAATCCTGCGCAATGCGGAATTTTAGGAGCCAGCCGGACTCTCCAGGCCAGAGGCCCTGGAACACAAACGCCGGCCCTTTTCCCTGGGAAACAAAAGGCACATACCCTGGTTCTTGGTGTCAGTTTGCAGGAGGTACTTGGCACTCTCAAACCAGCATGACTTGGCACTGGTGCCAGCTTGCATCTGGGAGGAATGCTGCGCAATAATAAATTTGAGGAGCCAGCCGGATTCTCCAGGCCAGAGACCCTGGAACACAAACGCAGGCCTTTTTCCCTGGGAAACAAAATTCACATACCCTGGTTCTTGGTGTCAGTTTGCAGGAGGTACTTGGCACTCTCAAACCAGCATGACTTGGCACTGGTGCCAGCTTGAGTCTGGGAGGAATCCTGCGCAATGCGAAAATAGAGGAGCCAGCCGGCTGCTTCGAGCCTAAGTCCCGGGAACACAAACGCCGGCCCTTTTCCCTGGGAAACAAAAGGCACCAAGCCTGGTTCTTGGTGTCAGTTTGCAGGAGGTACTTGGCACTCTCAAACCAGCATGACTTGGCACTGGTGCCAGCTTGAGTCTAGGAGGAATCCTGCGCAATGCGGAATTTGAGGAGCCAGCCGGCTGCTTCGAGCCTAAGGCTCTGGAACACAAACGCCGGCCCTTTTCCCTTTGAAACAAAAGGCACCAACCCTGGTTCTTGGTGTCAGTTTGCAGGAGGTACTAGGCACTCTCCAACCAGCATGACTTGGCACTGGTGCCAGCTTGAGTCTGGGAGGAATCCTGCGCAATGCGAAAATAGAGGAGCCAGCCGGCTGCTTCGAGCCTAAGTCCCGGGAACACAAACGCCGGCCCTTTTCCCTGGGAAACAAAAGGCACCAAGCCTGGTTCTTGGTGTCAGTTTGCAGGAGGTACTAGGCACTCTCCAACCAGCATGACTTGGCACTGGTGCCAGCTTGAGTCTGGGAGGAATCCTGCGCAATGCGAAATTTGAGGAGCCAGCCGGCTGCATCGAGCCTAAGTCCCTGGAACACAAACGCCGGCCCTTTTCCCTGGGAAACAAAAGGCACCAAGCCTGGTTCTTGGTGTCAGTTTGCAGGAGGTACTAGGCACTCTCCAACCAGCATGACTTGGCACTGGTGCCAGCTTGAGTCTGGGAGGAATCCTGCGCAATGCGAAATTTTGAGGAGCCAGCCGGATTCTCCAGGCCAGAGGCCCTGGAATACAAACGCCGGCCCTTTTCCCTGGGAAACAAAATTCACATACCCTGGTTCTTGGTGTCAGTTTGCAGGAGGTACTTGGCACTCTCAAACCAGCATGACTTGGCACTGGTGCCAGCTTGAGTCTGGGAGGAATCCTGCGCAATGCGGAATTTTAGGAGCCAGCCGGCTGCTTCGAGCCTAAGTCCCTGGAACACAAACGCCGGCCCTTTTCCCTGGGAAACAAAAGGCACCAAGCCTGGTTCTTGGTGTCAGTTTGCAGGAGGTACTAGGCACTCTCCAACCAGCATGACTTGGCACTGGTGCCAGCTTGAGTCTGGGAGGAATCCTGCGCAATGCGAAATTTTGAGGAGCCAGCCGGATTCTCCAGGCCAGAGGCCCTGGAATACAAACGCCGGCCCTTTTCCCTGGGAAACAAAATTCACATACCCTGGTTCTTGGTGTCAGTTTGCAGGAGGTACTTGGCACTCTCAAACCAGCATGACTTGGCACTGGTGCCAGCTTGAGTCTGGGAGGAATCCTGCGCAATGCGAAATTTTAGGAGCCAGCCGGCTGCTTCGAGCCTAAGTCCCAAGAACACAAATGCCCCCCATTTTCCCTGGGAAACAAAAGGCACCAACCCTGGATCTTGGTGTCAGTTTGCAGGAGGTACTTGGCACTCTCAAACCAGCATGACTTGGCACTGGTGCCAGCTTGAGTCTGGGAGGAATCCTGCGCAATGCGGAATTTTAGGAGCCAGCCGGCTGCTTCGAGCCTAAGGCCCTGGAACACAAACGCCGGCCCTTTTCCCTGGGAAACAAAAGGCACCAAGCCTGGTTCTTGGTGTCAGTTTGCAGGAGGTACTAGGCACTCTCCAACCAGCATGACTTGGCACTGGTGCCAGCTTGAGTCTGGGAGGAATCCTGCGCAATGCGAAATTTTGAGGAGCCAGCCGGATTCTCCAGGCCAGAGGCCCTGGAATACAAACGCCGGCCCTTTTCCCTGGGAAACAAAATTCACATACCCTGGTTCTTGGTGTCAGTTTGCAGGAGGTACTTGGCACTCTCAAACCAGCATGACTTGGCACTGGTGCCAGCTTGAGTCTGGGAGGAATCCTGCGCAATGCGAAATTTTAGGAGCCAGCCGGCTGCTTCGAGCCTAAGTCCCAAGAACACAAATGCCCCCCATTTTCCCTGGGAAACAAAAGGCACCAACCCTGGATCTTGGTGTCAGTTTGCAGGAGGTACTTGGCACTCTCAAACCAGCATGACTTGGCACTGGTGCCAGCTTGAGTCTGGGAGGAATCCTGCGCAATGCGGAATTTTAGGAGCCAGCCGGCTGCTTCGAGCCTAAGGCCCTGGAACACAAACGCCAGCCTTTTTCCCTGGGAAACAAAATTCACAAAGCCTGGTTCTTGGTGTCAATTTGCAGGAGGTACTTGGCACTCTCAAACCAGCATGACTTGGCACTGGTGCCAGCTTGAGTCTGGGAGGAATCCTGCCCAATGCGAAATTTTAGGAGCCAGCCGGCTGCTTCGAGCCTAAGTCCCAAGAACACAAATGCCCCCCATTTTCCCTGGGAAACAAAAGGCACCAACCCTGGATCTTGGTGTCAGTTTGCAGGAGGTACTTGGCACTCTCAAACCAGCATGACTTGGCACTGGTGCCAGCTTGAGTCTGGGAGGAATCCTGCGCAATGCGAAATTTTGAGGAGCCAGCCGGATTCTCCAGGCCAGAGACCCTGGATTACAAACGCCGGCCCTTTTCCCTGGGAAAAAAAATTCACATACCCTGGTTCTTGGTGTCAGTTTGCAGGAGGTACTTGGCACTCTCCAACCAGCATGACTTGGCACTGGTGCCAGCTTGAGTCTGGGAGGAATCCTGCGCAATGCGAAATTTTGAGGAGCCAGCCGGATTCTCCAGGCCAGAGACCCTGGATTACAAACGCCGGCCCTTTTCCCTGGGAAAAAAAATTCACATACCCTGGTTCTTGGTGTCAGTTTGCAGGAGGTACTTGGCACTCTCCAACCAGCATGACTTGGCACTGGTGCCAGCTTGAGTCTGGGAGGAATCCTGCGCAATGCGAAATTTTGAGGAGCCAGCCGGATTCTCCAGGCCAGAGACCCTGGATTACAAACGCCGGCCCTTTTCCCTGGGAAAAAAAATTCACATACCCTGGTTCTTGGTGTCAGTTTGCAGGAGGTACTTGGCACTCTCCAACCAGCATGACTTGGCACTGGTGCCAGCTTGAGTCTGGGAGGAATCCTGCGCAATGCGAAATTTTGAGGAGCCAGCCGGATTCTCCAGGCCAGAGACCCTGGATTACAAACGCCGGCCCTTTTCCCTGGGAAAAAAAATTCACATACCCTGGTTCTTGGTGTCAGTTTGCAGGAGGTACTTGGCACTCTCCAACCAGCATGACTTGGCACTGGTGCCAGCTTGAGTCTGGGAGGAATCCTGCGCAATGCGGAATTTGAGGAGCCAGCCGGCTGCTTCGAGCCTAAGTCCCGGGAACACAAATGCCGGGACTTTTGCTTACCTGGGAAAAGTCACCAACCCTGGATCTTGGTGTCAGTTTGCAGGAGGTACTTGGCACTCTCAAACCAGCATGACATGACACTGGTGCCAGCTTGCGTCTGGGAGGAATCCTGCCCAATGCGAAATTTTGAGGAGCCAGCCGGATTCTCCAGGCCAGAGACCCTGGATTACAAACGCCGGCCCTTTTCCCTGGGAAATAAAATCCACATACCCTGGTTCTTGGTTTCAGTTTGCAGGAGGTACTTGGCACACTCAAACCAGCATGACTTGGCACTGGTGCCAGCTTGAGTCTGGGAGGAATCCTGCGCAACGCGGAATTTGAGGAGCCAGCCGGCTGCTTCGAGCCTAAGTCCCGGGAACACAAATGCCGGGACTTTTGCTTACCTGGGAAAAGTCACCAACCCTGGATCTTGGTGTCAGTTTGCAGGAGGTACTTGGCACTCTCAAACCAGCATGACTTGGCACTGGTGCCAGCTTGAGTCTGGGAGGAATCCTGCGCAATGCGAAAATAGAGGAGCCAGCCGGCTGCTTCGAGCCTAAGTCCCGGGAACACAAACGCCGGCCCTTTTCCCTGGGAAACAAAAGGCACCAAGCCTGGTTCTTGGTGTCAGTTTGCAGGAGGTACTTGGCACTCTCCAACCAGCATGACTTGGCACTGGTGCCAGCTTGCGTCTGGGAGGAATCCTGCCCAATGCGAAATTTTGAGGAGCCAGCCGGATTCTCCAGGCCAGAGACCCTGCATTACAAACGCCGGCCCTTTTCCCTGGGAAAAAAAATTCACATACCCTGGTTCTTGGTGTCAGTTTGCAGGAGGTACTTGGCACTCTCCAACCAGCATGACTTGGCACTGGTGCCAGCTTGCGTCTGGGAGGAATCCTGCGCAATGCGAAAATAGAGGAGCCAGCCAGCTGCTTCGGGCCTATGGCCCTGGAACACAAACGCCGGGACTTTTGCTTACCTGGGGAAAGTCACCAACCCTGGTTCTTGGTGTCAGTTTGCAGGAGGTACTTGGCACTCTCAAACCAGCATGACTTGGCACTGGTGCCAGCTTGAGTCTGGGAGGAATCCTGCGCAATGCGGAATTTTAGGAGCCAGCCGGCTGCTTCGAGCCTATGGCCCTGGAACACAAACGCCGGCCCTTTTCCCTGGGAAACAAAAGGCACCAAGCCTGGTTCTTGGTGTCAGTTTGCAGGAGATACTAAGCACTCTCAAACCAGCATGACTTGGCACTGGTGCCAGCTTGCGTCTGGGAGGAATCCTGCCCAATGCGAAATTTTGAGGAGCCAGCCGGCTGCTTCGAGCCTATGGCCCTGGAACACAAACGCCGGCCCTTTTCCCTGGGAAACAAAAGGCACCAAGCCTGGTTCTTGGTGTCAGTTTGCAGGAGATACTAAGCACTCTCAAACCAGCATGACTTGGCACTGGTGCCAGCTTGCGTCTGGGAGGAATCCTGCCCAATGCGAAATTTTGAGGAGCCAGCCGGTTACTTCGAGCCTAAGGCCCTGGAACACAAACGAGGGGATTTTTTTTTACATGGGAAAATTCACCAAGCCTGGTTCTTGGTGTCAGTTTGCAGGAGGTACTTGGCACTCTCCAACCAGCATGACTTGGCACTGGTGCCAGCTTGAGTCTGGGAGGAATCCTGCGCAATGCGAAATTTTGAGGAGCCAGCCGGATTCTCCAGGCCAGAGACCCTGGATTACAAACGCCGGCCCTTTTCCCTGGGAAAAAAAATTCACATACCCTGGTTCTTGGTGTCAGTTTGCAGGAGGTACTTGGCACTCTCCAACCAGCATGACTTGGCACTGGTGCCAGCTTGCGTCTGGGAGGAATCCTGCGCAATGCGAAAATAGAGGAGCCAGCCAGCTGCTTCGGGCCTATGGCCCTGGAACACAAACGCCGGGACTTTTGCTTACCTGGGGAAAGTCACCAACCCTGGTTCTTGGTGTCAGTTTGCAGGAGGTACTTGGCACTCTCAAACCAGCATGACTTGGCACTGGTGCCAGCTTGAGTCTGGGAGGAATCCTGCGCAATGCGGAATTTTAGGAGCCAGCCGGCTGCTTCGAGCCTAAGGCCCTGGAACACAAACGCCGGCCCTTTTCCCTGGGAAACAAAATTCACAAAGCCTGGTTCTTGGTGTCAGTTTGCAGGAGATACTAAGCACTCTCAAACCAGCATGACTTGGCACTGGTGCCAGCTTGCGTCTGGGAGGAATCCTGCCCAATGCGAAATTTTGAGGAGCCAGCCGGCTGCTTCGAGCCTATGGCCCTGGAACACAAACGCCGGCCCTTTTCCCTGGGAAACAAAAGGCACCAAGCCTGGTTCTTGGTGTCAGTTTGCAGGAGATACTAAGCACTCTCAAACCAGCATGACTTGGCACTGGTGCCAGCTTGCGTCTGGGAGGAATCCTGCCCAATGCGAAATTTTGAGGAGCCAGCCGGTTACTTCGAGCCTAAGGCCCTGGAACACAAACGAGGGGATTTTTTTTTACATGGGAAAATTCACCAAGCCTGGTTCTTGGTGTCAGTTTGCAGGAGGTACTTGGCACTCTCCAACCAGCATGACTTGGCACTGGTGCCAGCTTGAGTCTGGGAGGAATCCTGCGCAATGCGAAATTTTGAGGAGCCAGCCGGATTCTCCAGGCCAGAGACCCTGGATTACAAACGCCGGCCCTTTTCCCTGGGAAAAAAAATTCACATACCCTGGTTCTTGGTGTCAGTTTGCAGGAGGTACTTGGCACTCTCCAACCAGCATGACTTGGCACTGGTGCCAGCTTGAGTCTGGGAGGAATCCTGCGCAATGCGAAAATAGAGGAGCCAGCCGGCTGCTTCGAGCCTAAGGCCCTGGAACACAAACGCCAGCCTTTTTCCCTGGGAAACAAAATTCACATACCCTGGTTCTTGGTGTCAGTTTGCAGGAGGTACTTGGCACTCTCAAACCAGCATGACTTGGCACTGGTGCCAGCTTGAGTCTGGGAGGAATCCTGCGCAATGCGAAATTTTGAGGAGCCAGCCGGCTGCTTCGAGCCTATGGCCCTGGAACACAAACGCCGGCCCTTTTCCCTGGGAAACAAAAGGCACCAAGCCTGGTTCTTGGTGTCAGTTTGCAGGAGGTACTTGGCACTCTCAAACCAGCATGACTTGGCACTGGTGCCAGCTTGAGTCTGGGAGGAATCCTGCCCAATGCGAAATTTTGAGGAGCCAGCCGGTTACTTCGAGCCTAAGGCCCTGGAACACAAATGAGGGGATTTTTTTTTACCTGGGAAAATTCACCAAGCCTGGTTCTTGGTGTCAGTTTGCAGGAGGTACTTGGCACTCTCCAACCAGCATGACTTGGCACTGGTGCCAGCTTGAGTCTGGGAGGAATCCTGCGCAATGCGAAATTTTGAGGAGCCAGCCGGATTCTCCAGGCCAGAGACCCTGGATTACAAACGCCGGCCCTTTTCCCTGGGAAAAAAAATTCACATACCCTGGTTCTTGGTGTCAGTTTGCAGGAGGTACTAGGCACTCTCCAACCAGCATGACTTGGCACTGGTGCCAGCTTGAGTCTGGGAGGAATCCTGCGCAATGCGAAAATAGAGGAGCCAGCCGGCTGCTTCGAGCCTAAGGCCCTGGAACACAAACGCAGGCCTTTTTCCCTGGGAAACAAAATTCACATACCCTGGTTCTTGGTGTCAGTTTGCAGGAGGTACTTGGCACTCTCAAACCAGCATGACTTGGCACTGGTGCCAGCTTGAGTCTGGGAGGAATCCTGCGCAATGCGAAAATAGAGGAGCCAGCCGGCTGCTTCGAGCCAAAGTCCCGGGAACACAAACGCCGGCCCTTTTCCCTGGGAAACAAAAGGCACCAAGCCTGGTTCTTGGTGTCAGTTTGCAGGAGGTACTTGGCACTCTCAAACCAGCATGACTTGGCACTGGTGCCAGCTTGCGTCTGGGAGGAATCCTGCGCAATGCGGAATTTGAGGAGCCAGCCGGCTGCTTCGAGCCTAAGTCCCGGGAACACAAATGCCGGGACTTTTCCCTGGGAAACAAAAGGCACCAAGCCTGGTTCTTGGTGTCAGTTTGCAGGAGGTACTAGGCACTCTCCAACCAGCATGACTTGGCACTGGTGCCAGCTTGCGTCTGGGAGGAATCCTGCGCAATGCGAAAATAGAGGAGCCAGCCAGCTGCTTCTGGCCTATGGCCCTGGAACACAAACGCCGGGACTTTTGCTTACCTGGGGAAAGTCACCAACCCTGGTTCTTGGTGTCAGTTTGCAGGAGGTACTTGGCACTCTCAAACCAGCATGACTTGGCACTGGTGCCAGCTTGCATCTGGGAGGAATGCTGCGCAATAGTAAATTTGAGGAGCCAGCCGGATTCTCCAGGCCAGAGACCCTGGATTACAAACGCCGGCCCTTTTCCCTGGGAAAAAAAATTCACATACCCTGGTTCTTGGTGTCAGTTTGCAGGAGGTACTTGGCACTCTCAAACCAGCATGACTTGGCACTGGTGCCAGCTTGAGTCTGGGAGGAATCCTGCGCAATGCGAAAATAGAGGAGCCAGCCGGCTGCTTCGAGCCTAAGTCCCGGGAACACAAACGCCGGCCCTTTTCCCTGGGAAACAAAAGGCACCAAGCCTGGTTCTTGGTGTCAGTTTGCAGGAGGTACTTGGCACTCTCCAACCAGCATGACTTGGCACTGGTGCCAGCTTGAGTCTGGGAGGAATCCTGCGTAACGCGGAATTTGAGGAGCCAGCCGGCTGCTTCGAGCCTAAGGCTCTGGAACACAAACGCCGGCCCTTTTCCCTTTGAAACAAAAGGCACCAACCCTGGTTCTTGGTGTCAGTTTGCAGGAGGTACTTGGCACTCTCCAACCAGCATGAGGTGGCACTGGTGCCAGCTTGCGTCTGGGAGGAATCCTGCCCAATGCGAAATTTTGAGGAGCCAGCCGGCTGCTTCGAGCCTATGGCCCTGGAACACAAACGCCAGCCCTTTTCCCTGGGAAACAAAAGGCACCAAGCCTGGTTCTTGGTGTCAGTTTGCAGGAGGTACTAGGCACTCTCAAACCAGCATGAGGTGGCACTGGTGCCAGCTTGCGTCTGGGAGGAATCCTGCCCAATGCGAAATTTTGAGGAGCCAGCCGGTTACTTCGAGCCTAAGGCCCTGGAACACAAACGAGGGGATTTTTTTTTACCTGGGAAAATTCACCAAGCCTGGTTCTTGGTGTCAGTTTGCAGGAGGTACTTGGCACTCTCCAACCAGCATGACTTGGCACTGGTGCCAGCTTGAGTCTGGGAGGAATCCTGCGCAATGCGGAATTTGAGGAGCCAGCCGGCTGCTTCGAGCCTAAGTCCCGGGAACACAAACGCCGGCCCTTTTCCCTGGGAAACAAAAGGCACCAAGCCTGGTTCTTGGTGTCAGTTTGCAGGAGGTACTTGGCACTCTCCAACCAGCATGACTTGGCACTGGTGCCAGCTTGCGTCTGGGAGGAATCCTGCGCAATGCGAAAATAGAGGAGCCAGCCGGCTGCTTCGAGCCTAAGTCCCGGGAACACAAACGCCGGCCCTTTTCCCTGGGAAACAAAAGGCACCAAGCCTGGTTCTTGGTGTCAGTTTGCAGGAGGTACTAGGCACTCTCCAACCAGCATGACTTGGCACTGGTGCCTGCTTGAGTCTGGGAGGAATCCTGCCCAATGCGGAATTTTAGGAGCCAGCCAGCTGCTTCGGGCCTATGGCCCTGGAACACAAACGAGGGGATTTTTTTTTACCTGGGAAAATTCACCAAGCCTGGTTCTTGGTGTCAGTTTGCAGGAGGTACTTGGCACTCTCCAACCAGCATGACTTGGCACTGGTGCCAGCTTGAGTCTGGGAGGAATCCTGCGCAATGCGAAAATAGAGGAGCCAGCCGGCTGCTTCGAGCCTAAGGCCCTGGAACACAAACGCCAGCCTTTTTCCCTGGGAAACAAAATTCACATACCCTGGTTCTTGGTGTCAGTTTGCAGGAGGTACTTGGCACTCTCAAACCAGCATGACTTGGCACTGGTGCCAGCTTGAGTCTGGGAGGAATCCTGCCCAATGCGAAATTTTAGGAGCCAGCCGGTTACTTCGAGCCTAAGGCCCTGGAACACAAACGAGGGGATTTTTTTTTACCTGGGAAAATTCACCAAGCCTGGTTCTTGGTGTCAGTTTGCAGGAGGTACTTGGCACTCTCCAACCAGCATGACTTGGCACTGGTGCCAGCTTGCGTCTGGGAGGAATCCTGCGCGATGCGGAAATTTTAGGAGCCAGCCGGCTGCTTCGAGCCTAAGGCCCTGGAACACAAACGCCGGCCCTTTTCCCTGGGAAAAAAAATTCACATACCCTGGTTCTTGGTCTCAGTTTGCAGGAGGTACTTGGCACTCTCCAACTAGCATGACTTGGCACTGGTGCCAGCTTGAGTCTGGGAGGAATCCTGCGCAATGCGAAAATAGAGGAGCCAGCCGGCTGCTTCGAGCCAAAGTCCCGGGAACACAAACGCCGGCCCTTTTCCCTGGGAAACAAAATTCACATACCCTGGTTCTTGGTGTCAGTTTGCAGGAGGTACTTGGCACTCTCAAACCAGCATGACTTGGCACTGGTGCCAGCTTGCGTCTGGGAGGAATCCTGCGCAATGCGGAATTTGAGGAGCCAGCCGGCTGCTTCGAGCCTAAGTCCCGGGAACACAAATGCCGGGACTTTTCCCTGGGAAACAAAAGGCACCAAGCCTGGTTCTTGGTGTCAGTTTGCAGGAGGTACTAGGCACTCTCCAACCAGCATGACTTGGCACTGGTGCCAGCTTGCGTCTGGGAGGAATCCTGCGCAATGCGAAAATAGAGGAGCCAGCCGGCTGCTTCGAGCCTAAGTCCCGGGAACACAAATGCCGGCCCTTTTCCCTGGGAAACAAAAGGCACCAAGCCTGGTTCTTGGTGTCAGTTTGCAGGAGGTACTAGGCACTCTCCAACCAGCATGACTTGGCACTGGTGCCAGCTTGCGTCTGGGAGGAATCCTGCGCAATGCGAAAATAGAGGAGCCAGCCGGCTGCTTCGAGCCTAAGTCCCGGGAACACAAACGCCGGCCCTTTTCCCTGGGAAACAAAAGGCACCAAGCCTGGTTCTTGGTGTCAGTTTGCAGGAGGTACTAGGCACTCTCCAACCAGCATGACTTGGCACTGGTGCCTGCTTGAGTCTGGGAGGAATCCTGCCCAATGCGGAACTTTAGGAGCCAGCCAGCTGCTTCGGGCCTATGGCCCTGGAGCACAAACGCCGGGACTTTTGCTTACCTGGGGAAAGTCACCAACCCTGGTTCTTGGTGTCAGTTTGCAGGAGGTACTTGGCACTCTCCAACCAGCATGACTTGGCACTGGTGCCTGCTTGAGTCTGGGAGGAATCCTGCCCAATGCGGAACTTTAGGAGCCAGCCAGCTGCTTCGGGCCTATGGCCCTGGAACACAAACGCCGGGACTTTTGCTTACCTGGGGAAAGTCACCAACCCTGGTTCTTGGTGTCAGTTTGCAGGAGGTACTTGGCACTCTCAAACCAGCATGACTTGGCACTGGTGCCAGCTTGAGTCTGGGAGGAATCCTGCGCAATGCGAAAATAGAGGAGCCAGCGGCTGCTTCGAGCCTAAGTCCCGGGAACACAAACGCCGGCCCTTTTCCCTGGGAAACAAAAGGCACCAAGCCTGGTTCTTGGTGTCAGTTTGCAGGAGGTACTTGGCACTCTCAAACCAGCATGAGGTGGCACTGGTGCCAGCTTGAGTCTAGGAGGAATCCTGCGCAATGCGAAATTTTGAGGAGCCAGCCGGCTGCTTCGAGCCTAAGGCTCTGGAACACAAACGCCGGCCCTTTTCCCTTTGAAACAAAAGGCACCAAGCCTGGTTCTTGGTGTCAGTTTGCAGGAGGTACTTGGCACTCTCAAACCAGCATGACTTGGCACTGGTGCCAGCTTGAGTCTGGGAGGAATCCTGCGCAATGCGAAATTTTGAGGCGCCAGCCGGATTCTCCAGGCCAGAGACCCTGCATTACAAACGCCGGCCCTTTTCCCTGGGAAAAAAAATCCACATACCCTGGTTCTTGGTGTCAGTTTGCAGGAGGTACTTGGCACACTCAAACCAGCATGACTTGGCACTGGTGCCAGCTTGAGTCTGGGAGGAATCCTGCGCAATGTGGAATTTGAGGAGCCAGCCGGCTACTTTGAGCCTAAGTCCCGGGAACACAAACGCCGGCCCTTTTCCCTGGGAAACAAAAGGCACCAAGCCTGGTTCTTGGTGTCAGTTTGCAGGAGGTACTAGGCACTCTCCAACCAGCATGACTTGGCACTGGTGCCAGCTTGCGTCTGGGAGGAATCCTGCGCAATGCGAAAATAGAGGAGCCAGCCGGCTGCTTCGAGCCTAAGTCCCGGGAACACAAACGCCGGCCCTTTTCCCTGGGAAACAAAAGGCACCAAGCCTGGTTCTTGGTGTCAGTTTGCAGGAGGTACTTGGCACTCTCCAACCAGCATGACTTGGCACTGGTGCCAGCTTGCGTCTGGGAGGAATCCTGCGCAATGCGAAAATAGAGGAGCCAGCCGGCTGCTTCGAGCCTAAGTCCCGGGAACACAAACGCCGGCCCTTTTCCCTGGGAAACAAAAGGCACCAAGCCTGGTTCTTGGTGTCAGTTTGCAGGAGGTACTAGGCACTCTCCAACCAGCATGACTTGGCACTGGTGCCAGCTTGCGTCTGGGAGGAATCCTGCGCAATGCGGAATTTTAGGAGCCAGCCGGCTGCTTCGAGCCTAAGTCCCGGGAACACAAACGCCGGCCCTTTTCCCTGGGAAACAAAAGGCACCAAGCCTGGTTCTTGGTGTCAGTTTGCAGGAGGTACTTGGCACTCTCAAACCAGCATGACTTGGCACTGGTGCCAGCTTGAGTCTGGGAGGAATCCTGCGCAATGCGGAATTTTAGGAGCCAGCCGGCTGCTTCGAGCCTAAGGCCCGGGAACACAAACGCTGGCCCTTTTCCCTGGGAAACAAAAGGCACCAAGCCTGGTTCTTGGTGTCAGTTTGCAGGAGGTACTAGGCACTCTCCAACCAGCATGACTGGGCACTGGTGCCAGCTTGAGTCTGGGAGGAATCCTGCGCAATGCGAAATTTTGAGGAGCCAGCCGGATTCTCCAGGCCAGAGGCCCTGGAATACAAACGCCGGCCCTTTTCCCTGGGAAACAAAATTCACATACCCTGGTTCTTGGTGTCAGTTTGCAGGAGGTACTTGGCACTCTCAAACCAGCATGACTTGGCACTGGTGCCAGCTTGAGTCTGGGAGGAATCCTGCGCAATGCGAAATTTTAGGAGCCAGCCGGCTGCTTCGAGCCTAAGTCCCAAGAACACAAATGCCCCCCATTTTCCCTGGGAAACAAAAGGCACCAACCCTGGATCTTGGTGTCAGTTTGCAGGAGGTACTTGGCACTCTCAAACCAGCATGACTTGGCACTGGTGCCAGCTTGAGTCTGGGAGGAATCCTGCGCAATGCGGAATTTTAGGAGCCAGCCGGCTGCTTCGAGCCTAAGGCCCTGGAACACAAACGCCAGCCTTTTTCCCTGGGAAACAAAATTCACAAAGCCTGGTTCTTGGTGTCAATTTGCAGGAGGTACTTGGCACTCTCAAACCAGCATGACTTGGCACTGGTGCCAGCTTGAGTCTGGGAGGAATCCTGCGCAATGCGAAATTTTAGGAGCCAGCCGGCTGCTTCGAGCCTAAGTCCCAAGAACACAAATGCCCCCCATTTTCCCTGGGAAACAAAAGGCACCAACCCTGGATCTTGGTGTCAGTTTGCAGGAGGTACTTGGCACTCTCAAACCAGCATGACTTGGCACTGGTGCCAGCTTGAGTCTGGGAGGAATCCTGCGCAATGCGAAATTTTGAGGAGCCAGCCGGATTCTCCAGGCCAGAGACCCTGGATTACAAACGCCGGCCCTTTTCCCTGGGAAAAAAAATTCACATACCCTGGTTCTTGGTGTCAGTTTGCAGGAGGTACTTGGCACTCTCCAACCAGCATGACTTGGCACTGGTGCCAGCTTGAGTCTGGGAGGAATCCTGCGCAATGCGGAATTTTGAGGAGCCAGCCGGATTCTCCAGGCCAGAGACCCTGGATTACAAACGCCGGCCCTTTTCCCTGGGAAAAAAAATTCACATACCCTGGTTCTTGGTGTCAGTTTGCAGGAGGTACTTGGCACTCTCCAACCAGCATGACTTGGCACTGGTGCCAGCTTGAGTCTGGGAGGAATCCTGCGCAATGCGAAATTTTGAGGAGCCAGCCGGCTGCTTCGAGCCTAAGTCCCGGGAACACAAATGCCGGGACTTTTGCTTACCTGGGAAAAGTCACCAACCCTGGTTCTTGGTGTCAGTTTGCAGGAGGTACTTGGCACTCTCCAACCAGCATGACTTGGCACTGGTGCCAGCTTGCGTCTGGGAGGAATCCTGCCCAATGCGAAATTTTGAGGAGCCAGCCGGATTCTCCAGGCCAGAGACCCTGCATTACAAACGCCGGCCCTTTTCCCTGGGAAAAAAAATCCACATACCCTGGTTCTTGGTTTCAGTTTGCAGGAGGTACTTGGCACACTCAAACCAGCATGACTTGGCACTGGTGCCAGCTTGAGTCTGGGAGGAATCCTGCGCAATGCGGAATTTGAGGAGCCAGCCGGCTACTTTGAGCCTAAGTCCCGGGAACACAAACGCCGGCCCTTTTCCCTGGGAAACAAAAGGCACCAAGCCTGGTTCTTGGTGTCAGTTTGCAGGAGGTACTTGGCACTCTCCAACCAGCATGACTTGGCACTGGTGCCAGCTTGCGTCTGGGAGGAATCCTGCGCAATGCGGAATTTGAGGAGCCAGCCGGCTGCTTCGAGCCTATGGCCCTGGAACACAAACGCCGGGACTTTTGCTTACCTGGGGAAAGTCACCAACCCTGGTTCTTGGTGTCGGTTTGCAGGAGGTACTTGGCACTCTCAAACCAGCATGACGTGGCACTGGTGCCAGCTTGCGTCTGGGAGGAATCCTGCCCAATGCGAAATTTTGAGGAGCCAGCCGGCTGCTTCGAGCCTATGGCCCTGGAACACAAACGCCGGCCCTTTTCCCTGGGAAACAAAAGGCACCAAGCCTGGTTCTTGGTGTCAGTTTGCAGGAGGTACTAGGCACTCTCAAACCAGCATGACTTGGCACTGGTGCCAGCTTGCGTCTGGGAGGAATCCTGCCCAATGCGAAATTTTGAGGAGCCAGCCGGCTGCTTCGAGCCTAAGGCTCTGGAACACAAACGCCGGCCCTTTTCCCTGGGAAACAAAAGGCACCAAGCCTGGTTCTTGGTGTCAGTTTGCAGGAGGTACTTGGCACTCTCCAACCAGCATGACTTGGCACTGGTGCCAGCTTGAGTCTGGGAGGAATCCTGCGCAATGCGAAATGTTGAGGAGCCAGCCGGATTCTCCAGGCCAGAGACCCTGGATTACAAACGCCGGCCCTTTTCCCTGGGAAAAAAAATTCACATACCCTGGTTCTTGGTGTCAGTTTGCAGGAGGTACTTGGCACTCTCAAACCAGCATGACTTGGCACTGGTGCCAGCTTGAGTCTGGGAGGAATCCTGCGCAATGCGAAAATAGAGGAGCCAGCCGGCTGCTTCGAGCCAAAGTCCCGGGAACACAAACGCCGGCCCTTTTCCCTGGGAAACAAAAGGCACCAAGCCTGGTTCTTGGTGTCAGTTTGCAGGAGGTACTTGGCACTCTCCAACCAGCATGACTTGGCACTGGTGCCAGCTTGCGTCTGGGAGGAATCCTGCGCAATGCGGAATTTGAGGAGCCAGCCGGCTGCTTCGAGCCTAAGTCCCGGGAACACAAACGCCGGCCCTTTTCCCTGGGAAACAAAAGGCACCAAGCCTGGTTCTTGGTGTCAGTTTGCAGGAGGTACTAGGCACTCTCCAACCAGCATGACTTGGCACTGGTGCCTGCTTGAGTCTGGGAGGAATCCTGCCCAATGCGGAACTTTAGGAGCCAGCCAGCTGCTTCGGGCCTATGGCCCTGGAACACAAACGCCGGGACTTTTGCTTACCTGGGGAAAGTCACCAACCCTGGTTCTTGGTGTCAGTTTGCAGGAGGTACTTGGCACTCTCAAACCAGCATGACTTGGCACTGGTGCCAGCTTGCATCTGGGAGGAATGCTGCGCAATAGTAAATTTGAGGAGCCAGCCGGATTCTCCAGGCCAGAGACCCTGGAACACAAACGCAGGCCTTTTTCCCTGGGAAACAAAATTCACATACCCTGGTTCTTGGTGTCAGTTTGCAGGAGGTACTTGGCACTCTCCAACCAGCATGACTTGGCACTGGTGCCAGCTTGAGTCTGGGAGGAATCCTGCGCAATGCGGAATTTTAGGAGCCAGCCGGACTCTCCAGGCCAGAGGCCCTGGAACACAAACGCCGGCCCTTTTCCCTGGGAAACAAAAGGCACATACCCTGGTTCTTGGTGTCAGTTTGCAGGAGGTACTTGGCACTCTCAAACCAGCATGACTTGGCACTGGTGCCAGCTTGCATCTGGGAGGAATGCTGCGCAATAATAAATTTGAGGAGCCAGCCGGATTCTCCAGGCCAGAGACCCTGGAACACAAACGCAGGCCTTTTTCCCTGGGAAACAAAATTCACATACCCTGGTTCTTGGTGTCAGTTTGCAGGAGGTACTTGGCACTCTCAAACCAGCATGACTTGGCACTGGTGCCAGCTTGAGTCTGGGAGGAATCCTGCGCAATGCGAAAATAGAGGAGCCAGCCGGCTGCTTCGAGCCTAAGTCCCGGGAACACAAACGCCGGCCCTTTTCCCTGGGAAACAAAAGGCACCAAGCCTGGTTCTTGGTGTCAGTTTGCAGGAGGTACTTGGCACTCTCAAACCAGCATGACTTGGCACTGGTGCCAGCTTGAGTCTAGGAGGAATCCTGCGCAATGCGGAATTTGAGGAGCCAGCCGGCTGCTTCGAGCCTAAGGCTCTGGAACACAAACGCCGGCCCTTTTCCCTTTGAAACAAAAGGCACCAACCCTGGTTCTTGGTGTCAGTTTGCAGGAGGTACTAGGCACTCTCCAACCAGCATGACTTGGCACTGGTGCCAGCTTGAGTCTGGGAGGAATCCTGCGCAATGCGAAAATAGAGGAGCCAGCCGGCTGCTTCGAGCCTAAGTCCCGGGAACACAAACGCCGGCCCTTTTCCCTGGGAAACAAAAGGCACCAAGCCTGGTTCTTGGTGTCAGTTTGCAGGAGGTACTAGGCACTCTCCAACCAGCATGACTTGGCACTGGTGCCAGCTTGAGTCTGGGAGGAATCCTGCGCAATGCGAAATTTGAGGAGCCAGCCGGCTGCATCGAGCCTAAGTCCCTGGAACACAAACGCCGGCCCTTTTCCCTGGGAAACAAAAGGCACCAAGCCTGGTTCTTGGTGTCAGTTTGCAGGAGGTACTAGGCACTCTCCAACCAGCATGACTTGGCACTGGTGCCAGCTTGAGTCTGGGAGGAATCCTGCGCAATGCGAAATTTTGAGGAGCCAGCCGGATTCTCCAGGCCAGAGGCCCTGGAATACAAACGCCGGCCCTTTTCCCTGGGAAACAAAATTCACATACCCTGGTTCTTGGTGTCAGTTTGCAGGAGGTACTTGGCACTCTCAAACCAGCATGACTTGGCACTGGTGCCAGCTTGAGTCTGGGAGGAATCCTGCGCAATGCGGAATTTTAGGAGCCAGCCGGCTGCTTCGAGCCTAAGTCCCTGGAACACAAACGCCGGCCCTTTTCCCTGGGAAACAAAAGGCACCAAGCCTGGTTCTTGGTGTCAGTTTGCAGGAGGTACTAGGCACTCTCCAACCAGCATGACTTGGCACTGGTGCCAGCTTGAGTCTGGGAGGAATCCTGCGCAATGCGAAATTTTGAGGAGCCAGCCGGATTCTCCAGGCCAGAGGCCCTGGAATACAAACGCCGGCCCTTTTCCCTGGGAAACAAAATTCACATACCCTGGTTCTTGGTGTCAGTTTGCAGGAGGTACTTGGCACTCTCAAACCAGCATGACTTGGCACTGGTGCCAGCTTGAGTCTGGGAGGAATCCTGCGCAATGCGAAATTTTAGGAGCCAGCCGGCTGCTTCGAGCCTAAGTCCCAAGAACACAAATGCCCCCCATTTTCCCTGGGAAACAAAAGGCACCAACCCTGGATCTTGGTGTCAGTTTGCAGGAGGTACTTGGCACTCTCAAACCAGCATGACTTGGCACTGGTGCCAGCTTGAGTCTGGGAGGAATCCTGCGCAATGCGGAATTTTAGGAGCCAGCCGGCTGCTTCGAGCCTAAGGCCCTGGAACACAAACGCCGGCCCTTTTCCCTGGGAAACAAAAGGCACCAAGCCTGGTTCTTGGTGTCAGTTTGCAGGAGGTACTAGGCACTCTCCAACCAGCATGACTTGGCACTGGTGCCAGCTTGAGTCTGGGAGGAATCCTGCGCAATGCGAAATTTTGAGGAGCCAGCCGGATTCTCCAGGCCAGAGGCCCTGGAATACAAACGCCGGCCCTTTTCCCTGGGAAACAAAATTCACATACCCTGGTTCTTGGTGTCAGTTTGCAGGAGGTACTTGGCACTCTCAAACCAGCATGACTTGGCACTGGTGCCAGCTTGAGTCTGGGAGGAATCCTGCGCAATGCGAAATTTTAGGAGCCAGCCGGCTGCTTCGAGCCTAAGTCCCAAGAACACAAATGCCCCCCATTTTCCCTGGGAAACAAAAGGCACCAACCCTGGATCTTGGTGTCAGTTTGCAGGAGGTACTTGGCACTCTCAAACCAGCATGACTTGGCACTGGTGCCAGCTTGAGTCTGGGAGGAATCCTGCGCAATGCGGAATTTTAGGAGCCAGCCGGCTGCTTCGAGCCTAAGGCCCTGGAACACAAACGCCAGCCTTTTTCCCTGGGAAACAAAATTCACAAAGCCTGGTTCTTGGTGTCAATTTGCAGGAGGTACTTGGCACTCTCAAACCAGCATGACTTGGCACTGGTGCCAGCTTGAGTCTGGGAGGAATCCTGCGCAATGCGAAATTTTAGGAGCCAGCCGGCTGCTTCGAGCCTAAGTCCCAAGAACACAAATGCCCCCCATTTTCCCTGGGAAACAAAAGGCACCAACCCTGGATCTTGGTGTCAGTTTGCAGGAGGTACTTGGCACTCTCAAACCAGCATGACTTGGCACTGGTGCCAGCTTGAGTCTGGGAGGAATCCTGCGCAATGCGAAATTTTGAGGAGCCAGCCGGATTCTCCAGGCCAGAGACCCTGGATTACAAACGCCGGCCCTTTTCCCTGGGAAAAAAAATTCACATACCCTGGTTCTTGGTGTCAGTTTGCAGGAGGTACTTGGCACTCTCCAACCAGCATGACTTGGCACTGGTGCCAGCTTGAGTCTGGGAGGAATCCTGCGCAATGCGAAATTTTGAGGAGCCAGCCGGATTCTCCAGGCCAGAGACCCTGGATTACAAACGCCGGCCCTTTTCCCTGGGAAAAAAAATTCACATACCCTGGTTCTTGGTGTCAGTTTGCAGGAGGTACTTGGCACTCTCCAACCAGCATGACTTGGCACTGGTGCCAGCTTGAGTCTGGGAGGAATCCTGCGCAATGCGAAATTTTGAGGAGCCAGCCGGATTCTCCAGGCCAGAGACCCTGGATTACAAACGCCGGCCCTTTTCCCTGGGAAAAAAAATTCACATACCCTGGTTCTTGGTGTCAGTTTGCAGGAGGTACTTGGCACTCTCCAACCAGCATGACTTGGCACTGGTGCCAGCTTGAGTCTGGGAGGAATCCTGCGCAATGCGAAATTTTGAGGAGCCAGCCGGATTCTCCAGGCCAGAGACCCTGGATTACAAACGCCGGCCCTTTTCCCTGGGAAAAAAAATTCACATACCCTGGTTCTTGGTGTCAGTTTGCAGGAGGTACTTGGCACTCTCCAACCAGCATGACTTGGCACTGGTGCCAGCTTGAGTCTGGGAGGAATCCTGCGCAATGCGGAATTTGAGGAGCCAGCCGGCTGCTTCGAGCCTAAGTCCCGGGAACACAAATGCCGGGACTTTTGCTTACCTGGGAAAAGTCACCAACCCTGGATCTTGGTGTCAGTTTGCAGGAGGTACTTGGCACTCTCAAACCAGCATGACATGACACTGGTGCCAGCTTGCGTCTGGGAGGAATCCTGCCCAATGCGAAATTTTGAGGAGCCAGCCGGATTCTCCAGGCCAGAGACCCTGGATTACAAACGCCGGCCCTTTTCCCTGGGAAATAAAATCCACATACCCTGGTTCTTGGTTTCAGTTTGCAGGAGGTACTTGGCACACTCAAACCAGCATGACTTGGCACTGGTGCCAGCTTGAGTCTGGGAGGAATCCTGCGCAACGCGGAATTTGAGGAGCCAGCCGGCTGCTTCGAGCCTAAGTCCCGGGAACACAAATGCCGGGACTTTTGCTTACCTGGGAAAAGTCACCAACCCTGGATCTTGGTGTCAGTTTGCAGGAGGTACTTGGCACTCTCAAACCAGCATGACTTGGCACTGGTGCCAGCTTGAGTCTGGGAGGAATCCTGCGCAATGCGAAAATAGAGGAGCCAGCCGGCTGCTTCGAGCCTAAGTCCCGGGAACACAAACGCCGGCCCTTTTCCCTGGGAAACAAAAGGCACCAAGCCTGGTTCTTGGTGTCAGTTTGCAGGAGGTACTTGGCACTCTCCAACCAGCATGACTTGGCACTGGTGCCAGCTTGCGTCTGGGAGGAATCCTGCCCAATGCGAAATTTTGAGGAGCCAGCCGGATTCTCCAGGCCAGAGACCCTGCATTACAAACGCCGGCCCTTTTCCCTGGGAAAAAAAATTCACATACCCTGGTTCTTGGTGTCAGTTTGCAGGAGGTACTTGGCACTCTCCAACCAGCATGACTTGGCACTGGTGCCAGCTTGCGTCTGGGAGGAATCCTGCGCAATGCGAAAATAGAGGAGCCAGCCAGCTGCTTCGGGCCTATGGCCCTGGAACACAAACGCCGGGACTTTTGCTTACCTGGGGAAAGTCACCAACCCTGGTTCTTGGTGTCAGTTTGCAGGAGGTACTTGGCACTCTCAAACCAGCATGACTTGGCACTGGTGCCAGCTTGAGTCTGGGAGGAATCCTGCGCAATGCGGAATTTTAGGAGCCAGCCGGCTGCTTCGAGCCTATGGCCCTGGAACACAAACGCCGGCCCTTTTCCCTGGGAAACAAAAGGCACCAAGCCTGGTTCTTGGTGTCAGTTTGCAGGAGATACTAAGCACTCTCAAACCAGCATGACTTGGCACTGGTGCCAGCTTGCGTCTGGGAGGAATCCTGCCCAATGCGAAATTTTGAGGAGCCAGCCGGCTGCTTCGAGCCTATGGCCCTGGAACACAAACGCCGGCCCTTTTCCCTGGGAAACAAAAGGCACCAAGCCTGGTTCTTGGTGTCAGTTTGCAGGAGATACTAAGCACTCTCAAACCAGCATGACTTGGCACTGGTGCCAGCTTGCGTCTGGGAGGAATCCTGCCCAATGCGAAATTTTGAGGAGCCAGCCGGTTACTTCGAGCCTAAGGCCCTGGAACACAAACGAGGGGATTTTTTTTTACATGGGAAAATTCACCAAGCCTGGTTCTTGGTGTCAGTTTGCAGGAGGTACTTGGCACTCTCCAACCAGCATGACTTGGCACTGGTGCCAGCTTGAGTCTGGGAGGAATCCTGCGCAATGCGAAATTTTGAGGAGCCAGCCGGATTCTCCAGGCCAGAGACCCTGGATTACAAACGCCGGCCCTTTTCCCTGGGAAAAAAAATTCACATACCCTGGTTCTTGGTGTCAGTTTGCAGGAGGTACTTGGCACTCTCCAACCAGCATGACTTGGCACTGGTGCCAGCTTGCGTCTGGGAGGAATCCTGCGCAATGCGAAAATAGAGGAGCCAGCCAGCTGCTTCGGGCCTATGGCCCTGGAACACAAACGCCGGGACTTTTGCTTACCTGGGGAAAGTCACCAACCCTGGTTCTTGGTGTCAGTTTGCAGGAGGTACTTGGCACTCTCAAACCAGCATGACTTGGCACTGGTGCCAGCTTGAGTCTGGGAGGAATCCTGCGCAATGCGGAATTTTAGGAGCCAGCCGGCTGCTTCGAGCCTAAGGCCCTGGAACACAAACGCCGGCCCTTTTCCCTGGGAAACAAAATTCACAAAGCCTGGTTCTTGGTGTCAGTTTGCAGGAGATACTAAGCACTCTCAAACCAGCATGACTTGGCACTGGTGCCAGCTTGCGTCTGGGAGGAATCCTGCCCAATGCGAAATTTTGAGGAGCCAGCCGGCTGCTTCGAGCCTATGGCCCTGGAACACAAACGCCGGCCCTTTTCCCTGGGAAACAAAAGGCACCAAGCCTGGTTCTTGGTGTCAGTTTGCAGGAGATACTAAGCACTCTCAAACCAGCATGACTTGGCACTGGTGCCAGCTTGCGTCTGGGAGGAATCCTGCCCAATGCGAAATTTTGAGGAGCCAGCCGGTTACTTCGAGCCTAAGGCCCTGGAACACAAACGAGGGGATTTTTTTTTACATGGGAAAATTCACCAAGCCTGGTTCTTGGTGTCAGTTTGCAGGAGGTACTTGGCACTCTCCAACCAGCATGACTTGGCACTGGTGCCAGCTTGAGTCTGGGAGGAATCCTGCGCAATGCGAAATTTTGAGGAGCCAGCCGGATTCTCCAGGCCAGAGACCCTGGATTACAAACGCCGGCCCTTTTCCCTGGGAAAAAAAATTCACATACCCTGGTTCTTGGTGTCAGTTTGCAGGAGGTACTTGGCACTCTCCAACCAGCATGACTTGGCACTGGTGCCAGCTTGAGTCTGGGAGGAATCCTGCGCAATGCGAAAATAGAGGAGCCAGCCGGCTGCTTCGAGCCTAAGGCCCTGGAACACAAACGCCAGCCTTTTTCCCTGGGAAACAAAATTCACATACCCTGGTTCTTGGTGTCAGTTTGCAGGAGGTACTTGGCACTCTCAAACCAGCATGACTTGGCACTGGTGCCAGCTTGAGTCTGGGAGGAATCCTGCGCAATGCGAAATTTTGAGGAGCCAGCCGGCTGCTTCGAGCCTATGGCCCTGGAACACAAACGCCGGCCCTTTTCCCTGGGAAACAAAAGGCACCAAGCCTGGTTCTTGGTGTCAGTTTGCAGGAGGTACTTGGCACTCTCAAACCAGCATGACTTGGCACTGGTGCCAGCTTGAGTCTGGGAGGAATCCTGCCCAATGCGAAATTTTGAGGAGCCAGCCGGTTACTTCGAGCCTAAGGCCCTGGAACACAAATGAGGGGATTTTTTTTTACCTGGGAAAATTCACCAAGCCTGGTTCTTGGTGTCAGTTTGCAGGAGGTACTTGGCACTCTCCAACCAGCATGACTTGGCACTGGTGCCAGCTTGAGTCTGGGAGGAATCCTGCGCAATGCGAAATTTTGAGGAGCCAGCCGGATTCTCCAGGCCAGAGACCCTGGATTACAAACGCCGGCCCTTTTCCCTGGGAAAAAAAATTCACATACCCTGGTTCTTGGTGTCAGTTTGCAGGAGGTACTAGGCACTCTCCAACCAGCATGACTTGGCACTGGTGCCAGCTTGAGTCTGGGAGGAATCCTGCGCAATGCGAAAATAGAGGAGCCAGCCGGCTGCTTCGAGCCTAAGGCCCTGGAACACAAACGCCAGCCTTTTTCCCTGGGAAACAAAATTCACATACCCTGGTTCTTGGTGTCAGTTTGCAGGAGGTACTTGGCACTCTCAAACCAGCATGACTTGGCACTGGTGCCAGCTTGAGTCTGGGAGGAATCCTGCGCAATGCGAAAATAGAGGAGCCAGCCGGCTGCTTCGAGCCAAAGTCCCGGGAACACAAACGCCGGCCCTTTTCCCTGGGAAACAAAAGGCACCAAGCCTGGTTCTTGGTGTCAGTTTGCAGGAGGTACTTGGCACTCTCAAACCAGCATGACTTGGCACTGGTGCCAGCTTGCGTCTGGGAGGAATCCTGCGCAATGCGGAATTTGAGGAGCCAGCCGGCTGCTTCGAGCCTAAGTCCCGGGAACACAAATGCCGGGACTTTTCCCTGGGAAACAAAAGGCACCAAGCCTGGTTCTTGGTGTCAGTTTGCAGGAGGTACTAGGCACTCTCCAACCAGCATGACTTGGCACTGGTGCCAGCTTGCGTCTGGGAGGAATCCTGCGCAATGCGAAAATAGAGGAGCCAGCCAGCTGCTTCTGGCCTATGGCCCTGGAACACAAACGCCGGGACTTTTGCTTACCTGGGGAAAGTCACCAACCCTGGTTCTTGGTGTCAGTTTGCAGGAGGTACTTGGCACTCTCAAACCAGCATGACTTGGCACTGGTGCCAGCTTGCATCTGGGAGGAATGCTGCGCAATAGTAAATTTGAGGAGCCAGCCGGATTCTCCAGGCCAGAGACCCTGGATTACAAACGCCGGCCCTTTTCCCTGGGAAAAAAAATTCACATACCCTGGTTCTTGGTGTCAGTTTGCAGGAGGTACTTGGCACTCTCAAACCAGCATGACTTGGCACTGGTGCCAGCTTGAGTCTGGGAGGAATCCTGCGCAATGCGAAAATAGAGGAGCCAGCCGGCTGCTTCGAGCCTAAGTCCCGGGAACACAAACGCCGGCCCTTTTCCCTGGGAAACAAAAGGCACCAAGCCTGGTTCTTGGTGTCAGTTTGCAGGAGGTACTTGGCACTCTCCAACCAGCATGACTTGGCACTGGTGCCAGCTTGAGTCTGGGAGGAATCCTGCGTAACGCGGAATTTGAGGAGCCAGCCGGCTGCTTCGAGCCTAAGGCTCTGGAACACAAACGCCGGCCCTTTTCCCTTTGAAACAAAAGGCACCAACCCTGGTTCTTGGTGTCAGTTTGCAGGAGGTACTTGGCACTCTCCAACCAGCATGAGGTGGCACTGGTGCCAGCTTGCGTCTGGGAGGAATCCTGCCCAATGCGAAATTTTGAGGAGCCAGCCGGCTGCTTCGAGCCTATGGCCCTGGAACACAAACGCCGGCCCTTTTCCCTGGGAAACAAAAGGCACCAAGCCTGGTTCTTGGTGTCAGTTTGCAGGAGGTACTAGGCACTCTCAAACCAGCATGAGGTGGCACTGGTGCCAGCTTGCGTCTGGGAGGAATCCTGCCCAATGCGAAATTTTGAGGAGCCAGCCGGTTACTTCGAGCCTAAGGCCCTGGAACACAAACGAGGGGATTTTTTTTTACCTGGGAAAATTCACCAAGCCTGGTTCTTGGTGTCAGTTTGCAGGAGGTACTTGGCACTCTCCAACCAGCATGACTTGGCACTGGTGCCAGCTTGAGTCTGGGAGGAATCCTGCGCAATGCGGAATTTGAGGAGCCAGCCGGCTGCTTCGAGCCTAAGTCCCGGGAACACAAACGCCGGCCCTTTTCCCTGGGAAACAAAAGGCACCAAGCCTGGTTCTTGGTGTCAGTTTGCAGGAGGTACTTGGCACTCTCCAACCAGCATGACTTGGCACTGGTGCCAGCTTGCGTCTGGGAGGAATCCTGCGCAATGCGAAAATAGAGGAGCCAGCCGGCTGCTTCGAGCCTAAGTCCCGGGAACACAAACGCCGGCCCTTTTCCCTGGGAAACAAAAGGCACCAAGCCTGGTTCTTGGTGTCAGTTTGCAGGAGGTACTAGGCACTCTCCAACCAGCATGACTTGGCACTGGTGCCTGCTTGAGTCTGGGAGGAATCCTGCCCAATGCGGAATTTTAGGAGCCAGCCAGCTGCTTCGGGCCTATGGCCCTGGAACACAAACGAGGGGATTTTTTTTTACCTGGGAAAATTCACCAAGCCTGGTTCTTGGTGTCAGTTTGCAGGAGGTACTTGGCACTCTCCAACCAGCATGACTTGGCACTGGTGCCAGCTTGAGTCTGGGAGGAATCCTGCGCAATGCGAAAATAGAGGAGCCAGCCGGCTGCTTCGAGCCTAAGGCCCTGGAACACAAACGCCAGCCTTTTTCCCTGGGAAACAAAATTCACATACCCTGGTTCTTGGTGTCAGTTTGCAGGAGGTACTTGGCACTCTCAAACCAGCATGACTTGGCACTGGTGCCAGCTTGAGTCTGGGAGGAATCCTGCCCAATGCGAAATTTTAGGAGCCAGCCGGTTACTTCGAGCCTAAGGCCCTGGAACACAAACGAGGGGATTTTTTTTTACCTGGGAAAATTCACCAAGCCTGGTTCTTGGTGTCAGTTTGCAGGAGGTACTTGGCACTCTCCAACCAGCATGACTTGGCACTGGTGCCAGCTTGCGTCTGGGAGGAATCCTGCGCGATGCGGAAATTTTAGGAGCCAGCCGGCTGCTTCGAGCCTAAGGCCCTGGAACACAAACGCCGGCCCTTTTCCCTGGGAAAAAAAATTCACATACCCTGGTTCTTGGTCTCAGTTTGCAGGAGGTACTTGGCACTCTCCAACTAGCATGACTTGGCACTGGTGCCAGCTTGAGTCTGGGAGGAATCCTGCGCAATGCGAAAATAGAGGAGCCAGCCGGCTGCTTCGAGCCAAAGTCCCGGGAACACAAACGCCGGCCCTTTTCCCTGGGAAACAAAATTCACATACCCTGGTTCTTGGTGTCAGTTTGCAGGAGGTACTTGGCACTCTCAAACCAGCATGACTTGGCACTGGTGCCAGCTTGCGTCTGGGAGGAATCCTGCGCAATGCGGAATTTGAGGAGCCAGCCGGCTGCTTCGAGCCTAAGTCCCGGGAACACAAATGCCGGGACTTTTCCCTGGGAAACAAAAGGCACCAAGCCTGGTTCTTGGTGTCAGTTTGCAGGAGGTACTAGGCACTCTCCAACCAGCATGACTTGGCACTGGTGCCAGCTTGCGTCTGGGAGGAATCCTGCGCAATGCGAAAATAGAGGAGCCAGCCGGCTGCTTCGAGCCTAAGTCCCGGGAACACAAATGCCGGCCCTTTTCCCTGGGAAACAAAAGGCACCAAGCCTGGTTCTTGGTGTCAGTTTGCAGGAGGTACTAGGCACTCTCCAACCAGCATGACTTGGCACTGGTGCCAGCTTGCGTCTGGGAGGAATCCTGCGCAATGCGAAAATAGAGGAGCCAGCCGGCTGCTTCGAGCCTAAGTCCCGGGAACACAAACGCCGGCCCTTTTCCCTGGGAAACAAAAGGCACCAAGCCTGGTTCTTGGTGTCAGTTTGCAGGAGGTACTAGGCACTCTCCAACCAGCATGACTTGGCACTGGTGCCTGCTTGAGTCTGGGAGGAATCCTGCCCAATGCGGAACTTTAGGAGCCAGCCAGCTGCTTCGGGCCTATGGCCCTGGAGCACAAACGCCGGGACTTTTGCTTACCTGGGGAAAGTCACCAACCCTGGTTCTTGGTGTCAGTTTGCAGGAGGTACTTGGCACTCTCCAACCAGCATGACTTGGCACTGGTGCCTGCTTGAGTCTGGGAGGAATCCTGCCCAATGCGGAACTTTAGGAGCCAGCCAGCTGCTTCGGGCCTATGGCCCTGGAACACAAACGCCGGGACTTTTGCTTACCTGGGGAAAGTCACCAACCCTGGTTCTTGGTGTCAGTTTGCAGGAGGTACTTGGCACTCTCAAACCAGCATGACTTGGCACTGGTGCCAGCTTGAGTCTGGGAGGAATCCTGCGCAATGCGAAAATAGAGGAGCCAGCGGCTGCTTCGAGCCTAAGTCCCGGGAACACAAACGCCGGCCCTTTTCCCTGGGAAACAAAAGGCACCAAGCCTGGTTCTTGGTGTCAGTTTGCAGGAGGTACTTGGCACTCTCAAACCAGCATGACTTGGCACTGGTGCCAGCTTGAGTCTAGGAGGAATCCTGCGCAATGCGAAATTTTGAGGAGCCAGCCGGCTGCTTCGAGCCTAAGGCTCTGGAACACAAACGCCGGCCCTTTTCCCTTTGAAACAAAAGGCACCAAGCCTGGTTCTTGGTGTCAGTTTGCAGGAGGTACTTGGCACTCTCAAACCAGCATGACTTGGCACTGGTGCCAGCTTGAGTCTGGGAGGAATCCTGCGCAATGCGAAATTTTGAGGCGCCAGCCGGATTCTCCAGGCCAGAGACCCTGCATTACAAACGCCGGCCCTTTTCCCTGGGAAAAAAAATCCACATACCCTGGTTCTTGGTGTCAGTTTGCAGGAGGTACTTGGCACACTCAAACCAGCATGACTTGGCACTGGTGCCAGCTTGAGTCTGGGAGGAATCCTGCGCAATGTGGAATTTGAGGAGCCAGCCGGCTACTTTGAGCCTAAGTCCCGGGAACACAAACGCCGGCCCTTTTCCCTGGGAAACAAAAGGCACCAAGCCTGGTTCTTGGTGTCAGTTTGCAGGAGGTACTAGGCACTCTCCAACCAGCATGACTTGGCACTGGTGCCAGCTTGCGTCTGGGAGGAATCCTGCGCAATGCGAAAATAGAGGAGCCAGCCGGCTGCTTCGAGCCTAAGTCCCGGGAACACAAACGCCGGCCCTTTTCCCTGGGAAACAAAAGGCACCAAGCCTGGTTCTTGGTGTCAGTTTGCAGGAGGTACTTGGCACTCTCCAACCAGCATGACTTGGCACTGGTGCCAGCTTGCGTCTGGGAGGAATCCTGCGCAATGCGAAAATAGAGGAGCCAGCCGGCTGCTTCGAGCCTAAGTCCCGGGAACACAAACGCCGGCCCTTTTCCCTGGGAAACAAAAGGCACCAAGCCTGGTTCTTGGTGTCAGTTTGCAGGAGGTACTAGGCACTCTCCAACCAGCATGACTTGGCACTGGTGCCAGCTTGCGTCTGGGAGGAATCCTGCGCAATGCGGAATTTTAGGAGCCAGCCGGCTGCTTCGAGCCTAAGTCCCGGGAACACAAACGCCGGCCCTTTTCCCTGGGAAACAAAAGGCACCAAGCCTGGTTCTTGGTGTCAGTTTGCAGGAGGTACTTGGCACTCTCAAACCAGCATGACTTGGCACTGGTGCCAGCTTGAGTCTGGGAGGAATCCTGCGCAATGCGGAATTTTAGGAGCCAGCCGGCTGCTTCGAGCCTAAGGCCCGGGAACACAAACGCTGGCCCTTTTCCCTGGGAAACAAAAGGCACCAAGCCTGGTTCTTGGTGTCAGTTTGCAGGAGGTACTTGGCACTCTCAAACCAGCATGACTTGGCACTGGTGCCAGCTTGAGTCTGGGAGGAATCCTGCGCAATGCGGAATTTTAGGAGCCAGCCGCCTGCTTCAAGCCTAAGGCCCTGGAACACAAACGCCGGCCCTTTTCCCTGGGAAACAAAAGGCACCAAGCCTGGTTCTTGGTGTCAGTTTGCAGGAGGTACTTGGCACTCTCAAACCAGCATGACTTGGCACTGGTGCCAGCTTGAGTCTGGGAGGAATCCTGCGCAATGCGGAATTTTAGGAGCCAGCCGGGCTCTCCAGGCCAGAGGCTCTGGAACACAAACGCCAGCCCTTTTCCCTGGGAAACAAAATTCACAAAGCCTGGTTCTTGGTGTCAGTTTGCAGGAGGTACTTGGCACTCTCAAACCAGCATGACTTGGCACTGGTGCCAGCTTGAGTCTGGGAGGAATCCTGCGCAATGCGGAAATTTTAGGAGCCAGCCGGCTGCTTCAAGCCTAAGGCCCTGGACCACAAACGCCGGCCATTTTCCCTTTGAAACAAAAGGCACCAAGCCTGGTTCTTGGTGTCAGTTTGCAGGAGGTACTTGGCACTCTCAAACCAGCATGACTTGGCACTGGTGCCAGCTTGAGTCTCTGAGGAATCCTGCGCAATGCGAAATTTTAGGAGCCAGCCGGCTGCTTCGAGCCTAAGGCCCTGGAACACAAACGCCAGCCCTTTTCCCTGGGAAACAAAATTCACAAAGCCTGGTTCTTGGTGTCAGTTTGCAGGAGGTACTTGGCACTCTCAAACCAGCATGACTTGGCACTGGTGCCAGCTTGAGTCTCTGAGGAATCCTGCGCAATGCGAAATTTTAGGAGCCAGCCGGCTGCTTCGAGCCTAAGGCCCTGGAACACAAACGCCAGCCCTTTTCCCTGGGAAACAAAAGGCACCAAGCCTGGTTCTTGGTGTCAGTTTGCAGGAGGTACTTGGCACTCTCAAACCAGCATGACTTGGCACTGGTGCCAGCTTGAGTCTGGGAGGAATCCTGCGCAATGCGGAATTTTAGGAGCCAGCCGGGCTCTCCAGGCCAGAGGCTCTGGAACACAAACGCCAGCCCTTTTCCCTGGGAAACAAAATTCACAAAGCCTGGTTCTTGGTGTCAGTTTGCAGGAGGTACTTGGCACTCTCAAACCAGCATGACTTGGCACTGGTGCCAGCTTGAGTCTGGGAGGAATCCTGCGCAATGCGGAAATTTTAGGAGCCAGCCGGCTGCTTCAAGCCTAAGGCCCTGGACCACAAACGCCGGCCATTTTCCCTTTGAAACAAAAGGCACCAAGCCTGGTTCTTGGTGTCAGTTTGCAGGAGGTACTTGGCACTCTCAAACCAGCATGACTTGGCACTGGTGCCAGCTTGAGTCTCTGAGGAATCCTGCGCAATGCGAAATTTTAGGAGCCAGCCGGCTGCTTCGAGCCTAAGGCCCTGGAACACAAACGCCAGCCCTTTTCCCTGGGAAACAAAATTCACAAAGCCTGGTTCTTGGTGTCAGTTTGCAGGAGGTACTTGGCACTCTCAAACCAGCATGACTTGGCACTGGTGCCAGCTTGAGTCTCTGAGGAATCCTGCGCAATGCGAAATTTTAGGAGCCAGCCGGCTGCTTCGAGCCTAAGGCCCTGGAACACAAACGCCAGCCCTTTTCCCTGGGAAACAAAATTCACAAAGCCTGGTTCTTGGTGTCAGTTTGCAGGAGGTACTTGGCACTCTCCAACCAGCATGACTTGGCACTGGTGCCAGCTTGAGTCTGGGAGGAATCCTGCGCAATGCGGAAATTTTAGGAGCCAGCCGGCTGCTTCAAGCCTAAGGCCCTGGACCACAAACGCCGGCCATTTTCCCTTTGAAACAAAAGGCACCAAGCCTGGTTCTTGGTGTCAGTTTGCAGGAGGTACTTGGCACTCTCAAACCAGCATGACTTGGCACTGGTGCCAGCTTGAGTCTCTGAGGAATCCTGCGCAATGCGAAATTTTAGGAGCCAGCCGGCTGCTTCGAGCCTAAGGCCCTGGAACACAAACGCCAGCCCTTTTCCCTGGGAAACAAAATTCACAAAGCCTGGTTCTTGGTGTCAGTTTGCAGGAGGTACTTGGCACTCTCAAACCAGCATGACTTGGCACTGGTGCCAGCTTGAGTCTCTGAGGAATCCTGCGCAATGCGAAATTTTAGGAGCCAGCCGGACTCTCCGGGCCAGAGGCCCTGGAACACAAACGCCGGCCCTTTTCCCTGTGAAAAAAAATTCACAAACTCTAATTCTTGGTGTCAGTTTGCAGGAGGTACTTGGCACTCTCAAACCAGCATGACTTGGCACTGGTGCCAGCTTGAGTCTCTGAGGAATCCTGCGCAATGCGGAATTTTAGGAGCCAGCCGCCTGCTTCGAGCCTAAGGCCCTGGAACACAAACGCCGGCCCTTTTCCCTGGGAAACAAAAGGCACCAAGCCTGGTTCTTGGTGTCAGTTTGCAGGAGGTACTTGGCACTCTCAAACCAGCATGACTTGGCACTGGTGCCAGCTTGAGTCTGGGAGGAATCCTGCGCAATGCGGAATTTGAGGAGCCAGCCGGACTCTCCAGGCCAGAGGCCCTGGAACACAAACACCAGCCCTTTTCCCTGGGAAACAAAAGGCACTACCCTGGTTCTTGGTGTCAGTTTGCAGGAGGTACTTGGCACTCTCAAACCAGCATGACTTGGCACTGGTGCCAGCTTGCCTCTGGGAGGAATCCTGCGCAATGCGGAATTTTAGGAGCCAGCCGGACTCTCCGGGCCAGAGGCCCTGGAACACAAACGCAGGCCCTTTTCCCTGTGAAAAAAAATTCACAAACTCTAATTCTTGGTGTCAGTTTGCAGGAGGTACTTGGCACTCTCAAACCAGCATGACTTGGCACTGGTGCCAGTTTGAGTCTCTGAGGAATCCTGCGCAATGCGGAAATTTTAGGAGCCAGCCGGACTCTCCAGGCCAGAAGCCCTGGAACACAAACGCCGGCCCTTTTCCCTGGGAAAAAAAATTCACATACCCTGGTTCTTGGTGTCAGTTTGCAGGAGGTACTTGGCACTCTCAAACCAGCATGACTTGGCACTGGTGGCAGCTTGCGTCTGGGAGGAATCCTGCGCAATGCGGAATTTTAGGAGCCAGCCGGCTGCTTCGAGCCTAAGGCCCGGGAACACAAACGCGAGCCCTTTTCCCTGGGAAACAAAAGGCACCAAGCCTGGTTCTTGGTGTCAGTTTGCAGGAGGTACTTGGCACTCTCAAACCAGCATGACTTGGCACTGGTGCCAGCTTGCGTCTGGGAGGAATCCTGCGCAATGCGGAATTTTAGGAGCCAGCCGGGCTCTCCAGGCCACCGGCCCTGGAACACAAACGCCGGCCCTTTTCCCTGGGAAACAAAAGTCACCAAGCCTGGTTCTTGGTGTCAGTTTGCAGGAGGTACTTGGCACTCTCAAACCAGCATGACTTGGCACTGGTGCCAGCTTGAGTCTCTGAGGAAACCTGCGCAATGCGGAATTTTAAGAGCCAGCCGCCTGCTTCGAGCCTAAGGCCCGGGAACACAAACGCCGGCCCTTTTCCCTGGGAAACAAAAGGCACCAAGCCTGGTTCTTGGTGTCAGTTTGCAGGAGGTACTTGGCACTCTCAAACCAGCATGACTTGGCACTGGTGCCGGCTTGCGTCTGGGAGAAATGCTGCGCAATGCGGAATTTTAGGAGCCAGCCGCCTGCTTCGAGCCTAAGGCCCTGGAACACAAACGCCGGCCCTTTTCCCTGGGAAACAAAAGGCACCAAGCCTGGTTCTTGGTGTCAGTTTGCAGGAGGTACTTGGCACTCTCAAACCAGCATGACTTGGCACTGGTGCCAGCTTGAGTCTGGGAGGAATCCTACGCAATGCGGATATTTTAGGAGCCAGCCGGCTTCTTCGAGCCTAAGGCCCTGGAACACAAACGCCGGCCCTTTTCCCTGGGAAACAAAAGGCACCAAGCCTGGTTCTTGGTGTCAGTTTGCAGGAGGTACTTGGCACTCTCAAACCAGCATGACTTGGCACTGGTGCCAGCTTGAGTCTGGGAGGAATCCTGCGCAATACGAAATTTTAGGAGCCAGCCGGCTGCTTCGAGCCTAAGTCCCGGAAACACAAACGCCAGCCCTTTTCCCTGGGAAACAAAAGGCACCAACCCTGGTTCTTGGTGTCAGTTTGCAGGAGGTACTTGGCACTCTCCAACCAGCATGACTTGGCACTGGTGCCAGCTTGCGTCTGGGAGGAATCCTGCCCAACGCGGAATTTTAGGAGCCAGCCGGCTTCTTCGAGCCTAAGGCCCTGGAACACAAACGCCGGCCCTTTTCCCTGGGAAAAAAAATTCACAAAGCCTGGTTCTTGGTGTCAGTTTGCAGGAGGTACTTGGCACTCTCCAACCAGCATGACTTGGCACTGGTGCCAGCTTGCGTCTGGGAGGAATCCTGCGCGATGCGGAAATTTTAGGAGCCAGCCGAGCTCTCCAGGCCACAGGCTCTCGAACACAAACGCAAGCCTTTTTCCCTGGGAAAAAAAATTCCCATACCCTGGTTCTTGGTGTCAGTTTGCAGGAGGTACTTGGCACTCTCAAACCAGCATAACTTGGCACTGGTGCCAGCTTGAGTCTGAGAGGAATCCTGCGCAATGCGAAATTTTAGGAGCCAGCCGGCTGCTTCGAGCCTAAGGCCCTGGAACACAAACGCCGGCCCTTTTCCCTGGGAAACAAAATTCACAAAGCCTGGTTCTTGGTGTCAGTTTGCAGGAGGTACTTGGCACTCTCAAACCAGCATGACTTGGCACTGGTGGCAGCTTGCGTCTGGGAGGAATCCTGCGCAATGCGGAAATTTTAGGAGCCAGCAGGGCTCTCCAGGCCACAGGCTCTCGAACACAAACGCCAGCCTTTTTCCCTGGGAAAAAAAATTCCCATACCCTGGTTCTTGGTGTCAGTTTGCAGGAGGTACTTGGCACTCTCAAACCAGCATGACTTGGCACTGGTGCCAGCTTGCGTCTGGGAGGAATCCTGCCCAATGCGGAATTTTAAGAGCCAGCCGGACTCTCCGGGCCAGAGGCCCTGGAACACAAACTCCGGCCCTTTTCCCTGGGAAAAAAAATTCACAAACTCTAATTCTTGGTGTCAGTTTGCAGGAGGTACTTGGCACTCTCCAACCAGCATGACTTGGCACTGGTGCCTGCTTGAGTCTCTGAGGAATCCTGCGCAATGCCCAAATTTAGGAGCCAGCCGCCTGCTTCGAGCCTAAGGCCCTGGAACACAAACGCCGGCCCTTTTCCCTGGGAAACAAAAGGCAACAAGCCTGGTTCTTGGTGTCAATTTGCAGGAGGTACTTGGCACTCTCAAACCAGCATGACTTGGCACTGGTGCCAGCTTGCGTCTGGGAGGAATCCTGCCCAATGCGGAATTTTAAGAGCCAGCCGGACTCTCCGGGCCAGAGGCCCTGGAACACAAACTCCGGCCCTTTTCCCTGGGAAAAAAAATTCACAAACTCTAATTCTTGGTGTCAGTTTGCAGGAGGTACTTGGCACTCTCCAACCAGCATGACTTGGCACTGGTGCCTGCTTGAGTCTCTGAGGAATCCTGCGCAATGCCCAAATTTAGGAGCCAGCCGCCTGCTTCGAGCCTAAGGCCCTGGAACACAAACGCCGGCCCTTTTCCCTGGGAAACAAAAGGCAACAAGCCTGGTTCTTGGTGTCAATTTGCAGGAGGTACTTGGCACTCTCAAACCAGCATGACTTGGCACTGGTGCCAGCTTGCGTCTGGGAGGAATCCTGCGCAACGCGAAATTTGAGGAGCCAGCCGGCTGCTTCGAGCCTAAGGCCCTGGAACACAAACGCCGGCCCTTTTCCCTGGGAAACAAAATTCACAAAGCCTGGTTCTTGGTGTCAGTTTGCAGGAGGTACTTGGCACTCTCCAACCAGCATGACTTGGCACTGGTGCCAGCTTGAGTCTGGGAGGAATCCTGCGCAATGCCCAAATTTAGGAGCCAGCCGCCTGCTTCGAGCCTAAGGCCCTGGAACACAAACGCCGGCCCTTTTCCCTGGGAAACAAAAGGCAACAAGCCTGGTTCTTGGTGTCAATTTGCAGGAGGTACTTGGCACTCTCAAACCAGCATGACTTGGCACTGGTGCCAGCTTGCGTCTGGGAGGAATCCTGCGCAACGCGAAATTTGAGGAGCCAGCCGGCTGCTTCGAGCCTAAGGCCCTGGAACACAAACGCCGGCCCTTTTCCCTGGGAAACAAAATTCACATACCCTGGTTCTTGGTGTCAGTTTGCAGGAGGTACTTGGCACTCTCCAACCAGCATGACTTGGCACTGGTGCCAGCTTGAGTCTGGGAGGAATCCTGCGCAATGCCCAAATTTAGGAGCCAGCCGCCTGCTTCGAGCCTAAGGCCCTGGAACACAAACGCCGGCCCTTTTCCCTGGGAAACAAAAGGCAACAAGCCTGGTTCTTGGTGTCAGTTTGCAGGAGGTACTTGGCACTCTCAAACCAGCATAACTTGGCACTGGTGCCAGCTTGCGTCTGGGAGGAATCCTGCGCAATGCGAAATTTTAGGAGCCAGCCGGACTTTCCGGGCCAGAGGCCCTGGAACACAAACGCAGGCCCTTTTCCCTGTGAAAAAAAATTCCCAAACTCTAATTCTTGGTGTCAGTTTGCAGGAGGTACTTGGCACTCTCAAACCAGCATGACTTGGCACTGGTGCCAGCTTGAGTCTGGGAGGAATCCTGCGCAATGCGGAAATTTTAGGAGCCAGCCGGCTGCTTCGAGCCTAAGTCCTGGGAAAACAAACGCTGGCCCTTTTCCCTGGGAAACCAAAGGCACCAACCCTGGTTCTTGGTGTCAGTTTGCAGGAGGTACTTGGCACTCTCAAACCAGCATGACTTGGCACTGGTGCCAGCTTGCGTCTGGGAGGAATCCTGCCCAATGCGGAATTTTAAGAGCCAGCCGGACTCTCCGGGCCAGAGGCCCTGGAACACAAACTCCGGCCCTTTTCCCTGGGAAAAAAAATTCACAAACTCTAATTCTTGGTGTCAGTTTGCAGGAGGTACTTGGCACTCTCAAACCAGCATGACTTGGCACTGGTGCCAGCTTGAGTCTGGGAGGAATCCTGCGCAATGCGGAATTTTAGGACCCAGCCGGCTGCTTCGAGCCTAAGGCCCTGGAACACAAACGCTGGCCCTTTTCACTTTGAAACAAAAGGCACCAAGCCTGGTTCTTGGTGTCAGTTTGCAGGAGGTACTTGGCACTCTCAAACCAGCATGACTTGGCACTGGTGCCAGCTTGCGTCTGGGAGGAATCCTGCGCAACGCGAAATTTGAGGAGCCAGCCGGGCTCTCCAGGCCACAGGCTCTCGAACACAAACGCCAGCCTTTTTCCCTGGGAAAAAAAATTCCCATACCCTGGTTCTTGGTGTCAGTTTGCAGGAGGTACTTGGCACTCTCAAACCAGCATGACTTGGCACTGGTGCCAGCTTGCGTCTGGGAGGAATCCTGCCCAATGCGGAATTTTAAGAGCCAGCCGGACTCTCCGGGCCAGAGGCCCTGGAACACAAACTCCGGCCCTTTTCCCTGGGAAAAAAAATTCACAAACTCTAATTCTTGGTGTCAGTTTGCAGGAGGTACTTGGCACTCTCCAACCAGCATGACTTGGCACTGGTGCCTGCTTGAGTCTCTGAGGAATCCTGCGCAATGCCCAAATTTAGGAGCCAGCCGCCTGCTTCGAGCCTAAGGCCCTGGAACACAAACGCCGGCCCTTTTCCCTGGGAAACAAAAGGCAACAAGCCTGGTTCTTGGTGTCAATTTGCAGGAGGTACTTGGCACTCTCAAACCAGCATGACTTGGCACTGGTGCCAGCTTGCGTCTGGGAGGAATTCTGCCCAATGCGGAATTTTAAGAGCCAGCCGGACTCTCCGGGCCAGAGGCCCTGGAACACAAACTCCGGCCCTTTTCCCTGGGAAAAAAAATTCACAAACTCTAATTCTTGGTGTCAGTTTGCAGGAGGTACTTGGCACTCTCCAACCAGCATGACTTGGCACTGGTGCCTGCTTGAGTCTCTGAGGAATCCTGCGCAATGCCCAAATTTAGGAGCCAGCCGCCTGCTTCGAGCCTAAGGCCCTGGAACACAAACGCCGGCCCTTTTCCCTGGGAAACAAAAGGCAACAAGCCTGGTTCTTGGTGTCAATTTGCAGGAGGTACTTGGCACTCTCAAACCAGCATGACTTGGCACTGGTGCCAGCTTGCGTCTGGGAGGAATCCTGCGCAACGCGAAATTTGAGGAGCCAGCCGGCTGCTTCGAGCCTAAGGCCCTGGAACACAAACGCCGGCCCTTTTCCCTGGGAAACAAAATTCACATACCCTGGTTCTTGGTGTCAGTTTGCAGGAGGTACTTGGCACTCTCCAACCAGCATGACTTGGCACTGGTGCCAGCTTGAGTCTGGGAGGAATCCTGCGCAATGCCCAAATTTAGGAGCCAGCCGCCTGCTTCGAGCCTAAGGCCCTGGAACACAAACGCTGGCCCTTTTCCCTGGGAAACAAAAGGCAACAAGCCTGGTTCTTGGTGTCAGTTTGCAGGAGGTACTTGGCACTCTCAAACCAGCATAACTTGGCACTGGTGCCAGCTTGCGTCTGGGAGGAATCCTGCGCAATGCGAAATTTTAGGAGCCAGCCGGACTTTCCGGGCCAGAGGCCCTGGAACACAAACGCAGGCCCTTTTCCCTGTGAAAAAAAATTCCCAAACTCTAATTCTTGGTGTCAGTTTGCAGGAGGTACTTGGCACTCTCAAACCAGCATGACTTGGCACTGGTGCCAGCTTGAGTCTGGGAGGAATCCTGCGCAATGCGGAAATTTTAGGAGCCAGCCGGCTGCTTCGAGCCTAAGTCCTGGGAAAACAAACGCTGGCCCTTTTCCCTGGGAAACCAAAGGCACCAACCCTGGTTCTTGGTGTCAGTTTGCAGGAGGTACTTGGCACTCTCAAACCAGCATGACTTGGCACTGGTGCCAGCTTGAGTCTGGGAGGAATCCTGCGCAATGCGGAATTTTAGGACCCAGCCGGCTGCTTCGAGCCTAAGGCCCTGGAACACAAACGCTGGCCCTTTTCACTTTGAAACAAAAGGCACCAAGCCTGGTTCTTGGTGTCAGTTTGCAGGAGGTACTTGGCACTCTCAAACCAGCATGACTTGGCACTGGTGCCAGCTTGCGTCTGGGAGGAATCCTGCGCAACGCGAAATTTGAGGAGCCAGCCGGCTTCTTCGAGCCTAAGGCCCTGGAACACAAACGCCAGCCTTTTTCCCTGGGAAAAAAAAATCACATACCCTGGTTCTTGGTGTCAGTTTGCAGGAGGTACTTGGCACTCTCAAACCAGCATGACTTGGCACTGGTGCCAGCTTGAGTCTGGGAGGAATCCTGCGCAATGCGGAAATTTTAGGAGCCAGCCGAGCTCTCCAGGCCACAGGCTCTCGAACACAAACGCCAGCCTTTTTCCCTGGGAAAAAAAATTCACATACCCTGGTTCTTGGTGTCAGTTTGCAGGAGGTACTTGGCACTCTCCAACCAGCATGACTTGGCACTGGTGCCAGCTTGCGTCTGGGAGGAATCCTGCCCAATGCGGAATTTTAAGAGCCAGCCGGCTGCTTCGAGCCTAAGGCCCTGGAACACAAACGCCGGCCCTTTTCCCTGGGAAACAAAATTCACAAAGCCTGGTTCTTGGTGTCAGTTTGCAGGAGGTACTTGGCACTCTCCAACCAGCATGACTTGGCACTGGTGCCAGGTTGCGTCTGGAAGGGATCCTGCGCAACGCGAAATTTTAGGAGCCAGCCGGCTGCTTCGAGCCTAAGGCCCTGGAACACAAACGCCGGCCCTTTTCCCTGGGAAACAAAATTCACAAAGCCTGGTTCTTGGTGTCAGTTTGCAGGAGGTACTTGGCACTCTCAAACCAGCATGACTTGGCACTGGTGCCAGCTTGAGTCTGGGAGGAATCCTGCGCAATGCGGAATTTTAGGAGCCAGCCGGGCTCTCCAGGCCACAGGCTCTCGAACACAAACGCCAGCCTTTTTCCCTGGGAAAAAAATTTCACATACCATGGTTCTTGGTGTCAGTTTGCAGGAGGTACTTGGCACTCTCAAACCAGCATGACTTGGCACTGGTGCCAGCTTGCGTCTGGGAGGAATCCTGCGCAATGCGGAAATTTTAGGAGCCAGCCGAGCTCTCCAGGCCACAGGCTCTCGAACACAAACGCCAGCCTTTTTCCCTGGGAAACAAAATTCACAAAGCCTGGTTCTTGGTGTCAGTTTGCAGGAGGTACTTGGCACTCTCAAACCAGCATGACGTGGCACTGGTGCCAGCTTGCGTCTGGGAGGAATCCTGCGCAATGCGGAAATTTTAGGAGCCAGCCGGACTCTCCAGGCCAGAGGCCCTGGAACACAAACGCCAGCCTTTTTCCCTGGGAAAAAAAATTCACATACCCTGGTTCTTGGTGTCAGTTTGCAGGAGGTACTTGGCACTCTCAAACCAGCATGACTTGGCACTGGTGCCAGCTTGAGTCTGGGAGGAATCCTGCGCAATGCGGAATTTTAGGAGCCAGCCGGACTCTCCAGGCCAGAGGCCCTGGAATACAAACGCCAGCCTTTTTCCCTGGGAAAAAAAAATCACATACCCTGGTTCTTGGTGTCAGTTTGCAGGAGGTACTTGGCACTCTCAAACCAGCATGACTTGGCACTGGTGCCAGCTTGAGTCTGGGAGGAATCCTGCGCAATGCGGAAATTTTAGGACCCAGCCGGCTGCTTCGAGCCTAAGGCCCTGGAACACAAACGCTGGCCCTTTTCACTTTGAAACAAAAGGCACCAAGCCTGGTTCTTGGTGTCAGTTTGCAGGAGGTACTTGGCACTCTCAAACCAGCATGACTTGGCACTGGTGCCAGCTTGCGTCTGGGAGGAATCCTGCGCAACGCGAAATTTGAGGAGCCAGCCGGCTTCTTCGAGCCTAAGGCCCTGGAACACAAACGCCAGCCTTTTTCCCTGGGAAAAAAAAATCACATACCCTGGTTCTTGGTGTCAGTTTGCAGGAGGTACTTGGCACTCTCAAACCAGCATGACTTGGCACTGGTGCCAGCTTGAGTCTGGGAGGAATCCTGCGCAATGCGGAAATTTTAGGAGCCAGCCGAGCTCTCCAGGCCACAGGCTCTCGAACACAAACGCCAGCCTTTTTCCCTGGGAAAAAAAATTCACATACCCTGGTTCTTGGTGTCAGTTTGCAGGAGGTACTTGGCACTCTCCAACCAGCATGACTTGGCACTGGTGCCAGCTTGCGTCTGGGAGGAATCCTGCCCAATGCGGAATTTTAAGAGCCAGCCGGCTGCTTCGAGCCTAAGGCCCTGGAACACAAACGCCGGCCCTTTTCCCTGGGAAACAAAATTCACAAAGCCTGGTTCTTGGTGTCAGTTTGCAGGAGGTACTTGGCACTCTCCAACCAGCACGACTTGGCACTGGTGCCAGGTTGCGTCTGGAAGGGATCCTGCGCAACGCGAAATTTTAGGAGCCAGCCGGCTGCTTCGAGCCTAAGGCCCTGGAACACAAACGCCGGCCCTTTTCCCTGGGAAACAAAATTCACAAAGCCTGGTTCTTGGTGTCAGTTTGCAGGAGGTACTTGGCACTCTCAAACCAGCATGACTTGGCACTGGTGCCAGCTTGAGTCTGGGAGGAATCCTGCGCAATGCGGAATTTTAGGAGCCAGCCGGGCTCTCCAGGCCACAGGCTCTCGAACACAAACGCCAGCCTTTTTCCCTGGGAAAAAAATTTCACATACCATGGTTCTTGGTGTCAGTTTGCAGGAGGTACTTGGCACTCTCAAACCAGCATGACTTGGCACTGGTGCCAGCTTGCGTCTGGGAGGAATCCTGCGCAATGCGGAAATTTTAGGAGCCAGCCGAGCTCTCCAGGCCACAGGCTCTCGAACACAAACGCCAGCCTTTTTCCCTGGGAAACAAAATTCACAAAGCCTGGTTCTTGGTGTCAGTTTGCAGGAGGTACTTGGCACTCTCAAACCAGCATGACGTGGCACTGGTGCCAGCTTGCGTCTGGGAGGAATCCTGCGCAATGCGGAAATTTTAGGAGCCAGCCGGACTCTCCAGGCCAGAGGCCCTGGAACACAAACGCCAGCCTTTTTCCCTGGGAAAAAAAATTCACATACCCTGGTTCTTGGTGTCAGTTTGCAGGAGGTACTTGGCACTCTCAAACCAGCATGACTTGGCACTGGTGCCAGCTTGAGTCTGGGAGGAATCCTGCGCAATGCGGAATTTTAGGAGCCAGCCGGACTCTCCAGGCCAGAGGCCCTGGAATACAAACGCCAGCCTTTTTCCCTGGGAAAAAAAAATCACATACCCTGGTTCTTGGTGTCAGTTTGCAGGAGGTACTTGGCACTCTCCAACCAGCATGACTTGGCACTGGTGCCAGCTTGCGTCTGGGAGGAATCCTGCGCAATGCGGAAATTTTAGGAGCCAGCCGAGCTCTCCAGGCCACAGGCTCTCGAACACAAACGCCAGCCTTTTTCCCTGGGAAAAAAAATTCACATACCCTGGTTCTTGGTGTCAGTTTGCAGGAGGTACTTGGCACTCTCAAACCAGCATGACTTGGCACTGGTGCCAGCTTGAGTCTCTGAGGAATCCTGCGCAATGCCCAAATTTGAGGAGCCAGCCGGCTTCTTCGAGCCTAAGGCCCTCGAACACAAACGCCGGCCCTTTTCCATGGGAAACAAAATTCACAAAGCCTGGTTCTTGGTGTCAGTTTGCAGGAGGTACTTGGCACTCTCAAACCAGCATGACTTGGCACCGGTGCCAGCTTGCGTCTGGGAGGAATCCTGCGCAACGCGAAATTTGAGGAGCCAGCCGGCTTCTTCGAGCCTAAGGCCCTGGAACACAAACGCCGGCCCTTTTCCCTGGGAAACAAAATTCACAAAGCCTGGTTCTTGGTGTCAGTTTGCAGGAGGTACTTGGCACTCTCCAACCAGCATGACTTGGCACTGGTGCCAGCTTGCGTCTGGGAGGAATCCTGCGCGATGCGGAAATTTTAGGAGCCAGCCGAGCTCTCCAGGCCACAGGCCCTGGAACACAAACGCCGGCCTTTTTCCCTGGGAAAAAAAATTCACATACCCTGGTTCTTGGTGTCAGTTTGCAGGAGGTACTTGGCACTCTCAAACCAGCATGACTTGGCACTGGTGCCAGCTTGCGTCTGGGAGGAATCCTGCCCAATGCGGAATTTTTACGAGCCAGCCGGACTCTCCGGGCCAGAGGCCCTGGGACACAAACTCCGGCCCTTTTCCCTGGGAAAAAAAATTCACAAACTCTAATTCTTGGTGTCAGTTTGCAGGAGGTACTTGGCACTCTCAAACCAGCATGACTTGGCACTGGTGCCTGCTTGAGTCTCTGAGGAATCCTGCGCAACGCGGAATTTTAGGAGCCAGCCGGCTGCTTCGAGCCAAAGTCCCGGGAACACAAACGCCGGCCCTTTTCCCTGGGAAACCAAAGGCACCAAGCCTGGTTCTTGGTGTCAGTTTGCAGGAGGTACTTGGCACTCTGCAACCAGCATGACTTGGCACTGGTGCCAGCTTGCGTCTGGGAGGAATCCTGCGCAATGCGGAAATTTTAGGAGCCAGCCGAGCTCTCCAGGCCACAGGCTCTCGAACACAAACGCCAGCCTTTTTCCCTGGGAAAAAAAATTCACAAAGCCTGGTTCTTGGTGTCAGTTTGCAGGAGGTACTTGGCACTCTCAAACCAGCATGACTTGGCACTGGTGCCAGCTTGCGTCTGGGAGGAATCCTGCCCAATGCGGAATTTTAAGAGCCAGCCGGCTGCTTCGAGCCTAAGTCCTGGGAACACAAACGCGAGCCCTTTTCCCTGGGAAACAAAAGACACCAAGCCTGGTTCTTGGTGTCAGTTTGCAGGAGGTACTTGGCACTCTCAAACCAGCATGACTTGGCACTGGTGCCAGCTTGCGTCTGGGAGGAATCCTGCGCAATGCGGAATTTTAGGAGCCAGCCGGGCTCTCCAGGCCACAGGCCCTGGAACACAAACGCCAGCCTTTTTCCCTGGGAAAAAAAATTCACAAAGCCTGGTTCTTGGTGTCAGTTTGCAGGAGGTACTTGGCACTCTCAAACCAGCATGACTTGGCACTGGTGCCAGCTTGCGTCTGGGAGGAATCCTGCGCAATGCGGAATTTTAAGAGCCAGCCGGACTCTGCAGGCCAGAGGCCCTGGAATACAAACGCCGGCCTTTTTCCCTGGGAAACAAAATTCACAAAGCCTGGTTCTTGGTGTCAGTTTGCAGGAGGTACTTGGCACTCTCAAACCAGCACGACTTGGCACTGGTGCCAGCTTGCGTCTGGGAGGAATCCTGCGCAACGCGAAATTTTAGGAGCCAGCCGGCTGCTTCGAGCCTAAGGCCCTGGAACACAAACGCCGGCCCTTTTCCCTGGGAAACAAAATTCACAAAGCCTGGTTCTTGGTGTCAGTTTGCAGGAGGTACTTGGCACTCTCAAACCAGCATGACTTGGCACTGGTGCCAGCTTGAGTCTGGGAGGAATCCTGCGCAATGCCCAAATTTAGGAGCCAGCCGGCTTCTTCGAGCCTAAGGCCCTGGAACACAAACGCCGGCCCTTTTCCCTGGGAAACAAAATTCACCAAGCCTGGTTCTTGGTGTCAGTTTGCAGGAGGTACTTGGCACTCTCCAACCAGCATGACTTGGCACTGGTGCCAGCTTGAGTCTCTGAGGAATCCTGCGCAATGCGGAATTTGAGGAGCCAGCCGCCTGCTTCGAGCCTAAGGCCCTGGAACACAAACGCAGGCCCTTTTCCCTGGGAAACAAAAGGCACCAAGCCTGGTTCTTGGTGTCAGTTTGCAGGAGGTACTTGGCACTCTCAAACCAGCATGACTTGGCACGGGTGCCAGCTTGAGTCTGGGAGGAATCCTGCGCAACGCGAAATTTGAGGAGCCAGCCGGCTGCTTCGAGCCTTAGGCCCTCAAACACAAACGCAGGCCTTTTTCCCTGGGAAACAAAATTCACATACCCTGGTTCTTGGTGTCAGTTTGCAGGAGGTACTTGGCACTCTCCAACCAGCATGACTTGGCACTGGTGCCAGCTTGAGTCTGGGAGGAATCCTGCGCAATGCCCAAATTTTAGGAGCCAGCCGGCTGCTTCGAGCCTAAGGCCCTGGAACACAAACGCCGGCCCTTTTCCCTGGGAAACAAAATTCACAAAGCCTGGTTCTTGGTGTCAGTTTGCAGGAGGTACTTGGCACTCTCAAACCAGCATGACTTGGCACTGGTGCCAGCTTGCCTCTGGGAGGAATCCTGCGCAATGCGGAATTTTAGGAGCCAGCCGGGCTCTCCAGGCCACAGGCCCTGGAACACAAACGCCGGCCTTTTTCCCTGGGAAAAAAAATTCACATACCCTGGTTCTTGGTGTCAGTTTGCAGGAGGTACTTGGCACTCTCCAACCAGCATGACTTGGCACTGGTGCCAGCTTGCATCTGGGAGGAATCCTGCGCAATGCGAAATTTTAGGAGCCAGCCGGACTCTCCGGGCCAGAGGCCCTGGAACACAAACGCAGGCCCTTTTCCCTGTGAAAAAAAATTCACAAACTCTAATTCTTGGTGTCAGTTTGCAGGAGGTACTTGGCACTCTCAAACCAGCATGACTTGGCACTGGTGCCAGTTTGAGTCTCTGAGGAATCCTGCGCAATGCGGAAATTTTAGGAGCCAGCCGGCTGCTTCGAGCCTAAGGCCCTGGAACACAAACGCCGGCCCTTTTCCCTGGGAAACAAAAGGCACCAAGCCTGGTTCTTGGTGTCAGTTTGCAGGAGGTACTTGGCACTCTCAAACCAGCATGACTTGGCACTGGTGCCAGCTTGAGTCTGGGAGGAATCCTGCGCAATGCGGAATTTTAGGAGCCAGCCGCCTGCTTCAAGCCTAAGGCCCTGGAACACAAACGCCGGCCCTTTTCCCTGGGAAACAAAAGGCACCAAGCCTGGTTCTTGGTGTCAGTTTGCAGGAGGTACTTGGCACTCTCAAACCAGCATGACTTGGCACTGGTGCCAGCTTGAGTCTCTGAGGAATCCTGCGCAATGCGAAATTTTAGGAGCCAGCCGGACTCTCCGGGCCAGAGGCCCTGGAACACAAACGCCGGCCCTTTTCCCTGTGAAAAAAAATTCACAAACTCTAATTCTTGGTGTCAGTTTGCAGGAGGTACTTGGCACTCTCAAACCAGCATGACTTGGCACTGGTGCCAGCTTGAGTCTGGGAGGAATCCTGCGCAATGCGAAATTTTAGGAGCCAGCCGCCTGCTTCGAGCCTAAGGCCCTGGAACACAAACGCCGGCCCTTTTCCCTGGGAAACAAAAGGCACCAAGCCTGGTTCTTGGTGTCAGTTTGCAGGAGGTACTTGGCACTCTCAAACCAGCATGACTTGGCACTGGTGCCAGCTTGAGTCTGGGAGGAATCCTGCGCAATGCGGAATTTTAGGAGCCAGCCGGCTGCTTCGAGCCTAAGGCCCGGGAACACAAACGCTGGCCCTTTTCCCTGGGAAACAAAAGGCACCAAGCCTGGTTCTTGGTGTCAGTTTGCAGGAGGTACTTGGCACTCTCAAACCAGCATGACTTGGCACTGGTGCCAGCTTGAGTCTGGGAGGAATCCTGCGCAATGCGGAATTTTAGGAGCCAGCCGCCTGCTTCAAGCCTAAGGCCCTGGAACACAAACGCCGGCCCTTTTCCCTGGGAAACAAAAGGCACCAAGCCTGGTTCTTGGTGTCAGTTTGCAGGAGGTACTTGGCACTCTCAAACCAGCATGACTTGGCACTGGTGCCAGCTTGAGTCTGGGAGGAATCCTGCGCAATGCGGAATTTTAGGAGCCAGCCGGGCTCTCCAGGCCAGAGGCTCTGGAACACAAACGCCAGCCCTTTTCCCTGGGAAACAAAATTCACAAAGCCTGGTTCTTGGTGTCAGTTTGCAGGAGGTACTTGGCACTCTCCAACCAGCATGACTTGGCACTGGTGCCAGCTTGAGTCTGGGAGGAATCCTGCGCAATGCGGAAATTTTAGGAGCCAGCCGGCTGCTTCAAGCCTAAGGCCCTGGACCACAAACGCCGGCCATTTTCCCTTTGAAACAAAAGGCACCAAGCCTGGTTCTTGGTGTCAGTTTGCAGGAGGTACTTGGCACTCTCAAACCAGCATGACTTGGCACTGGTGCCAGCTTGAGTCTCTGAGGAATCCTGCGCAATGCGAAATTTTAGGAGCCAGCCGGCTGCTTCGAGCCTAAGGCCCTGGAACACAAACGCCAGCCCTTTTCCCTGGGAAACAAAATTCACAAAGCCTGGTTCTTGGTGTCAGTTTGCAGGAGGTACTTGGCACTCTCAAACCAGCATGACTTGGCACTGGTGCCAGCTTGAGTCTCTGAGGAATCCTGCGCAATGCGAAATTTTAGGAGCCAGCCGGACTCTCCGGGCCAGAAGCCCTGGAACACAAACGCCGGCCCTTTTCCCTGTGAAAAAAAATTCACAAACTCTAATTCTTGGTGTCAGTTTGCAGGAGGTACTTGGCACTCTCAAACCAGCATGACTTGGCACTGGTGCCAGCTTGCGTCTGGGAGGAATCCTGCGCAATGCGGAATTTTAGGAGCCAGCCGCCTGCTTCGAGCCTAAGGCCCTGGAACACAAACGCCGGCCCTTTTCCCTGGGAAACAAAAGGCACCAAGCCTGGTTCTTGGTGTCAGTTTGCAGGAGGTACTTGGCACTCTCAAACCAGCATGACTTGGCACTGGTGCCAGCTTGAGTCTGGGAGGAATCCTGCGCAATGCGGAATTTGAGGAGCCAGCCGGACTCTCCAGGCCAGAGGCCCTGGAACACAAACACCAGCCCTTTTCCCTGGGAAACAAAAGGCACTACCCTGGTTCTTGGTGTCAGTTTGCAGGAGGTACTTGGCACTCTCAAACCAGCATGACTTGGCACTGGTGCCAGCTTGCCTCTGGGAGGAATCCTGCGCAATGCGGAATTTTAGGAGCCAGCCGGGCTCTCCAGGCCACAGGCCCTGGAACACAAACGCCGGCCTTTTTCCCTGGGAAAAAAAATTCACATACCCTGGTTCTTGGTGTCAGTTTGCAGGAGGTACTTGGCACTCTCCAACCAGCATGACTTGGCACTGGTGCCAGCTTGCATCTGGGAGGAATCCTGCGCAATGCGAAATTTTAGGAGCCAGCCGGACTCTCCGGGCCAGAGGCCCTGGAACACAAACGCAGGCCCTTTTCCCTGTGAAAAAAAATTCACAAACTCTAATTCTTGGTGTCAGTTTGCAGGAGGTACTTGGCACTCTCAAACCAGCATGACTTGGCACTGGTGCCAGTTTGAGTCTCTGAGGAATCCTGCGCAATGCGGAAATTTTAGGAGCCAGCCGGACTCTCCAGGCCAGAAGCCCTGGAACACAAACGCTGGCCTTTTTCCCTGGGAAAAAAAATTCACATACCCTGGTTCTTGGTGTCAGTTTGCAGGAGGTACTTGGCACTCTCAAACCAGCATGACTTGGCACTGGTGGCAGCTTGCGTCTGGGAGGAATCCTGCGCAATGCGGAATTTTAGGAGCCAGCCGGCTGCTTCGAGCCTAAGGCCCGGGAACACAAACGCGAGCCCTTTTCCCTGGGAAACAAAAGGCACCAAGCCTGGTTCTTGGTGTCAGTTTGCAGGAGGTACTTGGCACTCTCAAACCAGCATGACTTGGCACTGGTGCCAGCTTGCGTCTGGGAGGAATCCTGCGCAATGCGGAATTTTAGGAGCCAGACGGGCTCTCCAGGCCACCGGCCCTGGAACACAAACGCCGGCCCTTTTCCCTGGGAAACAAAAGTCACCAAGCCTGGTTCTTGGTGTCAGTTTGCAGGAGGTACTTGGCACTCTCAAACCAGCATGACTTGGCACTGGTGCCAGCTTGAGTCTCTGAGGAAACCTGCGCAATGCGGAATTTTAAGAGCCAGCCGCCTGCTTCGAGCCTAAGGCCCGGGAACACAAACGCCGGCCCTTTTCCCTGGGAAACAAAAGGCACCAAGCCTGGTTCTTGGTGTCAGTTTGCAGGAGGTACTTGGCACTCTCAAACCAGCATGACTTGGCACTGGTGCCGGCTTGCGTCTGGGAGAAATGCTGCGCAATGCGGAATTTTAGGAGCCAGCCGCCTGCTTCGAGCCTAAGGCCCTGGAACACAAACGCCGGCCCTTTTCCCTGGGAAACAAAAGGCACCAAGCCTGGTTCTTGGTGTCAGTTTGCAGGAGGTACTTGGCACTCTCAAACCAGCATGACTTGGCACTGGTGCCAGCTTGAGTCTGGGAGGAATCCTACGCAATGCGGATATTTTAGGAGCCAGCCGGCTTCTTCGAGCCTAAGGCCCTGGAACACAAACGCCGGCCCTTTTCCCTGGGAAACAAAAGGCACCAAGCCTGGTTCTTGGTGTCAGTTTGCAGGAGGTACTTGGCACTCTCAAACCAGCATGACTTGGCACTGGTGCCAGCTTGAGTCTGGGAGGAATCCTGCGCAATGCGAAATTTTAGGAGCCAGCCGGCTGCTTCGAGCCTAAGTCCCGGAAACACAAACGCCAGCCCTTTTCCCTGGGAAACAAAAGGCACCAACCCTGGTTCTTGGTGTCAGTTTGCAGGAGGTACTTGGCACTCTCCAACCAGCATGACTTGGCACTGGTGCCAGCTTGCGTCTGGGAGGAATCCTGCCCAACGCGGAATTTTAGGAGCCAGCCGGCTTCTTCGAGCCTAAGGCCCTGGAACACAAACGCCGGCCCTTTTCCCTGGGAAAAAAAATTCACAAAGCCTGGTTCTTGGTGTCAGTTTGCAGGAGGTACTTGGCACTCTCCAACCAGCATGACTTGGCACTGGTGCCAGCTTGCGTCTGGGAGGAATCCTGCGCGATGCGGAAATTTTAGGAGCCAGCCGAGCTCTCCAGGCCACAGGCTCTCGAACACAAACGCAAGCCTTTTTCCCTGGGAAAAAAAATTCCCATACCCTGGTTCTTGGTGTCAGTTTGCAGGAGGTACTTGGCACTCTCAAACCAGCATAACTTGGCACTGGTGCCAGCTTGAGTCTGAGAGGAATCCTGCGCAATGCGAAATTTTAGGAGCCAGCCGGCTGCTTCGAGCCTAAGGCCCTGGAACACAAACGCCGGCCCTTTTCCCTGGGAAACAAAATTCACAAAGCCTGGTTCTTGGTGTCAGTTTGCAGGAGGTACTTGGCACTCTCAAACCAGCATGACTTGGCACTGGTGGCAGCTTGCGTCTGGGAGGAATCCTGCGCAATGCGGAAATTTTAGGAGCCAGCCGGGCTCTCCAGGCCACAGGCTCTCGAACACAAACGCCAGCCTTTTTCCCTGGGAAAAAAAATTCCCATACCCTGGTTCTTGGTGTCAGTTTGCAGGAGGTACTTGGCACTCTCAAACCAGCATGACTTGGCACTGGTGCCAGCTTGCGTCTGGGAGGAATCCTGCGCAATGCGAAATTTGAGGAGCCAGCCGGCTGCTTCGAGCCTAAGGCCCTGGAACACAAACGCCGGCCCTTTTCCCTGGGAAACAAAATTCACATACCCTGGTTCTTGGTGTCAGTTTGCAGGAGGTACTTGGCACTCTCCAACCAGCATGACTTGGCACTGGTGCCAGCTTGAGTCTGGGAGGAATCCTGCGCAATGCCCAAATTTAGGAGCCAGCCGCCTGCTTCGAGCCTAAGGCCCTGGAACACAAACGCCGGCCCTTTTCCCTTTGAAACAAAAGGCACCAAGCCTGGTTCTTGGTGTCAGTTTGCAGGAGGTACTTGGCACTCTCAAACCAGCATAACTTGGCACTGGTGCCAGCTTGCGTCTGGGAGGAATCCTGCGCAATGCGAAATTTTAGGAGCCAGCCGGACTTTCCGGGCCAGAGGCCCTGGAACACAAACGCAGGCCCTTTTCCCTGTGAAAAAAAATTCCCAAACTCTAATTCTTGGTGTCAGTTTGCAGGAGGTACTTGGCACTCTCAAACCAGCATGACTTGGCACTGGTGCCAGCTTGAGTCTGGGAGGAATCCTGCGCAATGCGGAAATTTTAGGAGCCAGCCGGCTGCTTCGAGCCTAAGTCCTGGGAAAACAAACGCTGGCCCTTTTCCCTGGGAAACCAAAGGCACCAACCCTGGTTCTTGGTGTCAGTTTGCAGGAGGTACTTGGCACTCTCAAACCAGCATGACTTGGCACTGGTGCCAGCTTGAGTCTGGGAGGAATCCTGCGCAATGCGGAATTTTAGGACCCAGCCGGCTGCTTCGAGCCTAAGGCCCTGGAACACAAACGCTGGCCCTTTTCACTTTGAAACAAAAGGCACCAAGCCTGGTTCTTGGTGTCAGTTTGCAGGAGGTACTTGGCACTCTCAAACCAGCATGACTTGGCACTGGTGCCAGCTTGCGTCTGGGAGGAATCCTGCGCAACGCGAAATTTGAGGAGCCAGCCGGGCTCTCCAGGCCACAGGCTCTCGAACACAAACGCCAGCCTTTTTCCCTGGGAAAAAAAATTCCCATACCCTGGTTCTTGGTGTCAGTTTGCAGGAGGTACTTGGCACTCTCAAACCAGCATGACTTGGCACTGGTGCCAGCTTGCGTCTGGGAGGAATCCTGCCCAATGCGGAATTTTAAGAGCCAGCCGGACTCTCCGGGCCAGAGGCCCTGGAACACAAACTCCGGCCCTTTTCCCTGGGAAAAAAAATTCACAAACTCTAATTCTTGGTGTCAGTTTGCAGGAGGTACTTGGCACTCTCCAACCAGCATGACTTGGCACTGGTGCCTGCTTGAGTCTCTGAGGAATCCTGCGCAATGCCCAAATTTAGGAGCCAGCCGCCTGCTTCGAGCCTAAGGCCCTGGAACACAAACGCCGGCCCTTTTCCCTGGGAAACAAAAGGCAACAAGCCTGGTTCTTGGTGTCAATTTGCAGGAGGTACTTGGCACTCTCAAACCAGCATGACTTGGCACTGGTGCCAGCTTGCGTCTGGGAGGAATCCTGCGCAACGCGAAATTTGAGGAGCCAGCCGGCTGCTTCGAGCCTAAGGCCCTGGAACACAAACGCCGGCCCTTTTCCCTGGGAAACAAAATTCACATACCCTGGTTCTTGGTGTCAGTTTGCAGGAGGTACTTGGCACTCTCCAACCAGCATGACTTGGCACTGGTGCCAGCTTGAGTCTGGGAGGAATCCTGCGCAATGCCCAAATTTAGGAGCCAGCCGCCTGCTTCGAGCCTAAGGCCCTGGAACACAAACGCCGGCCCTTTTCCCTGGGAAACAAAAGGCAACAAGCCTGGTTCTTGGTGTCAATTTGCAGGAGGTACTTGGCACTCTCAAACCAGCATGACTTGGCACTGGTGCCAGCTTGCGTCTGGGAGGAATCCTGCGCAACGCGAAATTTGAGGAGCCAGCCGGCTGCTTCGAGCCTAAGGCCCTGGAACACAAACGCCGGCCCTTTTCCCTGGGAAACAAAATTCACATACCCTGGTTCTTGGTGTCAGTTTGCAGGAGGTACTTGGCACTCTCCAACCAGCATGACTTGGCACTGGTGCCAGCTTGAGTCTGGGAGGAATCCTGCGCAATGCCCAAATTTAGGAGCCAGCCGCCTGCTTCGAGCCTAAGGCCCTGGAACACAAACGCTGGCCCTTTTCCCTGGGAAACAAAAGGCAACAAGCCTGGTTCTTGGTGTCAGTTTGCAGGAGGTACTTGGCACTCTCAAACCAGCATAACTTGGCACTGGTGCCAGCTTGCGTCTGGGAGGAATCCTGCGCAATGCGAAATTTTAGGAGCCAGCCGGACTTTCCGGGCCAGAGGCCCTGGAACACAAACGCAGGCCCTTTTCCCTGTGAAAAAAAATTCCCAAACTCTAATTCTTGGTGTCAGTTTGCAGGAGGTACTTGGCACTCTCAAACCAGCATGACTTGGCACTGGTGCCAGCTTGAGTCTGGGAGGAATCCTGCGCAATGCCCAAATTTAGGAGCCAGCCGCCTGCTTCGAGCCTAAGGCCCTGGAACACAAACGCTGGCCCTTTTCCCTGGGAAACAAAAGGCACCAAGCCTGGTTCTTGGTGTCAGTTTGCAGGAGGTACTTGGCACTCTCAAACCAGCATAACTTGGCACTGGTGCCAGCTTGCGTCTGGGAGGAATCCTGCGCAATGCGAAATTTTAGGAGCCAGCCGGACTTTCCGGGCCAGAGGCCCTGGAACACAAACGCAGGCCCTTTTCCCTGTGAAAAAAAATTCCCAAACTCTAATTCTTGGTGTCAGTTTGCAGGAGGTACTTGGCACTCTCAAACCAGCATGACTTGGCACTGGTGCCAGCTTGAGTCTGGGAGGAATCCTGCGCAATGCGGAAATTTTAGGAGCCAGCCGGCTGCTTCGAGCCTAAGTCCTGGGAAAACAAACGCTGGCCCTTTTCCCTGGGAAACCAAAGGCACCAACCCTGGTTCTTGGTGTCAGTTTGCAGGAGGTACTTGGCACTCTCAAACCAGCATGACTTGGCACTGGTGCCAGCTTGAGTCTGGGAGGAATCCTGCGCAATGCGGAATTTTAGGACCCAGCCGGCTGCTTCGAGCCTAAGGCCCTGGAACACAAACGCTGGCCCTTTTCACTTTGAAACAAAAGGCACCAAGCCTGGTTCTTGGTGTCAGTTTGCAGGAGGTACTTGGCACTCTCAAACCAGCATGACTTGGCACTGGTGCCAGCTTGCGTCTGGGAGGAATCCTGCGCAACGCGAAATTTGAGGAGCCAGCCGGCTTCTTCGAGCCTAAGGCCCTGGAACACAAACGCCAGCCTTTTTCCCTGGGAAAAAAAAATCACATACCCTGGTTCTTGGTGTCAGTTTGCAGGAGGTACTTGGCACTCTCAAACCAGCATGACTTGGCACTGGTGCCAGCTTGAGTCTGGGAGGAATCCTGCGCAATGCGGAAATTTTAGGAGCCAGCCGAGCTCTCCAGGCCACAGGCTCTCGAACACAAACGCCAGCCTTTTTCCCTGGGAAAAAAAATTCACATACCCTGGTTCTTGGTGTCAGTTTGCAGGAGGTACTTGGCACTCTCCAACCAGCATGACTTGGCACTGGTGCCAGCTTGCGTCTGGGAGGAATCCTGCCCAATGCGGAATTTTAAGAGCCAGCCGGCTGCTTCGAGCCTAAGGCCCTGGAACACAAACGCCGGCCCTTTTCCCTGGGAAACAAAATTCACAAAGCCTGGTTCTTGGTGTCAGTTTGCAGGAGGTACTTGGCACTCTCCAACCAGCATGACTTGGCACTGGTGCCAGCTTGCGTCTGGAAGGGATCCTGCGCAACGCGAAATTTTAGGAGCCAGCCGGCTGCTTCGAGCCTAAGGCCCTGGAACACAAACGCCGGCCCTTTTCCCTGGGAAACAAAATTCACAAAGCCTGGTTCTTGGTGTCAGTTTGCAGGAGGTACTTGGCACTCTCAAACCAGCATGACTTGGCACTGGTGCCAGCTTGAGTCTGGGAGGAATCCTGCGCAATGCGGAATTTTAGGAGCCAGCCGGGCTCTCCAGGCCACAGGCTCTCGAACACAAACGCCAGCCTTTTTCCCTGGGAAAAAAATTTCACATACCATGGTTCTTGGTGTCAGTTTGCAGGAGGTACTTGGCACTCTCAAACCAGCATGACTTGGCACTGGTGCCAGCTTGCGTCTGGGAGGAATCCTGCGCAATGCGGAAATTTTAGGAGCCAGCCGAGCTCTCCAGGCCACAGGCTCTCGAACACAAACGCCAGCCTTTTTCCCTGGGAAACAAAATTCACAAAGCCTGGTTCTTGGTGTCAGTTTGCAGGAGGTACTTGGCACTCTCAAACCAGCATGACTTGGCACTGGTGCCAGCTTGCGTCTGGGAGGAATCCTGCGCAATGCGGCATTTTAGGAGCCAGCCGGACTCTCCAGGCCAGAGGCCCTGGAATACAAACGCCAGCCTTTTTCCCTGGGAAACAAAATTCACATACCCTGGTTCTTGGTGTCAGTTTGCAGGAGGTACTTGGCACTCTCAAACCAGCATGACTTGGCACTGGTGCCAGCTTGCGTCTGGGAGGAATCCTGCGCAATGCGGAAATTTTAGGAGCCAGCCGGACTCTCCAGGCCAGAGGCCCTGGAACACAAACGCCAGCCTTTTTCCCTGGGAAAAAAAATTCACATACCCTGGTTCTTGGTGTCAGTTTGCAGGAGGTACTTGGCACTCTCAAACCAGCATGACTTGGCACTGGTGCCAGCTTGAGTCTGGGAGGAATCCTGCGCAATGCGGAATTTTAGGAGCCAGCCGGACTCTCCAGGCCAGAGGCCCTGGAATACAAACGCCAGCCTTTTTCCCTGGGAAAAAAAAATCACATACCCTGGTTCTTGGTGTCAGTTTGCAGGAGGTACTTGGCACTCTCCAACCAGCATGACTTGGCACTGGTGCCAGCTTGCGTCTGGGAGGAATCCTGCGCAATGCGGAAATTTTAGGAGCCAGCCGAGCTCTCCAGGCCACAGGCTCTCGAACACAAACGCCAGCCTTTTTCCCTGGGAAAAAAAATTCACATACCCTGGTTCTTGGTGTCAGTTTGCAGGAGGTACTTGGCACTCTCAAACCAGCATGACTTGGCACTGGTGCCAGCTTGAGTCTCTGAGGAATCCTGCGCAATGCCCAAATTTGAGTAGCCAGCCGGCTTCTTCGAGCCTAAGGCCCTCGAACACAAACGCCGGCCCTTTTCCATGGGAAACAAAATTCACAAAGCCTGGTTCTTGGTGTCAGTTTGCAGGAGGTACTTGGCACTCTCCAACCAGCATGACTTGGCACTGGTGCCAGCTTGCGTCTGGGAGGAATCCTGCGCGATGCGGAAATTTTAGGAGCCAGCCGAGCTCTCCAGGCCACAGGCCCTGGAACACAAACGCCGGCCTTTTTCCCTGGGAAAAAAAATTCACATACCCTGGTTCTTGGTGTCAGTTTGCAGGAGGTACTTGGCACTCTCAAACCAGCATGACTTGGCACTGGTGCCAGCTTGCGTCTGGGAGGAATCCTGCGCAACGCGAAATTTTAGGAGCCAGCCGGCTGCTTCGAGCCTAAGGCCCTGGAACACAAACGCCGGCCCTTTTCCCTGGGAAACAAAATTCACAAAGCCTGGTTCTTGGTGTCAGTTTGCAGGAGGTACTTGGCACTCTGCAACCAGCATGACTTGGCACTGGTGCCAGCTTGCGTCTGGGAGGAATCCTGCGCAACGCGAAATTTGAGGAGCCAGCCGGCTTCTTCGAGCCTAAGGCCCTGGTACACAAACGCCGGCCCTTTTCCCTGGGAAAAAAAAATTCACATACCCTGGTTCTTGGTGTCAGTTTGCAGGAGGTACTTGGCACTCTCAAACCAGCATGACTTGGCACTGGTGCCAGCTTGCGTCTGGGAGGAATCCTGCGCAATGCGGAAATTTTAGGAGCCAGCCGAGCTCTCCAGGCCACAGGCTCTCGAACACAAACGCCAGCCTTTTTCCCTGGGAAAAAAAATTCACAAAGCCTGGTTCTTGGTGTCAGTTTGCAGGAGGTACTTGGCACTCTCAAACCAGCATGACTTGGCACTGGTGCCAGCTTGCGTCTGGGAGGAATCCTGCCCAATGCGGAATTTTAAGAGCCAGCCGGCTGCTTCGAGCCTAAGTCCTGGGAACACAAACGCGAGCCCTTTTCCCTGGGAAACAAAAGACACCAAGCCTGGTTCTTGGTGTCAGTTTGCAGGAGGTACTTGGCACTCTCAAACCAGCATGACTTGGCACTGGTGCCAGCTTGCGTCTGGGAGGAATCCTGCGCAATGCGGAATTTTAGGAGCCAGCCGGGCTCTCCAGGCCACAGGCCCTGGAACACAAACGCCAGCCTTTTTCCCTGGGAAAAAAAATTCACAAAGCCTGGTTCTTGGTGTCAGTTTGCAGGAGGTACTTGGCACTCTCAAACCAGCATGACTTGGCACTGGTGCCAGCTTGCGTCTGGGAGGAATCCTGCGCAATGCGGAATTTTAAGAGCCAGCCGGACTCTGCAGGCCAGAGGCCCTGGAATACAAACGCCGGCCTTTTTCCCTGGGAAAAAAAATTCACAAAGCCTGGTTCTTGGTGTCAGTTTGCAGGAGGTACTTGGCACTCTCAAACCAGCACGACTTGGCACTGGTGCCAGCTTGCGTCTGGGAGGAATCCTGCGCAACGCGAAATTTTAGGAGCCAGCCGGCTGCTTCGAGCCTAAGGCCCTGGAACACAAACGCCGGCCCTTTTCCCTGGGAAACAAAATTCACAAAGCCTGGTTCTTGGTGTCAGTTTGCAGGAGGTACTTGGCACTCTCAAACCAGCATGACTTGGCACTGGTGCCAGCTTGAGTCTGGGAGGAATCCTGCGCAATGCCCAAATTTAGGAGCCAGCCGGCTTCTTCGAGCCTAAGGCCCTGGAACACAAACGCCGGCCCTTTTCCCTGGGAAACAAAATTCACCAAGCCTGGTTCTTGGTGTCAGTTTGCAGGAGGTACTTGGCACTCTCCAACCAGCATGACTTGGCACTGGTGCCAGCTTGAGTCTCTGAGGAATCCTGCGCAATGCGGAATTTGAGGAGCCAGCCGCCTGCTTCGAGCCTAAGGCCCTGGAACACAAACGCAGGCCCTTTTCCCTGGGAAACAAAAGGCACCAAGCCTGGTTCTTGGTGTCAGTTTGCAGGAGGTACTTGGCACTCTCAAACCAGCATGACTTGGCACTGGTGCCAGCTTGCGTCTGGGAGGAATCCTGCGCAATGCGGAATTTTAGGAGCCAGCCGGACTCTCCAGGCCAGAGGCCCTGGAATACAAACGCCAGCCTTTTTCCCTGGGAAAAAAAAAAATCACATACCCTGGTTCTGGTGTCAGTTTGCAGGAGGTACTTGGCACTCTCAAACCAGCATGACTTGGCACTGGTGCCAGCTTGCGTCTGGGAGGAATCCTGCGCAATGCGGAAATTTTAGGAGCCAGCCGGGCTCTCCAGGCCACAGGCTCTCGAACACAAACGCCAGCCTTTTTCCCTGGGAAACAAAATTCACAAAGCCTGGTTCTTGGTGTCAGTTTGCAGGAGGTACTTGGCACTCTCCAACCAGCATGACTTGGCACTGGTGCCAGCTTGAGTCTGGGAGGAATCCTGCGCAATGCCCAAATTTAGGAGCCAGCCGCCTGCTTCGAGCCTAAGGCCCTGGAACACAAACGCCGGCCCTTTTCCCTGGGAAACAAAAGGCACCAAGCCTGGTTCTTGGTGTCAGTTTGCAGGAGGTACTTGGCACTCTCAAACCAGCATGACTTGGCACGGGTGCCAGCTTGAGTCTGGGAGGAATCCTGCGCAATGCGAAATTTTAGGAGCCAGCCGAGCTCTCCAGGCCACAGGCTCTCGAACACAAACGCCAGCCTTTTTCCCTGGGAAAAAAAATTCACATACCCTGGTTCTTGGTGTCAGTTTGCAGGAGGTACTTGGCACTCTCAAACCAGCATGACTTGGCACTGGTGCCAGCTTGAGTCTGGGAGGAATCCTGCGCAATGCGAAATTTTAGGAGCCAGCCGGCTGCTTCGAGCCTAAGGCCCTGGAACACAAACGCCGGCCCTTTTCCCTGGGAAACAAAATTCACAAAGCCTGGTTCTTGGTGTCAGTTTGCAGGAGGTACTTGGCACTCTCAAACCAGCATGACTTGGCAGTGGTGCCAGCTTGCGTCTGGGAGGAATCCTGCGCAACGCGAAATTTGAGGAGCCAGCCGGCTGCTTCGAGCCTTAGGCCCTCAAACACAAACGCAGGCCTTTTTCCCTGGGAAACAAAATTCACATACCCTGGTTCTTGGTGTCAGTTTGCAGGAGGTACTTGGCACTCTCCAACCAGCATGACTTGGCACTGGTGCCAGCTTGAGTCTGGGAGGAATCCTGCGCAATGCCCAAATTTTAGGAGCCAGCCGGCTGCTTCGAGCCTAAGGCCCTGGAACACAAACGCCGGCCCTTTTCCCTGGGAAACAAAATTCACAAAGCCTGGTTCTTGGTGTCAGTTTGCAGGAGGTACTTGGCACTCTCAAACCAGCATGACTTGGCACTGGTGCCAGCTTGCCTCTGGGAGGAATCCTGCGCAATGCGGAATTTTAGGAGCCAGCCGGGCTCTCCAGGCCACAGGCCCTGGAACACAAACGCCGGCCTTTTTCCCTGGGAAAAAAAATTCACAAAGCCTGGTTCTTGGTGTCAGTTTGCAGGAGGTACTTGGCACTCTCCAACCAGCATGACTTGGCACTGGTGCCAGTTTGAGTCTCTGAGGAATCCTGCGCAATGCGGAAATTTTAGGAGCCAGCCGGCTGCTTCGAGCCTAAGGCCCTGGAACACAAACGCCGGCCCTTTTCCCTGGGAAACAAAAGGCACCAAGCCTGGTTCTTGGTGTCAGTTTGCAGGAGGTACTTGGCACTCTCAAACCAGCATAACTTGGCACTGGTGCCAGCTTGAGTCTCTGAGGAATCCTGCGCAATGCGAAATTTTAGGAGCCAGCCGGACTCTCCGGGCCAGAGGCCCTGGAACACAAACGCCGGCCCTTTTCCCTGTGAAAAAAAATTCACAAACTCTAATTCTTGGTGTCAGTTTGCAGGAGGTACTTGGCACTCTCAAACCAGCATGACTTGGCACTGGTGCCAGCTTGAGTCTCTGAGGAATCCTGCGCAATGCGGAATTTTAGGAGCCAGCCGGCTGCTTCGAGCCTAAGGCCCTGGAACACAAACGCCGGCCCTTTTCCCTGGGAAACAAAAGGCACCAAGCCTGGTTCTTGGTGTCAGTTTGCAGGAGGTACTTGGCACTCTCAAACCAGCATGACTTGGCACTGGTGCCAGCTTGAGTCTGGGAGGAATCCTGCGCAATGCGGAATTTGAGGAGCCAGCCGGACTCTCCAGGCCAGAGGCCCTGGAACACAAACACCAGCCCTTTTCCCTGGGAAACAAAAGGCACTACCCTGGTTCTTGGTGTCAGTTTGCAGGAGGTACTTGGCACTCTCAAACCAGCATGACTTGGCACTGGTGCCAGCTTGCCTCTGGGAGGAATCCTGCGCAATGCGGAATTTTAGGAGCCAGCCGGGCTCTCCAGGCCACAGGCCCTGGAACACAAACGCCGGCCTTTTTCCCTGGGAAAAAAAATTCACATACCCTGGTTCTTGGTGTCAGTTTGCAGGAGGTACTTGGCACTCTCCAACCAGCATGACTTGGCACTGGTGCCAGCTTGAGTCTGGGAGGAATCCTGCGCAATGCGGAATTTTAGGAGCCAGCCGGACTCTCCGGGCCAGAGGCCCTGGAACACAAACGCAGGCCCTTTTCCCTGTGAAAAAAAATTCACAAACTCTAATTCTTGGTGTCAGTTTGCAGGAGGTACTTGGCACTCTCAAACCAGCATGACTTGGCACTGGTGCCAGTTTGAGTCTCTGAGGAATCCTGCGCAATGCGGAAATTTTAGGAGCCAGCCGGCTGCTTCGAGCCTAAGGCCCTGGAACACAAACGCCGGCCCTTTTCCCTGGGAAACAAAAGGCACCAAGCCTGGTTCTTGGTGTCAGTTTGCAGGAGGTACTTGGCACTCTCAAACCAGCATGACTTGGCACTGGTGCCAGCTTGAGTCTGGGAGGAATCCTGCGCAATGCGGAATATTAGGAGCCAGCCGGCTGCTTCGAGCCTAAGGCCCTGGAACACAAACGCTGGCCCTTTTCCCTGGGAAACAAAAGGCACCAAGCCTGGTTCTTGGTGTCAGTTTGCAGGAGGTACTTGGCACTCTCAAACCAGCATGACTTGGCACTGGTGCCAGCTTGAGTCTGGGAGGAATCCTGCGCAATGCGGAATTTTAGGAGCCAGCCGCCTGCTTCAAGCCTAAGGCCCTGGAACACAAACGCCGGCCCTTTTCCCTGGGAAACAAAAGGCACCAAGCCTGGTTCTTGGTGTCAGTTTGCAGGAGGTACTTGGCACTCTCAAACCAGCATGACTTGGCACTGGTGCCAGCTTGAGTCTGGGAGGAATCCTGCGCAATGCGGAATTTTAGGAGCCAGCCGGCTGCTTCAAGCCTAAGGCCCTGGACCACAAACGCCGGCCATTTTCCCTTTGAAACAAAAGGCACCAAGCCTGGTTCTTGGTGTCAGTTTGCAGGAGGTACTTGGCACTCTCAAACCAGCATGACTTGGCACTGGTGCCAGCTTGAGTCTCTGAGGAATCCTGCGCAATGCGAAATTTTAGGAGCCAGCCGGCTGCTTCGAGCCTAAGGCCCTGGAACACAAACGCCAGCCCTTTTCCCTGGGAAACAAAATTCACAAAGCCTGGTTCTTGGTGTCAGTTTGCAGGAGGTACTTGGCACTCTCAAACCAGCATGACTTGGCACTGGTGCCAGCTTGAGTCTCTGAGGAATCCTGCGCAATGCGAAATTTTAGGAGCCAGCCGGCTGCTTCGAGCCTAAGGCCCTGGAACACAAACGCCAGCCCTTTTCCCTGGGAAACAAAATTCACAAAGCCTGGTTCTTGGTGTCAGTTTGCAGGAGGTACTTGGCACTCTCCAACCAGCATGACTTGGCACTGGTGCCAGCTTGAGTCTGGGAGGAATCCTGCGCAATGCGGAAATTTTAGGAGCCAGCCGGCTGCTTCAAGCCTAAGGCCCTGGACCACAAACGCCGGCCATTTTCCCTTTGAAACAAAAGGCACCAAGCCTGGTTCTTGGTGTCAGTTTGCAGGAGGTACTTGGCACTCTCAAACCAGCATGACTTGGCACTGGTGCCAGCTTGAGTCTCTGAGGAATCCTGCGCAATGCGAAATTTTAGGAGCCAGCCGGCTGCTTCGAGCCTAAGGCCCTGGAACACAAACGCCAGCCCTTTTCCCTGGGAAACAAAATTCACAAAGCCTGGTTCTTGGTGTCAGTTTGCAGGAGGTACTTGGCACTCTCAAACCAGCATGACTTGGCACTGGTGCCAGCTTGAGTCTCTGAGGAATCCTGCGCAATGCGAAATTTTAGGAGCCAGCCGGACTCTCCGGGCCAGAGGCCCTGGAACACAAACGCCGGCCCTTTTCCCTGTGAAAAAAAATTCACAAACTCTAATTCTTGGTGTCAGTTTGCAGGAGGTACTTGGCACTCTCAAACCAGCATGACTTGGCACTGGTGCCAGCTTGAGTCTCTGAGGAATCCTGCGCAATGCGGAATTTTAGGAGCCAGCCGCCTGCTTCGAGCCTAAGGCCCTGGAACACAAACGCCGGCCCTTTTCCCTGGGAAACAAAAGGCACCAAGCCTGGTTCTTGGTGTCAGTTTGCAGGAGGTACTTGGCACTCTCAAACCAGCATGACTTGGCACTGGTGCCAGCTTGAGTCTGGGAGGAATCCTGCGCAATGCGGAATTTGAGGAGCCAGCCGGACTCTCCAGGCCAGAGGCCCTGGAACACAAACACCAGCCCTTTTCCCTGGGAAACAAAAGGCACTACCCTGGTTCTTGGTGTCAGTTTGCAGGAGGTACTTGGCACTCTCAAACCAGCATGACTTGGCACTGGTGCCAGCTTGCCTCTGGGAGGAATCCTGCGCAATGCGGAATTTTAGGAGCCAGCCGGGCTCTCCAGGCCACAGGCCCTGGAACACAAACGCCGGCCTTTTTCCCTGGGAAAAAAAATTCACATACCCTGGTTCTTGGTGTCAGTTTGCAGGAGGTACTTGGCACTCTCCAACCAGCATGACTTGGCACTGGTGCCAGCTTGCATCTGGGAGGAATCCTGCGCAATGCGAAATTTTAGGAGCCAGCCGGACTCTCCGGGCCAGAGGCCCTGGAACACAAACGCAGGCCCTTTTCCCTGTGAAAAAAAATTCACAAACTCTAATTCTTGGTGTCAGTTTGCAGGAGGTACTTGGCACTCTCAAACCAGCATGACTTGGCACTGGTGCCAGTTTGAGTCTCTGAGGAATCCTGCGCAATGCGGAAATTTTAGGAGCCAGCCGGACTCTCCAGGCCAGAAGCCCTGGAACACAAACGCTGGCCTTTTTCCCTGGGAAAAAAAATTCACATACCCTGGTTCTTGGTGTCAGTTTGCAGGAGGTACTTGGCACTCTCAAACCAGCATGACTTGGCACTGGTGGCAGCTTGCGTCTGGGAGGAATCCTGCGCAATGCGGAATTTTAGGAGCCAGCCGGCTGCTTCGAGCCTAAGGCCCGGGAACACAAACGCGAGCCCTTTTCCCTGGGAAACAAAAGGCACCAAGCCTGGTTCTTGGTGTCAGTTTGCAGGAGGTACTTGGCACTCTCAAACCAGCATGACTTGGCACTGGTGCCAGCTTGCGTCTGGGAGGAATCCTGCGCAATGCGGAATTTTAGGAGCCAGCCGGGCTCTCCAGGCCACCGGCCCTGGAACACAAACGCCGGCCCTTTTCCCTGGGAAACAAAAGTCACCAAGCCTGGTTCTTGGTGTCAGTTTGCAGGAGGTACTTGGCACTCTCAAACCAGCATGACTTGGCACTGGTGCCAGCTTGAGTCTCTGAGGAAACCTGCGCAATGCGGAATTTTAAGAGCCAGCCGCCTGCTTCGAGCCTAAGGCCCGGGAACACAAACGCCGGCCCTTTTCCCTGGGAAACAAAAGGCACCAAGCCTGGTTCTTGGTGTCAGTTTGCAGGAGGTACTTGGCACTCTCAAACCAGCATGACTTGGCACTGGTGCCGGCTTGCGTCTGGGAGAAATGCTGCGCAATGCGGAATTTTAGGAGCCAGCCGCCTGCTTCGAGCCTAAGGCCCTGGAACACAAACGCCGGCCCTTTTCCCTGGGAAACAAAAGGCACCAAGCCTGGTTCTTGGTGTCAGTTTGCAGGAGGTACTTGGCACTCTCAAACCAGCATGACTTGGCACTGGTGCCAGCTTGAGTCTGGGAGGAATCCTACGCAATGCGGATATTTTAGGAGCCAGCCGGCTTCTTCGAGCCTAAGGCCCTGGAACACAAACGCCGGCCCTTTTCCCTGGGAAACAAAAGGCACCAACCCTGGTTCTTGGTGTCAGTTTGCAGGAGGTACTTGGCACTCTCCAACCAGCATGACTTGGCACTGGTGCCAGCTTGCGTCTGGGAGGAATCCTGCCCAACGCGGAATTTTAGGAGCCAGCCGGCTTCTTCGAGCCTAAGGCCCTGGAACACAAACGCCGGCCCTTTTCCCTGGGAAAAAAAATTCACAAAGCCTGGTTCTTGGTGTCAGTTTGCAGGAGGTACTTGGCACTCTCCAACCAGCATGACTTGGCACTGGTGCCAGCTTGCGTCTGGGAGGAATCCTGCGCGATGCGGAAATTTTAGGAGCCAGCCGAGCTCTCCAGGCCACAGGCTCTCGAACACAAACGCAAGCCTTTTTCCCTGGGAAAAAAAATTCCCATACCCTGGTTCTTGGTGTCAGTTTGCAGGAGGTACTTGGCACTCTCAAACCAGCATAACTTGGCACTGGTGCCAGCTTGAGTCTGAGAGGAATCCTGCGCAATGCGAAATTTTAGGAGCCAGCCGGCTGCTTCGAGCCTAAGGCCCTGGAACACAAACGCCGGCCCTTTTCCCTGGGAAACAAAATTCACAAAGCCTGGTTCTTGGTGTCAGTTTGCAGGAGGTACTTGGCACTCTCAAACCAGCATGACTTGGCACTGGTGGCAGCTTGCGTCTGGGAGGAATCCTGCGCAATGCGGAAATTTTAGGAGCCAGCCGGGCTCTCCAGGCCACAGGCTCTCGAACACAAACGCCAGCCTTTTTCCCTGGGAAAAAAAATTCCCATACCCTGGTTCTTGGTGTCAGTTTGCAGGAGGTACTTGGCACTCTCAAACCAGCATGACTTGGCACTGGTGCCAGCTTGCGTCTGGGAGGAATCCTGCCCAATGCGGAATTTTAAGAGCCAGCCGGACTCTCCGGGCCAGAGGCCCTGGAACACAAACTCCGGCCCTTTTCCCTGGGAAAAAAAATTCACAAACTCTAATTCTTGGTGTCAGTTTGCAGGAGGTACTTGGCACTCTCCAACCAGCATGACTTGGCACTGGTGCCTGCTTGAGTCTCTGAGGAATCCTGCGCAATGCCCAAATTTAGGAGCCAGCCGCCTGCTTCGAGCCTAAGGCCCTGGAACACAAACGCCGGCCCTTTTCCCTGGGAAACAAAAGGCAACAAGCCTGGTTCTTGGTGTCAATTTGCAGGAGGTACTTGGCACTCTCAAACCAGCATGACTTGGCACTGGTGCCAGCTTGCGTCTGGGAGGAATCCTGCCCAATGCGGAATTTTAAGAGCCAGCCGGACTCTCCGGGCCAGAGGCCCTGGAACACAAACTCCGGCCCTTTTCCCTGGGAAAAAAAATTCACAAACTCTAATTCTTGGTGTCAGTTTGCAGGAGGTACTTGGCACTCTCCAACCAGCATGACTTGGCACTGGTGCCTGCTTGAGTCTCTGAGGAATCCTGCGCAATGCCCAAATTTAGGAGCCAGCCGCCTGCTTCGAGCCTAAGGCCCTGGAACACAAACGCCGGCCCTTTTCCCTGGGAAACAAAAGGCAACAAGCCTGGTTCTTGGTGTCAATTTGCAGGAGGTACTTGGCACTCTCAAACCAGCATGACTTGGCACTGGTGCCAGCTTGCGTCTGGGAGGAATCCTGCGCAACGCGAAATTTGAGGAGCCAGCCGGCTGCTTCGAGCCTAAGGCCCTGGAACACAAACGCCGGCCCTTTTCCCTGGGAAACAAAATTCACATACCCTGGTTCTTGGTGTCAGTTTGCAGGAGGTACTTGGCACTCTCCAACCAGCATGACTTGGCACTGGTGCCAGCTTGAGTCTGGGAGGAATCCTGCGCAATGCCCAAATTTAGGAGCCAGCCGCCTGCTTCGAGCCTAAGGCCCTGGAACACAAACGCCGGCCCTTTTCACTTTGAAACAAAAGGCACCAAGCCTGGTTCTTGGTGTCAGTTTGCAGGAGGTACTTGGCACTCTCAAACCAGCATAACTTGGCACTGGTGCCAGCTTGCGTCTGGGAGGAATCCTGCGCAATGCGAAATTTTAGGAGCCAGCCGGACTTTCCGGGCCAGAGGCCCTGGAACACAAACGCAGGCCCTTTTCCCTGTGAAAAAAAATTCCCAAACTCTAATTCTTGGTGTCAGTTTGCAGGAGGTACTTGGCACTCTCAAACCAGCATGACTTGGCACTGGTGCCAGCTTGAGTCTGGGAGGAATCCTGCGCAATGCGGAAATTTTAGGAGCCAGCCGGCTGCTTCGAGCCTAAGTCCTGGGAAAACAAACGCTGGCCCTTTTCCCTGGGAAACCAAAGGCACCAACCCTGGTTCTTGGTGTCAGTTTGCAGGAGGTACTTGGCACTCTCAAACCAGCATGACTTGGCACTGGTGCCAGCTTGAGTCTGGGAGGAATCCTGCGCAATGCGGAATTTTAGGACCCAGCCGGCTGCTTCGAGCCTAAGGCCCTGGAACACAAACGCTGGCCCTTTTCACTTTGAAACAAAAGGCACCAAGCCTGGTTCTTGGTGTCAGTTTGCAGGAGGTACTTGGCACTCTCAAACCAGCATGACTTGGCACTGGTGCCAGCTTGCGTCTGGGAGGAATCCTGCGCAACGCGAAATTTGAGGAGCCAGCCGGGCTCTCCAGGCCACAGGCTCTCGAACACAAACGCCAGCCTTTTTCCCTGGGAAAAAAAATTCCCATACCCTGGTTCTTGGTGTCAGTTTGCAGGAGGTACTTGGCACTCTCAAACCAGCATGACTTGGCACTGGTGCCAGCTTGCGTCTGGGAGGAATCCTGCCCAATGCGGAATTTTAAGAGCCAGCCGGACTCTCCGGGCCAGAGGCCCTGGAACACAAACTCCGGCCCTTTTCCCTGGGAAAAAAAATTCACAAACTCTAATTCTTGGTGTCAGTTTGCAGGAGGTACTTGGCACTCTCCAACCAGCATGACTTGGCACTGGTGCCTGCTTGAGTCTCTGAGGAATCCTGCGCAATGCCCAAATTTAGGAGCCAGCCGCCTGCTTCGAGCCTAAGGCCCTGGAACACAAACGCCGGCCCTTTTCCCTGGGAAACAAAAGGCAACAAGCCTGGTTCTTGGTGTCAATTTGCAGGAGGTACTTGGCACTCTCAAACCAGCATGACTTGGCACTGGTGCCAGCTTGCGTCTGGGAGGAATCCTGCCCAATGCGGAATTTTAAGAGCCAGCCGGACTCTCCGGGCCAGAGGCCCTGGAACACAAACTCCGGCCCTTTTCCCTGGGAAAAAAAATTCACAAACTCTAATTCTTGGTGTCAGTTTGCAGGAGGTACTTGGCACTCTCCAACCAGCATGACTTGGCACTGGTGCCTGCTTGAGTCTCTGAGGAATCCTGCGCAATGCCCAAATTTAGGAGCCAGCCGCCTGCTTCGAGCCTAAGGCCCTGGAACACAAACGCCGGCCCTTTTCCCTGGGAAACAAAAGGCAACAAGCCTGGTTCTTGGTGTCAATTTGCAGGAGGTACTTGGCACTCTCAAACCAGCATGACTTGGCACTGGTGCCAGCTTGCGTCTGGGAGGAATCCTGCGCAACGCGAAATTTGAGGAGCCAGCCGGCTGCTTCGAGCCTAAGGCCCTGGAACACAAACGCCGGCCCTTTTCCCTGGGAAACAAAATTCACATACCCTGGTTCTTGGTGTCAGTTTGCAGGAGGTACTTGGCACTCTCCAACCAGCATGACTTGGCACTGGTGCCAGCTTGAGTCTGGGAGGAATCCTGCGCAATGCCCAAATTTAGGAGCCAGCCGCCTGCTTCGAGCCTAAGGCCCTGGAACACAAACGCTGGCCCTTTTCCCTGGGAAACAAAAGGCAACAAGCCTGGTTCTTGGTGTCAGTTTGCAGGAGGTACTTGGCACTCTCAAACCAGCATAACTTGGCACTGGTGCCAGCTTGCGTCTGGGAGGAATCCTGCGCAATGCGAAATTTTAGGAGCCAGCCGGACTTTCCGGGCCAGAGGCCCTGGAACACAAACGCAGGCCCTTTTCCCTGTGAAAAAAAATTCCCAAACTCTAATTCTTGGTGTCAGTTTGCAGGAGGTACTTGGCACTCTCAAACCAGCATGACTTGGCACTGGTGCCAGCTTGAGTCTGGGAGGAATCCTGCGCAATGCGGAAATTTTAGGAGCCAGCCGGCTGCTTCGAGCCTAAGTCCTGGGAAAACAAACGCTGGCCCTTTTCCCTGGGAAACCAAAGGCACCAACCCTGGTTCTTGGTGTCAGTTTGCAGGAGGTACTTGGCACTCTCAAACCAGCATGACTTGGCACTGGTGCCAGCTTGAGTCTGGGAGGAATCCTGCGCAATGCGGAATTTTAGGACCCAGCCGGCTGCTTCGAGCCTAAGGCCCTGGAACACAAACGCTGGCCCTTTTCACTTTGAAACAAAAGGCACCAAGCCTGGTTCTTGGTGTCAGTTTGCAGGAGGTACTTGGCACTCTCAAACCAGCATGACTTGGCACTGGTGCCAGCTTGCGTCTGGGAGGAATCCTGCGCAACGCGAAATTTGAGGAGCCAGCCGGCTTCTTCGAGCCTAAGGCCCTGGAACACAAACGCCAGCCTTTTTCCCTGGGAAAAAAAAATCACATACCCTGGTTCTTGGTGTCAGTTTGCAGGAGGTACTTGGCACTCTCAAACCAGCATGACTTGGCACTGGTGCCAGCTTGAGTCTGGGAGGAATCCTGCGCAATGCGGAAATTTTAGGAGCCAGCCGAGCTCTCCAGGCCACAGGCTCTCGAACACAAACGCCAGCCTTTTTCCCTGGGAAAAAAAATTCACAAAGCCTGGTTCTTGGTGTCAGTTTGCAGGAGGTACTTGGCACTCTCAAACCAGCATGACTTGGCACTGGTGCCAGCTTGCGTCTGGGAGGAATCCTGCGCAATGCGGAATTTTAAGAGCCAGCCGGACTCTGCAGGCCAGAGGCCCTGGAATACAAACGCCGGCCTTTTTCCCTGGGAAAAAAAATTCACAAAGCCTGGTTCTTGGTGTCAGTTTGCAGGAGGTACTTGGCACTCTCAAACCAGCACGACTTGGCACTGGTGCCAGCTTGCGTCTGGGAGGAATCCTGCGCAACGCGAAATTTTAGGAGCCAGCCGGCTGCTTCGAGCCTAAGGCCCTGGAACACAAACGCCGGCCCTTTTCCCTGGGAAACAAAATTCACAAAGCCTGGTTCTTGGTGTCAGTTTGCAGGAGGTACTTGGCACTCTCAAACCAGCATGACTTGGCACTGGTGCCAGCTTGAGTCTGGGAGGAATCCTGCGCAATGCCCAAATTTAGGAGCCAGCCGGCTTCTTCGAGCCTAAGGCCCTGGAACACAAACGCCGGCCCTTTTCCCTGGGAAACAAAATTCACCAAGCCTGGTTCTTGGTGTCAGTTTGCAGGAGGTACTTGGCACTCTCCAACCAGCATGACTTGGCACTGGTGCCAGCTTGAGTCTCTGAGGAATCCTGCGCAATGCGGAATTTGAGGAGCCAGCCGCCTGCTTCGAGCCTAAGGCCCTGGAACACAAACGCAGGCCCTTTTCCCTGGGAAACAAAAGGCACCAAGCCTGGTTCTTGGTGTCAGTTTGCAGGAGGTACTTGGCACTCTCAAACCAGCATGACTTGGCACTGGTGCCAGCTTGCGTCTGGGAGGAATCCTGCGCAATGCGGAATTTTAGGAGCCAGCCGGACTCTCCAGGCCAGAGGCCCTGGAATACAAACGCCAGCCTTTTTCCCTGGGAAAAAAAAAAATCACATACCCTGGTTCTGGTGTCAGTTTGCAGGAGGTACTTGGCACTCTCAAACCAGCATGACTTGGCACTGGTGCCAGCTTGCGTCTGGGAGGAATCCTGCGCAATGCGGAAATTTTAGGAGCCAGCCGGGCTCTCCAGGCCACAGGCTCTCGAACACAAACGCCAGCCTTTTTCCCTGGGAAACAAAATTCACAAAGCCTGGTTCTTGGTGTCAGTTTGCAGGAGGTACTTGGCACTCTCCAACCAGCATGACTTGGCACTGGTGCCAGCTTGAGTCTGGGAGGAATCCTGCGCAATGCCCAAATTTAGGAGCCAGCCGCCTGCTTCGAGCCTAAGGCCCTGGAACACAAACGCCGGCCCTTTTCCCTGGGAAACAAAAGGCACCAAGCCTGGTTCTTGGTGTCAGTTTGCAGGAGGTACTTGGCACTCTCAAACCAGCATGACTTGGCACGGGTGCCAGCTTGAGTCTGGGAGGAATCCTGCGCAATGCGAAATTTTAGGAGCCAGCCGAGCTCTCCAGGCCACAGGCTCTCGAACACAAACGCCAGCCTTTTTCCCTGGGAAAAAAAATTCACATACCCTGGTTCTTGGTGTCAGTTTGCAGGAGGTACTTGGCACTCTCAAACCAGCATGACTTGGCACTGGTGCCAGCTTGAGTCTGGGAGGAATCCTGCGCAATGCGAAATTTTAGGAGCCAGCCGGCTGCTTCGAGCCTAAGGCCCTGGAACACAAACGCCGGCCCTTTTCCCTGGGAAACAAAATTCACAAAGCCTGGTTCTTGGTGTCAGTTTGCAGGAGGTACTTGGCACTCTCAAACCAGCATGACTTGGCAGTGGTGCCAGCTTGCGTCTGGGAGGAATCCTGCGCAACGCGAAATTTGAGGAGCCAGCCGGCTGCTTCGAGCCTTAGGCCCTCAAACACAAACGCAGGCCTTTTTCCCTGGGAAACAAAATTCACATACCCTGGTTCTTGGTGTCAGTTTGCAGGAGGTACTTGGCACTCTCCAACCAGCATGACTTGGCACTGGTGCCAGCTTGAGTCTGGGAGGAATCCTGCGCAATGCCCAAATTTTAGGAGCCAGCCGGCTGCTTCGAGCCTAAGGCCCTGGAACACAAACGCCGGCCCTTTTCCCTGGGAAACAAAATTCACAAAGCCTGGTTCTTGGTGTCAGTTTGCAGGAGGTACTTGGCACTCTCAAACCAGCATGACTTGGCACTGGTGCCAGCTTGCGTCTGGGAGGAATCCTGCGCAACGCGAAATTTGAGGAGCCAGCCGGCTGCTTCGAGCCTAAGGCCCTGGAACACAAACGCCGGCCCTTTTCCCTGGGAAACAAAATTCACATACCCTGGTTCTTGGTGTCAGTTTGCAGGAGGTACTTGGCACTCTCCAACCAGCATGACTTGGCACTGGTGCCAGCTTGAGTCTGGGAGGAATCCTGCGCAATGCCCAAATTTTAGGAGCCAGCCGGCTGCTTCGAGCCTAAGGCCCTGGAACACAAACGCCGGCCCTTTTCCCTGGGAAACAAAATTCACAAAGCCTGGTTCTTGGTGTCAGTTTGCAGGAGGTACTTGGCACTCTCAAACCAGCATGACTTGGCACTGGTGCCAGCTTGCGTCTGGGAGGAATCCTGCGCAACGCGAAATTTGAGGAGCCAGCCGCCTGCTTCGAGCCTAAGGCCCTGGAACACAAACGCCGGCCCTTTTCCCTGGGAAACAAAATTCACATACCCTGGTTCTTGGTGTCAGTTTGCAGGAGGTACTTGGCACTCTCCAACCAGCATGACTTGGCACTGGTGCCAGCTTGAGTCTGGGAGGAATCCTGCGCAATGCGGAATTTTAGGAGCCAGCCGGACTCTCCAGGCCAGAGGCCCTGGAATACAAACGCCAGCCTTTTTCCCTGGGAAAAAAAAATCACATACCCTGGTTCTTGGTGTCAGTTTGCAGGAGGTACTTGGCACTCTCAAACCAGCATGACTTGGCACTGGTGCCAGCTTGAGTCTCTGAGGAATCCTGCGCAATGCCCAAATTTGAGGAGCCAGCCGGCTTCTTCGAGCCTAAGGCCCTCGAACACAAACGCCGGCCCTTTTCCATGGGAAACAAAATTCACAAAGCCTGGTTCTTGGTGTCAGTTTGCAGGAGGTACTTGGCACTCTCAAACCAGCATGACTTGGCACCGGTGCCAGCTTGCGTCTGGGAGGAATCCTGCGCAACGCGAAATTTGAGGAGCCAGCCGGCTTCTTCGAGCCTAAGGCCCTGGAACACAAACGCCGGCCCTTTTCCCTGGGAAACAAAATTCACAAAGCCTGGTTCTTGGTGTCAGTTTGCAGGAGGTACTTGGCACTCTCCAACCAGCATGACTTGGCACTGGTGCCAGCTTGCGTCTGGGAGGAATCCTGCGCGATGCGGAAATTTTAGGAGCCAGCCGAGCTCTCCAGGCCACAGGCCCTGGAACACAAACGCCGGCCTTTTTCCCTGGGAAAAAAAATTCACATACCCTGGTTCTTGGTGTCAGTTTGCAGGAGGTACTTGGCACTCTCAAACCAGCATGACTTGGCACTGGTGCCAGCTTGCGTCTGGGAGGAATCCTGCGCAACGCGAAATTTTAGGAGCCATCCGGCTGCTTCGAGCCTAAGGCCCTGGAACACAAACGCCAGCCCTTTTCCCTGGGAAACAAAATTCACAAAGCCTGGTTCTTGGTGTCAGTTTGCAGGAGGTACTTGGCACTCTCAAACCAGCATGACTTGGCACTGGTGCCAGCTTGAGTCTCTGAGGAATCCTGCGCAATGCCCAAATTTGAGGAGCCAGCCGGCTTCTTCGAGCCTAAGGCCCTCGAACACAAACGCCGGCCCTTTTCCATGGGAAACAAAATTCACAAAGCCTGGTTCTTGGTGTCAGTTTGCAGGAGGTACTTGGCACTCTCCAACCAGCATGACTTGGCACTGGTGCCAGCTTGCGTCTGGGAGGAATCCTGCGCAATGCGGAAATTTTAGGAGCCAGCCGAGCTCTCCAGGCCACAGGCCCTGGAACACAAACGCCAGCCTTTTTCCCTGGGAAAAAAAATTCACATACCCTGGTTCTTGGTGTCAGTTTGCAGGAGGTACTTGGCACTCTCAAACCAGCATGACTTGGCACTGGTGCCAGCTTGCGTCTGGGAGGAATCCTGCGCAATGCGGAATTTTTACGAGCCAGCCGGCTGCTTCGAGCCTAAGGCCCTGGAACACAAACGCCGGCCCTTTTCCCTGGGAAACAAAAGGCACCAATCCTGGTTCTTGGTGTCAGTTTGCAGGAGGTACTAAGCACTCTCAAACCAGCATGACTTGGCACTGGTGCCAGCTTGCGTCTGGGAGGAATCCTGCGCATGCGAAATTTTTACGAGCCAGCCGGCTTCTTCGAGCCTAAGGCCCTGGAACACAAACGCGTGCCCTTTTCCCTGGGAAACAAAATTCACAAAGCCTGGTTCTTGGTGTCAGTTTGCAGGAGGTACTTGGCACTCTCCAACCAGCATGACTTGGCACTGGTGCCAGCTTGCGTCTGGGAGGAATCCTGCGCGATGCGGAAATTTTAGGAGCCAGCCGAGCTCTCCAGGCCACAGGCTCTCGAACACAAACGCCAGCCTTTTTCCCTGGGAAAAAAAATTCACATACCCTGGTTCTTGGTGTCAGTTTGCAGGAGGTACTTGGCACTCTCCAACCAGCATGACTTGGCACTGGTGCCAGCTTGCGTCTGGGAGGAATCCTGCGCAACGCGAAATTTGAGGAGCCAGCCGGCTGCTTCGAGCCTAAGGCCCTGGAACACAAACGCCGGCCCTTTTCCCTGGGAAACAAAAGGCACCAAGCCTGGTTCTTGGTGTCAGTTTGCAGGAGGTACTTGGCACTCTGCAACCAGCATGACTTGGCACTGGTGCCAGCTTGAGTCTGGGAGGAATCCTGCGCAATGCGGAATTTTAGGAGCCAGCCGGACTCTCCAGGCCAGAGGCCCTGGAACACAAACGCCAGCCTTTTTCCCTGGGAAAAAAAAATCACATACCCTGGTTCTTGGTGTCAGTTTGCAGGAGGTACTTGGCACTCTCAAACCAGCATGACTTGGCTCTGGTGCCAGCTTGCGTCTGGGAGGAATCCTGCGCAATGCGGAAATTTTAGGAGCCAGCCGAGCTCTCCAGGCCACAGGCTCTCGAACACAAACGCCAGCCTTTTTCCCTGGGAAAAAAAAATCACATACCCTGGTTCTTGGTGTCAGTTTGCAGGAGGTACTTGGCACTCTCAAACCAGCATAACTTGGCACTGGTGCCAGCTTGCGTCTGGGAGGAATCCTGCGCAACGCGAAATTTGAGGAGCCAGCCGGCTTCTTCGAGCCTAAGGCCCTGGAACACAAACGCCGGCCCTTTTCCCTGGGAAACAAAATTCACAAAGCCTGGTTCTTGGTGTCAGTTTGCAGGAGGTACTTGGCACTCTCCAACCAGCATGACTTGGCACTGGTGCCAGCTTGAGTCTGGGAGGAATCCTGCGCAATGCCCAAATTTAGGAGCCAGCCGCCTGCTTCGAGCCTAAGGCCCTGGAACACAAACGCCGGCCTTTTTCCCTGGGAAACAAAAGGCACCAAGCCTGGTTCTTGGTGTCAGTTTGCAGGAGGTACTTGGCACTCTCAAACCAGCATGACTTGGCACTGGTGCCAGCTTGCGTCTGGGAGGAATCCTGCGCAACGCGAAATTTGAGGAGCCAGCCGGCTTCTTCGAGCCTAAGGCCCTGGTACACAAACGCCAGCCTTTTTCCCTGGGAAACAAAATTCACATACCCTGGTTCTTGGTGTCAGTTTGCAGGAGGTACTTGGCACTCTCAAACCAGCATGACTTGGCACTGGTGCCAGCTTGCGTCTGGGAGGAATCCTGCGCAATGCGGAAATTTTAGGAGCCAGCCGAGCTCTCCAGGCCACAGGCTCTGGAACACAAACGCCAGCCTTTTTCCCTGGGAAAAAAAATTCACATACCCTGGTTCTTGGTGTCAGTTTGCAGGAGGTACTTGGCACTCTCAAACCAGCATGACTTGGCACTGGTGCCAGCTTGAGTCTCGGAGGAATCCTGCGCAATGCGAAATTTTAGGAGCCAGCCGGACTCTCCGGGCCGGAGGCCCTGGAACACAAACGCAGGCCCTTTTCCCTGTGAAAAAAAATTCACAAACTCTAATTCTTGGTGTCAGTTTGCAGGAGGTACTTGGCACTCTCAAACCAGCATTACTTGGCACTGGTGCCAGCTTGAGTCTCTGAGGAATCCTGCGCAATGCGGAAATTTTAGGAGCCAGCCGGCTGCTTCGAGCCGAAGTCCTGGGAACACAAACGCGAGCCCTTTTCCCTGGGAAACAAAAGGCACCAAGCCTGGTTCTTGGTGTCAGTTTGCAGGAGGTACTTGGCACTCTCAAACCAGCATGACTTGGCACTGGTGCCAGCTTGCGTCTGGGAGGAATCCTGCGCAATGCGGAATTTTAGGAGCCAGCCGGCTGCTTCGAGCCTTAGGCCCTCAAACACAAACGCAGGCCTTTTTCCCTGGGAAACAAAATTCACATACCCTGGTTCTTGGTGTCAGTTTGCAGGAGGTACTTGGCACTCTCAAACCAGCATTACTTGGCAATGGTGCCAGCTTGAGTCTCGGAGGAATCCTGCGCAATGCGGAAATTTTAGGAGCCAGCCGGCTGCTTCGAGCCTAAGTCCTGGGAACACAAACGCGAGCCCTTTTCCCTGGGAAACAAAAGGCACCAAGCCTGGTTCTTGGTGTCAGTTTGCAGGAGGTACTTGGCACTCTCCAACCAGCATGACTTGGCACTGCTGCCAGCTTGCGTCTGGGAGGAATCCTGCGCAATGCGGAAATTTTAGGAGCCAGCCGGCTGCTTCGAGCCTAAGGCCCTGGAACACAAACGCCGGCCCTTTTCCCTGGGAAACAAAATTCACATACCCTGGTTCTTGGTGTCAGTTTGCAGGAGGTACTTGGCACTCTCAAACCAGCATGACTTGGCACTGGTGCCAGCTTGCGTCTGGGAGGAATCCTGCGCAACGCGAAATTTGAGGAGCCAGCCGGCTTCTTCGAGCCTAAGGCCCTGGAACACAAACGCCAGCCTTTTTCCCTGGGAAAAAAAAATCACATACCCTGGTTCTTGGTGTCAGTTTGCAGGAGGTACTTGGCACTCTCAAACCAGCATGACTTGGCACTGGTGCCAGCTTGCGTCTGGGAGGAATCCTGCGCAATGCGGAAATTTTAGGAGCCAGCCGAGCTCTCCAGGCCACAGGCTCTCGAACACAAACGCCAGCCTTTTTCCCTGGGAAACAAAATTCACATACCCTGGTTCTTGGTGTCAGTTTGCAGGAGGTACTTGGCACTCTCCAACCAGCATGACTTGGCACTGGTGCCAGCTTGCGTCTGGGAGGAATCCTGCGCAACGCGAAATTTGAGGAGCCAGCCGAGCTCTCCAGGCCACAGGCTCTCGAACACAAACGCCAGCCTTTTTCCCTGGGAAACAAAATTCACATACCCTGGTTCTTGGTGTCAGTTTGCAGGAGGTACTTGGCACTCTCAAACCAGCATGACTTGGCACTGGTGCCAGCTTGCGTCTGGGAGGAATCCTGCGCAACGCGAAATTTGAGGAGCCAGCCGAGCTCTCCAGGCCACAGGCTCTCGAACACAAACGCCAGCCTTTTTCCCTGGGAAAAAAAATTCACATACCCTTATTCTTGGTGTCAGTTTGCAGGAGGTACTTGGCACTCTCAAACCAGCATAACTTGGCACTGGTGCCAGCTTGCGTCTGGGAGGAATCCTGCGCAACGCGAAATTTGAGGAGCCAGCCGGCTTCTTCGAGCCTAAGGCCCTGGAACACAAACGCCGGCCCTTTTCCCTGGGAAACAAAATTCACAAGGCCTGGTTCTTGGTGTCAGTTTGCAGGAGGTACTTGGCACTCTCAAACCAGCATGACTTGGCACTGGTGCCAGCTTGAGTCTGGGAGGAATCCTGCGCAATGCCCAAATTTAGGAGCCAGACGGCTTCTTCGAGCCTAAGGCCCTGGAACACAAACGCCGGCCCTTTTCCCTGGGAAACAAAATTCACAAAGCCTGGTTCTTGGTGTCAGTTTGCAGGAGGTACTTGGCACTCTCCAACCAGCATGACTTGGCACTGGTGCCAGCTTGAGTCTGGGAGGAATCCTGCGCAATGCGGAATTTTTACGAGCCAGCCGGCTTCTTCGAGCCTAAGGCCCTGGAACACAAACGCCGGCCCTTTTCCCTGGGAAACAAAAGGCACCAAGCCTGGTTCTTGGTGTCAGTTTGCAGGAGGTACTTGGCACTGTCAAACCAGCATGACTTGGCACTGGTGCCAGCTTGCGTCTGGGAGGAATCCTGCGCAATGCGGAATTTTAGGAGCCAGCCGGCTGCTTCGAGCCTAAGGCCCTGGAACACAAACGCCGGCCCTTTTCCCTGGGAAACAAAATTCACAAAGCCTGGTTCTTGGTGTCAGTTTGCAGGAGGTACTTGGCACTCTCCAACCAGCATGACTTGGCACTGGTGCCAGCTTGAGTCTGGGAGGAATCCTGCGCAATGCCCAAATTTAGGAGCCAGCCGGCTTCTTCGAGCCTAAGGCCCTGGAACACAAACGCCGGCCCTTTTCCCTGGGAAAAAAAAATCACATACCCTGGTTCTTGGTGTCAGTTTGCAGGAGGTACTTGGCACTCTCAAACCAGCATGACTTGGCACTGGTGCCAGCTTGCGTCTGGGAGGAATCCTGCGCAATGCGGAATTTTAGGAGCCAGCCGGCTGCTTCGAGCCTAAGGCCCTGGAACACAAACGCCGGCCCTTTTCCCTGGGAAACAAAATTCACAAAGCCTGGTTCTTGGTGTCAGTTTGCAGGAGGTACTTGGCACTCTCAAACCAGCATGACTTGGCACTGGTGCCAGCTTGCGTCTGGGAGGAATCCTGCGCAATGCGGAAATTTTAGGAGCCAGCCGGACTCTCCGGGCCGGAGGCCCTGGAACACAAACGCCGGCCCTTTTCCCTGGGAAACAAAATTCACAAAGCCTGGTTCTTGGTGTCAGTTTGCAGGAGGTACTTGGCACTCTCCAACCAGCATGACTTGGCACTGGTGCCAGCTTGAGTCTGGGAGGAATCCTGCGCAATGCCCAAATTTAGGAGCCAGCCGCCTTCTTCGAGCCTAAGGCCCTGGAACACAAACGCCGGCCCTTTTCCCTGGGAAAAAAAAATCACATACCCTGGTTCTTGGTGTCAGTTTGCAGGAGGTACTTGGCACTCTCAAACCAGCATGACTTGGCACTGGTGCCAGCTTGCGTCTGGGAGGAATCCTGCGCAATGCGGAAATTTTAGGAGCCAGCCGGACTCTCCGGGCCGGAGGCCCTGGAACACAAACGCCAGCCTTTTTCCCTGGGAAAAAAAATTCACATACCCTGGTTCTTGGTGTCAGTTTGCAGGAGGTACTTGGCACTCTCCAACCAGCATGACTTGGCACTGGTGCCAGCTTGCGTCTGGGAGGAATCCTGCGCAACGCGAAATTTGAGGAGCCAGCCGGCTTCTTCGAGCCTAAGGCCCTGGAACACAAACGCCGGCCCTTTTCCCTGGGAAACAAAATTCACAAAGCCTGGTTCTTGGTGTCAGTTTGCAGGAGGTACTTGGCACTCTCCAACCAGCATGACTTGGCACTGGTGCCAGCTTGCGTCTGGGAGGAATCCTGCGCGATGCGGAAATTTTAGGAGCCAGCCGGCTGCTTCGAGCCTAAGGCCCTGGAACACAAACGCCGGCCCTTTTCCCTGGGAAAAAAAATTCACATACCCTGGTTCTTGGTGTCAGTTTGCAGGAGGTACTTGGCACTCTCAAACCAGCATGACTTGGCACTGGTGCCAGCTTGCGTCTGGGAGGAATCCTGCGCAACGCGAAATTTTAGGAGCCAGCCGGCTGCTTCGAGCCTAAGGCCCTGGAACACAAACGCCGGCCCTTTTCCCTGGGAAACAAAATTCACAAAGCCTGGTTCTTGGTGTCAGTTTGCAGGAGGTACTTGGCACTCTCAAACCAGCATGACTTGGCACTGGTGCCAGCTTGAGTCTGGGAGGAATCCTGCGCAATGCCCAAATTTAGGAGCCAGCCGGCTTCTTCAAGCCTAAGGCCCTGGAACACAAACGCCGGCCCTTTTCCCTGGGAAACAAAATTCACAAAGCCTGGTTCTTGGTGTCAGTTTGCAGGAGGTACTTGGCACTCTGCAACCAGCATGACTTGGCACTGGTGCCAGCTTGAGTCTGGGAGGAATCCTGCGCAATGCGGAATTTTAGGAGCCAGCCGGACTCTCCAGGCCAGAGGCCCTGGAACACAAACGCCAGCCTTTTTCCCTGGGAAAAAAAAATCACATACCCTGGTTCTTGGTGTCAGTTTGCAGGAGGTACTTGGCACTCTCAAACCAGCATGACTTGGCACTGGTGCCAGCTTGCGTCTGGGAGGAATCCTGCGCAATGCGGAAATTTTAGGAGCCAGCCGAGCTCTCCAGGCCACAGGCTCTGGAACACAAACGCCAGCCTTTTTCCCTGGGAAACAAAATTCACATACCCTGGTTCTTGGTGTCAGTTTGCAGGAGGTACTTGGCACTCTCAAACCAGCATGACTTGGCACTGGTGCCAGCTTGAGTCTCGGAGGAATCCTGCGCAATGCGAAATTTTAGGAGCCAGCCGGACTCTCCGGGCCGGAGGCCCTGGAACACAAACGCAGGCCCTTTTCCCTGTGAAAAAAAATTCACAAACTCTAATTCTTGGTGTCAGTTTGCAGGAGGTACTTGGCACTCTCAAACCAGCATTACTTGGCACTGGTGCCAGCTTGAGTCTCTGAGGAATCCTGCGCAATGCGGAAATTTTAGGAGCCAGCCGGCTGCTTCGAGCCGAAGTCCTGGGAACACAAACGCGAGCCCTTTTCCCTGGGAAACAAAAGGCACCAAGCCTGGTTCTTGGTGTCAGTTTGCAGGAGGTACTTGGCACTCTCAAACCAGCATTACTTGGCAATGGTGCCAGCTTGAGTCTCGGAGGAATCCTGCGCAATGCGGAAATTTTAGGAGCCAGCCGCCTGCTTCGAGCCTAAGTCCTGGGAACACAAACGCGAGCCCTTTTCCCTGGGAAACAAAAGGCACCAAGCCTGGTTCTTGGTGTCAGTTTGCAGGAGGTACTTGGCACTCTCCAACCAGCATGACTTGGCACTGCTGCCAGCTTGCGTCTGGGAGGAATCCTGCGCAATGCGGAAATTTTAGGAGCCAGCCGGCTGCTTCGAGCCTAAGGCCCTGGAACACAAACGCCGGCCCTTTTCCCTGGGAAACAAAATTCACATACCCTGGTTCTTGGTGTCAGTTTGCAGGAGGTACTTGGCACTCTCAAACCAGCATGACTTGGCACTGGTGCCAGCTTGCGTCTGGGAGGAATCCTGCGCAACGCGAAATTTGAGGAGCCAGCCGGCTTCTTCGAGCCTAAGGCACTGGAACACAAACGCCAGCCTTTTTCCCTGGGAAAAAAAAATCACATACCCTGGTTCTTGGTGTCAGTTTGCAGGAGGTACTTGGCACTCTCAAACCAGCATGACTTGGCACTGGTGCCAGCTTGCGTCTGGGAGGAATCCTGCGCAATGCGGAATTTGAGGAGCCAGCCGGACTCTCCAGGCCAGAGGCCCTGGAATACAAACGCCAGCCTTTTTCCCTCGGAAAAAAAAATCACATACCCTGGTTCTTGGTGTCAGTTTGCAGGAGGTACTTGGCACTCTCAAACCAGCATAACTTGGCACTGGTGCCAGCTTGCGTCTGGGAGGAATCCTGCGCAACGCGAAATTTTAGGAGCCAGCCGAGCTCTCCAGGCCACAGGCTCTCGAACACAAACGCCAGCCTTTTTCCCTGGGAAACAAAATTCACATACCCTGGTTCTTGGTGTCAGTTTGCAGGAGGTACTTGGCACTCTCAAACCAGCATGACTTGGCACTGGTGCCAGCTTGCGTCTGGGAGGAATCCTGCGCAACGCGAAATTTGAGGAGCCAGCCGGACTCTCCAGGCCAGAGGCCCTGGAATACAAACGCCAGCCTTTTTCCCTGGGAAAAAAAAATCACATACCCTGGTTCTTGGTGTCAGTTTGCAGGAGGTACTTGGCACTCTCAAACCAGCATAACTTGGCACTGGTGCCAGCTTGCGTCTGGGAGGAATCCTGCGCAACGCGAAATTTTAGGAGCCAGCCGAGCTCTCCAGGCCACAGGCTCTCGAACACAAACGCCAGCCTTTTTCCCTGGGAAACAAAATTCACATACCCTGGTTCTTGGTGTCAGTTTGCAGGAGGTACTTGGCACTCTCAAACCAGCATGACTTGGCACTGGTGCCAGCTTGCGTCTGGGAGGAATCCTGCGCAACGCGAAATTTGAGGAGCCAGCCGGCTGCTTCGAGCCTAAGGCCCTGGAACACAAACGCCGGCCCTTTTCCCTGGGAAACAAAAGGCACCAAGCCTGGTTCTTGGTGTCAGTTTGCAGGAGGTACTTGGCACTCTCCAACCAGCATGACTTGGCACTGGTGCCAGCTTGCGTCTGGGAGGAATCCTGCGCAATGCGGAATTTGAGGAGCCAGCCGGACTCTCCAGGCCAGAGGCCCTGGAATACAAACGCCAGCCTTTTTCCCTGGGAAAAAAAAATCACATACCCTGGTTCTTGGTGTCAGTTTGCAGGAGGTACTTGGCACTCTCAAACCAGCATAACTTGGCACTGGTGCCAGCTTGCGTCTGGGAGGAATCCTGCGCAACGCGAAATTTGAGGAGCCAGCCGGCTTCTTCGAGCCTAAGGCCCTGGAACACAAACGCCGGCCCTTTTCCCTGGGAAACAAAATTCACAAAGCCTGGTTCTTGGTGTCAGTTTGCAGGAGGTACTTGGCACTCTCCAACCAGCATGACTTGGCACTGCTGCCAGCTTGCGTCTGGGAGGAATCCTGCGCAATGCGGAAATTTTAGGAGCCAGCCGGCTTCTTCGAGCCTAAGGCCCTGGAACACAAACGCCGGCCCTTTTCCCTGGGAAACAAAATTCACAAGGCCTGGTTCTTGGTGTCAGTTTGCAGGAGGTACTTGGCACTCTCAAACCAGCATGACTTGGCACTGGTGGCAGCTTGAGTCTGGGAGGAATCCTGCGCAATGCCCAAATTTAGGAGCCAGCCGGCTTCTTCGAGCCTAAGGCCCTGGAACACAAACGCCGGCCCTTTTCCCTGGGAAACAAAATTCACAAAGCCTGGTTCTTGGTGTCAGTTTGCAGGAGGTACTTGGCACTCTCCAACCAGCATGACTTGGCACTGGTGCCAGCTTGAGTCTGGGAGGAATCCTGCGCAATGCGGAATTTTTACGAGCCAGCCGGCTTCTTCGAGCCTAAGGCCCTGGAACACAAACGCCGGCCCTTTTCCCTGGGAAACAAAATTCACAAAGCCTGGTTCTTGGTGTCAGTTTGCAGGAGGTACTTGGCACTCTCAAACCAGCATGACTTGGCACTGGTGCCAGCTAGCGTCTGGGAGGAATCCTGCGCAATGCCCAAATTTTAGGAGCCAGCCGGCTGCTTCGAGCCTAAGGCCCTGGAACACAAACGCCGGCCCTTTTCCCTGGGAAACAAAATTCACAAAGCCTGGTTCTTGGTGTCAGTTTGCAGGAGGTACTTGGCACTCTCCAACCAGCATGACTTGGCACTGGTGCCAGCTTGAGTCTGGGAGGAATCCTGCGCAATGCGGAATTTTAGGAGCCAGCCGGACTCTCCAGGCCAGAGGCCCTGGAATACAAACGCCAGCCTTTTTCCCTGGGAAAAAAAAATCACATACCCTGGTTCTTGGTGTCAGTTTGCAGGAGGTACTTGGCACTCTCAAACCAGCATGATTTGGCACTGGTGCCAGCTTGAGTCTGGGAGGAATCCTGCGCAATGCGGAATTTGAGGAGCCAGCCGGCTGCTTCGAGCCTAAGGCCCTGGAACACAAACGCCGGCCCTTTTCCCTGGGAAACAAAATTCACAAAGCCTGGTTCTTGGTGTCAGTTTGCAGGAGGTACTTGGCACTCTCCAACCAGCATGACTTGGCACTGGTGCCAGCTTGCGTCTGGGAGGAATCCTGCGCAATGCCCAAATTTTAGGAGCCAGCCGGCTTCTTCGAGCCTAAGGCCCTGGAACACAAACGCCGGCCCTTTTCCCTGGGAAACAAAATTCACATACCCTGGTTCTTGGTGTCAGTTTGCAGGAGGTACTTGGCACTCTCCAACCAGCATGACTTGGCACTGGTGCCAGCTTGAGTCTGGGAGGAATCCTGCGCAATGCCCAAATTTAGGAGCCAGCCGGCTTCTTCGAGCCTAAGGCCCTGGAACACAAACGCCGGCCCTTTTCCCTGGGAAAAAAAAATCACATACCCTGGTTCTTGGTGTCAGTTTGCAGGAGGTACTTGGCACTCTCCAACCAGCATGACTTGGCACTGGTGCCAGCTTGAGTCTGGGAGGAATCCTGCGCAATGCGGAATTTTAGGAGCCAGCCGGACTCTCCAGGCCAGAGGCCCTGGAATACAAACGCCAGCCTTTTTCCCTGGGAAAAAAAAATCACATACCCTGGTTCTTGGTGTCAGTTTGCAGGAGGTACTTGGCACTCTCAAACCAGCATGATTTGGCACTGGTGCCAGCTTGAGTCTGGGAGGAATCCTGCGCAATGCGGAATTTGAGGAGCCAGCCGGCTGCTTCGAGCCTAAGGCCCTGGAACACAAACGCCGGCCCTTTTCCCTGGGAAACAAAATTCACAAAGCCTGGTTCTTGGTGTCAGTTTGCAGGAGGTACTTGGCACTCTCAAACCAGCATGACTTGGCACTGGTGCCAGCTTGCGTCTGGGAGGAATCCTGCGCAACGCGAAATTTGAGGAGCCAGCCGGCTGCTTCGAGCCTAAGGCCCTGGAACACAAACGCCGGCCCTTTTCCCTGGGAAACAAAATTCACAAAGCCTGGTTCTTGGTGTCAGTTTGCAGGAGGTACTTGGCACTCTGCAACCAGCATGACTTGGCACTGGTGCCAGCTTGAGTCTGGGAGGAATCCTGCGCAATGCGGAATTTTAGGAGCCAGCCGGACTCTCCAGGCCAGAGGCCCTGGAATACAAACGCCAGCCTTTTTCCCTGGGAAAAAAAAATCACATACCCTGGTTCTTGGTGTCAGTTTGCAGGAGGTACTTGGCACTCTCAAACCAGCATGATTTGGCACTGGTGCCAGCTTGCTTCTGGGAGGAATCCTGCGCAACGCGAAATTTGAGGAGCCAGCCGAGCTCTCCAGGCCACAGGCTCTCGAACACAAACGCTGGCCTTTTTCCCTGGGAAAAAAAATTCACATACCGTGGTTCTTGGTGTCAGTTTGCAGGAGGTACTTGGCACTCTCAAACCAGCATGACTTGGCACTGGTGCCAGCTTGCGTCTGGGAGGAATCCTGCGCAATGCGGAATTTTAGGAGCCAGCCGGACCCTCCAGGCGAGAGGCCCTGGAACACAAACGCCAGCCTTTTTCCCTGGGAAAAAAAATTCACATACCCTGGTTCTTGGTGTCAGTTTGCAGGAGGTACTTGGCACTCTCAAACCAGCATGACTTGGCACTGGTGCCAGCTTGAGTCTCTGAGGAATCCTGCGCAATGCGGAAATTTTAGGAGCCAGCCGGCTGCTTCGAGCCTAAGGCCCTGGAACACAAACGCCGGCCCTTTTCCCTGGGAAACAAAAGGCACCAAGCCTGGTTCTTGGTGTCAGTTTGCAGGAGGTACTTGGCACTCTCAAACCAGCATGACTTGGCACTGGTGCCAGCTTGAGCCAGGGAGGAATCCTGCGCAATGCCCAAATTTAGGAGCCAGCCGGCTGCTTCGAGCCTAAGGCTCTGGAACACAAACGCTGGCCTTTTTCCCTTTGAAACAAAAGGCACCAACCCTGGTTCTTGGTGTCAGTTTGCAGGAGGTACTTGGCACTCTCAAACCAGCATGACTTGGCACTGGTGCCAGCTTGAGTCTGGGAGGAATCCTGCGCAATGCGGAATTTTAGGAGCCAGCCGGCTGCTTCGAGCCTAAGGCCCTGGAACACAAACGCCGGCCCTTTTCCCTGGGAAACAAAAGGCAACAAGCCTGGTTCTTGGTGTCAGTTTGCAGGAGGTACTTGGCACTCTCAAACCAGCATGACTTGGCACTGGTGCCAGCTTGCGTCTGGGAGGAATCCTGCGCAATGCCCAAATTTAGGAGCCAGCCGGCTGCTTCGAGCCTAAGGCCCTGGAACACAAACGCTGGCCTTTTTCCCTGGGAAACAAAAGGCACCAAGCCTGGTTCTTGGTGTCAGTTTGCAGGAGGTACTTGGCACTCTCAAACCAGCATGACTTGGCACTGGTGCCAGCTTGCGTCTGGGAGGAATCCTGCGCAATGCGGAATTTTTACGAGCCAGCCGGCTGCTTCGAGCCTAAGGCCCTGGAACACAAACGCTGGCCTTTTTCCCTGGGAAACAAAAGGCACCAAGCCTGGTTCTTGGTGTCAGTTTGCAGGAGGTACTTGGCACTCTCAAACCAGCATGACTTGGCACTGGTGCCAGCTTGCGTCTGGGAGGAATCCTGCGCAATGCGGAATTTTTACGAGCCAGCCGGCTGCTTCGAGCCTAAGGCCCTGGAACACAAACGCTGGCCTTTTTCCCTGGGAAACAAAAGGCACCAAGCCTGGTTCTTGGTGTCAGTTTGCAGGAGGTACTTGGCACTCTCAAACCAGCATGACTTGGCACTGGTGCCAGCTAGAGTCTGGGAGGAATCCTGCGCAATGTGGAATTTTAGGAGCCAGCCGGCTGCTTCGAGCCTAAGTCCCTGGAACACAAACGCAGGCCCTTTTCCCTGGGAAAAAAAATTCACATACCCTGGTTCTTGGTGTCAGTTTGCAGGAGGTACTTGGCACTCTCAAACCAGCATGACTTGGCACTGGTGCCAGCTTGAGTCTGGGAGGAATCCTGCGCAATGCGGAATTTTAGGAGCCAGCCGGACCCTCCAGGCCAGAGGCCCTGGAACACAAACGCCAGCCTTTTTCCCTGGGAAAAAAAATTCACAAAGCCTGGTTCTTGGTGTAAGTTTGCAGGAGGTACTTGGCACTCTCCAACCAGCATGACTTGGCACTGGTGCCAGCTTGAGTCTGGGAGGAATCCTGCGCAATGCGGAATTTTAGGAGCCAGCCGGACTCTCCAGGCCAGAGGCCCTGGAATACAAACGCCAGCCTTTTTCCCTGGGAAAAAAAAATCACATACCCTGGTTCTTGGTGTCAGTTTGCAGGAGGTACTTGGCACTCTCAAACCAGCATGATTTGGCACTGGTGCCAGCTTGAGTCTGGGAGGAATCCTGCGCAATGCGGAATTTGAGGAGCCAGCCGGCTGCTTCGAGCCTAAGGCCCTGGAACACAAACGCCGGCCCTTTTCCCTGGGAAACAAAATTCACAAAGCCTGGTTCTTGGTGTCAGTTTGCAGGAGGTACTTGGCACTCTCAAACCAGCATGACTTGGCACTGGTGCCAGCTTGCGTCTGGGAGGAATCCTGCGCAACGCGAAATTTTAGGAGCCAGCCGGCTGCTTCGAGCCTAAGGCCCTGGAACACAAACGCCGGCCCTTTTCCCTGGGAAACAAAATTCACAAAGCCTGGTTCTTGGTGTCAGTTTGCAGGAGGTACTTGGCACTCTCCAACCAGCATGACTTGGCACTGGTGCCAGCTTGCTTCTGGGAGGAATCCTGCGCAACGCGAAATTTGAGGAGCCAGCCGAGCTCTCCAGGCCACAGGCTCTCGAACACAAACGCTGGCCTTTTTCCCTGGGAAAAAAAATTCACATACCGTGGTTCTTGGTGTCAGTTTGCAGGAGGTACTTGGCACTCTCAAACCAGCATGACTTGGCACTGGTGCCAGCTTGCGTCTGGGAGGAATCCTGCGCAATGCGGTATTTTAGGAGCCAGCCGGACCCTCCAGGCGAGAGGCCCTGGAACACAAACGCCAGCCTTTTTCCCTGGGAAAAAAAATTCACATACCCTGGTTCTTGGTGTCAGTTTGCAGGAGGTACTTGGCACTCTCCAACCAGCATGACTTGGCACTGGTGCCAGCTTGAGTCTCTGAGGAATCCTGCGCAATGCGGAAATTTTAGGAGCCAGCCGGCTGCTTCGAGCCTAAGGCCCTGGAACACAAACGCCGGCCCTTTTCCCTGGGAAACAAAAGGCACCAAGCCTGGTTCTTGGTGTCAGTTTGCAGGAGGTACTTGGCACTCTCAAACCAGCATGACTTGGCACTGGTGCCAGCTTGAGCCAGGGAGGAATCCTGCGCAATGCCCAAATTTAGGAGCCAGCCGGCTGCTTCGAGCCTAAGGCTCTGGAACACAAACGCTGGCCTTTTTCCCTTTGAAACAAAAGGCACCAAGCCTGGTTCTTGGTGTCAGTTTGCAGGAGGTACTTGGCACTCTCAAACCAGCATGACTTGGCACTGGTGCCAGCTTGAGTCTGGGAGGAATCCTTCGCAATGCGGAATTTTAGGAGCCAGCCGGCTGCTTCGAGCCTAAGGCAATGGAGTACAAACGCTGGCATTTTTCCCTTTGAAACAAAAGGCACCAACCCTGGTTCTTGGTGTCAGTTTGCAGGAGGTACTTGGCACTCTCAAACCAGCATGACTTGGCACTGGTGCCAGCTTGCGTCTGGGAGGAATCCTGCGCAATGCGGAATTTTAGGAGCCAGCCGGACTCTCCAGGCCAGAGGCCCTGGAACACAAACGCCAGCCTTTTTCCCTGGGAAACAAAATTCACATACCCTGGTTCTTGGTGTCAGTTTGCAGGAGGTACTTGGCACTCTCAAACCAGCATGACTTGGCACTGGTGCCAGCTTGAGTCTGGGAGGAATCCTGCGCAATGCGGAATTTTAGGAGCCAGCCGGCTGCTTCGAGCCTAAGGCCCGGGAACACAAACGCTGGCCTTTTTCCCTGGGAAACAAAAGGCACCAAGCCTGGTTCTTGGTGTCAGTTTGCAGGAGGTACTTGGCACTCTCAAACCAGCATGACTTGGCACTGGTGCCAGCTTGCGTCTGGGAGGAATCGTGCGCAATGCGGAATTTTAGGAGCCAGCCGGACTCTCCAGGCCAGAGGCCCTGGAATACAAACACCAGACTTTTTCCCTGGGAAACAAAAGGCACCAAGCCTGGTTCTTGGTGTCAGTTTGCAGGAGGTACTTGGCACTCTCAAATCAGCATGACTTGGCACTGGTGGCAGCGTGAGTCTGGGAGGAATCCTGCGCAATGCGAAATTTTAGGAGCCAGCCGGCTGCTTCGAGCCTAAGGCCCTGGAACACAAACGCCGGCCCTTTTCCCTGGGAAACAAAATTCACAAAGCCTGGTTCTTGGTGTCAGTTTGCAGGAGGTACTTGGCACTCTCAAACCAGCATGACTTGGCACTGGTGCCAGCTAGCGTCTGGGAGGAATCCTGCGCAATGCCCAAATTTTAGGAGCCAGCCGGCTGCTTCGAGCCTAAGGCCCTGGAACACAAACGCCGGCCCTTTTCCCTGGGAAACAAAATTCACAAAGCCTGGTTCTTGGTGTCAGTTTGCAGGAGGTACTTGGCACTCTCCAACCAGCATGACTTGGCACTGGTGCCAGCTTGAGTCTGGGAGGAATCCTGCGCAATGCGGAATTTTAGGAGCCAGCCGGACTCTCCAGGCCAGAGGCCCTGGAATACAAACGCCAGCCTTTTTCCCTGGGAAAAAAAAATCACATACCCTGGTTCTTGGTGTCAGTTTGCAGGAGGTACTTGGCACTCTCAAACCAGCATGATTTGGCACTGGTGCCAGCTTGAGTCTGGGAGGAATCCTGCGCAATGCGGAATTTGAGGAGCCAGCCGGCTGCTTCGAGCCTAAGGCCCTGGAACACAAACGCCGGCCCTTTTCCCTGGGAAACAAAATTCACAAAGCCTGGTTCTTGGTGTCAGTTTGCAGGAGGTACTTGGCACTCTCAAACCAGCATGACTTGGCACTGGTGCCAGCTTGCGTCTGGGAGGAATCCTGCGCAATGCCCAAATTTTAGGAGCCAGCCGGCTTCTTCGAGCCTAAGGCCCTGGAACACAAACGCCGGCCCTTTTCCCTGGGAAACAAAATTCACATACCCTGGTTCTTGGTGTCAGTTTGCAGGAGGTACTTGGCACTCTCCAACCAGCATGACTTGGCACTGGTGCCAGCTTGAGTCTGGGAGGAATCCTGCGCAATGCCCAAATTTAGGAGCCAGCCGGCTTCTTCGAGCCTAAGGCCCTGGAACACAAACGCCGGCCCTTTTCCCTGGGAAAAAAAAATCACATACCCTGGTTCTTGGTGTCAGTTTGCAGGAGGTACTTGGCACTCTCCAACCAGCATGACTTGGCACTGGTGCCAGCTTGAGTCTGGGAGGAATCCTGCGCAATGCGGAATTTTAGGAGCCAGCCGGACTCTCCAGGCCAGAGGCCCTGGAATACAAACGCCAGCCTTTTTCCCTGGGAAAAAAAAATCACATACCCTGGTTCTTGGTGTCAGTTTGCAGGAGGTACTTGGCACTCTCAAACCAGCATGATTTGGCACTGGTGCCAGCTTGAGTCTGGGAGGAATCCTGCGCAATGCGGAATTTGAGGAGCCAGCCGGCTGCTTCGAGCCTAAGGCCCTGGAACACAAACGCCGGCCCTTTTCCCTGGGAAACAAAAGGCACCAAGCCTGGTTCTTGGTGTCAGTTTGCAGGAGGTACTTGGCACTCTGCAACCAGCATGACTTGGCACTGGTGCCAGCTTGAGTCTGGGAGGAATCCTGCGCAATGCGGAATTTTAGGAGCCAGCCGGACTCTCCAGGCCAGAGGCCCTGGTATACAAACGCCAGCCTTTTTCCCTGGGAAAAAAAAATCACATACCCTGGTTCTTGGTGTCAGTTTGCAGGAGGTACTTGGCACTCTCAAACCAGCATGATTTGGCACTGGTGCCAGCTTGCTTCTGGGAGGAATCCTGCGCAACGCGAAATTTGAGGAGCCAGCCGAGCTCTCCAGGCCACAGGCTCTCGAACACAAACGCTGGCCTTTTTCCCTGGGAAAAAAAATTCACATACCGTGGTTCTTGGTGTCAGTTTGCAGGAGGTACTTGGCACTCTCAAACCAGCATGACTTGGCACTGGTTTCAGCTTGAGTCTGGGAGGAATCCTGCGCAATGCGGAATTTTAGGAGCCAGCCGGCTGCTTCGAGCCTAAGGCCCTGGAACACAAACGCCGGCCCTTTTCCCTGGGAAACAAAAGGCACCAAGCCTGGTTCTTGGTGTCAGTTTGCAGGAGGTACTTGGCACTCTCCAACCAGCATGACTTCGCACCGGTGCCAGCTTGAGTCTGGGAGGAATCCTGCGCAATGCGGAATTTTAGGAGCCAGCCGGCTGCTTCGAGCCTAAGGCCCGGGAACACAAACGCAGGCCTTTTTCCCTTTGAAACAAAAGGCACCAAGCCTGGTTCTTGGTGTCAGTTTGCAGGAGGTACTTGGCACTCTCCAACCAGCATGACTTGGCACTGGTGCCAGCTTGCGTCTGGGAGGAATCCTGCGCAACGCGAAATTTTAGGAGCCAGCCGGCTGCTTCGAGCCTAAGGCCCTGGAACACAAACGCCGGCCCTTTTCCCTGGGAAACAAAATTCACAAAGCCTGGTTCTTGGTGTCAGTTTGCAGGAGGTACTTGGCACTCTCCAACCAGCATGACTTGGCACTGGTGCCAGCTTGAGTCTGGGAGGAATCCTGCGCAATGCGGAATTTTAGGAGCCAGCCGGACTCTCCAGGCCAGAGGCCCTGGAATACAAACGCCAGCCTTTTTCCCTGGGAAAAAAAAATCACATACCCTGGTTCTTGGTGTCAGTTTGCAGGAGGTACTTGGCACTCTCAAACCAGCATGATTTGGCACTGGTGCCAGCTTGAGTCTGGGAGGAATCCTGCGCAACGCGAAATTTGAGGAGCCAGCCGAGCTCTCCAGGCCACAGGCTCTCGAACACAAACGCTGGCCTTTTTCCCTGGGAAAAAAAATTCACATACCGTGGTTCTTGGTGTCAGTTTGCAGGAGGTACTTGGCACTCTCAAACCAGCATGACTTGGCACTGGTGCCAGCTTGCGTCTGGGAGGAATCCTGCGCAATGCGGAATTTTAGGAGCCAGCCGGACCCTCCAGGCGAGAGGCCCTGGAACACAAACGCCAGCCTTTTTCCCTGGGAAAAAAAATTCACATACCCTGGTTCTTGGTGTCAGTTTGCAGGAGGTACTTGGCACTCTCAAACCAGCATGACTTGGCACTGGTGCCAGCTTGAGTCTCTGAGGAATCCTGCGCAATGCGGAAATTTTAGGAGCCAGCCGGCTGCTTCGAGCCTAAGGCCCTGGAACACAAACGCTGGCCTTTTTCCCTGGGAAACAAAAGGCACCAAGCCTGGTTCTTGGTGTCAGTTTGCAGGAGGTACTTGGCACTCTCAAACCAGCATGACTTGGCACTGGTGCCAGCTTGCGTCTGGGAGGAATCGTGCGCAATGCGGAATTTTAGGAGCCAGCCGGACTCTCCAGGCCAGAGGCCCTGGAATACAAACACCAGACTTTTTCCCTGGGAAACAAAAGGCACCAAGCCTGGTTCTTGGTGTCAGTTTGCAGGAGGTACTTGGCACTCTCAAATCAGCATGACTTGGCACTGGTTTCAGCTTGAGTCTGGGAGGAATCCTGCGCAATGCGAAATTTTAGGAGCCAGCCGGCTGCTTCGAGCCTAAGGCCCTGGAACACAAACGCCGGCCCTTTTCCCTGGGAAACAAAAGGCACCAAGCCTGGTTCTTGGTGTCAGTTTGCAGGAGGTACTTGGCACTCTCAAACCAGCATGACTTGGCACTGGTGCCAGCTTGAGTCTGGGAGGAATCCTGCGCAATGCCCAAATTTAGGAGCCAGCCGGCTGCTTCGAGCCTATGGTCCTGGAACACAAACGCAGGCCTTTTTCCCTTTGAAACAAAAGGCACCAAGCCTGGTTCTTGGTGTCAGTTTGCAGGAGGTACTTGGCACTCTCAAACCAGCATGACTTGGCACTGGTGCCAGCTTGCGTCTGGGAGGAATCCTGCGCAATGCCCAAATTTAGGAGCCAGCCGGCTGCTTCGAGCCTAAGGCCCTGGAACACAAACGCTGGCCTTTTTCCCTGGGAAACAAAAGGCACCAAGCCTGGTTCTTGGTGTCAGTTTGCAGGAGGTACTTGGCACTCTCAAACCAGCATGACTTGGCACTGGTGCCAGCTTGCGTCTGGGAGGAATCGTGCGCAATGCGGAATTTTAGGAGCCAGCCGGACTCTCCAGGCCAGAGGTCCTGGAATACAAACACCAGACTTTTTCCCTGGGAAACAAAAGGCACCAAGCCTGGTTCTTGGTGTCAGTTTGCAGGAGGTACTTGGCACTCTCAAACCAGCATGACTTGGCACTGGTGCCAGCTTGAGTCTGGGAGGAATCCTGCGCAATGCCCAAATTTAGGAGCCAGCCGGCTTCTTCGAGCCTAAGGCCCTGGAACACAAACGCCGGCCCTTTTCCCTGGGAAACAAAAGGCACCAAGCCTGGTTCTTGGTGTCAGTTTGCAGGAGGTACTTGGCACTCTCAAACCAGCAGGACTTGGCACTGGTGCCAGCTTGCGTCTGGGAGGAATCCTGCGCAATGTGGAATTTTAGGAGCCAGCCGGCGGCTTCGAGCCAGAGTCCCGGGAACACAAACGCCGGCCCTTTTCCCTGGGAAACAAAAGGCACCAAGCCTGGTTCTTGGTGTCAGTTTGCAGGAGGTACTTGGCACTCTCAAACCAGCATGACTTGGCACTGGTGCCAGCTTGCGTCTGGGAGGAATGCTGCGCAATGCGGAATTTTAGGAGCCAGCCGGCTGCTTCGAGCCTAAGGCCCTGGAACACAAACGCTGGCCCTTTTCCCTGGGAAACAAAAGGCACCAAGCCTGGTTCTTGGTGTCAGTTTGCAGGAGGTACTTGGCACTCTCAAACCAGCATGACTTGGCACTGGTGCCAGCTTGCGTCTGGGAGGAATCCTGCGCAATGCGGAATTTGAGGAGCCAGCCGGGCTCTCCAGGCCACAGGCCCTGGAACACAAACGCCAGCCTTTTTCCCTGGGAAAAAAAATTCACATACCCAGGTTCTTGGTGTCAGTTTTCAGGAGGTACTTGGCACTCTCAAACCAGCATGACTTGGCACTGGTGCCAGCTTGCGTCTGGGAGGAATCCTGCGCAATGCGGAATTTGAGGAGCCAGCCGGGCTCTCCAGGCCACAGGCCCTGGAACACAAACGCCAGCCTTTTTCCCTGGGAAAAAAAATTCACATACCCAGGTTCTTGGTGTCAGTTTTCAGGAGGTACTTGGCACTCTCAAACCAGCATGACTTGGCACCGGTGCCAGCTTGAGTCTGGGAGGAATCCTGCGCAATGCCCAAATTTAGGAGCCAGCCGGCTGCTTCGAGCCTAAGGCCCTGGAACACAAACGCTGGCCTTTTTCCCTTTGAAACAAAAGGCACCAAGCCTGGTTCTTGGTGTCAGTTTGCAGGAGGTACTTGGCACTCTCAAACCAGCATGACTTGGCACCGGTGCCAGCTTGAGTCTGGGAGGAATCCTGCGCAATGCCCAAATTTAGGAGCCAGCCGGCTGCTTCGAGCCTAAGGCCCTGGAACACAAACGCTGGCCTTTTTCCCTGGGAAACAAAAGGCACCAAGCCTGGTTCTTGGTGTCAGTTTGCAGGAGGTACTTGGCACTCTCAAACCAGCATGACTTGGCACCGGTGCCAGCTTGAGTCTGGGAGGAATCCTGCGCAATGCCCAAATTTAGGAGCCAGCCGGCTGCTTCGAGCCTAAGGCCCTGGAACACAAACCCTGGCCTTTTTCCCTGGGAAACAAAAGGCACCAAGCCTGGTTCTTGGTGTCAGTTTGCAGGAGGTACTTGGCACTCTCAAACCAGCATGACTTGGCACTGGTGCCTGCTTGAGTCTGGGAGGAATGCTGCGCAATGCGGAATTTGAGGAGCCAGCCGGCTGCTTCGAGCCTAAGGTCCTGGAACACAAACGCTGGCCCTTTTCCCTGGGAAACAAAAGGCACCAAGCCTGGTTCTTGGTGTCAGTTTGCAGGAGGTACTTGGCACTCTCAAACCAGCATGACTTGGCACTGGTGGCAGCTTGAGTCTGGGAGGAATCCTGCGCAACACCCAAATTTAGGAGCCAGCCGGCTGCTTCGAGCCTAAGGCTCTGGAACACAAACGCTGGCCTTTTTCCCTTTGAAACAAAAGGCACCAAGCCTGGTTCTTGGTGTCAGTTTGCAGGAGGTACTTGGCACTCTCAAACCAGCATGACTTGGCACTGGTGCCAGCTTGAGTCTGGGACGAATCCTTCGCAATGCGGAATTTTAGGAGCCAGCCGGCTGCTTCGAGCCTAAGGCAATGGAGTACAAACGCTGGCATTTTTCCCTTTGAAACAAAAGGCACCAACCCTGGTTCTTGGTGTCAGTTTGCAGGAGGTACTTGGCACTCTCAAACCAGCATGACTTGGCACTGGTGCCAGCTTGAGTCTCTGAGGAATCCTGCGCAATGTGGAATTTTAGGAGCCAGCCGGCTGCTTCGAGCCTAAGGCCCGGGAACACAAACGCAGGCCCTTTTCCCTGGGAAAAAAAATTCACATACCCTGGTTCTTGGTGTCAGTTTGCAGGAGGTACTTGGCACTCTCAAACCAGCATGACTTGGCACTGGTGCCAGCTTGAGTCTGGGAGGAATCCTGCGCAATGCGGAATTTTAGGAGCCAGCCGGACCCTCCAGGCCAGAGGCCCTGGAACACAAACGCCAGCCTTTTTCCCTGGGAAAAAAAATTCACAAAGCCTGGTTCTTGGTGTCAGTTTGCAGGAGGTACTTGGCACTCTCCAACCAGCATGACTTGGCACTGGTGCCAGCTTGAGTCTGGGAGGAATCCTGCGCAATGCGGAATTTTAGGAGCCAGCCGGCTGCTTCGAGCCTAAGGCCCTGGAACACAAACGCCGGCCCTTTTCCCTGGGAAACAAAATTCACAAAGCCTGGTTCTTGGTGTCAGTTTGCAGGAGGTACTTGGCACTCTCAAACCAGCATGACTTGGCACTGGTGCCAGCTTGCGTCTGGGAGGAATCCTGCGCAACGCGAAATTTGAGGAGCCAGCCGGCTGCTTCGAGCCTAAGGCCCTGGAACACAAACGCCGGCCCTTTTCCCTGGGAAACAAAATTCACAAAGCCTGGTTCTTGGTGTCAGTTTGCAGGAGGTACTTGGCACTCTCAAACCAGCATGACTTGGCACTGGTGCCAGCTTGCGTCTGGGAGGAATCCTGCGCAACGCGAAATTTTAGGAGCCAGCCGGCTGCTTCGAGCCTAAGGCCCTGGAACACATACGCCGGCCCTTTTCCCTGGGAAACAAAATTCACAAAGCCTGGTTCTTGGTGTCAGTTTGCAGGAGGTACTTGGCACTCTCCAACCAGCATGACTTGGCACTGGTGCCAGCTTGAGTCTGGGAGGAATCCTGCGCAATGCGGAATTTTAGGAGCCAGCCGGACTCTCCAGGCCAGAGGCCCTGGAATACAAACGCCAGCCTTTTTCCCTGGGAAAAAAAAATCACATACCCTGGTTCTTGGTGTCAGTTTGCAGGAGGTACTTGGCACTCTCAAACCAGCATGATTTGGCACTGGTGCCAGCTTGCTTCTGGGAGGAATCCTGCGCAACGCGAAATTTGAGGAGCCAGCCGAGCTCTCCAGGCCACAGGCTCTCGAACACAAACGCTGGCCTTTTTCCCTGGGAAAAAAAATTCACATACCGTGGTTCTTGGTGTCAGTTTGCAGGAGGTACTTGGCACTCTCAAACCAGCATGACTTGGCACTGGTTTCAGCTTGAGTCTGGGAGGAATCCTGCGCAATGCGGAATTTTAGGAGCCAGCCGGCTGCTTCGAGCCTAAGGCCCTGGAACACAAACGCCGGCCCTTTTCCCTGGGAAACAAAAGGCACCAAGCCTGGTTCTTGGTGTCAGTTTGCAGGAGGTACTTGGCACTCTCCAACCAGCATGACTTGGCACCGGTGCCAGCTTGAGTCTGGGAGGAATCCTGCGCAATGCGGAATTTTAGGAGCCAGCCGGCTGCTTCGAGCCTAAGGCCCGGGAACACAAACGCAGGCCTTTTTCCCTGGGAAACAAAAGGCACCAAGCCTGGTTCTTGGTGTCAGTTTGCAGGATGTACTTGGCACTCTCAAACCAGCATGACTTGGCACTGGTGCCAGCTTGAGTCTGGGAGGAATCCTGCGCAATGCGGAATTTTAGGAGCCAGCCGGACTCTCCAGGCCAGAGGCCCTCGAATGCAAACGCCAGCCTTTTTCCCTGGGAAAAAAAATTCACATACCCTGGTTCTTGGTGTCAGTTTGCAGGAGGTACTTGGCACTCTCAAACCAGCATGACTTGGCACTGGTGCCAGCTTGCGTCTGGGAGGAATCCTGCGCAATGCCCAAATTTAGGAGCCAGCCGGACCCTCCAGGCGAGAGGCCCTGGAACACAAACGCCAGCCTTTTTCCCTGGGAAAAAAAATTCACATACCCTGGTTCTTGGTGTCAGTTTGCAGGAGGTACTTGGCACTCTCAAACCAGCATGACTTGGCACTGGTGCCAGCTTGAGTCTCTGAGGAATCCTGCGCAATGCGGAAATTTGAGGAGCCAGCCGGCTGCTTCGAGCCTAAGGCCCTGGAACACAAACGCCGGCCCTTTTCCCTGGGAAACAAAAGGCACCAAGCCTGGTTCTTGGTGTCAGTTTGCAGGAGGTACTTGGCACTCTCAAACCAGCATGACTTGGCACTGGTGCCAGCTTGAGTCTGGGAGGAATCCTTCGCAATGCGGAATTTTAGGAGCCAGCCGGCTGCTTCGAGCCTAAGGCCCTGGAACACAAATGCCGGCCTTTTTCCCTGGGAAAAAAAAATCACATACCCTGGTTCTTGGTGTCAGTTTGCAGGAGGTACTTGGCACTCTCAAACCAGCATGACTTGGCACTGGTGCCAGCTTGAGTCTGGGAGGAATCCTGCGCAATGCGGAATTTGAGGAGCCAGCCGGACTCTCCAGGCCAGAGGCCCTGGAATACAAACGCCAGCCTTTTTCCCTGGGAAAAAAAAATCACATACCCTGGTTCTTGGTGTCAGTTTGCAGGAGGTACTTGGCACTCTCAAACCAGCATGACTTGGCACTGGTGCCAGCTTGAGTCTGGGAGGAATCCTGCGCAATGCGGAATTTGAGGAGCCAGCCGGCTGCTTCGAGCCTAAGGCCCTGGAACACAAACGCCGGCCCTTTTCCCTGGGAAACAAAATTCACAAAGCCTGGTTCTTGGTGTCAGTTTGCAGGAGGTACTTGGCACTCTCAAACCAGCATGACTTGGCACTGGTGCCAGCTTGCGTCTGGGAGGAATCCTGCGCAACGCGAAATTTTAGGAGCCAGCCGGCTGCTTCGAGCCTAAGGCCCTGGAACACATACGCCGGCCCTTTTCCCTGGGAAACAAAATTCACAAAGCCTGGTTCTTGGTGTCAGTTTGCAGGAGGTACTTGGCACTCTCCAACCAGCATGACTTGGCACTGGTGCCAGCTTGAGTCTGGGAGGAATCCTGCGCAATGCGGAATTTTAGGAGCCAGCCGGACTCTCCAGGCCAGAGGCCCTGGAATACAAACGCCAGCCTTTTTCCCTGGGAAAAAAAAATCACATACCCTGGTTCTTGGTGTCAGTTTGCAGGAGGTACTTGGCACTCTCAAACCAGCATGATTTGGCACTGGTGCCAGCTTGCTTCTGGGAGGAATCCTGCGCAACGCGAAATTTGAGGAGCCAGCCGAGCTCTCCAGGCCACAGGCTCTCGAACACAAACGCTGGCCTTTTTCCCTGGGAAAAAAAATTCACATACCGTGGTTCTTGGTGTCAGTTTGCAGGAGGTACTTGGCACTCTCAAACCAGCATGACTTGGCACTGGTTTCAGCTTGAGTCTCTGAGGAATCCTGCGCAATGCGGAAATTTGAGGAGCCAGCCGGCTGCTTCGAGCCTAAGGCCCTGGAACACAAACGCCGGCCCTTTTCCCTGGGAAACAAAAGGCACCAAGCCTGGTTCTTGGTGTCAGTTTGCAGGAGGTACTTGGCACTCTCAAACCAGCATGACTTGGCACTGGTGCCAGCTTGAGTCTGGGAGGAATCCTGCGCAATGCGGAATTTTAGGAGCCAGCCGGCTGCTTCGAGCCTAAGGCAATGGAGTACAAACGCTGGCATTTTTCCCTTTGAAACAAAAGGCACCAAGCCTGGTTCTTGGTGTCAGTTTGCAGGAGGTACTTGGCACTCTCAAACCAGCATGACTTGGCACTGGTGCCAGCTTGAGTCTGGGAGGAATCCTGCGCAATGCGGAATTTTAGGAGCCAGCCGGCTGCTTCGAGCCTAAGGCCCGGGAACACAAACGCAGGCCCTTTTCCCTGGGAAACAAAAGGCACCAAGCCTGGTTCTTGGTGTCAGTTTGCAGGAGGTACTTGGCACTCTCAAACCAGCATGACTTGGCACTGGTGCCAGCTTGAGTCTGGGAGGAATCCTGCGCAATGCCCAAATTTAGGAGCCAGCCGGCTGCTTCGAGCCTATGGTCCTGGAACACAAACGCTGGCCTTTTTCCCTTTGAAACAAAAGGCACCAAGCCTGGTTCTTGGTGTCAGTTTGCAGGAGGTACTTGGCACTCTCAAACCAGCATGACTTGGCACTGGTGCCAGCTTGCGTCTGGGAGGAATCCTGCGCAATGCGGAATTTTTACGAGCCAGCCGGCTGCTTCGAGCCTAAGGCCCTGGAACACAAACGCTGGCCTTTTTCCCTGGGAAACAAAAGGCACCAAGCCTGGTTCTTGGTGTCAGTTTGCAGGAGGTACTTGGCACTCTCAAACCAGCATGACTTGGCACTGGTGCCAGCTTGCGTCTGGGAGGAATCGTGCGCAATGCGGAATTTTAGGAGCCAGCCGGACTCTCCAGGCCAGAGGCCCTGGAATACAAACACCAGACTTTTTCCCTGGGAAACAAAAGGCACCAAGCCTGGTTCTTGGTGTCAGTTTGCAGGAGGTACTTGGCACTCTCAAACCAGCATGACTTGGCACTGGTGCCAGCTTGAGTCTGGGAGGAATCCTGCGCAATGCGGAATTTTAGGAGCCAGCCGGCTGCTTCGAGCCTAAGGCCCGGGAACACAAACGCAGGCCCTTTTCCCTGGGAAACAAAAGGCACCAAGCCTGGTTCTTGGTGTCAGTTTGCAGGAGGTACTTGGCACTCTCAAACCAGCATGACTTGGCACTGGTGCCAGCTTGCGTCTGGGAGGAATCCTGCGCAATGCCCAAATTTAGGAGCCAGCCGGCTGCTTCGAGCCTATGGTCCTGGAACACAAACGCTGGCCTTTTTCCCTTTGAAACAAAAGGCACCAAGCCTGGTTCTTGGTGTCAGTTTGCAGGAGGTACTTGGCACTCTCAAACCAGCATGACTTGGCACTGGTGCCAGCTTGCGTCTGGGAGGAATCCTGCGCAATGCGGAATTTTTACGAGCCAGCCGGCTGCTTCGAGCCTAAGGCCCTGGAACACAAACGCTGGCCTTTTTCCCTGGGAAACAAAAGGCACCAAGCCTGGTTCTTGGTGTCAGTTTGCAGGAGGTACTTGGCACTCTCAAACCAGCATGACTTGGCACTGGTGCCAGCTTGCGTCTGGGAGGAATCCTGCGCAATGCGGAATTTTTAGGAGCCAGCCGGCTGCTTCGAGCCTAAGGCCCTGGAACACAAACGCTGGCCTTTTTCCCTGGGAAACAAAAGGCACCAAGCCTGGTTCTTGGTGTCAGTTTGCAGGAGGTACTTGGCACTCTCAAACCAGCATGACTTGGCACTGGTGCCAGCTTGCGTCTGGGAGGAATCGTGCGCAATGCGGAATTTTAGGAGCCAGCCGGACTCTCCAGGCCAGAGGCCCTGGAATACAAACACCAGACTTTTTCCCTGGGAAACAAAAGGCACCAAGCCTGGTTCTTGGTGTCAGTTTGCAGGAGGTACTTGGCACTCTCAAATCAGCATGACTTGGCACTGGTGCCTGCTTGAGTCTGGGAGGAATCCTGCGCAATGCGAAATTTTAGGAGCCAGCCGGCTGCTTCGAGCCTAAGGCCCTGGAACACAAACGCCGGCCCTTTTCCCTGGGAAACAAAAGGCACCAAGCCTGGTTCTTGGTGTCAGTTTGCAGGAGGTACTTGGCACTCTCAAACCAGCATGACTTGGCACTGGTGCCAGCTTGAGTCTGGGAGGAATCCTGCGCAATGCCCAAATTTAGGAGCCAGCCGGCTGCTTCGAGCCTATGGTCCTGGAACACAAACGCTGGCCTTTTTCCCTTTGAAACAAAAGGCACCAAGCCTGGTTCTTGGTGTCAGTTTGCAGGAGGTACTTGGCACTCTCAAACCAGCATGACTTGGCACTGGTGCCAGCTTGCGTCTGGGAGGAATCCTGCGCAATGCGGAATTTGAGGAGCCAGCCGGCTGCTTCGAGCCTAAGGCCCTGGAACACAAACGCCAGCCTTTTTCCCTGGGAAACAAAATTCACATACCCTGGTTCTTGGTGTCAGTTTGCAGGAGGTACTTGGCACTCTCAAACCAGCATGACTTGGCACTGGTGCCTGCTTGAGTCTGGGAGGAATGCTGCGCAATGCGGAATTTGAGGAGCCAGCCGGCTGCTTCGAGCCTAAGGCCCTGGAACACAAACGCTGGCCCTTTTCCCTGGGAAACAAAAGGCACCAAGCCTGGTTCTTGGTGTCAGTTTGCAGGAGGTACTTGGCACTCTCCAACCAGCATGACTTGGCACTGGTGCCAGCTTGCGTCTGGGAGGAATCCTGCGCAATGCGGAATTTTAGGAGCCAGCCGGCTGCTTCGAGCCTAAGGCCCTGGAACACAAACGCCAGCCTTTTTCCCTGGGAAACAAAATTCACATACCCTGGTTCTTGGTGTCAGTTTGCAGGAGGTACTTGGCACTCTCAAACCAGCATGACTTGGCACTGGTGCCTGCTTGAGTCTGGGAGGAATGCTGCGCAATGCGGAATTTGAGGAGCCAGCCGGACGCTCCAGGCCAGAAGCCCTGGAACACAAACGCCAGCCCTTTTCCCTGGGAAACAAAAGGCACCAAGCCTGGTTCTTGGTGTCAGTTTGCAGGAGGTACTTGGCACTCTCAAACCAGCATGACTTGGCACTGGTGGCTGCTTGAGTCTGGGAGGAATCCTGCGCAACGCCCAAATTTAGGAGCCAGCCGGCTGCTTCGAGCCTAAGGCTCTGGAACACAAACGCTGGCCTTTTTCCCTTTGAAACAAAAGGCACCAAGCCTGGTTCTTGGTGTCAGTTTGCAGGAGGTACTTGGCACTCTCAAACCAGCATGACTTGGCACTGGTGCCAGCTTGAGTCTGGGACGAATCCTTCGCAATGCGGAAATTTAGGAGCCAGCCGGCTGCTTCGAGCCTTAGGCCCTGGAACACAAACGCAGGCCTTTTTCCCTGGGAAACAAAAGGCACCAAGCCTGGTTCTTGGTGTCAGTTTGCAGGAGGTACTTGGCACTCTCAAACCAGCATGACTTGGCACTGGTGCCAGCTTGAGTCTGGGACGAATCCTTCGCAATGCGGAAATTTAGGAGCCAGCCGGCTGCTTCGAGCCTAAGGCAATGGAGTACAAACGCTGGCATTTTTCCCTTTGAAACAAAAGGCACCAACCCTGGTTCTTGGTGTCAGTTTGCAGGAGGTACTTGGCACTCTCAAACCAGCATGACTTGGCACTGGTGCCAGCTTGAGTCTCTGAGGAATCCTGCGCAATGTGGAATTTTAGGAGCCAGCCGGCTGCTTCGAGCCTAAGGCCCGGGAACACAAACGCAGGCCCTTTTCCCTGGGAAAAAAAATTCACATACCCTGGTTCTTGGTGTCAGTTTGCAGGAGGTACTTGGCACTCTCAAACCAGCATGACTTGGCACTGGTGCCAGCTTGAGTCTCTGAGGAATCCTGCGCAATGTGGAATTTTAGGAGCCAGCCGGCTGCTTCGAGCCTAAGGCCCGGGAACACAAACGCAGGCCCTTTTCCCTGGGAAAAAAAATTCACATACCCTGGTTCTTGGTGTCAGTTTGCAGGAGGTACTTGGCACTCTCAAACCAGCATGACTTGGCACTGGTGCCAGCTTGCGTCTGGGAGGAATCCTGCGCAATGCGGAAATTTTAGGAGCCAGCCGGACCCTCCAGGCCAGAGGCCCTGGAACACGAACGCCAGCCTTTTTCCCTGGGAAAAAAAATTCACATACCCTGGTTCTTGGTGTCAGTTTGCAGGAGGTACTTGGCACTCTCAAACCAGCATGACTTGGCACTGGTGCCAGCTTGCGTCTGGGAGGAATCCTGCGCAATGCGGAAATTTTAGGAGCCAGCCGGACCCTCCAGGCCAGAGGCCCTGGAACACGAACGCCAGCCTTTTTCCCTGGGAAAAAAAATTCACATACCCTGGTTCTTGGTGTCAGTTTGCAGGAGGTACTTGGCACTCTCAAACCAGCATGACTTGGCACTGGTGCCAGCTTGCGTCTGGGAGGAATCCTGCGCAATGCGGAATTTTAGGAGCCAGCCGGCTGCTTCGAGCCTAAGGCCCGGGAACACAAACGCTGGCCTTTTTCCCTTTGAAACAAAAGGCACCAAGCCTGGTTCTTGGTGTCAGTTTGCAGGAGGTACTTGGCACTCTCCAACCAGCATGACTTGGCACTGGTGCCAGCTTGCGTCTGGGAGGAATCCTGCGCAATGCGAAATTTTAGGAGCCAGCCGGACTCTCCAGGCCAGAGGCCCTGGAATACAAACACCAGCCTTTTTCCCTGGGAAACAAAAGGCAACAAGCCTGGTTCTTGGTGTCAGTTTGCAGGAGGTACTTGGCACTCTCCAACCAGCGTGACTTGGCACTGGTGCCAGCTTGAGTCTGGGAGGAATCCTGCGCAATGCGGAATTTTAGGAGCCAGCCGGCTGCTTCGAGCCTAAGGCCCTGGAACACAAACGCCGGCCCTTTCCCCTGGGAAACAAAAGGCACCAAGCCTGGTTCTTGGTGTCAGTTTGCAGGAGGTACTTGGCACTCTCCAACCAGCATGACTTGGCACTGGTGCCAGCTTGAGTCTGGGAGGAATCCTGCGCAATGCGGAATTTTAGGAGCCAGCCGGCTGCTTCGAGCCTAAGGCTCTGGAACACAAACGCCGGCCCTTTTCCCTGGGAAACAAAAGGCACCAAGCCTGGTTCTTGGTGTCAGTTTGCAGGAGGTACTTGGCACTCTCCAACCAGCATGACTTGGCACTGGTGCCAGCTTGAGTCTGGGAGGAATCCTGCGCAATGCGGAATTTTAGGAGCCAGCCGGGCTCTCCAGGCCACAGGCCCTGGAACACAAACGCCAGCCTTTTTCCCTGGGAAAAAAATTCACATACCCTGGTTCTTGGTGTCAGTTTGCAGGAGGTACTTGGCACTCTCCAACCAGCATGACTTGGCACTGGTGCCAGCTTGAGTCTGGGAGGAATCCTGCGCAATGCGGAATTTTAGGAGCCAGCCGGGCTCTCCAGGCCACAGGCCCTGGAACACAAACGCCAGCCTTTTTCCCTGGGAAAAAAATTCACATACCCTGGTTCTTGGTGTCAGTTTGCAGGAGGTACTTGGCACTCTCAAACCAGCATGACTTGGCACTGGTGCCAGCTTGAGTCTGGGAGGAATCCTGCGCAATGCCCAAATTTAGGAGCCAGCCGGCTTCTTCGAGCCTAAGGCCCTGGAACACAAACGCCGGCCCTTTTCCCTGGGAAACAAAATTCACAAAGCCTGGTTCTTGGTGTCAGTTTGCAGGAGGTACTTGGCACTCTCAAACCAGCATGACTTGGCACTGGTGCCAGCTTGAGTCTGGGAGGAATCCTGCGCAATGTGGAATTTTAGGAGCCAGCCGGCTGCTTCGAGCCTAAGGCCCTGGAACACAAACGCCGGCCCTTTTCCCTGGGAAACAAAAGGCACCAAGCCTGGTTCTTGGTGTCAGTTTGCAGGAGGTACTTGGCACTCTCCAACCAGCATGACTTTGCACTGGTGCCAGCTTGCGTCTGGGAGGAATCCTGCTCAATGCGGAATTTTAGGAGCCAGCCGGCTGCTTCGAGCCTAAGGCCCTGGAACACAAACGCCGGCCCTTTTCCCTGGGAAACAAAATTCACATACCCTGGTTCTTGGTGTCAGTTTGCAGGAGGTACTTGGCACTCTCAAACCAGCATGACTTGGCACTGGTGCCAGCTTGAGCCAGGGAGGAATCCTGCGCAATGCCCAAATTTAGGAGCCAGCCGGCTGCTTCGAGCCTAAGGCTCTGGAACACAAACGCTGGCCTTTTTCCCTTTGAAACAAAAGGCACCAAGCCTGGTTCTTGGTGTCAGTTTGCAGGAGGTACTTGGCACTCTCAAACCAGCATGACTTGGCACTGGTGCCAGCTTGAGTCTGGGACGAATCCTTCGCAATGCGGAAATTTAGGAGCCAGCCGGCTGCTTCGAGCCTAAGGCAATGGAGTACAAACGCTGGCATTTTTCCCTTTGAAACAAAAGGCACCAACCCTGGTTCTTGGTGTCAGTTTGCAGGAGGTACTTGGCACTCTCAAACCAGCATGACTTGGCACTGGTGCCAGCTTGGGTCTCTGAGGAATCCTGCGCAATGTGGAATTTTAGGAGCCAGCCGGCTGCTTCGAGCCTAAGGCCCGGGAACACAAACGCAGGCCCTTTTCCCTGGGAAAAAAAATTCACATACCCTGGTTCTTGGTGTCAGTTTGCAGGAGGTACTTGGCACTCTCAAACCAGCATGACTTGGCACTGGTGCCAGCTTGCGTCTGGGAGGAATCCTGCGCAATGCGGAATTTTAGGAGCCAGCCGGCTGCTTCGAGCCTAAGGCCCTGGAACACAAACGCTGGCCTTTTTCCCTTTGAAACAAAAGGCACCAAGCCTGGTTCTTGGTGTCAGTTTGCAGGAGGTACTTGGCACTCTCCAACCAGCATGACTTGGCACCGGTGCCAGCTTGCGTCTGGGAGGAATCCTGCGCAATGCGAAATTTTAGGAGCCAGCCGGACTCTCCAGGCCAGAGGCCCTGGAATACAAACACCAGCCTTTTTCCCTGGGAAACAAAAGGCAACAAGCCTGGTTCTTGGTGTCAGTTTGCAGGAGGTACTTGGCACTCTCCAACCAGCATGACTTGGCACCGGTGCCAGCTTGAGTCTGGGAGGAATCCTGCGCAATGCGGAATTTTAGGAGCCAGCCGGCTGCTTCGAGCCTAAGGCCCTGGAACACAAACGCCGGCCCTTTCCCCTGGGAAACAAAAGGCACCAAGCCTGGTTCTTGGTGTCAGTTTGCAGGAGGTACTTGGCACTCTCCAACCAGCATGACTTGGCACTGGTGCCAGCTTGAGTCTGGGAGGAATCCTGCGCAATGCGGAATTTTAGGAGCCAGCCGGGCTCTCCAGGCCACAGGCCCTGGAACACAAACGCCAGCCTTTTTCCCTGGGAAAAAAAATTCACATACCGTGGTTCTTGGTGTCAGTTTGCAGGAGGTACTTGGCACTCTCAAACCAGCGTGACTTGGCACTGGTGCCAGCTTGAGTCTGGGAGGAATCCTGCGCAATGCCCAAATTTAGGAGCCAGCCGGCTGCTTCGAGCCTAAGGCCCTGGAACACAAACGCTGGCCTTTTTCCCTGGGAAACAAAAGGCACCAAGCCTGGTTCTTGGTGTCAGTTTGCAGGAGGTACTTGGCACTCTCAAACCAGCATGACTTGGCACTGGTGCCAGCTTGAGTCTGGGAGGAATCCTGCGCAATGCCCAAATTTAGGAGCCAGCCGGCTTCTTCGAGCCTAAGGCCCTGGAACACAAACGCCGGCCCTTTTCCCTGGGAAACAAAATTCACAAAGCCTGGTTCTTGGTGTCAGTTTGCAGGAGGTACTTGGCACTCTCAAACCAGCATGACTTGGCACTGGTGCCAGCTTGAGTCTGGGAGGAATCCTGCGCAATGCGGAATTTTAGGAGCCAGCCGGCTGCTTCGAGCCTAAGGCTCTGGAACACAAACGCTGGCCCTTTTCCCTTTGAAACAAAAGGCACCAAGCCTGGTTCTTGGTGTCAGTTTGCAGGAGGTACTTGGCACTCTCCAACCAGCATGACTTGGCACTGGTGCCAGCTTGCGTCTGGGAGGAATCCTGCGCAATGCGGAATTTTAGGAACCAGCCGGGCTCTCCAGGCCACAGGCCCTGGAACACAAACGCCAGCCTTTTTCCCTGGGAAAGAAAATTCACATACCGTGGTTCTTGGTGTCAGTTTGCAGGAGGTACTTGGCACTCTCAAACCAGCATGACTTGGCACTGGTGCCAGCTTGAGTCTGGGAGGAATCCTGCGCAATGCGGAATTTTAGGAGCCAGCCGGCTGCTTCGAGCCTAAGGCCCTGGAACACAAACGCCGGCCCTTTTCCCTGGGAAACAAAAGGCACCAAGCCCGGTTCTTGGTGTCAGTTTGCAGGAGGTACTTGGCACTCTCAAACCAGCATGACTTGGCACCGGTGCCAGCTTGCGTCTGGGAGGAATCCTGCGCAATGCGAAATTTTAGGAGCCAGCCGGACTCTCCAGGCCAGAGGCCCTGGAATACAAACACCAGCCTTTTTCCCTGGGAAACAAAAGGCACCAAGCCTGGTTCTTGGTGTCAGTTTGCAGGAGGTACTTGGCACTCTCAAACCAGCATGACTTGGCACTGGTGCCAGCTTGCGTCTGGGAGGAATCCTGCGCAATGCGGAATTTTAGGAGCCAGCCGGGCTCTCCAGGCCACAGGACCTCGAACACAAACGCCAGCCTTTTTCCCTGGGAAAAAAATTTCACATACCCTGGTTCTTGGTGTCAGTTTGCAGGAGGTACTTGGCACTCTCAAACCAGCATGACTTGGCACTGGTGCCAGCTTGCGTCTGGGAGGAATCCTGCGCAATGCGGAATTTTAGGAGCCAGCCGGCTGCTTCGAGCCTAAGGCCCTGGAACACAAACACTGGCCCTTTTCCCTGGGAAACAAAAGGCACCAAGCCTGGTTCTTGGTGTCAGTTTGCAGGAGGTACTTGGCACTCTCAAACCAGCATGACTTGGCACTGGTGCCAGCTTGAGTCTGGGAGGAATCCTGCGCAATGCGGGATCTTAGGAGCCAGCCGGCTGCTTCGAGCCTAAGTCCCGTGAAACACAAACACTGGCCCTTTTCCCTGGGAAACAAAAGGCACCAAGCCTGGTTCTTGGTGTCAGTTTGCAGGAGGTACTTGGCACTCTCAAACCAGCATGACTTGGCACTGGTGCCAGCTTGCGTCTGGGAGGAATCCTGCGCAATGCGGAATTTTAGGAGCCAGCCGGGCTCTCCAGGCCACAGGACCTCGAACACAAACGCCGGCCTTTTTCCCTGGGAAAAAAAATTCACATACCCTGGTTCTTGGTGTCAGTTTGCAGGAGGTACTTGGCACTCTCAAACCAGCATGACTTGGCACTGGTGCCAGCTTGAGTCTGGGAGGAATCCTGCGCAATGCGGAAATTTTAGGAGCCAGCCGGCTGCTTCGAGCCTTAGGCCCTGGAACACAAACGCAGGCCTTTTTCCCTGGGAAACAAAAGGCACCAAGCCTGGTTCTTGGTGTCAGTTTGCAGGAGGTACTTGGCACTCTCAAACCAGCATGACTTGGCACTGGTGCCTGCTTGAGTCTGGGAGGAATGCTGCGCAATGCGGAATTTGAGGAGCCAGCCGGACCCTCCAGGCCAGAGGCCCTGGAACACAAACGCCAGCCTTTTTCCCTGGGAAAAAAATTTCACATACCCTGGTTCTTGGTGTCAGTTTGCAGGAGGTACTTGGCACTCTCAAACCAGCATGACTTGGCACTGGTGCCAGCTTGAGTCTGGGAGGAATCCTGCGCAATGCGGAATTTTAGGAGCCAGCCGGCTGCTTCGAGCCAAAGTCCCGTGAAACACAAACACTGGCCCTTTTCCCTGGGAAACAAAAGGCACCAAGCCTGGTTCTTGGTGTCAGTTTGCAGGAGGTACTTGGCACTCTCAAACCAGCATGACTTGGCACTGGTGCCAGCTTGAGTCTGGGAGGAATCCTGCGCAATGCGGAATTTTAGGAGCCAGCCGGCTGCTTCGAGCCAAAGTCCCGTGAAACACAAACACTGGCCCTTTTCCCTGGGAAACAAAAGGCACCAAGCCTGGTTCTTGGTGTCAGTTTGCAGGAGGTACTTGGCACTCTCAAACCAGCATGACTTGGCACTGGTGCCAGCTTGAGTCTGGGAGGAATCCTGCGCAATGCGAAATTTTGAGGAGCCAGCCGGATTCTCCAGGCCAGAGACCCTGCATTACAAACGCCGGCCCTTTTCCCTGGGAAAAAAAATCCACATACCCTGGTTCTTGGTGTCAGTTTGCAGGAGGTACTTGGCACTCTCCAACCAGCATGACTTGGCACTGGTGCCAGCTTGAGTCTGGGAGGAATCCTGCGCAATGCGGAATTTTAGGAGCCAGCCGGGCTCTCCAGGCCACAGGCCCTGGAACACAAACGCCAGCCTTTTTCCCTGGGAAAAAAATTTCACATACCCTGGTTCTTGGTGTCAGTTTGCAGGAGGTACTTGGCACTCTCAAACCAGCATGACTTGGCACTGGTGCCAGCTTGCGTCTTGGAGGAATCCTGCGCAATGCGGAAATTTTAGGAGCCAGCCGGCTGCTTCGAGCCCTAGGCCCTGGAATACAAACGCAGGCCTTTTTCCCTGGGAAACAAAAGGCACCAAGCCTGGTTCTTGGTGTCAGTTTGCAGGAGGTACTTGGCACTCTCAAACCAGCATGACTTGGCACTGGTGCCAGCTTGCGTCTGGGAGGAATCCTGCGCAATGCGGAAATTTTAGGAGCCAGCCGGACCCTCCAGGCCAGAGGCCCTGGAACACAAACACCAGCCTTTTTCCCTTTGAAACAAAAGGCACCAAGCCTGGTTCTTGGTGTCAGTTTGCAGGAGGTACTTGGCACTCTCAAACCAGCATGACTTGGCACTGGTGCCAGCTTGCGTCTGGGAGGAATCCTGCGCAATGCCCAAATTTAGGAGCCAGCCGGCTGCTTCGAGCCTAAGGCCCTGGAACACAAACGCCGGCCCTTTTCCCTTTGAAACAAAAGGCACCAAGCCTGGTTCTTGGTGTCAGTTTGCAGGAGGTACTTGGCACTCTCAAACCAGCATGACTTGGCACTGGTGCCAGCTTGAGTCTGGGAGGAATCCTGCGCAATGCGGAAATTTTAGGAGCCAGCCGGACTCTCCAGGCCAGAGGACCTCGAACACAAACGCCAGCCTTTTTCCCTGGGAAAAAAATTTCACATACCCTGGTTCTTGGTGTCAGTTTGCAGGAGGTACTTGGCACTCTCAAACCAGCATGACTTGGCACTGGTGCCAGCTTGCGTCTGGGAGGAATCCTGCGCAATGCGGAAATTTTAGGAGCCAGCCGGGCTCTCCAGGCCACAGGACCTCGAACACAAACGCCAGCCTTTTTCCCTGGGAAAAAAATTTCACATACCCTGGTTCTTGGTGTCAGTTTGCAGGAGGTACTTGGCACTCTCAAACCAGCATGACTTGGCACTGGTGCCAGCTTGCGTCTGGGAGGAATCCTGCGCAATGCGGAAATTTTAGGAGCCAGCCGGCTGCTTCGAGCCTAAGGCCCTGGAACACAAACGCCGGCATTTTTCCCTTTGAAACAAAAGGCACCAAGCCTGGTTCTTGGTGTCAGTTTGCAGGAGGTACTTGGCACTCTCAAACCAGCATGACTTGGCACTGGTGCCAGCTTGAGTCTCTGAGGAATCCTGCGCAATGCGGAATTTTAGGAGGCCAGCCGGCTGCTTCGAGCCTAAGGCCCGGGAACACAAACGCGAGCCCTTTTCCCTGGGAAACAAAAGGCACCAAGCCTGGTTCTTGGTGTCAGTTTGCAGGAGGTACTTGGCACTCTCAAACCAGCAGGACTTGGCACTGGTGCCAGCTTGAGTCTGGGAGGAATCCTGCGCAATGCCCAAATTTTAGGAGCCAGCCAGCTGCTTCGAGCCTAAGGCCCTGGAACACAAACGCTGGCCTTATTCCCTTTGAAACAAAAGGCACCAAGCCTGGTTCTTGGTGTCAGTTTGCAGGAGGTACTTGGCACTCTCAAACCAGCATGACTTGGCACTGGTGTCAGCTTGAGTCTGGGAGGAATCCTGCGCAATGCGGAATTTTAGGAGCCAGCCAGCTGCTTCGAGCCGAAGTCCCGGGAACACAAACGCCGGCCCTTTTCCCTGGGAAACAAAAGGCACCAAGCCCGGTTCTTGGTGTCAGTTTGCAGGAGGTACTTGGCACTCTCAAACCAGCATGACTTGGCACTGGTGCCAGCTTGAGTCTGGGAGGAATCCTGCGCAATGCGGAATTTTAGGAGCCAGCCGGCTGCTTCGAGCCTAAGGCCCTGGAACACAAACGCTGGCCTTATTCCCTTTGAAACAAAAGGCACCAAGCCTGGTTCTTGGTGTCAGTTTGCAGGAGGTACTTGGCACTCTCAAACCAGCATGACTTGGCACTGGTGCCAGCTTGAGTCTGGGAGGAGTCCTGCGCAATGCCCAAATTTAGGAGCCAGCCAGCTGCTTCGAGCCGAAGTCCCGGGAACACAAACGCCAGCCTTTTTCCCTGGGAAAAAAAATTCACATACCCTGGTTCTTGGTGTCAGTTTGCAGGAGGTACTTGGCACTCTCAAACCAGCATGACTTGGCACTGGTGCCAGCTTGAGTCTGGGAGGAATCCTGCACAATGCGGAATTTTAGGAGCCAGCCGGCTGCTTCGAGCCTAAGGCCCTGGAACACAAACGCCGGCCCTTTTCCCTGGGAAACAAAAGGCACCAAGCCTGGTTCTTGGTGTCAGTTTGCAGGAGGTACTTGGCACTCTCCAACCAGCATGACTTGGCACTGGTGCCAGCTTGAGTCTCTGAGGAATCCTGCGCAGTGCCCAAATTTTAGGAGCCAGCCGGCTGCTTCGAGCCTAAGGCCCTGGAACACAAACGCCGGCCCTTTTCCCTTTGAAACAAAATTCACATACCCTGGTTCTTGGTGTCAGTTTGCAGGAGGTACTTGGCACTCTCAAACCAGCATGACTTGGCACCGGTGCCAGCTTGCGTATGGGAGGAATCCTGCGCAATGCGAAATTTTAGGAGCCAGCCGGACTCTCCAGGCCAGAGGCCCTGGAATACAAACACCAGCCTTTTTCCCTGGGAAACAAAAGGCACCAAGCCTGGTTCTTGGTGTCAGTTTGCAGGAGGTACTTGGCACTCTCAAACCAGCATGACTTGGCACCGGTGCCAGCTTGCGTCTGGGAGGAATCCTGCGCAATGCGAAATTTTAGGAGCCAGCCGGCTGCTTCGAGCCTAAGGCCCTGGAACACAAACGCCGGCCCTTTTCCCTGGGAAACAAAAGGCACCAAGCCTGGTTCTTGGTGTCAGTTTGCAGGAGGTACTTGGCACTCTCAAACCAGCATGACTTGGCACTGGTGCCAGCTTGAGTCTGGGAGGAATCCTGCGCAATGCCCAAATTTAGGAGCCAGCCGGCTGCTTCGAGCCTAAGGCCCTGAAACACAAACGCCGGCCCTTTTCCCTTTGAAACAAAATTCACCAACCCTGGTTCTTGGTGTCAGTTTGCAGGAGGTACTTGGCACTCTCAAACCAGCATGACTTGGCACTGGTGCCAGCTGGCGTCTGGGAGGAATCCTGCGCAATGCGGAATTTTAGGAGCCAGCCGGACCCTCCAGGCCTAAGGCCCTGGAACACAAACGCAGGCCCTTTTCCCTGGGAAACAAAATTCACCAACCCTGGTTCTTGGTGTGAGTTTGCAGGAGGTACTTGGCACTCTCAAACCAGCATGACTTGGCACTGGTGCCAGCTTGAGTCTGGGAGGAATCCTGCGCAATGCGGAATTTTAGGAGCCAGCCGGCTGCTTCGAGCCAAAGTCCCGGGAACACAAACGCAGGCCCTTTTCCCTGGGAAACCAAAGGCACCAACCCTGGTTCTTGGTGTCAGTTTGCAGGAGGTACTTGGCACTCTCAAACCAGCATGACTTGGCACTGGTGCCAGCTTGAGTCTGGGAGGAATCCTGCGCAATGCGGAATTTTAGGAGCCAGCCGGCTGCTTCGAGCCTAAGGCCCTGGAACACAAACGCCGGCCCTTTTCCCTGGGAAACAAAAGGCACCAAGCCCGGTTCTTGGTGTCAGTTTGCAGGAGGTACTTGGCACTCTCAAACCAGCATGACTTGGCACCGGTGCCAGCTTGAGTCTGGGAGGAATCCTGCGCAATGCCCAAATTTAGGAGCCAGCCGGCTGCTTCGAGCCTAAGGCCCTGGAACACAAACGCCGGCCCTTTTCCCTGGGAAACAAAAGGCACCAAGCCTGGTTCTTGGTGTCAGTTTGCAGGAGGTACTTGGCACTCTCCAACCAGCATGACTTGGCACTGGTGCCAGCTTGCGTCTGGGAGGAATCCTGCGCAATGCGGAATTTTAGGAGCCAGCCGGGCTCTCCAGGCCACAGGACCTCGAACACAAACGCCAGCCTTTTTCCCTGGGAAAAAAATTTCACATACCCTGGTTCTTGGTGTCAGTTTGCAGGAGGTACTTGGCACTCTCAAACCAGCATGACTTGGCACTGGTGCCAGCTTGCGTCTGGGAGGAATCCTGCGCAATGCGGAAATTTTAGGAGCCAGCCGGACCCTCCAGGCCAGAGGCCCTGGAACACAAACGCCGGCCCTTTTCCCTTTGAAACAAAAGGCACCAACCCGGGTTCTTGGTGTCAGTTTGCAGGAGGTACTTGGCACTCTCAAACCAGCATGACTTGGCACTGGTGCCAGCTTGAGTCTGGGAGGAATCCTGCGCAATGCGGGATCTTAGGAGCCAGCCGGCTGCTTCGAGCCAAAGTCCCGTGAAACACAAACACCGGCCCTTTTCCCTGGGAAACAAAAGGCACCAACCCGGGTTCTTGGTGTCAGTTTGCAGGAGGTACTTGGCACTCTCAAACCAGCATGACTTGGCACTGGTGCCAGCTTGAGTCTGGGAGGAATCCTGCACAATGCGGAATTTTAGGAGCCAGCCGGCTGCTTCGAGCCTAAGGCCCTGGAACACAAACGCCGGCCCTTTTCCCTGGGAAACAAAAGGCACCAAGCCTGGTTCTTGGTGTCAGTTTGCAGGAGGTACTTGGTACTCTCAAACCAGCATGACTTGGCACTGGTGCCAGCTTGCGTCTGGGAGGAATCCTGCGCAATGCGGAATTTGAGGAGCCAGCCGGCTGCTTCGAGCCTAAGGCCCTGGAACACAAACGCCGGCCCTTTTCCCTTTGAAACAAAATTCACATACCCTGGTTCTTGGTGTCAGTTTGCAGGAGGTACTTGGCACTCTCAAACCAGCATGACTTGGCACTGGTGCCAGCTTGAGTCTGGGAGGAATCCTGCGCAATGCCCAAATTTAGGAGCCAGCCGGCTGCTTCGAGCCAAAGTCCCGTGAAACACAAACACTGGCCCTTTTCCCTGGGAAACAAAAGGCACCAAGCCTGGTTCTTGGTGTCAGTTTGCAGGAGGTACTTGGCACTCTCAAACCAGCATGACTTGGCACTGGTGCCAGCTTGCGTCTGGGAAGAATCCTGCGCAATGCGGAATTTTATGAGCCAGCCGGGCTCTCCAGGCTACAGGCCCTCGAACACAAACGCCAGCCTTTTTCCCTGGGAAAAGAATTTCACATACCCTGGTTCTTGGTGTCAGTTTGCAGGAGGTACTTGGCACTCTCAAACCAGCATGACTTGGCACTGCTGCCAGCTTGAGTCTGGGAGGAATCCTGCGCAATGCGGAAATTTTAGGAGCCAGCCGGAGCCTCCAGGCCAGAGGCCCTGGAACACAAACGCCAGCCTTTTTCCCTGGGAAAAAAAATTCACATACCCTGGTTCTTGGTGTCAGTTTGCAGGAGGTACTTGGCACTCTCAAACCAGCATGACTTGGCACTGGTGCCAGCTTGAGTCTGGGAGGAATCCTGCGCAATGCGGAATTTTAGGAGCCAGCCGGCTGCTTCGAGCCTAAGGCCCTGGAACACAAACGCCGGCCCTTTTCCCTTTGAAACAAAAGGCACCAAGCCTGGTTCTTGGTGTCAGTTTGCAGGAGGTACTTGGCACTCTCAAACCAGCATGACTTGGCACTGGTGCCAGCTTGCGTCTGGGAGGAATCCTGCGCAATGCGGAATTTTAGGAGCCAGCCGGGCTCTCCAGGCCACAGGCCCTCGAACACAAACGCCAGCCTTTTCCCTGGGAAAAAAATTCACATACCCTGGTTCTTGGTGTCAGTTTGCAGGAGGTACTTGGCACTCTCAAACCAGCATGACTTGGCACTGGTGCCAGCTTGAGTCTGGGAGGAATCCTGCGCAATGCGGAAATTTTAGGAGCCAGCCGGACCCTCCAGGCCAGAGGCCCTGGAACACAAACGCCAGCCTTTTTCCCTGGGAAAAAAAATTCACATACCCTGGTTCTTGGTGTCAGTTTGCAGGAGGTGCTTGGCACTCTCAAACCAGCATGACTTGGCACTGGTGCCAGCTTGCGTCTGGGAGGAATCCTGCGCAATGCCCAAATTTAGGAGCCAGCCGCCTGCTTCGAGCCTAAGGCCCTGGAACACAAACGCCGGCCCTTTTCCCTGGGAAACAAAAGGCACCAACCCTGGTTCTTGGTGTCAGTTTGCAGGAGGTACTTGGCACTCTCAAACCAGCATGACTTGGCACTGGTGCCAGCTTGAGTCTCTGAGGAATCCTGCGCAATGCGGAATTTTAGGAGCCAGCCGGCTGCTTCGAGCCTAAGGCCCTCGAACACAAACGCCAGCCCTTTTCCCTTTGAAACAAAAGGCACCAAGCCCGGTTCTTGGTGTCAGTTTGCAGGAGGTACTTGGCACTCTCAAACCAGCATGACTTGGCACTGGTGCCAGCTAGCGTCTGGGAGGAATCCTGCGCAATGCGGAAATTTTAGGAGCCAGCCGGACCCTCCAGGCCAGAGGCCCTGGAACACAAACGCCAGCCTTTTTCCCTGGGAAAAAAAATTCACATACCCTGGTTCTTGGTGTCAGTTTGCAGGAGGTACTTGGCACTCTCAAACCAGCATGACTTGGCACTGGTGCCAGCTTGCGTCTGGGAGGAATCCTGCGCAATGCGGAATTTTAGGAGCCAGCCGGCTGCTTCGAGCCTAAGGCCCTGGAACACAAACGCGAGCCCTTTTCCCTTTGAAACAAAAGGCACCAAGCCCGGTTCTTGGTGTCAGTTTGCAGGAGGTACTTGGCACTCTCAAACCAGCATGACTTGGCACTGGTGCCAGCTAGCGTCTGGGAGGAATCCTGCGCAATGCGGAAATTTTAGGAGCCAGCCTGACCCTCCAGGCCACAGGCCCTGGAACACAAACGCCAGCCTTTTTCCCTGGGAAAAAAAATTCACATACCCTGGTTCTTGGTGTCAGTTTGCAGGAGGTACTTGGCACTCTCAAACCAGCATGACTTGGCACTGGTGCCTGCTTGCGTCTGGGAGGAATGCTGCGCAATGCGGAATTTGAGGAGCCAGCCGGCTGCTTCGAGCCTAAGGCCCTGGAACACAAACGCTGGCCCTTTTGCCTGGGAAACAAAAGGCACCAAGCCTGGTTCTTGGTGTCAGTTTGCAGGAGGTACTTGGCACTCTCAAACCAGCATGACTTGGCACTGGTGCCAGCTTGCGTCTGGGAGGAATCCTGCGCAATGCGGAAATTTTAGGAGCCAGCCGGGTATCCAGGCCACAGGCCCTGGAACACAAACGCCAGCCTTTTTCCCTGGGAAAAAAATTTCACATACCCTGGTTCTTGGTGTCAGTTTGCAGGAGGTACTTGGCACTCTCAAACCAGCATGACTTGGCACTGGTGCCAGCTTGCGTCTTGGAGGAATCCTGCGCAATGCGGAAATTTTAGGAGCCAGCCGGCTGCTTCGAGCCCTAGGCCCTGGAATACAAACGCAGGCCTTTTTCCCTGGGAAACAAAAGGCACCAAGCCTGGTTCTTGGTGTCAGTTTGCAGGAGGTACTTGGCACTCTCAAACCAGCATGACTTGGCACTGGTGCCAGCTTGCGTCTGGGAGGAATCCTGCGCAATGCGGAAATTTTAGGAGCCAGCCGGACCCTCCAGGCCAGAGGCCCTGGAACACAAACGCCAGCCTTTTTCCCTTTGAAACAAAAGGCACCAAGCCTGGTTCTTGGTGTCAGTTTGCAGGAGGTACTTGGCACTCTCAAACCAGCATGACTTGGCACTGGTGCCAGCTTGCGTCTGGGAGGAATCCTGCGCAATGCCCAAATTTAGGAGCCAGCCGGCTGCTTCGAGCCTAAGGCCCTGGAACACAAACGCCGGCCCTTTTCCCTTTGAAACAAAAGGCACCAAGCCTGGTTCTTGGTGTCAGTTTGCAGGAGGTACTTGGCACTCTCAAACCAGCATGACTTGGCACTGGTGCCAGCTTGAGTCTGGGAGGAATCCTGCGCAATGCGGAAATTTTAGGAGCCAGCCGGACTCTCCAGGCCAGAGGCCCTGGAACACAAACGCCAGCCTTTTTCCCTGGGAAAAAAAATTCACATACCCTGATTCTTGGTGTCAGTTTGCAGGAGGTACTTGGCACTCTCAAACCAGCATGACTTGGCACTGGTGCCAGCTTGCGTCTGGGAGGAATCCTGCGCAATGCGGAAATTTTAGGAGCCAGCCGGCTGCTTCGAGCCCTAGGCCCTGGAACACAAACACTGGCCCTTTTCCCTGGGAAACAAAAGGCACCAAGCCTGGTTCTTGGTGTCAGTTTGCAGGAGGTACTTGGCACTCTCAAACCAGCATGACTTGGCACTGGTGCCAGCTTGCGTCTGGGAGGAATCCTGCGCAATGCGGAAATTTTAGGAGCCAGCCGGGCTCTCCAGGCCACAGGACCTCGAACACAAACGCCAGCCTTTTTCCCTGGGAAAAAAATTTCACATACCCTGGTTCTTGGTGTCAGTTTGCAGGAGGTACTTGGCACTCTCAAACCAGCATGACTTGGCACTGGTGCCAGCTTGAGTCTGGGAGGAATCCTGCGCAATGCGGAAATTTTAGGAGCCAGCCGGCTGCTTCGAGCCTAAGGCCCTGGAACACAAACGCTGGCCTTATTCCCTTTGAAACAAAAGGCACCAAGCCTGGTTCTTGGTGTCAGTTTGCAGGAGGTACTTGGCACTCTCAAACCAGCATGACTTGGCACTGGTGCCAGCTTGAGTCTGGGAGGAGTCCTGCGCAATGCCCAAATTTAGGAGCCAGCCAGCTGCTTCGAGCCGAAGTCCCGGGAACACAAACGCCGGCCCTTTTCCCTGGGAAACAAAAGGCACCAAGCCCGGTTCTTGGTGTCAGTTTGCAGGAGGTACTTGGCACTCTCAAACCAGCATGACTTGGCACTGGTGCCAGCTTGAGTCTGGGAGGAATCCTGCGCAATGCGGAATTTTAGGAGCCAGCCGGCTGCTTCGAGCCTAAGGCCCTGGAACACAAACGCTGGCCTTATTCCCTTTGAAACAAAAGGCACCAAGCCTGGTTCTTGGTGTCAGTTTGCAGGAGGTACTTGGCACTCTCAAACCAGCATGACTTGGCACTGGTGCCAGCTTGAGTCTGGGAGGAGTCCTGCGCAATGCCCAAATTTAGGAGCCAGCCAGCTGCTTCGAGCCGAAGTCCCGGGAACACAAACGCCGGCCCTTTTCCCTGGGAAACAAAAGGCACCAAGCCCGGTTCTTGGTGTCAGTTTGCAGGAGGTACTTGGCACTCTCAAACCAGCATGACTTGGCACTGGTGCCAGCTTGAGTCTGGGAGGAATCCTGCGCAATGCGGAATTTTAGGAGCCAGCCGGCTGCTTCGAGCCTAAGGCCCTGGAACACAAACGCTGGCCCTTTTCCCTGGGAAACAAAAGGCACCAAGCCTGGTTCTTGGTGTCAGTTTGCAGGAGGTACTTGGCACTCTCAAACCAGCATGACTTGGCACTGGTGCCAGCTTGCGTCTGGGAGGAATCCTGCGCAATGCGGAATTTTAGGAGCCAGCCGGCTGCTTCGAGCCTAAGGCCCGGGAACACAAACGCGAGCCCTTTTCCCTGGGAAACAAAAGGCACCAAGCCCGGTTCTTGGTGTCAGTTTGCAGGAGGTACTTGGCGCTCTCAAACCAGCAGGACTTGGCACTGGTGCCTGCTTGAGTCTGGGAGGAATCCTGCGCAATGCGGAATTTGAGGAGCCAGCCTGCTGCTTCGAGCCTAAGGCCCTGGAACACAAACGCAGGCCCTTTTCCCTGGGAAACAAAAGGCACCAAGCCTGGTTCTTGGTGTCAGTTTGCAGGAGGTACTTGGCACTCTCAAACCAGCATGACTTGGCACTGGTGCCAGCTTGCGTCTGGGAGGAATCCTGCGCAATGCGGAATTTTAGGAGCCAGCCGGGCTCTCCAGGCCACAGGCCCTCGAATACAAACGCCAGCCTTTTTCCCTGGGAAAAAAAATTCACATACCCTGGTTCTTGGTGTCAGTTTGCAGGAGGTACTTGGCACTCTCAAACCAGCATGACTTGGCACTGGTGCCAGCTTGAGTCTGGGAGGAATCCTGCACAATGCGGAATTTTAGGAGCCAGCCGGCTGCTTCGAGCCTAAGGCCCTGGAACACAAACGCCGGCCCTTTTCCCTGGGAAACAAAAGGCACCAAGCCTGGTTCTTGGTGTCAGTTTGCAGGAGGTACTTGGCACTCTCCAACCAGCATGACTTGGCACTGGTGCCAGCTTGAGTCTCTGAGGAATCCTGCGCAGTGCCCAAATTTTAGGAGCCAGCCGGCTGCTTCGAGCCTAAGGCCCTGGAACACAAACGCCGGCCCTTTTCCCTGGGAAACAAAATTCACATACCCTGGTTCTTGGTGTCAGTTTGCAGGAGGTACTTGGCACTCTCAAACCAGCATGACTTGGCACTGGTGCCAGCTTGAGTCTGGGAGGAATCCTGCGCAATGCGGAATTTTAGGAGCCAGCCGGCTGCTTCGAGCCAAAGTCCCGTGAAACACAAACACTGGCCCTTTTCCCTGGGAAACAAAAGGCACCAAGCCTGGTTCTTGGTGTCAGTTTGCAGGAGGTACTTGGCACTCTCAAACCAGCATGACTTGGCACCGGTGCCAGCTTGCGTCTGGGAGGAATCCTGCGCAATGCGGAATTTTAGGAGCCAGCCGGGCTCTCCAGGCCACAGGACCTCGAACACAAACGCCAGCCTTTTTCCCTGGGAAAAAAATTTCACATACCCTGGTTCTTGGTGTCAGTTTGCAGGAGGTACTTGGCACTCTCAAACCAGCATGACTTGGCACCGGTGCCAGCTTGAGTCTGGGAGGAATCCTGCGCAATGCGAAATTTTAGGAGCCAGCCGGACTCTCCAGGCCAGAGGCCCTGGAATACAAACACCAGCCTTTTTCCCTGGGAAACAAAAGGCACCAAGCCTGGTTCTTGGTGTCAGTTTGCAGGAGGTACTTGGCACTCTCAAACCAGCATGACTTGGCACCGGTGCCAGCTTGCGTCTGGGAGGAATCCTGCGCAATGCGAAATTTTAGGAGCCAGCCGGCTGCTTCGAGCCTAAGGCCCTGGAACACAAACGCCGGCCCTTTTCCCTGGGAAACAAAAGGCACCAAGCCTGGTTCTTGGTGTCAGTTTGCAGGAGGTACTTGGCACTCTCAAACCAGCATGACTTGGCACTGGTGCCAGCTTGAGTCTGGGAGGAATCCTGCGCAATGCCCAAATTTAGGAGCCAGCCGGCTGCTTCGAGCCTAAGGCCCTGAAACACAAACGCCGGCCCTTTTCCCTTTGAAACAAAATTCACCAACCCTGGTTCTTGGTGTCAGTTTGCAGGAGGTACTTGGCACTCTCAAACCAGCATGACTTGGCACTGGTGCCAGCTGGCGTCTGGGAGGAATCCTGCGCAATGCGGAATTTTAGGAGCCAGCCGGACCCTCCAGGCCTAAGGCCCTGGAACACAAACGCAGGCCCTTTTCCCTGGGAAACAAAATTCACCAACCCTGGTTCTTGGTGTGAGTTTGCAGGAGGTACTTGGCACTCTCAAACCAGCATGACTTGGCACTGGTGCCAGCTTGAGTCTGGGAGGAATCCTGCGCAATGCGGAATTTTAGGAGCCAGCCGGCTGCTTCGAGCCAAAGTCCCGGGAACACAAACGCAGGCCCTTTTCCCTGGGAAACCAAAGGCACCAACCCTGGTTCTTGGTGTCAGTTTGCAGGAGGTACTTGGCACTCTCAAACCAGCATGACTTGGCACTGGTGCCAGCTTGAGTCTGGGAGGAATCCTGCGCAATGCGGAATTTTAGGAGCCAGCCGGCTGCTTCGAGCCTAAGGCCCTGGAACACAAACGCCGGCCCTTTTCCCTGGGAAACCAAAGGCACCAACCCTGGTTCTTGGTGTCAGTTTGCAGGAGGTACTTGGCACTCTCAAACCAGCATGACTTGGCACTGGTGCCAGCTTGAGTCTGGGAGGAATCCTGCGCAATGCCCAAATTTAGGAGCCAGCCGGCTGCTTCGAGCCTAAGGCCCTGGAACACAAACGCCGGCCCTTTTCCCTGGGAAACAAAAGGCACCAAGCCTGGTTCTTGGTGTCAGTTTGCAGGAGGTACTTGGCACTCTCCAACCAGCATGACTTGGCACTGGTGCCAGCTTGCGTCTGGGAGGAATCCTGCGCAATGCGGAATTTTAGGAGCCAGCCGGGCTCTCCAGGCCACAGGACCTCGAACACAAACGCCAGCCTTTTTCCCTGGGAAAAAAATTTCACATACCCTGGTTCTTGGTGTCAGTTTGCAGGAGGTACTTGGCACTCTCAAACCAGCATGACTTGGCACTGGTGCCAGCTTGCGTCTGGGAGGAATCCTGCGCAATGCGGAAATTTTAGGAGCCAGCCGGACCCTCCAGGCCAGAGGCCCTGGAACACAAACGCCGGCCCTTTTCCCTTTGAAACAAAAGGCACCAACCCGGGTTCTTGGTGTCAGTTTGCAGGAGGTACTTGGCACTCTCAAACCAGCATGACTTGGCACTGGTGCCAGCTTGAGTCTGGGAGGAATCCTGCGCAATGCGGGATCTTAGGAGCCAGCCGGCTGCTTCGAGCCAAAGTCCCGTGAAACACAAACACCGGCCCTTTTCCCTGGGAAACAAAAGGCACCAACCCGGGTTCTTGGTGTCAGTTTGCAGGAGGTACTTGGCACTCTCAAACCAGCATGACTTGGCACTGGTGCCAGCTTGAGTCTGGGAGGAGTCCTGCGCAATGCGGAATTTTAGGAGCCAGCCGGCTGCTTCGAGCCTAAGGCCCTGGAACACAAACGCCGGCCCTTTTCCCTGGGAAACAAAAGGCACCAAGCCTGGTTCTTGGTGTCAGTTTGCAGGAGGTACTTGGTACTCTCAAACCAGCATGACTTGGCACTGGTGCCAGCTTGCGTCTGGGAGGAATCCTGCGCAATGCGGAATTTGAGGAGCCAGCCGGCTGCTTCGAGCCTAAGGCCCTGGAACACAAACGCCGGCCCTTTTCCCTTTGAAACAAAATTCACATACCCTGGTTCTTGGTGTCAGTTTGCAGGAGGTACTTGGCACTCTCAAACCAGCATGACTTGGCACTGGTGCCAGCTTGAGTCTGGGAGGAATCCTGCGCAATGCCCAAATTTAGGAGCCAGCCGGCTGCTTCGAGCCAAAGTCCCGTGAAACACAAACACTGGCCCTTTTCCCTGGGAAACAAAAGGCACCAAGCCTGGTTCTTGGTGTCAGTTTGCAGGAGGTACTTGGCACTCTCAAACCAGCATGACTTGGCACTGGTGCCAGCTTGCGTCTGGGAAGAATCCTGCGCAATGCGGAATTTTATGAGCCAGCCGGGCTCTCCAGGCTACAGGCCCTCGAACACAAACGCCAGCCTTTTTCCCTGGGAAAAGAATTTCACATACCCTGGTTCTTGGTGTCAGTTTGCAGGAGGTACTTGGCACTCTCAAACCAGCAGGACTTGGCACTGGTGCCAGCTTGCGTCTGGGAGGAATCCTGCGCAATGCGGAAATTTTAGGAGCCAGCCGGAGCCTCCAGGCCAGAGGCCCTGGAACACAAACGCCAGCCTTTTTCCCTGGGAAAAAAAATTCACATACCCTGGTTCTTGGTGTCAGTTTGCAGGAGGTACTTGGCACTCTCAAACCAGCATGACTTGGCACTGGTGCCAGCTTGAGTCTGGGAGGAATCCTGCGCAATGCGGAATTTTAGGAGCCAGCCGGCTGCTTCGAGCCTAAGGCCCTGGAACACAAACGCCGGCCCTTTTCCCTGGGAAACAAAAGGCACCAAGCCCGGTTCTTGGTGTCAGTTTGCAGGAGGTACTTGGCACTCTCAAACCAGCATGACTTGGCACTGGTGCCAGCTTGCGTCTGGGAGGAATCCTGCGCAATGCAGAAATTTTAGGAGCCAGCCTGACCCTCCAGGCCACAGGCCCTGGAACACAAACGCCAGCCTTTTTCCCTTTGAAACAAAAGGCACCAAGCCTGGTTCTTGGTGTCAGTTTGCAGGAGGTACTTGGCACTCTCAAACCAGCATGACTTGGCACTGGTGCCAGCTTGCGTCTGGGAGGAATCCTGCGCAATGCGGAATTTTAGGAGCCAGCCGGGCTCTCCAGGCCACAGGCCCTCGAACACAAACGCCAGCCTTTTCCCTGGGAAAAAAATTCACATACCCTGGTTCTTGGTGTCAGTTTGCAGGAGGTGCTTGGCACTCTCAAACCAGCATGACTTGGCACTGGTGCCAGCTTGCGTCTGGGAGGAATCCTGCGCAATGCCCAAATTTAGGAGCCAGCCGCCTGCTTCGAGCCTAAGGCCCTGGAACACAAACGCCGGCCCTTTTCCCTGGGAAACAAAAGGCACCAACCCTGGTTCTTGGTGTCAGTTTGCAGGAGGTACTTGGCACTCTCAAACCAGCATGACTTGGCACTGGTGCCAGCTTGAGTCTCTGAGGAATCCTGCGCAATGCGGAATTTTAGGAGCCAGCCGGCTGCTTCGAGCCTAAGGCCCTCGAACACAAACGCGAGCCCTTTTCCCTTTGAAACAAAAGGCACCAAGCCCGGTTCTTGGTGTCAGTTTGCAGGAGGTACTTGGCACTCTCAAACCAGCATGACTTGGCACTGGTGCCAGCTAGCGTCTGGGAGGAATCCTGCGCAATGCGGAAATTTTAGGAGCCAGCCGGACCCTCCAGGCCAGAGGCCCTGGAACACAAACGCCGGCCTTTTTCCCTGGGAAAAAAAATTCACATACCCTGGTTCTTGGTGTCAGTTTGCAGGAGGTACTTGGCACTCTCAAACCAGCATGACTTGGCCCTGGTGCCAGCTTGAGTCTGGGAGGAATCCTACGCAACGCGGAATTTTAGGAGCCAGCCGGCTGCTTCGAGCCTAAGGCCCTGGAACACAAACGCGAGCCCTTTTCCCTTTGAAACAAAAGGCACCAAGCCCGGTTCTTGGTGTCAGTTTGCAGGAGGTACTTGGCACTCTCAAACCAGCATGACTTGGCACTGGTGCCAGCTAGCGTCTGGGAGGAATCCTGCGCAATGCGGAAATTTTAGGAGCCAGCCTGACCCTCCAGGCCACAGGCCCTGGAACACAAACGCCAGCCTTTTTCCCTGGGAAAAAAAATTCACATACCCTGGTTCTTGGTGTCAGTTTGCAGGAGGTACTTGGCACTCTCAAACCAGCATGACTTGGCACTGGTGCCAGCTTGCGTCTGGGAGGAATCCTGCGCAATGCCCAAATTTAGGAGCCAGCCGGCTGCTTCGAGCCTAAGGCCCTGGAACACAAACGCCGGCCCTTTTCCCTGGGAAACAAAAGGCACCAAGCCTGGTTCTTGGTGTCAGTTTGCAGGAGGTACTTGGCACTCTCAAACCAGCATGACTTGGCACTGGTGCCTGCTTGCGTCTGGGAGGAATGCTGCGCAATGCGGAATTTGAGGAGCCAGCCGGCTGCTTCAAGCCTAAGGCCCTGGAACACAAACGCTGGCCCTTTTGCCTGGGAAACAAAAGGCACCAAGCCTGGTTCTTGGTGTCAGTTTGCAGGAGGTACTTGGCACTCTCAAACCAGCATGACTTGGCACTGGTGCCAGCTTGCGTCTGGGAGGAATCCTGCGCAATGCGGAAATTTTAGGAGCCAGCCGGGTATCCAGGCCACAGGCCCTGGAACACAAACGCCAGCCTTTTTCCCTGGGAAAAAAATTTCACATACCCTGGTTCTTGGTGTCAGTTTGCAGGAGGTACTTGGCACTCTCAAACCAGCATGACTTGGCACTGGTGCCAGCTTGAGTCTGGGAGGAATCCTGCGCAATGCGGAATTTTAGGAGCCAGCCGGCTGCTTCGAGCCTAAGGCCCTGGAACACAAACGCGAGCCCTTTTCCCTTTGAAACAAAAGGCACCAAGCCTGGTTCTTGGTGTCAGTTTGCAGGAGGTACTTGGCACTCTCAAACCAGCATGACTTGGCACTGGTGCCAGCTTGAGTCTGGGAGGAATCCTGCGCAATGCGAAATTTTAGGAGCCAGCCGGCTGCTTCGAGCCTAAGGCCCTGGAACACAAACAACGGCCCTTTTCCATGGGAAACAAAAGGCACCAAGCCTGGTTCTTGGTGTCAGTTTGCAGGAGGTACTTGGCACTCTCAAACCAGCATGACTTGGCACTGGTGCCAGCTTGCGTCTGGGAGGAATCCTGCGCAATGCGAAATTTTAGGAGCCAGCCGGCTGCTTCGAGCCTAACGCCCTGGAACACAAACGCCGGCCCTTTTCCCTGGGAAACAAAAGGCACCAAGCCTGGTTCTTGGTGTCAGTTTGCAGGAGGTACTTGGCACTCTCAAACCAGCATGACTTGGCACCGGTGCCAGCTTGAGTCTGGGAGGAATCCTGCACAATGCCCAAATTTAGGAGCCAGCCGGCTGCTTCGAGCCTAAGGCCCTGGAACACAAACGCCAGCCTTTTTCCCTGGGAAAAAAAATTCACATACCCTGGTTCTTGGTGTCAGTTTGCAGGAGGTACTTGGCACTCTCAAACCAGCATGACTTGGCACTGGTGCCAGCTTGAGTCTGGGAGGAATCCTGCGCAATGCGAAATTTTAGGAGCCAGCCGGCTGCTTCGAGCCTTAGGCCCTGGAACACAAACCCTGGCCTTATTCCCTTTGAAACAAAAGGCACCAAACCTGGTTCTTGGTGTCAGTTTGCAGGAGGTACTTGGCACTCTCCAACCAGCATGACTTGGCACCGGTGCCAGCTTGAGTCTGGGAGGAATCCTGCGCAATGCGGAAATTTTAGGAGCCAGCCGGACCCTCCAGGCCAGAGGCCCTGGAACACAAACGCCAGCCTTTTTCCCTGGGAAAAAAAATTCACATACCCTGGTTCTTGGTGTCAGTTTGCAGGAGGTACTTGGCACTCTCAAACCAGCATGACTTGGCACTGGTGCCAGCTTGCGTCTGGGAGGAATCCTGCGCAATGCCCAAATTTAGGAGCCAGCCGCCTGCTTCGAGCCTAAGGCCCTGGAACACAAACGCCGGCCCTTTTCCCTGGGAAACAAAAGGCACCAACCCTGGTTCTTGGTGTCAGTTTGCAGGAGGTACTTGGCACTCTCAAACCAGCATGACTTGGCACTGGTGCCAGCTTGAGTCTGGGAGGAATCCTGCGCAATGCGGAATTTTAGGAGCCAGCCGGCTGCTTCGAGCCTAAGGCCCTGGAACACAAACGCGAGCCCTTTTCCCTTTGAAACAAAAGGCACCAAGCCCGGTTCTTGGTGTCAGTTTGCAGGAGGTACTAGGCACTCTCAAACCAGCATGACTTGGCACTGGTGCCTGCTTGCGTCTGGGAGGAATGCTGCGCAATGCGGAATTTGAGGAGCCAGCCGGCTGCTTCAAGCCTAAGGCCCTGGAACACAAACGCTGGCCCTTTTGCCTGGGAAACAAAAGGCACCAAGCCTGGTTCTTGGTGTCAGTTTGCAGGAGGTACTTGGCACTCTCAAACCAGCATGACTTGGCACTGGTGCCAGCTTGCGTCTGGGAGGAATCCTGCGCAATGCGGAAATTTTAGGAGCCAGCCGGGTATCCAGGCCACAGGCCCTGGAACACAAACGCCAGCCTTTTTCCCTGGGAAAAAAATTTCACATACCCTGGTTCTTGGTGTCAGTTTGCAGGAGGTACTTGGCACTCTCCAACCAGCATGACTTGGCACTGGTGCGAGCTTGCGTCTGGGAGGAATCCTGCGCAATGCGGAATTTTAGGAGCCAGCCGGACCCTCCAGGCCAGAGGCCCTGGAACACAAACGCCAGCCTTTTTCCCTGGGAAAAAAAATTCACATACCCTGGTTCTTGGTGTCAGTTTGCAGGAGGTACTTGGCACTCTCAAACCAGCATGACTTGGCACTGGTGCCAGCTTGCATCTGGGAGGAATCCTGCGCAATGCGGAAATTTTAGGAGCCAGCCGGGTATCCAGGCCACAGGCCCTGGAACACAAACGCCAGCCTTTTTCCCTGGGAAAAAAATTTCACATACCCTGGTTCTTGGTGTCAGTTTGCAGGAGGTACTTGGCACTCTCCAACCAGCATGACTTGGCACTGGTGCGAGCTTGCGTCTGGGAGGAATCCTGCGCAATGCGGAATTTTAGGAGCCAGCCGGACCCTCCAGGCCAGAGGCCCTGGAACACAAACGCCAGCCTTTTTCCCTGGGAAAAAAAATTCACATACCCTGGTTCTTGGTGTCAGTTTGCAGGAGGTACTTGGCACTCTCAAACCAGCATGACTTGGCACTGGTGCCAGCTTGAGTCTGGGAGGAATCCTGCGCAATGCCCAAATTTAGGAGCCAGCCGGCTGCTTCGAGCCTAAGGCCCTGGAACACAAACCCTGGCCTTATTCCCTTTGAAACAAAAGGCACCAAGCCTGGTTCTTGGTGTCAGTTTGCAGGAGGTACTTGGCACTCTCAAACCAGCATGACTTGGCACTGGTGCCAGCTTGCGTCTGGGAGGAATCCTGCGCAATGCGGAATTTTAGGAGCCAGCCGGGCTCTCCAGGCCACAGGCCCTCGAACACAAACGCCAGCCTTTTTCCCTGGGAAAAAAAATTCACATACCCTGGTTCTTGGTGTCAGTTTGCAGGAGGTACTTGGCACTCTCAAACCAGCATGACTTGGCACTGGTGCCAGCTTGCGTCTGGGAGGAATCCTGCGCAATGCGAAATTTTAGGAGCCAGCCGGCTGCTTCGAGCCTAACGCCCTGGAACACAAACGCCGGCCCTTTTCCCTGGGAAACAAAAGGCACCAAGCCTGGTTCTTGGTGTCAGTTTGCAGGAGGTACTTGGCACTCTCAAACCAGCATGACTTGGCACCGGTGCCAGCTTGAGTCTGGGAGGAATCCTGCACAATGCCCAAATTTAGGAGCCAGCCGGCTGCTTCGAGCCTAAGGCCCTGGAACACAAACGCCAGCCTTTTTCCCTGGGAAAAAAAATTCACATACCCTGGTTCTTGGTGTCAGTTTGCAGGAGGTACTTGGCACTCTCAAACCAGCATGACTTGGCACTGGTGCCAGCTTGAGTCTGGGAGGAATCCTGCGCAATGCGAAATTTTAGGAGCCAGCCGGCTGCTTCGAGCCTAAGGCCCTGGAACACAAACCCTGGCCTTATTCCCTTTGAAACAAAAGGCACCAAGCCTGGTTCTTGGTGTCAGTTTTCAGGAGGTACTTGGCACTCTCCAACCAGCATGACTTGGCACCGGTGCCAGCTTGCGTCTGGGAGGAATCCTGCGCAATGCGGAAATTTTAGGAGCCAGCCTGACCCTCCAGGCCAGAGGCCCTGGAACACAAACGCCAGCCTTTTTCCCTGGGAAAAAAAATTCACATACCCTGGTTCTTGGTGTCAGTTTGCAGGAGGTACTTGGCACTCTCAAACCAGCATGACTTGGCACTGCTGCCAGCTTGAGTCTGGGAGGAATCCTGCGCAATGCGGAATTTTAGGAGCCAGCCGGCTGCTTCGAGCCTAAGGCCCTGGAACACAAACGCCGGCCCTTTTCCCTGGGAAACAAAAGGCACCAAGCCTGGTTCTTGGTGTCAGTTTGCAGGAGGTACTTGGCACTCTCAAACCAGCATGACTTGGCACTGGTGCCAGCTTGAGTCTGGGAGGAATCCTGCGCAATGCCCAAATTTTAGGAGCCAGCCGGACTCTCCAGGCCAGAGGCCCTGGAACACAAACGCCGGCCCTTTTCCCTGGGAAACAAAAGGCACCAAGCCTGGTTCTTGGTGTCAGTTTGCAGGAGGTACTTGGCACTCTCCAACCAGCATGACTTGGCACTGGTGCCAGCTTGAGTCTGGGAGGAATCCTACGCAATGCGGAATTTTAGGAGCCAGCCGGCTGCTTCGAGCCTAAGGCCCTGGAACACAAACGCGAGCCCTTTTCCCTTTGAAACAAAAGGCACCAAGCCTGGTTCTTGGTGTCAGTTTGCAGGAGGTACTTGGCACTCTCAAACCAGCATGACTTGGCACTGGTGCCAGCTTGAGTCTGGGAGGAATCCTGCGCAATGCGAAATTTTAGGAGCCAGCCGGCTGCTTCGAGCCTAAGGCCCTGGAACACAAACGCCGGCCCTTTTCCCTGGGAAACAAAAGGCACCAACCCTGGTTCTTGGTGTCAGTTTGCAGGAGGTACTTGGCACTCTCAAACCAGCATGACTTGGCACTGGTGCCAGCTTGAGTCTGGGAGGAATCCTGCGCAATGCCCAAATTTTAGGAGCCAGCCGGACTCTCCAGGCCAGAGGCCCTGGAACACAAACGCCGGCCCTTTTCCCTGGGAAACAAAAGGCACCAAGCCTGGTTCTTGGTGTCAGTTTGCAGGAGGTACTTGGCACTCTCAAACCAGCATGACTTGGCACTGGTGCCAGCTTGCGTCTGGGAAGAATCCTGCGAAATGCCCAAATTTAGGAGCCAGCCGGCGGCTTCGAGCCAAAGTCCCGGGAACACAAACGCTGGCCCTTTTCCCTGGGAAACAAAAGGCACCAAGCCTGGTTCTTGGTGTCAGTTTGCAGGAGGTACTTGGCACTCTCAAACCAGCATGACTTGGCACTGGTGCCTGCTTGCGTCTGGGAGGAATGCTGCGCAATGCGGAATTTGAGGAGCCAGCCGGCTGCTTCAAGCCTAAGGCCCTGGAACACAAACGCTGGCCCTTTTGCCTGGGAAACAAAAGGCACCAAGCCTGGTTCTTGGTGTCAGTTTGCAGGAGGTACTTGGCACTCTCAAACCAGCATGACTTGGCACTGGTGCCAGCTTGCGTCTGGGAGGAATCCTGCGCAATGCGGAAATTTTAGGAGCCAGCCGGGTATCCAGGCCACAGGCCCTGGAACACAAACGCCAGCCTTTTTCCCTGGGAAAAAAATTTCACATACCCTGGTTCTTGGTGTCAGTTTGCAGGAGGTACTTGGCACTCTCCAACCAGCATGACTTGGCACTGGTGCCAGCTTGCGTCTGGGAGGAATCCTGCGCAATGCGGAATTTTAGGAGCCAGCCGGACCCTCCAGGCCAGAGGCCCTGGAACACAAACGCCAGCCTTTTTCCCTGGGAAAAAAAATTCACATACCCTGGTTCTTGGTGTCAGTTTGCAGGAGGTACTTGGCACTCTCAAACCAGCATGACTTGGCACTGGTGCCAGCTTGCGTCTGGGAGGAATCCTGCGCAATGCGGAAATTTTAGGAGCCAGCCGGGTATCCAGTCCACAGGCCCTGGAACACAAACGCCAGCCTTTTTCCCTGGGAAAAAAATTTCACATACCCTGGTTCTTGGTGTCAGTTTGCAGGAGGTACTTGGCACTCTCCAACCAGCATGACTTGGCACTGGTGCGAGCTTGCGTCTGGGAGGAATCCTGCGCAATGCGGAATTTTAGGAGCCAGCCGGACCCTCCAGGCCAGAGGCCCTGGAACACAAACGCCAGCCTTTTTCCCTGGGAAAAAAAATTCACATACCCTGGTTCTTGGTGTCAGTTTGCAGGAGGTACTTGGCACTCTCAAACCAGCATGACTTGGCACTGGTGCCAGCTTGAGTCTGGGAGGAATCCTGCGCAATGCGGAAATTTAGGAGCCAGCCGGCTGCTTCGAGCCTAAGGCCCTGGAACACAAACCCTGGCCTTATTCCCTTTGAAACAAAAGGCACCAAGCCTGGTTCTTGGTGTCAGTTTGCAGGAGGTACTTGGCACTCTCCAACCAGCATGACTTGGCACTGGTGCCAGCTTGCGTCTGGGAGGAATCCTGCGCAATGCGGAAATTTTAGGAGCCAGCCTGACCCTCCAGGCCACAGGCCCTGGAACACAAACGCCAGCCTTTTTCCCTGGGAAAAAAAATTCACATACCCTGGTTCTTGGTGTCAGTTTGCAGGAGGTACTTGGCACTCTCAAACCAGCATGACTTGGCACTGGTGCCAGCTTGCGTCTGGGAGGAATCCTGCGCAATGCGGAATTTTAGGAGCCAGCTGGCTGCTTCGAGCCTAAGGCCCTGGAACACAAACGCGAGCCCTTTTCCCTTTGAAACAAAAGGCACCAAGCCTGGTTCTTGGTGTCAGTTTGCAGGAGGTACTTGGCACTCTCAAACCAGCATGACTTGGCACTGGTGCCAGCTTGAGTCTGGGAGGAATCCTGCGCAATGCGAAATTTTAGGAGCCAGCCGGCTGCTTCGAGCCTAAGGCCCTGGAACACAAACGCCAGCCTTTTTCCCTGGGAAACAAAAGGCACCAAGCCTGGTTCTTGGTGTCAGTTTGCAGGAGGTACTTGGCACTCTCAAACCAGCATGACTTGGCACTGGTGCCAGCTTGCGTCTGGGAGGAATCCTGCGCAATGCGGAAATTTTAGGAGCCAGCCGGCTGCTTCCAGCCTAAGGCCCGGGAACACAAACGCCGGCCCTTTTCCCTGGGAAACAAAAGGCACCAAGCCTGGTTCTTGGTGTCAGTTTGCAGGAGGTACTTGGCACTCTCAAACCAGCATGACTTGGCACTGGTGCCAGCTTGAGTCTGGGAGGAATCCTGCGCAATGCGGAATTTTAGGAGCCAGCCGGCTGCTTCGAGCCTAAGGCCCTCGAACACAAACGCCGGCCCTTTTCCCTGGGAAACAAAATTCACATACCCTGGTTCTTGGTGTCAGTTTGCAGGAGGTACTTGGCACTCTCAAACCAGCATGACTTGGCACTGGTGCCAGCTTGCGTCTGGGAGGAATCCTGCGCAATGCGGAAATTTTAGGAGCCAGCCGGGCTCTCCAGGTCACAGGCCCTCGAACACGAACGCCAGCCTTTTTCCCTGGGAAAAAAAAGTCACATACCCTGGTTCTTGGTGTCAGTTTGCAGGAGGTACTTGGCACTCTCAAACCAGCATGACTTGGCACTGGTGCCAGCTTGAGTCTGGGAGGAATCCTGCGCAATGCGGAAATTTTAGGAGCCAGACGGACCCTCCAGGCCAGAGGCCCTGGAACACAAACGCCAGCCTTTTTCCCTGGGAAAAAAAAGTCACATACCCTGGTTCTTGGTGTCAGTTTGCAGGAGGTACTTGGCACTCTCAAACCAGCATGACTTGGCACTGGTGCCAGCTTGCGTCTGGGAGGAATCCTGCGCAATGCGAAATTTTAGGAGCCAGCCGGCTGCTTCGAGCCTAAGGCCCTGGAACACAAACGCCGGCCCTTTTCCCTGGGAAACAAAAGGCACCAAGCCTGGTTCTTGGTGTCAGTTTGCAGGAGGTACTTGGCACTCTCAAACCAGCATGACTTGGCACTGGTGCCAGCTTGCGTCTGGGAGGAATCCTGCGCAATGCGGAATTTTAGGAGCCAGCCGGCTGCTGCGAGCCAAAGTCCCGTGAAACACAAACGCTGGCCCTTTTCCCTGGGAAACAAAATTCACATACCCTGGTTCTTGGTGTCAGTTTGCAGGAGGTACTTGGCACTCTCCAACCAGCATGACTTGGCACTGGTGCCAGCTTGCGTCTGGGAGGAATCCTGCGCAATGCGGAATTTTATGAGCCAGCCGGGCTCTCCAGGCCACAGGCCCTCGAACAGAAACGCCAGCCTTTTTCCCTGGGAAAAAAAATTCACATACCCTGGTTCTTGGTGTCAGTTTGCAGGAGGTACTTGGCACTCTCAAACCAGCATGACTTGGCACTGGTGCCAGCTTGCGTCTGGGAGGAATCCTGCGCAATGCGGAATTTTAGGAGCCAGCCGGCTGCTTCGAGCCAAAGTCCCGGGAACACAAACGCCGGCCCTTTTCCCTGGGAAACAAAAGGCACCAAGCCTGGTTCTTGGTGTCAGTTTGCAGGAGGTACTTGGCACTCTCAAACCAGCATGACTTGGCACTGGTGCCAGCTTGAGTCTGGGAGGAATCCTGCGCAATGCGGAATTTTAGGAGCCAGCCGGCTGCTTCGAGCCTAAGGCCCTGGAACACAAACGCCGGCCCTTTTCCCTGGGAAACAAAAGGCACCAAGCCTGGTTCTTGGTGTCAGTTTGCAGGAGGTACTTGGCACTCTCAAACCAGCATGACTTGGCACTGGTGCCAGCTTGAGTCTGGGAGGAATCCTGCGCAATGCGGGATCTTAGGAGCCAGCCGGCTGCTGCGAGCCAAAGTCCCGTGAAACACAAACACTGGCCCTTTTCCCTGGGAAACAAAAGGCACCAAGCCTGGTTCTTGGTGTCAGTTTGCAGGAGGTACTAGGCACTCTCAAACCAGCATGACTTGGCACTGGTGCCAGCTTGCGTCTGGGAGGAATCCTGCGCAATGCGGAATTTTAGGAGCCAGCCGGCTGCTTCGAGCCTAAGGCCCTGGAACACAAACGCCGGCCCTTTTCCCTTTGAAACAAAATTCACATACCCTGGTTCTTGGTGTCAGTTTGCAGGAGGTACTTGGCACTCTCAAACCAGCATGACTTGGCACTGGTGCCAGCTTGCGTCTGGGAGGAATCCTGCGCAATGCGGAAATTTTAGGAGCCAGACGGACCCTCCAGGCCAGAGGCCCTGGAACACAAACGCCAGCCTTTTTCCCTGGGAAAAAAAATTCACATACCCTGGTTCTTGGTGTCAGTTTGCAGGAGGTACTTGGCACTCTCAAACCAGCATGACTTGGCACTGGTGCCAGCTTGAGTCTGGGAGGAATCCTGCGCAATGCGAAATTTTAGGAGCCAGCCGGCTGCTTCGAGCCTAAGGCCCTGGAACACAAACGCCGGCCCTTTTCCCTGGGAAACAAAAGGCACCAAGCCTGGTTCTTGGTGTCAGTTTGCAGGAGGTACTTGGCACTCTCAAACCAGCATGACTTGGCACTGGTGCCAGCTTGCGTCTGGGAGGAATCCTGCGCAATGCGGAATTTTAGGAGCCAGCCGGCTGCTTTGAGCCAAAGTCCCGGGAACACAAACGCTGGCCCTTTTCCCTGGGAAAAAAAAGGCACCAACCCTGGTTCTTGGTGTCAGTTTGCAGGAGGTACTTGGCACTCTCCAACCAGCATGACTTGGCACTGGTGCCAGCTTGCGTCTGGGAGGAATCCTGCGCAATGCCCAAATTTAGGAGCCAGCCGGCTGCTTCGAGCCTAAGGCCCTGGAACACAAACGCCAGCCTTTTTCCCTGGGAAAAAAAATTCACATACCCTGGTTCTTGGTGTCAGTTTGCAGGAGGTACTTGGCACTCTCCAACCAGCATGACTTGGCACTGGTGCCAGCTTGAGTCTGGGAGGAATCCTGCGCAATGCGGGATCTTAGGAGCCAGCCGGCTGCTGCGAGCCAAAGTCCCGTGAAACACAAACACTGGCCCTTTTCCCTGGGAAACAAAAGGCACCAAGCCTGGTTCTTGGTGTCAGTTTGCAGGAGGTACTTGGCACTCTCAAACCAGCATGACTTGGCACTGGTGCCAGCTTGAGTCTGGGAGGAATCCTGCGCAATGCGGAATTTTAGGAGCCAGCCGGCTGCTTCGAGCCAAAGTCCCTGGAACACAAACGCCGGCCCTTTTCCCTGGGAAACAAAAGGCACCAAGCCTGGTTCTTGGTGTCAGTTTGCAGGAGGTACTTGGCACTCTCAAACCAGCATGACTTGGCACTGGTGCCAGCTTGCGTCTGGGAGGAATCCTGCGCAATGCGGAATTTTAGGAGCCAGCCGGCTGCTTCAAGCCAAAGTCCCTGGAACACAAACGCCGGCCCTTTTCCCTGGGAAACAAAAGGCACCAAGCCTGGTTCTTGGGGTCAGTTTGCAGGAGGTACTTGGCACTCTCAAACCAGCATGACTTGGCAGTGGTGCCAGCTAGCGTCTGGGAGGAATCCTGCGCAATGCCCAAATTTTAGGAGCCAGCCGGACTCTCCAGGCCAAAGGCCCTGGAACACAAACGCCAGCCTTTTTCCCTAGGAAAAAAAATTCACAAAGCCTGGTTCTTGGTGTCAGTTTGCAGGAGGTACTTGGCACTCTCAAACCAGCATGACTTGGCACTGGTGCCAGCTTGCGTCTGGGAGGAATCCTGCGCAATGCGGAATTTTAGGAGCCAGCCGAGCTCTCCAGGCCACAGGCTCTCGAACACAAACGCCAGCCTTTTTCCCTGGGAAAAAAATTTCACATACCCTGGTTCTTGGTGTCAGTTTGCAGGAGGTACTTGGCACTCTCAAACCAGCATGACTTGGCAGTGGTGCCAGCTAGCGTCTGGGAGGAATCCTGCGCAATGCCCAAATTTTAGGAGCCAGCCGGACTCTCCAGGCCAAAGGCCCTGGAACACAAACGCCAGCCTTTTTCCCTAGGAAAAAAAATTCACATACCCTGGTTCTTGGTGTCAGTTTGCAGGAGGTACTTGGCACTCTCAAACCAGCATGACTTGGCACTGGTGCCAGCTTGCGTCTGGGAGGAATCCTGCGCAATGCGGAATTTTAGGAGCCAGCCGAGCTCTCCAGGCCACAGGCTCTCGAACACAAACGCCAGCCTTTTTCCCTGGGAAAAAAATTTCACATACCCTGGTTCTTGGTGTCAGTTTGCAGGAGGTACTTGGCACTCTCCAACCAGCATGACTTGGCACTGGTGCCAGCTTGCGTCTGGGAGGAATCCTGCGCAATGCGGAATTTTAGGAGCCAGCCGGGCTCTCCAGGCCACAGGCCCTCGAACACAAACGCCAGCCTTTTTCCCTGGGAAAAAAATTTCACATACCCTGGTTCTTGGTGTCAGTTTGCAGGAGGTACTTGGCACTCTCAAACCAGCATGACTTGGCACTGGTGCCAGCTTGCGTCTGGGAGGAATCCTGCGCAATGCGGAATTTTAGGAGCCAGCCGGGCTCTCCAGGCCACAGGCCCTCGAACACAAACGCCAGCCTTTTTCCCTGGGAAAAAAATTTCACATACCGTGGTTCTTGGTGTCAGTTTGCAGAAGGTACTTGGCACTCTCAAACCAGCATGACTTGGCACTGGTGCCAGCTTGAGTCTGGGAGGAATCCTGCGCAATGCGGAATTTTAGGAGCCAGCCGGCTGCTTCGAGCCTAAGGCCCTGGAACACAAACGCAGGCCCTTTTCCCTGGGAAACAAAAGGCACCAAGCCTGGTTCTTGGTGTCAGTTTGCAGGAGGTACTAGGCACTCTCAAACCAGCATGACTTGGCACTGGTGCCAGCTTGCGTCTGGGAGGAATCCTGCGCAATGCGGAATTTGAGGAGCCAGCCGGCTGCTTCGAGCCTAAGGCCCTGGAACACAAACGCTGGCCCTTTTCCCTGGGAAACAAAAGGCACCAAGCCTGGTTCTTGGTGTCAGTTTGCAGGAGGTACTTGGCACTCTCAAACCAGCATGACTTGGCACTGGTGCCAGCTTGAGTCTGGGAGGAATCCTGCGCAATGCGGAATTTTAGGAGCCAGCCGGCTGCTTCGAGCCTAAGGCCCTGGAACACAAACGCCGGCCCTTTTCCCTTTGAAACAAAATTCACATACCCTGGTTCTTGGTGTCAGTTTGCAGGAGGTACTTGGCACTCTCAAACCAGCATGACTTGGCACTGGTGCCAGCTAGCGTCTGGGAGGAATCCTGCGCAATGCCCAAATTTTAGGAGCCAGCCGGACTCTCCAGGCCAAAGGCCCTGGAACACAAACGCCAGCCTTTTTCCCTAGGAAAAAAAATTCACATACCCTGGTTCTTGGTGTCAGTTTGCAGGAGGTACTTGGCACTCTCAAACCAGCATGACTTGGCACTGGTGCCAGCTTGCGTCTGGGAGGAATCCTGCGCAATGCGGAATTTTAGGAGCCAGCCGAGCTCTCCAGGCCACAGGCTCTCGAACACAAACGCCAGCCTTTTTCCCTGGGAAAAAAATTTCACATACCCTGGTTCTTGGTGTCAGTTTGCAGGAGGTACTTGGCACTCTCAAACCAGCATGACTTGGCACTGGTGCCAGCTTGCGTCTGGGAGGAATCCTGCGCAATGCGGAATTTTAGGAGCCAGCCGGGCTCTCCAGGCCACAGGCCCTCGAACACAAACGCCAGCCTTTTTCCCTGGGAAAAAAAATTCACATACCCTGGTTCTTGGTGTCAGTTTGCAGGAGGTACTTGGCACTCTCAAACCAGCATGACTTGGCACTGGTGCCAGCTTGCGTCTGGGAGGAATCCTGCGCAATGCGGAATTTTAGGAGCCAGCCGCCTGCTTCCAGCCTAAGGCCCTCGAACACAAACGCCGGCCCTTTTCCCTTTGAAACAAAATTCACATACCCTGGTTCTTGGTGTCAGTTTGCAGGAGGTACTTGGCACTCTCAAACCAGCATGACTTGGCACTGGTGCCAGCTTGCGTCTGGGAGGAATCCTGCGCAATGCCCAAATTTAGGAGCCAGCCGGCTGCTTCGAGCCTAAGGCCCTGGAACACAAACGCCGGCCCTTTTCCCTGGGAAACAAAAGGCACCAAGCCTGGTTCTTGGTGTCAGTTTGCAGGAGGTACTTGGCACTCTCAAACCAGCATGACTTGGCACTGGTGCCAGCTTGAGTCTGGGAGGAATCCTGCGCAATGCGGAATTTTAGGAGCCAGCCGGCTGCTTCGAGCCTAAGGCCCTGGAACACAAACGCCGGCCCTTTTCCCTGGGAAACAAAAGGCACCAAGCCTGGTTCTTGGTGTCAGTTTGCAGGAGGTACTAGGCACTCTCAAACCAGCATGACTTGGCACTGGTGCCAGCTTGCGTCTGGGAGGAATCCTGCGCAATGTGGAATTTTAGGAGCCAGCCGGCTGCTACGAGCCTAAGGCCCTGGAACACAAACGCTGGCCCTTTTCCCTGGGAAAAAAATTTCACATACCCTGGTTCTTGGTGTCAGTTTGCAGGAGGTACTTGGCACTCTCCAACCAGCATGACTTGGCACTGGTGCCAGCTTGCGTCTGGGAGGAATCCTGCGCAATGCCCAAATTTAGGAGCCAGCCGGCTGCTTCGAGCCTAAGGCCCTGGAACACAAACGCCAGCCTTTTTCCCTGGGAAAAAAAATTCACATACCCTGGTTCTTGGTGTCAGTTTGCAGGAGGTACTTGGCACTCTCCAACCAGCATGACTTGGCACTGGTGCCAGCTTGCGTCTGGGAGGAATCCTGCGCAATGCGGAATTTTAGGAGCCAGCCGGGCTCTCCAGGCCACAGGCCCTCGAACACAAACGCCAGCCTTTTTCCCTGGGAAAAAAAATTCACATACCCTGGTTCTTGGTGTCAGTTTGCAGGAGGTACTTGGCACTCTCAAACCAGCATGACTTGGCACTGGTGCCAGCTTGCGTCTGGGAGGAATCCTGCGCAATGCGGAATTTTAGGAGCCAGCCGGCTGCTTCGAGCCAAAGTCCCGGGAACACAAACGCCGGCCCTTTTCCCTGGGAAACAAAAGGCACCAAGCCTGGTTCTTGGTGTCAGTTTGCAGGAGGTACTTGGCACTCTCAAACCAGCATGACTTGGCACTGGTGCCAGCTTGAGTCTGGGAGGAATCCTGCGCAATGCGGAATTTTAGGAGCCAGCCGGCTGCTTCGAGCCTAAGGCCCTGGAACACAAACGCCGGCCCTTTTCCCTGGGAAACAAAAGGCACCAAGCCTGGTTCTTGGTGTCAGTTTGCAGGAGGTACTTGGCACTCTCAAACCAGCATGACTTGGCACTGGTGCCAGCTTGAGTCTGGGAGGAATCCTGCGCAATGCGGGATCTTAGGAGCCAGCCGGCTGCTGCGAGCCAAAGTCCCGTGAAACACAAACACTGGCCCTTTTCCCTGGGAAACAAAAGGCACCAAGCCTGGTTCTTGGTGTCAGTTTGCAGGAGGTACTTGGCACTCTCCAACCAGCATGACTTGGCACTGGTGCCAGCTTGCGTCTGGGAGGAATCCTGCGCAATGCGGAATTTTAGGAGCCAGCCGGGCTCTCCAGGCCACAGGCCCTCGAACACAAACGCCAGCCTTTTTCCCTGGGAAAAAAATTTCACATACCCTGGTTCTTGGTGTCAGTTTGCAGGAGGTACTTGGCACTCTCAAACCAGCATGACTTGGCACTGGTGCCAGCTTGCGTCTGGGAGGAATCCTGCGCAATGCGGAATTTTAGGAGCCAGCCGGGCTCTCCAGGCCACAGGCCCTCGAACACAAACGCAGGCCCTTTTCCCTGGGAAACAAAAGGCACCAAGCCTGGTTCTTGGTGTCAGTTTGCAGGAGGTACTAGGCACTCTCAAACCAGCATGACTTGGCACTGGTGCCAGCTTGCGTCTGGGAGGAATCCTGCGCAATGCGGAATTTTAGGAGCCAGCCGGCTGCTTCGAGCCTAAGGCCCTGGAACACAAACGCTGGCCCTTTTCCCTGGGAAACAAAAGGCACCAAGCCTGGTTCTTGGTGTCAGTTTGCAGGAGGTACTTGGCACTCTCAAACCAGCATGACTTGGCACTGGTGCCAGCTTGAGTCTGGGATGAATCCTGCGCAATGCGGAATTTTAGGAGCCAGCCGGCTGCTTCGAGCCTAAGGCCCTGGAACACAAACGCCGGCCCTTTTCCCTTTGAAACAAAATTCACATACCCTGGTTCTTGGTGTCAGTTTGCAGGAGGTACTTGGCACTCTCAAACCAGCATGACTTGGCACTGGTGCCAGCTAGCGTCTGGGAGGAATCCTGCGCAATGCCCAAATTTTAGGAGCCAGCCGGACTCTCCAGGCCAAAGGCCCTGGAACACAAACGCCAGCCTTTTTCCCTAGGAAAAAAAATTCACATACCCTGGTTCTTGGTGTCAGTTTGCAGGAGGTACTTGGCACTCTCAAACCAGCATGACTTGGCACTGGTGCCAGCTTGCGTCTGGGAGGAATCCTGCGCAATGCGGAATTTTAGGAGCCAGCCGAGCTCTCCAGGCCACAGGCTCTCGAACACAAACGCCAGCCTTTTTCCCTGGGAAAAAAATTTCACATACCCTGGTTCTTGGTGTCAGTTTGCAGGAGGTACTTGGCACTCTCAAACCAGCATGACTTGGCACTGGTGCCAGCTTGCGTCTGGGAGGAATCCTGCGCAATGCGGAATTTTAGGAGCCAGCCGGGCTCTCCAGGCCACAGGCCCTCGAACACAAACGCCAGCCTTTTTCCCTGGGAAAAAAAATTCACATACCCTGGTTCTTGGTGTCAGTTTGCAGGAGGTACTTGGCACTCTCAAACCAGCATGACTTGGCACTGGTGCCAGCTTGCGTCTGGGAGGAATCCTGCGCAATGCGGAATTTTAGGAGCCAGCCGCCTGCTTCCAGCCTAAGGCCCTCGAACACAAACGCCGGCCCTTTTCCCTTTGAAACAAAAGGCACCAAGCCTGGTTCTTGGTGTCAGTTTGCAGGAGGTACTTGGCACTCTCAAACCAGCATGACTTGGCACTGGTGCCAGCTTGCGTCTGGGAGGAATCCTGCGCAATGCCCAAATTTAGGAGCCAGCCGGCTGCTTCGAGCCTAAGGCCCTCGAACACAAACGCCAGCCTTTTTCCCTGGGAAAAAAATTTCACATACCCTGGTTCTTGGTGTCAGTTTGCAGGAGGTACTTGGCACTCTCCAACCAGCATGACTTGGCACTGGTGCCAGCTTGAGTCTGGGAGGAATCCTGCGCAATGCGGAAATTTTAGGAGCCAGCCGGACCCTCCAGGCCAGAGGCCCTGGAACACAAACGCCAGCCTTTTTCCCTGGGAAAAAAAATTCACATACCCTGGTTCTTGGTGTCAGTTTGCAGGAGGTACTTGGCACTCTCCAACCAGCATGACTTGGCACTGGTGCCAGCTTGAGTCTGGGAGGAATCCTGCGCAATGCGGAAATTTTAGGAGCCAGCCGGGCCCTCCAGGCCAGAGGCCCTGGAACACAAACGACAGCCTTTTTCCCTGGGAAAAAAAATTTCACATACCCTGGTTCTTGGTGTCAGTTTGCAGGAGGTACTTGGCACTCTCAAACCAGCATGACTTGGCACTGGTGCCAGCTTGCGTCTGGGAGGAATCCTGCGCAATGCGGAAATTTTAGGAGCCAGTCGGACTCTCCAGGCCAGAGGCCCTGGAACACAAACGCTGGCCTTTTTCCCTGGGAAAAAAAATTCATATATCCTGGTTCTTGGTGTCAGTTTGCAGGACGTACTTGGCACTCTCAAACCAGCATGACTTGGCACTGGTGCCAGCTTGAGTCTGGGAGGAATCCTGCGCAATGCGGAATTTTAGGAGCCAGCCGGCTGCTTCGAGCCTAAGGCCCTGGAACACAAACGCCGGCCCGTTTCCCTGGGAAACAAAAGGCACCAAGCCTGGTTCTTGGTGTCAGTTTGCAGGAGGTACTTGGCACTCTCAAACCAGCATGACTTGGCACTGGTGCCAGCTTGAGTCTGGGAGGAATCCTGCGCAATGCGGAATTTTAGGAGCCAGCCGGCTGCTACGAGCCTAAGGCCCTGGAACACAAACGCCGGCCCTTTTCCCTGGGAAACAAAAGGCACCAAGCCTGGTTCTTGGTGTCAGTTTGCAGGAGGTACTTGGCACTCTCAAACCAGCATGACTTGGCACCGGTGCCAGCTTGCGTCTGGGAGGAATCCTGCGCAATGCGGGATCTTAGGAGCCAGCCGGCTGCTTCGAGCCTAAGGCCCTGGAACACAAACGCAGGCCCTTTTCCCTGGGAAACAAAAGGCACCAAGCCTGGTTCTTGGTGTCAGTTTGCAGGAGGTACTTGGCACTCTCAAACCAGCATGACTTGGCACTGGTGCCAGCTTGAGTCTGGGAGGAATCCTGCGCAATGCGGGATCTTAGGAGCCAGCCGGCTGCTTCGAGCCTAAGGCCCTGGAACACAAACGCCGGCCCTTTTCCCTGGAAAAAAAATCCACATGCCCTGGTTCTTGGTGTCAGTTTGCAGGAGGTACTTGGCACTCTCAAACCAGCATGACTTGGCACTGGTGCCAGCTTGAGTCTGGGAGGAATCCTGCGCAATGCGGAAATTTTAGGAGCCAGCCGGACCCTCCAGGCCAGAGGCCCTGGAACACAAACGCTGGCCTTTTTCCCTGGGAAAAAAAATTCACATACCCTGGTTCTTGGTGTCAGTTTGCAGGAGGTACTTGGCACTCTCAAACCAGCATGACTTGGCACTGGTTTCAGCTTGAGTCTGGGAGGAATCCTGCGCAATGCCCAAATTTAGGAGCCAGCCGCCTGCTTCGAGCCTATGTCCCGGGAACACAAACGCAGGCCCTTTTCCCTGGGAAACAAAAGGCACCAAGCCTGGTTCTTGGTGTCAGTTTGCAGGAGGTACTTGGCACTCTCAAACCAGCATGACTTGGCACTGGTGCCAGCTTGAGTCTGGGAGGAATCCTGCGCAATGCGGGATCTTAGGAGCCAGCCGGCTGCTTCGAGCCTAAGGCCCTGGAACACAAACGCAGGCCCTTTTCCCTGGGAAACAAAAGGCACCAAGCCTGGTTCTTGGTGTCAGTTTGCAGGAGGTACTTGGCACTCTCAAACCAGCATGACTTGGCACTGGTGCCAGCTTGAGTCTGGGAGGAATCCTGCGCAATGCGGAATTTGAGGAGCCAGCCGGCTGCTTCGAGCCTAAGGCCCTGGAACACAAACGCTGGCCCTTTTCCCTGGGAAACAAAAGGCACCAAGCCTGGTTCTTGGTGTCAGTTTGCAGGAGGTACTTGGCACTCTCAAACCAGCATGACTTGGCACTGGTGCCAGCTTGCGTCTGGGAGGAATCCTGCGCAATGCGGAATTTTAGGAGCCAGCCGGCTGCTTCGAGCCTAAGGCCCTGGAACACAAACGCCAGCCTTTTTCCCTGGGAAACAAAATTCACATACCCTGGTTCTTGGTGTCAGTTTGCAGGAGGTACTTGGCACTCTCAAACCAGCATGACTTGGCACTGGTGCCAGCTTGAGTCTGGGAGGAATCCTGCGCAATGCGGGATCTTAGGAGCCAGCCGGCTGCTTCGAGCCAAAGTCCCGTGAAACACAAACACTGGCCCTTTTCCCTGGGAAAAAAATTTCACATACCCTGGTTCTTGGTGTCAGTTTGCAGGAGGTACTTGGCACTCTCAAACCAGCATGACTTGGCACTGGTGCCAGCTTGCGTCTGGGAGGAATCCTGCGCAATGCGGAAATTTTAGGAGCCAGCCGGACCCTCCAGGCCAGAGGCCCTGGAACACAAACGCCAGCCTTTTTCCCTGGGAAAAAAAATTCACATACCGTGGTTCTTGGTGTCAGTTTGCAGGAGGTACTTGGCACTCTCAAACCAGCATGACTTGGCACTGCTGCCACCTTGAGTCTGGGAGGAATCCTGCGCAATGCCCAAATTTAGGAGCCAGCCAGCTGCTTCGAGCCTAAGGCCCTGGAACACAAACGCCGGCCCTTTTCCCTGGGAAACAAAAGGCACAAAGCCTGGTTCTTGGTGTCAGTTTGCAGGAGGTACTTGGCACTCTCAAACCAGCATGACTTGGCACTGGTGCCAGCTTGCGTCTGGGAGGAATCCTGCGCAATGCGGAATTTTAGGAGCCAGCCGGCTGCTTCAAGCCAAAGTCCCTGGAACACAAACGCCGGCCCTTTTCCCTGGGAAACAAAAGGCACCAAGCCTGGTTCTTGGTGTCAGTTTGCAGGAGGTACTTGGCACTCTCAAACCAGCATGACTTGGCACTGGTGCCAGCTAGCGTCTGGGAGGAATCCTGCGCAATGCCCAAATTTTAGGAGCCAGCCGGACTCTCCAGGCCAAAGGCCCTGGAACACAAACGCCAGCCTTTTTCCCTAGGAAAAAAAATTCACATACCCTGGTTCTTGGTGTCAGTTTGCAGGAGGTACTTGGCACTCTCAAACCAGCATGACTTGGCACTGGTGCCAGCTTGCGTCTGGGAGGAATCCTGCGCAATGCCCAAATTTAGGAGCCAGCCGGCTGCTTCGAGCCTAAGGCCCTGGAACACAAACGCCGGCCCTTTTCCCTGGGAAACAAAAGGCACCAAGCCTGGTTCTTGGTGTCAGTTTGCAGGAGGTACTTGGCACTCTCAAACCAGCATGACTTGGCACTGGTGCCAGCTTGCGTCTGGGAGGAGTCCTGCGCAATGCGGAATTTTAGGAGCCAGCCGGGCTCTCCAGGCCACAGGCCCTCGAACACAAACGCCAGCCTTTTTCCCTGGGAAAAAAATTTCACATACCCTGGTTCTTGGTGTCAGTTTGCAGGAGGTACTTGGCACTCTCAAACCAGCATGACTTGGCACTGGTGCCAGCTTGCGTCTGGGAGGAATCCTGCGCAATGCGGAATTTTAGGAGCCAGCCGGGCTCTCCAGGCCAGAGGCCCTCGAACACAAACGCCAGCCTTTTTCCCTGGGAAAAAAATTTCACATACCCTGGTTCTTGGTGTCAGTTTGCAGGAGGTACTTGGCACTCTCAAACCAGCATGACTTGGCACTGGTGCCAGCTTGCGTCTGGGAGGAATCCTGCGCAATGCGGAATTTTAGGAGCCAGCCGGGCTCTCCAGGCCACAGGCCCTCGAACACAAACACCAGACTTTTTCCCTGGGAAAAAAAATTCACATACCCTGGTTCTTGGTGTCAGTCTGCAGGAGGTACTTGGCACTCTCAAACCAGCATGACTTGGCACTGGTGCCAGCTTGCGTCTGGGAGGAATCCTGCGCAATGCCCAAATTTAGGAGCCAGCCGGCTGCTTCGAGCCTAAGGCCCTGGAACACAAACGCCGGCCCTTTTCCCTGGGAAAAAAATTTCACATACCCTGGTTCTTGGTGTCAGTTTGCAAGAGGTACTTGGCACTCTCAAACCAGCATGACTTGGCACTGGTGCCAGCTTGCGTCTGGGAGGAATCCTGCGCAATGCGGAATTTTAGGAGCCAGCCGAGCTCTCCAGGCCACAGGCCCTCGAACACAAACACCAGACTTTTTCCCTGGGAAAAAAAATTCACATACCCTGGTTCTTGGTGTCAGTCTGCAGGAGGTACTTGGCACTCTCAAACCAGCATGACTTGGCACTGGTGCCAGCTTGCGTCTGGGAGGAATCCTGCGCAATGCCCAAATTTAGGAGCCAGCCGGCTGCTTCGAGCCTAAGGCCCTGGAACACAAACGCCGGCCCTTTTCCCTGGGAAAGAAAATTCACATACCCTGGTTCTTGGTGTCAGTTTGCAGGAGGTACTTGGCACTCTCAAACCAGCATGACTTGGCACTGGTGCCAGCTTGCGTCTGGGAGGAATCCTTCGCAATGCGAAATTTTAGGAGCCAGCCGGGCTTTCCAGGCCACAGGCCCTCGAACACAAACGCCAGCCTTTTTCCCTGGGAAAAAAATTTCACATACCCTGGTTCTTGGTGTCAGTTTGCAAGAGGTACTTGGCACTCTCAAACCAGCATGACTTGGCACTGGTGCCAGCTTGCGTCTGGGAGGAATCCTGCGCAATGCCCAAATTTAGGAGCCAGCCGGCTGCTTCGAGCCTAAGGCCCTGGAACACAAACGCCGGCCCTTTTCCCTGGGAAACAAAAGGCACCAAGCCCGGTTCTTGGTGTCAGTTTGCAGGAGGTACTTGGCACTCTCAAACCAGCATGACTTGGCACTGGTGCCAGCTTGCGTCTGGGAGGAATCCTGCGCAATGCCCAAATTTAGGAGCCAGCCGGCTGCTTCGAGCCTAAGGCCCTGGAACACAAACGCTGGCCCTTTTCCCTGGGAAACAAAAGGCACCAAGCCTGGTTCTTGGTGTCAGTTTGCAGGAGGTACTTGGCACTCTCAAACCAGCATGACTTGGCACTGGTGCCAGCTTGAGTCTGGGAGGAATCCTGCGCAATGCGGAATTTTAGGAGCCAGCCGGGCTCTCCAGGCCACAGGCCCTCGAACACAAACGCCAGCCTTTTTCCCTGGGAAAAAAATTTCACATACCCTGGTTCTTGGTGTCAGTTTGCAGGAGGTACTTGGCACTCTCAAACCAGCATGACTTGGCACTGGTGCCAGCTTGCGTCTGGGAGGAATCCTGCGCAATGCGGAATTTTAGGAGCCAGCCGGGCTCTCCAGGCCACAGGCCCTCGAACACAAACGCCAGCCTTTTTCCCTGGGAAAAAAATTTCACATACCCTGGTTCTTGGTGTCAGTTTGCAGGAGGTACTTGGCACTCTCAAACCAGCATGACTTGGCACTGGTGCCAGCTTGCGTCTGGGAGGAATCCTGCGCAATGCGGAATTTTAGGAGCCAGCCGGGCTCTCCAGGCCACAGGCCCTGGAACACAAACGCCAGCCTTTTTCCCTGAGAAAAAAAATTCACATACCCTGGTTCTTGGTGTCAGTTTGCAGGAGGTACTTGGCACTCTCAAACCAGCATGACTTGGCACTGGTGCCAGCTTGCGTCTGGGAGGAATCCTGCGCAATGCCCAAATTTAGGAGCCAGCCGGCTGCTTCGAGCCTAAGGCCCTGGAACACAAACGCCGGCCCTTTTCCCTGGGAAACAAAAGGCACCAAGCCTGGTTCTTGGTGTCAGTTTGCAGGAGGTACTTGGCACTCTCAAACCAGCATGACTTGGCACTGGTGCCAGCTTGCGTCTGGGAGGAATCCTGCGCAATGCGGAATTTTAGGAGCCAGCCGGGCTCCCTAGGCCACAGGCCCTCGAACACAAACGCCAGCCTTTTTCCCTGGGAAAAAATTTTCACATACCCTGGTTCTTGGTGTCAGTTTGCAGGAGGTACTTGGCACTCTCAAACCAGCATGACTTGGCACTGGTGCCAGCTTGCGTCTGGGAGGAATCCTGCGCAATGCGGAAATTTTAGGAGCCAGCCGGGCTCTCCAGGCCAGAGGCCCTGGAACACAAACGCCGGCCCTTTTCCCTGGGAAACAAAAGGCACCATGCCTGGTTCTTGGTGTCAGTTTGCAGGAGGTACTTGGCACTCTCCAACCAGCATGACTTGGCACTGGTGCCAGCTTGAGTCTGGGAGGAATCCTGCGCAATGCGGAATTTTAGGAGCCAGCCGGCTGCTTCGAGCCTAAGGCCCTGGAACACAAACGCCGGCCCTTTTCCCTGGGAAACAAAATTCACAAAGCCTGGTTCTTGGTGTCAGTTTGCAGGAGGTACTTGGCACTCTCAAACCAGCATGACTTGGCACTGGTGCCAGCTTGAGTCTGGGAGGAATCCTGCGCAATGCGGAATTTTAGGAGCCAGCCGGCTGCTTCGAGCCTAAGGCCCTGGAACACAAACGCTGGCATTTTTCCCTTTGAAACAAAAGGCACCAAGCCTGGTTCTTGGTGTCAGTTTGCAGGAGGTACTTGGCACTCTCAAACCAGCATGACTTGGCACTGGTGCCAGCATGCGTCTGGGAGAAATGCTGCGCAATGCGGAATTTTAGGAGCCAGCCGGGCTCTCCAGGCCAGAGGCCCTGGAACACAAACGCCAGCCTTTTTCCCTGGGAAAAAAAATTCACATACCCTGGTTCTTGGTGTCAGTTTGCAGGAGGTACTTGGCACTCTCAAACCAGCATGACTTGGCACTGGTGCCAGCTTGCGTCTGGGAGGAATCCTGCGCAATGCCCAAATTTTAGGAGCCAGCCGGACTCTCCAGGCCTGAGGCCCTGGAACACAAACGCCAGCCTTTTTCCCTGGGAAAAAAAATTCACATACCCTGGTTCTTGGTGTCAGTTTGCAGGAGGTACTTGGCACTCTCCAACCAGCATGACTTGGCACCGGTGCCAGCTTGCGTCTGGGAGGAATCCTGCGCAATGCCCAAATTTAGGAGCCAGCCGGCTGCTTTGAGCCTAAGGCCCTGGAACACAAACGCCGGCCCTTTTCCCTTTGAAACAAAAGGCACCAAGCCTGGTTCTTGGTGTCAGTTTGCAGGAGGTACTTGGCACTCTCCAACCAGCATGACTTGGCACTGGTGCCTGCTTGCGTCTGGGAGGAATCCTGCGCAATGCGGAATTTTAGGAGCCAGCCGGGCTCTCCAGGCCAGAGGCCCTCGAATACAAACGCCAGCATTTTTCCCTGGGAAAAAAAATTCACATACCCTGGTTCTTGGTGTCAGTTTGCAGGAGGTACTTGGCACTCTCAAACCAGCATGACTTGGCACTGGTGCCAGCTTGAGTCTGGGAGGAATCCTGCGCAATGCGGAATTTTAGGAGCCAGCCGGCTGCTTCGAGCCAAAGTCCCGGGCACACAAACGCCGGCCCTTTTCCCTTTGAAACAAAATTCACATACCCTGGTTCTTGGTGTCAGTTTGCAGGAGGTACTTGGCACTCTCAAACCAGCATGACTTGGCACTGGTGCCAGCTTGAGTCTGGGAGGAATCCTGCGCAATGCCCAAATTTAGGAGCCAGCCGGCTGCTTCGAGCCTAAGGCCCTGGAACACAAACGCCAGCCTTTTTCCCTGGGAAAAAAAATTCACATACCCTGGTTCTTGGTGTCAGTTTGCAGGAGGTACTTGGCACTCTCAAACCAGCATGACTTGGCACCGGTGCCGGCTTGCGTCTGGGAGAAATGCTGCGCAATGCCCAAATTTAGGAGCCAGCCGGCTGCTTCGAGCCTAAGGCCCGGGAACACAAACGCCAGCCCTTTTCCCTTTGAAACAAAAGGCACCAAGCCTGGTTCTTGGTGTCAGTTTGCAGGAGGTACTTGGCACTCTCCAACCAGCATGACTTGGCACTGGTGCCAGCTTGAGTCTGGGAGGAATCCTGCGCAATGCGGAAATTTTAGGAGCCAGCCGGACCCTCCAGGCCAGAGGCCCTGGAACACAAACGACAGCCTTTTTCCCTGGGAAAAAAAATTCACATACCCTGGTTCTTGGTGTCAGTTTGCAGGAGGTACTTGGCACTCTCAAACCAGCATGACTTGGCACTGGTGCCAGCTTGCGTCTGGGAGGAATCCTGCGCAATGCGGAAATTTTAGGAGCCAGCCGGGCCCTCCAGGCCAGAGGCCCTGGAACACAAACGACAGCCTTTTTCCCTGGGAAAAAAAATTTCACATACCCTGGTTCTTGGTGTCAGTTTGCAGGAGGTACTTGGCACTCTCAAACCAGCATGACTTGGCACTGGTGCCAGCTTGCGTCTGGGAGGAATCCTGCGCAATGCGGAATTTAGGAGCCAGCCGCCTGCTTCGAGCCTAAGGCCCTCGAACACAAACGCCGGCCCTTTTCCCTTTGAAACAAAAGGCACCAAGCCTGGTTCTTGGTGTCAGTTTGCAGGAGGTACTTGGCACTCTCAAACCAGCATGACTTGGCACTGGTGCCAGCTTGAGTCTGGGAGGAGTCCTGCGCAATGCCCAAATTTAGGAGCCAGCCGCCTGCTTCGAGCCGAAGTCCCGGGAACACAAACGCCGGCCCTTTTCCCTGGGAAACAAAAGGCACCAAGCCTAGTTCTTGGTGTCAGTTTGCAGGAGGTACTTGGCACTCTCAAACCAGCATGACTTGGCACTGGTGCCGGCTTGCGTCTGGGAGAAATGCTGCGCAATGCCCAAATTTAGGAGCCAGCCGGCTGCTTCGAGCCTAAGGCCCGGGAACACAAACGCCGGCCCTTTTCCCTGGGAAACAAAAGGCACCAAGCCTGGTTCTTGGTGTCAGTTTGCAGGAGGTACTTGGCACTCTCCAACCAGCATGACTTGGCACTGGTGCCAGCTTGAGTCTGGGAGGAATCCTGCGCAATGCGGAATTTTAAGAGCCAGCCGGACACTCCAGGCCACAGGCCCTGGAATACAAACGCCGGCCCTTTTCACTGGGAAAGAAAATTCACATACCCTGGTTCTTGGTGTCAGTTTGCAGGAGGTCCTTGGCACTCTCAAACCAGCATGACTTGGCACTGGTGCCAGCTTGAGTCTGGGAGGAATCCTGCGCAATGCCCAAATTTAGGAGCCAGCCGGCTGCTTCGAGCCTAAGTCCTGGAACACAAACGCGAGCCCTTTTCCCTGGGAAACAAAAGGCACCAAGCCTGGTTCTTGGTGTCAGTTTGCAGGAGGTACTTGGCACTCTCCAACCAGCATGACTTGGCACTGGTGCCTGCTTGCGTCTGGGAGGAATCCTGCGCAATGCGGAATTTTAGGAGCCAGCCGGGCTCTCCAGGCCAGAGGCCCTCGAATACAAACGCCAGCATTTTTCCCTGGGAAAAAAAATTCACATACCCTGGTTCTTGGTGTCAGTTTGCAGGAGGTACTTGGCACTCTCCAACCAGCATGACTTGGCACCGGTGCCAGCTTGAGTCTGGGAGGAATCCTGCGCAATGCGGAATTTTAGGAGCCAGCCGGCTGCTTCGAGCCTAAGGCCCGGGAACACAAACGCCGGCCCTTTTCCCTGGGAAAGAAAATTCACATACCCTGGTTCTTGGTGTCAGTTTGCAGGAGGTCCTTGGCACTCTCAAACCAGCATGACTTGGCACTGGTGCCAGCTTGAGTCTGGGAGGAATCCTGCGCAATGCGGAATTTTAGGAGCCAGCCGGCTGCTTCGAGCCAAAGTCCCGGGCACACAAACGCCGGCCCTTTTCCCTTTGAAACAAAATTCACATACCCTGGTTCTTGGTGTCAGTTTGCAGGAGGTACTTGGCACTCTCAAACCAGCATGACTTGGCACTGGTGCCAGCTTGAGTCTGGGAGGAATCCTGCGCAATGCCCAAATTTAGGAGCCAGCCGGCTGCTTCGAGCCTAAGGCCCTGGAACACAAACGCCAGCCTTTTTCCCTGGGAAAAAAAATTCACATACCCTGGTTCTTGGTGTCAGTTTGCAGGAGGTACTTGGCACTCTCAAACCAGCATGACTTGGCACCGGTGCCGGCTTGCGTCTGGGAGAAATGCTGCGCAATGCCCAAATTTAGGAGCCAGCCGGCTGCTTCGAGCCTAAGGCCCGGGAACACAAACGCCAGCCCTTTTCCCTTTGAAACAAAAGGCACCAAGCCTGGTTCTTGGTGTCAGTTTGCAGGAGGTACTTGGCACTCTCCAACCAGCATGACTTGGCACTGGTGCCAGCTTGAGTCTGGGAGGAATCCTGCGCAATGCGGAAATTTTAGGAGCCAGCCGGACCCTCCAGGCCAGAGGCCCTGGAACACAAACGACAGCCTTTTTCCCTGGGAAAAAAAATTTCACATACCCTGGTTCTTGGTGTCAGTTTGCAGGAGGTACTTGGCACTCTCAAACCAGCATGACTTGGCACTGGTGCCAGCTTGCGTCTGGGAGGAATCCTGCGCAATGCGGAATTTAGGAGCCAGCCGCCTGCTTCGAGCCTAAGGCCCTCGAACACAAACGCCGGCCCTTTTCCCTGGGAAACAAAAGGCACCAAGCCTGGTTCTTGGTGTCAGTTTGCAGGAGGTACTTGGCACTCTCAAACCAGCATGACTTGGCACTGGTGCCAGCTTGAGTCTGGGAGGAGTCCTGCGCAATGCCCAAATTTAGGAGCCAGCCGCCTGCTTCGAGCCGAAGTCCCGGGAACACAAACGCCGGCCCTTTTCCCTGGGAAACAAAAGGCACCAAGCCTAGTTCTTGGTGTCAGTTTGCAGGAGGTACTTGGCACTCTCAAACCAGCATGACTTGGCACTGGTGCCGGCTTGCGTCTGGGAGAAATGCTGCGCAATGCCCAAATTTAGGAGCCAGCCGGCTGCTTCGAGCCTAAGGCCCGGGAACACAAACGCCGGCCCTTTTCCCTGGGAAACAAAAGGCACCAAGCCTGGTTCTTGGTGTCAGTTTGCAGGAGGTACTTGGCACTCTCCAACCAGCATGACTTGGCACTGGTGCCAGCTTGAGTCTGGGAGGAATCCTGCGCAATGCGGAATTTTAAGAGCCAGCCGGACACTCCAGGCCACAGGCCCTGGAATACAAACGCCGGCCCTTTTCACTGGGAAAGAAAATTCACATACCCTGGTTCTTGGTGTCAGTTTGCAGGAGGTCCTTGGCACTCTCAAACCAGCATGACTTGGCACTGGTGCCAGCTTGAGTCTGGGAGGAATCCTGCGCAATGCCCAAATTTAGGAGCCAGCCGGCTGCTTCGAGCCTAAGTCCTGGAACACAAACGCGAGCCCTTTTCCCTGGGAAACAAAAGGCACCAAGCCTGGTTCTTGGTGTCAGTTTGCAGGAGGTACTTGGCACTCTCCAACCAGCATGACTTGGCACTGGTGCCTGCTTGCGTCTGGGAGGAATCCTGCGCAATGCGGAATTTTAGGAGCCAGCCGGGCTCTCCAGGCCAGAGGCCCTCGAATACAAACGCCAGCATTTTTCCCTGGGAAAAAAAATTCACATACCCTGGTTCTTGGTGTCAGTTTGCAGGAGGTACTTGGCACTCTCCAACCAGCATGACTTGGCACCGGTGCCAGCTTGAGTCTGGGAGGAATCCTGCGCAATGCGGAATTTTAGGAGCCAGCCGGCTGCTTCGAGCCTAAGGCCCGGGAACACAAACGCCGGCCCTTTTCCCTGGGAAAGAAAATTCACATACCCTGGTTCTTGGTGTCAGTTTGCAGGAGGTCCTTGGCACTCTCAAACCAGCATGACTTGGCACTGGTGCCAGCTTGAGTCTGGGAGGAATCCTGCGCAATGCCCAAATTTAGGAGCCAGCCGGCTGCTTCGAGCCTAAGTCCTGGAACACAAACGCGAGCCCTTTTCCCTGGGAAACAAAAGGCACCAAGCCTGGTTCTTGGTGTCAGTTTGCAGGAGGTACTTGGCACTCTCCAACCAGCATGACTTGGCACTGGTGCCTGCTTGCGTCTGGGAGGAATCCTGCGCAATGCGGAATTTTAGGAGCCAGCCGGGCTCTTCAGGCCAGAGGCCCTGGAACACAAACGCCAGCATTTTTCCCTGGGAAAAAAAATTCACATACCCTGGTTCTTGGTGTCAGTTTGCAGGAGGTACTTGGCACTCTCCAACCAGCATGACTTGGCACCGGTGCCAGCTTGAGTCTGGGAGGAATCCTGCGCAATGCGGAATTTGAGGAGCCAGCCGGCTGCTTCGAGCCTAAGGCCCGGGAACACAAACGCCGGCCCTTTTCCCTTTGAAACAAAATTCACATACCCTGGTTCTTGGTGTCAGTTTGCAGGAGGTACTTGGCACTCTCCAACCAGCATGACTTGGCACTGGTGCCAGCTTGAGTCTGGGAGGAATCCTGCGCAATGCGGAATTTTAGGAGCCAGCCGGACTCTCCAGGCCAGAGGCCCTGGAACACAAACGCCGGCCCTTTTCCCTGGGAAACAAAAGGCACCAAGCCTGGTTCTTGGTGTCAGTTTGCAGGAGGTACTTGGCACTCTCAAACCAGCATGACTTGGCACTGGTGCCAGCTTGAGTCTGGGAGGAGTCCTGCGCAATGCCCAAATTTAGGAGCCAGCCGCCTGCTTCGAGCCGAAGTCCCGGGAACACAAACGCCGGCCCTTTTCCCTGGGAAACTAAAGGCACCAAGCCTAGTTCTTGGTGTCAGTTTGCAGGAGGTACTTGGCACTCTCAAACCAGCATGACTTGGCACTGGTGCCGGCTTGCGTCTGGGAGAAATGCTGCGCAATGCCCAAATTTAGGAGCCAGCCGGCTGCTTCGAGCCTAAGGCCCGGGAACACAAACGCCGGCCCTTTTCCCTGGGAAACAAAAGGCACCAAGCCTGGTTCTTGGTGTCAGTTTGCAGGAGGTACTTGGCACTCTCAAACCAGCATGACTTGGCACTGGTGCCAGCTTGAGTCTGGGAGGAATCCTGTGCAATGCGGAATTTTAAGAGCCAGCCGGACACTCCAGGCCACAGGCCCTGGAATACAAACGCCGGCCCTTTTCCCTGGGAAAGAAAATTCACATACCCTGGTTCTTGGTGTCAGTTTGCAGGAGGTCCTTGGCACTCTCAAACCAGCATGACTTGGCACTGGTGCCAGCTTGAGTCTGGGAGGAATCCTGCGCAATGCCCAAATTTAGGAGCCAGCCGGCTGCTTCGAGCCTAAGTCCTGGAACACAAACGCGAGCCCTTTTCCCTGGGAAACAAAAGGCACCAAGCCTGGTTCTTGGTGTCAGTTTGCAGGAGGTACTTGGCACTCTCAAACCAGCATGACTTGGCACTGGTGCCAGCTTGAGTCTGGGAGGAATCCTGCGCAATGCGGAATTTTAGGAGCCAGCCGGCTGCTTCGAGCCTAAGGCCCTCGAACACAAACGCTGGCCCTTTTCCCTGGGAAAAAAAAGGCACCAAGCCTGGTTCTTGGTGTCAGTTTGCAGGAGGTACTTGGCACTCTCCAACCAGCATGACTTGGCACTGGTGCCTGCTTGCGTCTGGGAGGAATCCTGCGCAATGCGGAATTTTAGGAGCCAGCCGGGCTCTCCAGGCCAGAGGCCCTCGAATACAAACGCCAGCATTTTTCCCTGGGAAAAAAAATTCACATACCCTGGTTCTTGGTGTCAGTTTGCAGGAGGTACTTGGCACTCTCAAACCAGCATGACTTGGCACTGGTGCCAGCTTGAGTCTGGGAGGAATCCTGCGCAATGCCCAAATTTAGGAGCCAGCCGGCTGCTTCGAGCCTAAGGCCCGGGAACACAAACGCCGGCCCTTTTCCCTGGGAAACAAAAGGCACCAAGCCTGGTTCTTGGTGTCAGTTTGCAGGAGGTACTTGGCACTCTCCAACCAGCATGACTTGGCACTGGTGCCTGCTTGCGTCTGGGAGGAATCCTGCGCAATGCGGAATTTTAGGAGCCAGCCGGGCTCTCCAGGCCAGAGGCCCTCGAATACAAACGCCAGCATTTTTCCCTGGGAAAAAAAATTCACATACCCTGGTTCTTGGTGTCAGTTTGCAGGAGGTACTTGGCACTCTCCAACCAGCATGACTTGGCACCGGTGCCAGCTTGAGTCTGGGAGGAATCCTGCGCAATGCGGAATTTTAGGAGCCAGCCGGCTGCTTCGAGCCTAAGGCCCGGGAACACAAACGCCGGCCCTTTTCCCTGGGAAAGAAAATTCACATACCCTGGTTCTTGGTGTCAGTTTGCAGGAGGTCCTTGGCACTCTCAAACCAGCATGACTTGGCACTGGTGCCAGCTTGAGTCTGGGAGGAATCCTGCGCAATGCGGAATTTTAGGAGCCAGCCGGCTGCTTCGAGCCAAAGTCCCGGGCACACAAACGCCGGCCCTTTTCCCTTTGAAACAAAATTCACATACCCTGGTTCTTGGTGTCAGTTTGCAGGAGGTACTTGGCACTCTCAAACCAGCATGACTTGGCACTGGTGCCAGCTTGAGTCTGGGAGGAATCCTGCGCAATGCCCAAATTTAGGAGCCAGCCGGCTGCTTCGAGCCTAAGGCCCTGGAACACAAACGCCAGCCTTTTTCCCTGGGAAAAAAAATTCACATACCCTGGTTCTTGGTGTCAGTTTGCAGGAGGTACTTGGCACTCTCAAACCAGCATGACTTGGCACCGGTGCCGGCTTGCGTCTGGGAGAAATGCTGCGCAATGCCCAAATTTAGGAGCCAGCCGGCTGCTTCGAGCCTAAGGCCCGGGAACACAAACGCCAGCCCTTTTCCCTTTGAAACAAAAGGCACCAAGCCTGGTTCTTGGTGTCAGTTTGCAGGAGGTACTTGGCACTCTCCAACCAGCATGACTTGGCACTGGTGCCAGCTTGAGTCTGGGAGGAATCCTGCGCAATGCGGAAATTTTAGGAGCCAGCCGGACCCTCCAGGCCAGAGGCCCTGGAACACAAACGCTGGCCTTTTTCCCTGGGAAAAAAAATTCACATACCCTGGTTCTTGGTGTCAGTTTGCAGGAGGTACTTGGCACTCTCAAACCAGCATGACTTGGCACTGGTGCCAGCTTGCGTCTGGGAGGAATCCTGCGCAATGCGGAAATTTTAGGAGCCAGCCGGGCCCTCCAGGCCAGAGGCCCTGGAACACAAACGACAGCCTTTTTCCCTGGGAAAAAAAATTTCACATACCCTGGTTCTTGGTGTCAGTTTGCAGGAGGTACTTGGCACTCTCAAACCAGCATGACTTGGCACTGGTGCCAGCTTGCGTCTGGGAGGAATCCTGCGCAATGCGGAATTTAGGAGCCAGCCGCCTGCTTCGAGCCTAAGGCCCTGGAACACAAACGCCGGCCCTTTTCCCTGGGAAACAAAAGGCACCAAGCCTGGTTCTTGGTGTCAGTTTGCAGGAGGTACTTGGCACTCTCAAACCAGCATGACTTGGCACTGGTGCCAGCTTGAGTCTGGGAGGAGTCCTGCGCAATGCCCAAATTTAGGAGCCAGCCGCCTGCTTCGAGCCGAAGTCCCGGGAACACAAACGCCGGCCCTTTTCCCTGGGAAACAAAAGGCACCAAGCCTAGTTCTTGGTGTCAGTTTGCAGGAGGTACTTGGCACTCTCAAACCAGCATGACTTGGCACTGGTGCCGGCTTGCGTCTGGGAGAAATGCTGCGCAATGCCCAAATTTAGGAGCCAGCCGGCTGCTTCGAGCCTAAGGCCCGGGAACACAAACGCCGGCCCTTTTCCCTGGGAAACAAAAGGCACCAAGCCTGGTTCTTGGTGTCAGTTTGCAGGAGGTACTTGGCACTCTCCAACCAGCATGACTTGGCACTGGTGCCAGCTTGAGTCTGGGAGGAATCCTGCGCAATGCGGAATTTTAAGAGCCAGCCGGACACTCCAGGCCACAGGCCCTGGAATACAAACGCCGGCCCTTTTCACTGGGAAAGAAAATTCACATACCCTGGTTCTTGGTGTCAGTTTGCAGGAGGTCCTTGGCACTCTCAAACCAGCATGACTTGGCACTGGTGCCAGCTTGAGTCTGGGAGGAATCCTGCGCAATGCCCAAATTTAGGAGCCAGCCGGCTGCTTCGAGCCTAAGTCCTGGAACACAAACGCGAGCCCTTTTCCCTGGGAAACAAAAGGCACCAAGCCTGGTTCTTGGTGTCAGTTTGCAGGAGGTACTTGGCACTCTCCAACCAGCATGACTTGGCACTGGTGCCTGCTTGCGTCTGGGAGGAATCCTGCGCAATGCGGAAATTTTAGGAGCCAGCCGGGCTCTCCAGGCCAGAGGCCCTCGAATACAAACGCCAGCATTTTTCCCTGGGAAAAAAAATTCACATACCCTGGTTCTTGGTGTCAGTTTGCAGGAGGTACTTGGCACTCTCCAACCAGCATGACTTGGCACCGGTGCCAGCTTGAGTCTGGGAGGAATCCTGCGCAATGCGGAATTTTAGGAGCCAGCCGGCTGCTTCGAGCCTAAGGCCCGGGAACACAAACGCCGGCCCTTTTCCCTGGGAAAGAAAATTCACATACCCTGGTTCTTGGTGTCAGTTTGCAGGAGGTCCTTGGCACTCTCAAACCAGCATGACTTGGCACTGGTGCCAGCTTGAGTCTGGGAGGAATCCTGCGCAATGCCCAAATTTAGGAGCCAGCCGGCTGCTTCGAGCCTAAGTCCTGGAACACAAACGCGAGCCCTTTTCCCTGGGAAACAAAAGGCACCAAGCCTGGTTCTTGGTGTCAGTTTGCAGGAGGTACTTGGCACTCTCCAACCAGCATGACTTGGCACTGGTGCCTGCTTGCGTCTGGGAGGAATCCTGCGCAATGCGGAATTTTAGGAGCCAGCCGGGCTCTTCAGGCCAGAGGCCCTGGAACACAAACGCCAGCATTTTTCCCTGGGAAAAAAAATTCACATACCCTGGTTCTTGGTGTCAGTTTGCAGGAGGTACTTGGCACTCTCCAACCAGCATGACTTGGCACCGGTGCCAGCTTGAGTCTGGGAGGAATCCTGCGCAATGCGGAATTTTAGGAGCCAGCCGGCTGCTTCGAGCCTAAGGCCCGGGAACACAAACGCCGGCCCTTTTCCCTTTGAAACAAAATTCACATACCCTGGTTCTTGGTGTCAGTTTGCAGGAGGTACTTGGCACTCTCCAACCAGCATGACTTGGCACTGGTGCCAGCTTGAGTCTGGGAGGAATCCTGCGCAATGCGGAATTTTAGGAGCCAGCCGGACTCTCCAGGCCAGAGGCCCTGGAACACAAACGCCGGCCCTTTTCCCTGGGAAACAAAAGGCACCAAGCCTGGTTCTTGGTGTCAGTTTGCAGGAGGTACTTGGCACTCTCAAACCAGCATGACTTGGCACTGGTGCCAGCTTGAGTCTGGGAGGAGTCCTGCGCAATGCCCAAATTTAGGAGCCAGCCGCCTGCTTCGAGCCGAAGTCCCGGGAACACAAACGCCGGCCCTTTTCCCTGGGAAACTAAAGGCACCAAGCCTAGTTCTTGGTGTCAGTTTGCAGGAGGTACTTGGCACTCTCAAACCAGCATGACTTGGCACTGGTGCCGGCTTGCGTCTGGGAGAAATGCTGCGCAATGCCCAAATTTAGGAGCCAGCCGGCTGCTTCGAGCCTAAGGCCCGGGAACACAAACGCCGGCCCTTTTCCCTGGGAAACAAAAGGCACCAAGCCTGGTTCTTGGTGTCAGTTTGCAGGAGGTACTTGGCACTCTCAAACCAGCATGACTTGGCACTGGTGCCAGCTTGAGTCTGGGAGGAATCCTGTGCAATGCGGAATTTTAAGAGCCAGCCGGACACTCCAGGCCACAGGCCCTGGAATACAAACGCCGGCCCTTTTCCCTGGGAAAGAAAATTCACATACCCTGGTTCTTGGTGTCAGTTTGCAGGAGGTCCTTGGCACTCTCAAACCAGCATGACTTGGCACTGGTGCCAGCTTGAGTCTGGGAGGAATCCTGCGCAATGCCCAAATTTAGGAGCCAGCCGGCTGCTTCGAGCCTAAGTCCTGGAACACAAACGCGAGCCCTTTTCCCTGGGAAACAAAAGGCACCAAGCCTGGTTCTTGGTGTCAGTTTGCAGGAGGTACTTGGCACTCTCAAACCAGCATGACTTGGCACTGGTGCCAGCTTGAGTCTGGGAGGAATCCTGCGCAATGCGGAATTTTAGGAGCCAGCCGGCTGCTTCGAGCCTAAGGCCCTCGAACACAAACGCTGGCCCTTTTCCCTGGGAAAAAAAAGGCACCAAGCCTGGTTCTTGGTGTCAGTTTGCAGGAGGTACTTGGCACTCTCCAACCAGCATGACTTGGCACTGGTGCCTGCTTGCGTCTGGGAGGAATCCTGCGCAATGCGGAATTTTAGGAGCCAGCCGGGCTCTCCAGGCCAGAGGCCCTCGAATACAAACGCCAGCATTTTTCCCTGGGAAAAAAAATTCACATACCCTGGTTCTTGGTGTCAGTTTGCAGGAGGTACTTGGCACTCTCAAACCAGCATGACTTGGCACTGGTGCCAGCTTGAGTCTGGGAGGAATCCTGCGCAATGCCCAAATTTAGGAGCCAGCCGGCTGCTTCGAGCCTAAGGCCCGGGAACACAAACGCCGGCCCTTTTCCCTGGGAAACAAAAGGCACCAAGCCTGGTTCTTGGTGTCAGTTTGCAGGAGGTACTTGGCACTCTCAAACCAGCATGACTTGGCACTGGTGCCAGCTTGAGTCTGGGAGGAATCCTGCGCAATGCGGAATTTTAAGAGCCAGCCGGACACTCCAGGCCACAGGCCCTGGAATACAAACGCCGGCCCTTTTCCCTGGGAAAGAAAATTCACATACCCTGGTTCTTGGTGTCAGTTTGCAGGAGGTCCTTGGCACTCTCAAACCAGCATGACTTGGCACTGGTGCCAGCTTGAGTCTGGGAGGAATCCTGCGCAATGCCCAAATTTAGGAGCCAGCCGGCTGCTTCGAGCCTAAGTCCTGGAACACAAACGCGAGCCCTTTTCCCTGGGAAACAAAAGGCACCAAGCCTGGTTCTTGGTGTCAGTTTGCAGGAGGTACTTGGCACTCTCAAACCAGCATGACTTGGCACTGGTGCCAGCTTGAGTCTGGGAGGAATCCTGCGCAATGCGGAATTTTAGGAGCCAGCCAGCTGCTTCGAGCCTAAGGCCCTCGAACACAAACGCTGGCCCTTTTCCCTGGGAAAAAAAAGGCACCAAGCCTGGTTCTTGGTGTCAGTTTGCAGGAGGTACTTGGCACTCTCCAACCAGCATGACTTGGCACTGGTGCCTGCTTGCGTCTGGGAGGAATCCTGCGCAATGCGGAATTTTAGGAGCCAGCCGGGCTCTCCAGGCCAGAGGCCCTCGAATACAAACGCCAGCATTTTTCCCTGGGAAAAAAAATTCACATACCCTGGTTCTTGGTGTCAGTTTGCAGGAGGTACTTGGCACTCTCAAACCAGCATGACTTGGCACTGGTGCCAGCTTGAGTCTGGGAGGAATCCTGCGCAATGCCCAAATTTAGGAGCCAGCCGGCTGCTTCGAGCCAAAGTCCCGGGAACACAAACGCCAGCCTTTTTCCCTGGGAAAAAAAATTCACCAAGCCTGGTTCTTGGTGTCAGTTTGCAGGAGGTACTTGGCACTCTCCAACCAGCATGACTTGGCACTGGTGCCAGCTTGCGTCTGGGAGGAATCCTGCGCAATGCGGAATTTTCGGAGCCAGCCGGCTGCTTCGAGCCTAAGGCCCTGGAACACAAACGCCAGCCCTTTTCCCTTTGAAACAAAAGGCACCAAGCCTGGTTCTTGGTGTCAGTTTGCAGGAGGTACTTGGCACTCTCCAACCAGCATGACTTGGCACTGGTGCCAGCTTGAGTCTGGGAGGAGTCCTGCGCAATGCCCAAATTTAGGAGCCAGCCGCCTGCTTCGAGCCGAAGTCCCGGGAACACAAACGCCGGCCCTTTTCCCTGGGAAACAAAAGGCACCAAGCCTGGTTCTTGGTGTCAGTTTGCAGGAGGTACTTGGCACTCTCAAACCAGCATGACTTGGCACTGGTGCCAGCTTGCGTCTGGGAGAAATGCTGCGCAATGCGGAATTTTAGGAGCCAGCCGGCTGCTTCGAGCCTAAGGCCCGGGAACACAAACGCTGGACTTTTTCCCTTTGAAACAAAATTCACATACCCTGGTTCTTGGTGTCAGTTTGCAGGAGGTACTTGGCACTCTCAAACCAGCATGACTTGGCACTGGTGCCAGCTTGAGTCTGGGAGGAATCCTGCGCAATGCGGAAATTTTAGGAGCCAGCCGGACCCTCCAGGCCAGAGGCCCTGGAACACAAACGACAGCCTTTTTCCCTGGGAAAAAAAATTCACATACCCTGGTTCTTGGTGTCAGTTTGCAGGAGGTACTTGGCACTCTCCAACCAGCATGACTTGGCACTGGTGCCAGCTTGCGTCTGGCAGGAATCCTACGCAATGCGGAATTTGAGGAGCCAGCCGGCTGCTTCGAGCCTAAGTCCTGGGAACACAAACGCTGGCCCTTTTCCCTGGGAAAAAAAAGGCACCAAGCCTGGTTCTTGGTGTCAGTTTGCAGGAGGTACTTGGCACTCTCCAACCAGCATGACTTGGCACTGGTGCCAGCTTGAGTCTGGGAGGAATCCTGCGCAATGCGGAATTTTAGGAGCCAGCCGGGCTCTCCAGGCCAGAGGCCCTCGAATACAAACGCCAGCATTTTTCCCTGGGAAAAAAAATTCACATACCCTGGTTCTTGGTGTCAGTTTGCAGGAGGTACTTGGCACTCTCAAACCAGCATGACTTGGCACTGGTGCCAGCTTGAGTCTGGGAGGAATCCTGCGCAATGCGGAATTTTAGGAGCCAGCCGGCTGCTTCGAGCCTAAGGCCCGGGAACACAAACGCCGGCCCTTTTCCCTTTGAAACAAAATTCACATACCCTGGTTCTTGGTGTCAGTTTGCAGGAGGTACTTGGCACTCTCCAACCAGCATGACTTGGCACTGGTGCCAGCTTGAGTCTGGGAGGAATCCTGCGCAATGCGGAATTTTAGGAGCCAGCCGGACTCTCCAGGCCAGAGGCCCTGGAACACAAACGCCGGCCCTTTTCCCTGGGAAACAAAAGGCACCAAGCCTGGTTCTTGGTGTCAGTTTGCAGGAGGTACTTGGCACTCTCAAACCAGCATGACTTGGCACTGGTGCCAGCTTGCGTCTGGGAGGAATCCTGCGCAATGCGGAATTTTAGGAGCCAGCCGGGCTCTCCAGGCCACAGGCCCTCGAACACAAATGCTGGCCTTTTTCCCTGGGAAAAAAATTTCACATACCCTGGTTCTTGGTGTCAGTTTGCAGGAGGTACTTGGCACTCTCAAACCAGCATGACTTGGCACTGGTGCCAGCTTGAGTCTGGGAGGAATCCTGCGCAATGCGGAATTTTAAGAGCCAGCCGGACACTCCAGGCCACAGGCCCTGGAATACAAACGCCGGCCCTTTTCCCTGGGAAGAAAAATTCACATACCCTGGTTCTTGGTGTCAGTTTGCAGGAGGTCCTTGGCACTCTCAAACCAGCATGACTTGGCACTGGTGCCAGCTTGAGTCTGGGAGGAATCCTGCGCAATGCCCAAATTTAGGAGCCAGCCGGCTGCTTCGAGCCTAAGTCCTGGAACACAAACGCGAGCCCTTTTCCCTGGGAAACAAAAGGCACCAAGCCTGGTTCTTGGTGTCAGTTTGCAGGAGGTACTTGGCACTCTCAAACCAGCATGACTTGGCACTGGTGCCAGCTTGAGTCTGGGAGGAATCCTGCGCAATGCGGAATTTTAGGAGCCAGCCAGCTGCTTCGAGCCTAAGGCCCTCGAACACAAACGCTGGCCCTTTTCCCTGGGAAAAAAAAGGCACCAAGCCTGGTTCTTGGTGTCAGTTTGCAGGAGGTACTTGGCACTCTCCAACCAGCATGACTTGGCACTGGTGCCTGCTTGCGTCTGGGAGGAATCCTGCGCAATGCGGAATTTTAGGAGCCAGCCGGGCTCTCCAGGCCAGAGGCCCTCGAATACAAACGCCAGCATTTTTCCCTGGGAAAAAAAATTCACATACCCTGGTTCTTGGTGTCAGTTTGCAGGAGGTACTTGGCACTCTCAAACCAGCATGACTTGGCACTGGTGCCAGCTTGAGTCTGGGAGGAATCCTGCGCAATGCCCAAATTTAGGAGCCAGCCGGCTGCTTCGAGCCAAAGTCCCGGGAACACAAACGCCAGCCTTTTTCCCTGGGAAAAAAAATTCACCAAGCCTGGTTCTTGGTGTCAGTTTGCAGGAGGTACTTGGCACTCTCCAACCAGCATGACTTGGCACCGGTGCCAGCTTGCGTCTGGGAGGAATCCTGCGCAATGCGGAATTTTAGGAGCCACCGGGCTGCTTTGAGCCTAAGGCCCTGGAACACAAACGCCGGCCCTTTTCCCTTTGAAACAAAAGGCACCAAGCCTGGTTCTTGGTGTCAGTTTGCAGGAGGTACTTGGCACTCTCAAACCAGCATGACTTGGCACTGGTGCCAGCTTGCGTCTGGGAGGAATCCTGCGCAATGCGGAATTTTCGGAGCCAGCCGGCTGCTTCGAGCCTAAGGCCCTGGAACACAAACGCCAGCCCTTTTCCCTTTGAAACAAAAGGCACCAAGCCTGGTTCTTGGTGTCAGTTTGCAGGAGGTACTTGGCACTCTCCAACCAGCATGACTTGGCACTGGTGCCAGCTTGAGTCTGGGAGGAGTCCTGCGCAATGCCCAAATTTAGGAGCCAGCCGCCTGCTTCGAGCCGAAGTCCCGGGAACACAAACGCCGGCCCTTTTCCCTGGGAAACAAAAGGCACCAAGCCTGGTTCTTGGTGTCAGTTTGCAGGAGGTACTTGGCACTCTCAAACCAGCATGACTTGGCACTGGTGCCAGCTTGCGTCTGGGAGAAATGCTGCGCAATGCGGAATTTTAGGAGCCAGCCGGCTGCTTCGAGCCTAAGGCCCGGGAACACAAACGCTGGACTTTTTCCCTTTGAAACAAAATTCACATACCCTGGTTCTTGGTGTCAGTTTGCAGGAGGTACTTGGCACTCTCAAACCAGCATGACTTGGCACTGGTGCCAGCTTGAGTCTGGGAGGAATCCTGCGCAATGCGGAAATTTTAGGAGCCAGCCGGACCCTCCAGGCCAGAGGCCCTGGAACACAAACGACAGCCTTTTTCCCTGGGAAAAAAAATTCACATACCCTGGTTCTTGGTGTCAGTTTGCAGGAGGTACTTGGCACTCTCCAACCAGCATGACTTGGCACTGGTGCCAGCTTGCGTCTGGCAGGAATCCTACGCAATGCGGAATTTGAGGAGCCAGCCGGCTGCTTCGAGCCTAAGTCCTGGGAACACAAACGCTGGCCCTTTTCCCTGGGAAAAAAAAGGCACCAAGCCTGGTTCTTGGAGTCAGTTTGCAGGAGGTACTTGGCACTCTCCAACCAGCATGACTTGGCACTGGTGCCAGCTTGAGTCTGGGAGGAATCCTGCGCAATGCGGAATTTTAGGAGCCAGCCGGGCTCTCCAGGCCAGAGGCCCTCGAATACAAACGCCAGCATTTTTCCCTGGGAAAAAAAATTCACATACCCTGGTTCTTGGTGTCAGTTTGCAGGAGGTACTTGGCACTCTCAAACCAGCATGACTTGGCACTGGTGCCAGCTTGAGTCTGGGAGGAATCCTGCGCAATGCGGAATTTTAGGAGCCAGCCGGCTGCTTCGAGCCTAAGGCCCGGGAACACAAACGCCGGCCCTTTTCCCTTTGAAACAAAATTCACATACCCTGGTTCTTGGTGTCAGTTTGCAGGAGGTACTTGGCACTCTCCAACCAGCATGACTTGGCACTGGTGCCAGCTTGAGTCTGGGAGGAATCCTGCGCAATGCGGAATTTTAGGAGCCAGCCGGACTCTCCAGGCCAGAGGCCCTGGAACACAAACGCCGGCCCTTTTCCCTGGGAAACAAAATTCACAAAGCCTGGTTCTTGGTGTCAGTTTGCAGGAGGTACTTGGCACTCTCAAACCAGCATGACTTGGCACTGGTGCCAGCTTGCGTCTGGGAGGAATCCTGCGCAATGCGGAATTTTAGGAGCCAGCCGGCTGCTTCGAGCCTAAGGCCCGGGAACACAAACGCCGGCCCTTTTCCCTGGGAAACAAAAGGCACCAAGCCTGGTTCTTGGTGTCAGTTTGCAGGAGGTACTTGGCACTCTCAAACCAGCATGACTTGGCACTGGTGCCAGCTTGAGCCAGGGAGGAATCCTGCGCAATGCGAAATTTTAGGAGCCAGCCGGCTGCTTCGAGCCTAAGTCCCGGGAACACAAACCCTGGACTTTTTCCCTGGGAAAAAAAATTCACATACCCTGGTTCTTGGAGTCAGTTTGCAGGAGGTACTTGGCACTCTCAAACCAGCATGACTTGGCACTGGTGCCAGCTTGAGTCTGGGAGGAATCCTGCGCAATGCGGAATTTTAAGAGCCAGCCGGACACTCCAGGCCACAGGCCCTGGAATACAAACGCCGGCCCTTTTCCCTGGGAAGAAAAATTCACCAAGCCTGGTTCTTGGTGTCAGTTTGCAGGAGGTACTTGGCACTCTCCAACCAGCATGACTTGGCACTGGTGCCAGCTTGCGTCTGGGAGGAATCCTGCGCAATGCCCAAATTTAGGAGCCAGCCGGCTGCTTCGAGCCTAAGTCCTGAACACAAACGCGAGCCCTTTTCCCTGGGAAACAAAAGGCACCAAGCCTGGTTCTTGGTGTCAGTTTGCAGGAGGTACTTGGCACTCTCAAACCAGCATGACTTGGCACTGGTGCCAGCTTGCGTCTGGGAGGAATCCTGCGCAATGCGGAATTTTAGGAGCCAGCCGGCTGCTTCGAGCCAAAGTCCCGGGAACACAAACGCTGGCCCTTTTCCCTGGGAAAAAAAAGGCACCAAGCCTGGTTCTTGGTGTCAGTTTGCAGGAGGTACTTGGCACTCTCCAACCAGCATGACTTGGCACTGGTGCCTGCTTGCGTCTGGGAGGAATCCTGCGCAATGCGGAATTTTAGGAGCCAGCCGGGCTCTCCAGGCCAGAGGCCCTCGAATACAAACGCCAGCATTTTTCCCTGGGAAAAAAAATTCACATACCCTGGTTCTTGGTGTCAGTTTGCAGGAGGTACTTGGCACTCTCAAACCAGCATGACTTGGCACTGGTGCCAGCTTGAGTCTGGGAGGAATCCTGCGCAATGCGGAATTTTAGGAGCCAGCCGGCTGCTTCGAGCCAAAGTCCCGGGAACACAAACGCTGGCCCTTTTCCCTTTGAAACAAAATTCACATACCCTGGTTCTTGGTGTCAGTTTGCAGGAGGTACTTGGCACTCTCCAACCAGCATGACTTGGCACTGGTGCCTGCTTGCGTCTGGGAGGAATCCTGCGCAATGCGGAATTTTAGGAGCCAGCCGGGCTCTCCAGGCCAGAGGCCCTCGAATACAAACGCCAGCATTTTTCCCTGGGAAAAAAAATTCACATACCCTGGTTCTTGGTGTCAGTTTGCAGGAGGTACTTGGCACTCTCAAACCAGCATGACTTGGCACTGGTGCCAGCTTGAGTCTGGGAGGAATCCTGCGCAATGCGGAATTTTAGGAGCCAGCCGGCTGCTTCGAGCCAAAGTCCCGGGAACACAAACGCCGGCCCTTTTCCCTTTGAAACAAAATTCACATACCCTGGTTCTTGGTGTCAGTTTGCAGGAGGTACTTGGCACTCTCCAACCAGCATGACTTGGCACCGGTGCCAGCTTGCGTCTGGGAGGAATCCTGCGCAATGCGGAATTTTAGGAGCCACCGGGCTGCTTTGAGCCTAAGGCCCTGGAACACAAACGCCGGCCCTTTTCCCTTTGAAACAAAAGGCACCAAGCCTGGTTCTTGGTGTCAGAGTGCCAAGTACCTCCTGCAAACTCAAACCAGCATGACTTGGCACTGGTGCCAGCTTGCGTCTGGGAGGAATCCTGCGCAATGCGGAATTTTCGGAGCCAGCCGGCTGCTTCGAGCCTAAGGCCCTGGAACACAAACGCCAGCCCTTTTCCCTTTGAAACAAAAGGCACCAAGCCTGCTTCTTGGTGTCAGTTTGCAGGAGGTACTTGGCACTCTCCAACCAGCATGACTTGGCACTGGTGCCAGCTTGAGTCTGGGAGGAGTCCTGCGCAATGCCCAAATTTAGGAGCCAGCCGCCTGCTTCGAGCCGAAGTCCCGGGAACACAAACGCCGGCCCTTTTCCCTGGGAAACAAAAGGCACCAAGCCTGGTTCTTGGTGTCAGTTTGCAGGAGGTACTTGGCACTCTCAAACCAGCATGACTTGGCACTGGTGCCAGCTAGCGTCTGGGAGAAATGCTGCGCAATGCGGAATTTTAGGAGCCAGCCGGCTGCTTCGAGCCTAAGTCCCGGGAACACAAACCCTGGACTTTTTCCCTGGGAAAAAATATTCACATACCCTGGTTCTTGGAGTCAGTTTGCAGGAGGTACTTGGCACTCTCAAACCAGCATGACTTGGCACTGGTGCCAGCTTGAGTCTGGGAGGAATCCTGCGCAATGCGGAATTTTAAGAGCCAGCCGGACACTCCAGGCCAGAGGCCCTGGAATACAAACGCCGGCCCTTTTCCCTGGGAAAGAAAAATTCACCAAGCCTGGTTCTTGGTGTCAGTTTGCAGGAGGTACTTGGCACTCTCCAACCAGCATGACTTGGCACTGGTGCCAGCTTGAGTCTGGGAGGAATCCTGCGCAATGCCCAAATTTAGGAGCCAGCCGGCTGCTTCGAGCCTAAGTCCTGGAACACAAAAGCGAGCCCTTTTCCCTGGGAAACAAAAGGCACCAAGCCTGGTTCTTGGTGTCAGTTTGCAGGAGGTACTTGGCACTCTCAAACCAGCATGACTTGGCACTGGTGCCAGCTTGCGTCTGGGAAGAATCCTGCGCAATGCGGAATTTTAGGAGCCAGCCGGCTGCTTCGAGCCAAAGTCCCGGGAACACAAACGCTGGCCCTTTTCCCTGGGAAAAAAAAGGCACCAAGCCTGGTTCTTGGTGTCAGTTTGCAGGAGGTACTTGGCACTCTCCAACCAGCATGACTTGGCACTGGTGCCTGCTTGCGTCTGGGAGGAATCCTGCGCAATGCGGAATTTTAGGAGCCAGCCGGGCTCTCCAGGCCAGAGGCCCTCGAATACAAACGCCAGCATTTTTCCCTGGGAAAAAAAATTCACATACCCTGGTTCTTGGTGTCAGTTTGCAGGAGGTACTTGGCACTCTCCAACCAGCATGACTTGGCACTGGTGCCAGCTTGAGTCTGGGAGGAATCCTGCGCAATGCGGAATTTTAGGAGCCAGCCGGCTGCTTCGAGCCAAAGTCCCGGGAACACAAACGCCGGCCCTTTTCCCTTTGACACCAAGAACCAGGCTTGGTGCCTTTTGTTTCAATGGGAAAAAGGCCGGCGTTTGTGTTCCAGGGCCTTAGGCTCGAAGCAGCCGGCTGGCTCCTAAAATTCCGCATTGCGCAGGATTCCTCCCAGACTCAAGCTGAAACCAGTGCCAAGTCATGCTGGTTTGAGAGTGCCAAGTACCTCCTGCAAACTGACACAAAGAACCATGGTATGTGAATTTTGTTTCCCAGGGAAAAGGGCTGTTGTTTGTGTTCCAGGGCCTCTAGCCTGGAGAGTCCGGCTGGCTCCTCAAATTCCGCATTGGGCAGGATTCCTCCCAGACGCAAGCTGGCACCAGTGCCAAGTCATGCTGGTTTGAGAGTGCCAAGTACCTCCTGCAAACTGACACCAAGAACCAGGCTTGGTGCCTTTTGTTTCAGAGTGCCAAGTACCTCCTGCAAACTCAAACCAGCATGACTTGGCACTGGTGCCAGCTTGCGTCTGGGAGGAATCCTGCGCAATGCGGAATTTTCGGAGCCAGCCGGCTGCTTCGAGCCTAAGGCCCTGGAACACAAACGCCAGCCCTTTTCCCTTTGAAACAAAAGGCACCAAGCCTGCTTCTTGGTGTCAGTTTGCAGGAGGTACTTGGCACTCTCCAACCAGCATGACTTGGCACTGGTGCCAGCTTGAGTCTGGGAGGAGTCCTGCGCAATGCCCAAATTTAGGAGCCAGCCGCCTGCTTCGAGCCGAAGTCCCGGGAACACAAACGCCGGCCCTTTTCCCTGGGAAACAAAAGGCACCAAGCCTGGTTCTTGGTGTCAGTTTGCAGGAGGTACTTGGCACTCTCAAACCAGCATGACTTGGCACTGGTGCCAGCTTGCGTCTGGGAGAAATGCTGCGCAATGCGGAATTTTAGGAGCCAGCCGGCTGCTTCGAGCCTAAGGCCCGGGAACACAAACGCTGGACTTTTTCCCTTTGAAACAAAATTCACATACCCTGGTTCTTGGTGTCAGTTTGCAGGAGGTACTTGGCACTCTCAAACCAGCATGACTTGGCACTGGTGCCAGCTTGCGTCTGGGAGGAATCCTGCGCAATGCGGAAATTTTAGGAGCCAGCCGGACCCTCCAGGCCAGAGGCCCTGGAACACAAACGCCAGCCTTTTTCCCTGGGAAAAAAAATTCACATACCCTGGTTCTTGGTGTCAGTTTGCAGGAGGTACTTGGCACTCTCAAACCAGCATGACTTGGCACTGGTGCCAGCTTGCGTCTGGGAGAAATGCTGCGCAATGCGAAATTTTAGGAGCCAGCCGGCTGCTTCGAGCCTAAGGCCCTGGAACACAAACGCCAGCCTTTTTCCCTGGGAAAAAAAATTCACATACCCTGGTTCTTGGTGTCAGTTTGCAGGAGGTACTTGGCACTCTCCAACCAGCATGACTTGGCACCGGTGCCAGCTTGCGTCTGGGAGGAATCCTGCGCAATGCGGAATTTTAGGAGCCAGCCGGCTGCTTCGAGCCTAAGGCCCGGGAACACAAACGCCGGCCCTTTTCCCTGGGAAACAAAAGGCACCAAGCCTGGTTCTTGGTGTCAGTTTGCAGGAGGTACTTGGCACTCTCAAACCAGCATGACTTGGCACTGGTGCCAGCTTGCGTCTGGGAGGAATCCTGCGCAATGCGGAATTTTAGGAGCCAGCCGGCTGCTTCAAGCCTAAGTCCCGGGAACACAAACGCTGGACTTTTTCCCTTTGAAACAAAATTTCACGTACCCTGGTTCTTGGAGTCAGTTTGCAGGAGGTACTTGGCACTCTCAAACCAGCATGACTTGGCACTGGTGCCAGCTTGAGTCTGGGAGGAATCCTGCGCAATGCGGAATTTTAAGAGCCAGCTGGCTGCTTCGAGCCTAAGGCCCTGGAACACAAACGCCGGCCCTTTTCCCTGGGAAACAAAAGGCACCAAGCCTGGTTCTTGGTGTCAGTTTGCAGGAGGTACTTGGCACTCTCCAACCAGCATGACTTGGCACTGGTGCCAGCTTGAGTCTGGGAGGAATCCTGCGCAATGCCCAAATTTATGAGCCAGCCGGCTGCTTCGAGCCTAAGTCCTGGAACACAAACGCGAGCCCTTTTCCCTGGGAAAAAAAAGGCACCAAGCCTGGTTCTTGGTGTCAGTTTGCAGGAGGTACTTGGCACTCTCAAACCAGCATGACTTGGCACTGGTGCCAGCTTGAGTCTGGGAGGAATCCTGCGCAATGCGGAATTTTAGGAGCCAGCCGGCTGCTTCGAGCCAAAGTCCCGGGAACACAAACGCCGGCCCTTTTCCCTTTGAAACAAAATTCACATACCCTGGTTCTTGGTGTCAGTTTGCAGGAGGTACTTGGCACTCTCCAACCAGCATGACTTGGCACTGGTGCCAGCTTGAGTCTGGGAGGAATCCTGCGCAATGCGGAAATTTGAGGAGCCAGCCGGCTGCTTCGAGCCTAAGGCCCTGGAACACAAACGCTGGCCTTTTTCCCTGGGAAACAAAATTCACATACCCTGGTTCTTGGTGTCAGTTTGCAGGAGGTACTTGGCACTCTCAAACCAGCATGACTTGGCACTGGTGCCAGCTTGCGTCTGGGAGGAATCCTGCGCAATGCGGAATTTTAGGAGCCAGCCGGACTCTCCAGGCCAGAGGCCCTGGAACACAAACGCCGGCCCTTTTCCCTGGGAAACAAAAGGCACCAAGCCTGGTTCTTGGTGTCAGTTTGCAGGAGGTACTTGGCACTCTCCAACCAGCATGACTTGGCACTGGTGCCAGCTTGAGTCTGGGAGGAATCCTGCGCAATGCGGAATTTTAGGAGCCAGCCGGCTGCTTCGAGCCTAAGGCCCTGGAACACAAACGCCGGCCCTTTTCCCTGGGAAACAAAAGGCACCAAGCCTGGTTCTTGGTGTCAGTTTGCAGGAGGTACTTGGCACTCTCAAACCAGCATGACTTAGCACTGGTGCCAGCTTGCGTCTGGGAGGAATCCTGCGCAATGCGGATATTTTAGGAGCCAGCCGGCTGCTTCGAGCCAAAGTCCCGGGAACACAAACGCTGGCCCTTTTCCCTGGGAAAAAAAAGGCACCAAGCCTGGTTCTTGGTGTCAGTTTGCAGGAGGTACTTGGCACTCTCCAACCAGCATGACTTGGCACTGTTGCCAGCTTGCGTCTGGGAGGAATCCTGCGCAATGCGGAAATTTTAGGAGCCAGCCGGACCCTCCAGGCCAGAGGCCCTGGAACACAAACGCCAGCCTTTTTCCCTGGGAAAAAAAATTCACATACCCTGGTTCTTGGTGTCAGTTTGCAGGAGGTACTTGGCACTCTCAAACCAGCATGACTTGGCACTGGTGCCAGCTTGCGTCTGGGAGGAATCCTGCGCAATGCGGAAATTTTAGGAGCCAGCCGGCTGCTTCGAGCCTAAGGCCCTCGAACACAAACACCAGACTTTTTCCCTAGGAAAAAAATTTCACATACCCTGGTTCTTGGTGTCAGTTTGCAGGAGGTACTTGGCACTCTCAAACCAGCATGACTTGGCACTGGTGCCAGCTTGCGTCTGGGAGGAATCCTGCGCAATGCCCAAATTTAGGAGCCAGCCGGCTGCTTCGAGCCTCAGGCCCTGGAACACAAACGCGAGCCCTTTTCCCTGGGAAACAAAAGGCACCAAGCCTGGTTCTTGGTGTCAGTTTGCAAGAGGTACTTGGCACTCTCAAACCAGCATGACTTGGCACTGGTGCCAGCTTGCGTCTGGGAGGAATCCTGCGCAATGCCCAAATTTAGGAGCCACCCGGCTGCTTCGAGCCTAAGGCCCTGGAACACAAACGCCGGCCCTTTTCCCTGGGAAACAAAAGGCACCAAGCCTGGTTCTTGGTGTCAGTTTGCAGGAGGTACTTGGCACTCTCAAACCAGCATGACTTGGCACTGGTGCCAGCTTGCGTCTGGGAGAAATGCTGCGCAATGCGGAATTTTAGGAGCCAGCCGGCTGCTTCGAGCCTAAGGCCCGGGAACACAAACGCTGGACTTTTTCCCTTTGAAACAAAATTCACATACCCTGGTTCTTGGTGTCAGTTTGCAGGAGGTACTTGGCACTCTCAAACCAGCATGACTTGGCACTGGTGCCAGCTTGCGTCTGGGAGGAATCCTGCGCAATGCGGAAATTTTAGGAGCCAGCCGGACCCTCCAGGCCAGAGGCCCTGGAACACAAACGCCAGCCTTTTTCCCTGGGAAAAAAAATTCACATACCCTGGTTCTTGGTGTCAGTTTGCAGGAGGTACTTGGCACTCTCAAACCAGCATGACTTGGCACTGGTGCCAGCTTGCGTCTGGGAGAAATGCTGCGCAATGCGAAATTTTAGGAGCCAGCCGGCTGCTTCGAGCCTAAGGCCCTGGAACACAAACGCCAGCCTTTTTCCCTGGGAAAAAAAATTCACATACCCTGGTTCTTGGTGTCAGTTTGCAGGAGGTACTTGGCACTCTCCAACCAGCATGACTTGGCACCGGTGCCAGCTTGCGTCTGGGAGGAATCCTGCGCAATGCGGAATTTTAGGAGCCAGCCGGCTGCTTCGAGCCTAAGGCCCGGGAACACAAACGCCGGCCCTTTTCCCTGGGAAACAAAAGGCACCAAGCCTGGTTCTTGGTGTCAGTTTGCAGGAGGTACTTGGCACTCTCAAACCAGCATGACTTGGCACTGGTGCCAGCTTGCGTCTGGGAGGAATCCTGCGCAATGCGGAATTTTAGGAGCCAGCCGGCTGCTTCGAGCCTAAGTCCCGGGAACACAAACGCTGGACTTTTTCCCTTTGAAACAAAATTTCACGTACCCTGGTTCTTGGAGTCAGTTTGCAGGAGGTACTTGGCACTCTCAAACCAGCATGACTTGGCACTGGTGCCAGCATGCGTCTGGGAGAAATGCTGCGCAATGCGGAATTTTAGGAGCCAGCCGGACTCTCCAGGCCAGAGGCCCTGGAACACAAACGCCGGCCCTTTTCCCTGGGAAACAAAAGGCACCAAGCCTGGTTCTTGGTGTCAGTTTGCAGGAGGTACTTGGCACTCTCCAACCAGCATGACTTGGCACTGGTGCCAGCTTGAGTCTGGGAGGAATCCTGCGCAATGCGGAATTTTAGGAGCCAGCCGGCTGCTTCGAGCCTAAGGCCCTGGAACACAAACGCCGGCCCTTTTCCCTGGGAAACAAAAGGCACCAAGCCTGGTTCTTGGTGTCAGTTTGCAGGAGGTACTTGGCACTCTCAAACCAGCATGACTTAGCACTGGTGCCAGCTTGCGTCTGGGAGGAATCCTGCGCAATGCGGATATTTTAGGAGCCAGCCGGCTGCTTCGAGCCAAAGTCCCGGGAACACAAACGCTGGCCCTTTTCCCTGGGAAAAAAAAGGCACCAAGCCTGGTTCTTGGTGTCAGTTTGCAGGAGGTACTTGGCACTCTCCAACCAGCATGACTTGGCACTGTTGCCAGCTTGCGTCTGGGAGGAATCCTGCGCAATGCGGAAATTTTAGGAGCCAGCCGGACCCTCCAGGCCAGAGGCCCTGGAACACAAACGCCAGCCTTTTTCCCTGGGAAAAAAAATTCACATACCCTGGTTCTTGGTGTCAGTTTGCAGGAGGTACTTGGCACTCTCAAACCAGCATGACTTGGCACTGGTGCCAGCTTGCGTCTGGGAGGAATCCTGCGCAATGCGGAAATTTTAGGAGCCAGCCGGGCCCTCCAGGCCAGAGGCCCTGGAACACAAACGACAGCCTTTTTCCCTGGGAAAAAAAATTTCACATACCCTGGTTCTTGGTGTCAGTTTGCAGGAGGTACTTGGCACTCTCAAACCAGCATGACTTGGCACTGGTGCCAGCTTGCGTCTGGGAGGAATCCGGCGCAATGCCCAAATTTAGGAGCCAGCCGGCTGCTTCGAGCCTAAGGCCCTCGAACACAAACGCCAGCCTTTTTCCCTAGGAAAAAAATTTCACATACCCTGGTTCTTGGTGTCAGTTTGCAGGAGGTACTTGGCACTCTCAAACCAGCATGACTTGGCACTGGTGCCAGCTTGCGTCTGGGAGGAATCCTGCGCAATGCCCAAATTTAGGAGCCAGCCGGCTGCTTCGAGCCTCAGGCCCTGGAACACAAACGCGAGCCCTTTTCCCTGGGAAACAAAAGGCACCAAGCCTGGTTCTTGGTGTCAGTTTGCAAGAGGTACTTGGCACTCTCAAACCAGCATGACTTGGCACTGGTGCCAGCTTGCGTCTGGGAGGAATCCTGCGCAATGCCCAAATTTAGGAGCCACCCGGCTGCTTCGAGCCTAAGGCCCTGGAACACAAACGCCGGCCCTTTTCCCTGGGAAACAAAAGGCACCAAGCCTGGTTCTTGGTGTCAGTTTGCAGGAGGTACTTGGCACTCTCAAACCAGCATGACTTGGCACTGGTGCCAGCTTGCGTCTGGGAGGAATCCTGCGCAATGCGGAATTTTAGGAGCCAGCCGGACTCTCCAGGCCAGAGGCCCTGGAACACAAACGCAGGCCCTTTTCCCTGGGAAACAAAAGGCACCAAGCCTGGTTCTTGGTGTCAGTTTGCAGGAGGTACTTGGCACTCTCCAACCAGCATGACTTGGCACTGGTGCCAGCTTGCGTCTGGGAGGAATGCTGCGCAATGCGGAATTTTATGAGCCAGCCGGACACTCCAGGCCAGAGGCCCTGGAATACAAACGCCGGCCCTTTTCCCTGGGAAAGAAAATTCACATACCCTGGTTCTTGGTCTCAGTTTGCAGGAGGTACTTGGCACTCTCCAACCAGCATGACTTGGCACTGGTGCCAGCTTGAGTCTGGGAGGAATCCTGCGCAATGCGGAAATTTAGGAGCCAGCCGGCTGCTTCGAGCCTAAGGCCCTGGAACACAAACGCCGGCCCTTTTCCCTGGGAAACAAAAGGCACCAAGCCTGGTTCTTGGTGTCAGTTTGCAGGAGGTACTTGGCACTCTCAAACCAGCATGACTTGGCACTGGTGCCAGCTTGCGTCTGGGAGGAATCCTGCGCAATGCGGAATTTTAGGAGCCAGCCGGGCTCTCCAGGCCACAGGCCCTCGAACACAAACGCCAGCCTTTTTCCCTGGGAAAAAAATTTCACATACCCTGGTTCTTGGTGTCAGTTTGCAGGAGGTACTTGGCACTCTCAAACCAGCATGACTTGGCACTGGTGCCAGCTTGCGTCTGGGAGGAATCCTGCGCAATGCGGAATTTTAGGAGCCAGCCGGGCTCTCCAGGCCACAGGCCCTCGAACACAAACGCCAGCCTTTTTCCCTGGGAAAAAAATTTCACATACCCTGGTTCTTGGTGTCAGTTTGCAGGAGGTACTTGGCACTCTCAAACCAGCATGACTTGGCACTGGTGCCAGCTTGCGTCTGGGAGGAATCCTGCGCAATGCGGAATTTTAGGAGCCAGCCGGGCTCTCCAGGCCACAGGTCCTCGAACACAAACGCCAGCCTTTTTCCCTGGGAAAAAAAATTCACATACCCTGGTTCTTGGTGTCAGTTTGCAGGAGGTACTTGGCACTCTCAAACCAGCATGACTTGGCACTGGTGCCAGCTTGAGTCTCTGAGGAATCCTGCGCAATGCGGAATTTTAGGAGGCCAGCCGGCTGCTTCAAGCCTAAGGCCCGGGAACACAAACGCGAGCCCTTTTCCCTGGGAAAAAAAATTCACATATCCTGGTTCTTGGTGTCAGTTTGCAGGAGGTCCTTGGCACTCTCAAACCAGCATGACTTGGCACTGGTGCCAGCTTGAGTCTGGGAGGAATCCTGCGCAATGCGGAAATTTAAGAGCCAGCCGGCTGCTTCGAGCCTAAGGCCCTCGAACACAAACGCCAGCCTTTTTCCCTGGGAAAAAAAATTCACATACCCTGGTTCTTGGTGTCAGTTTGCAGGAGGTACTTGGCACTCTCAAACCAGCATGACTTGGCACTGGTGCCAGCTTGAGTCTGGGAGGAATCCTGCGCAATGCCCAAATTTTAGGAGCCAGCCGGCTGCTTCGAGCCTAAGGCCCTGGAACACAAACGCCGGCCCTTTTCCCTGGGAAACAAAAGGCACCAAGCCTGGTTCTTGGTGTCAGTTTGCAGGAGGTACTTGGCACTCTCAAACCAGCATGACTTGGCACTGGTGCCAGCTTGCGTCTGGGAGGAATCCTGCGCAATGCGGAATTTTAGGAGCCAGCCGGGCTCTCCAGGCCACAGGTCCTCGAACACAAACGCCAGCCTTTTTCCCTGGGAAAAAAAATTCACATACCCTGGTTCTTGGTGTCAGTTTGCAGGAGGTACTTGGCACTCTCAAACCAGCATGACTTGGCACTGGTGCCAGCTTGAGTCTCTGAGGAATCCTGCGCAATGCGGAATTTTAGGAGGCCAGCCGGCTGCTTCAAGCCTAAGGCCCGGGAACACAAACGCGAGCCCTTTTCCCTGGGAAAAAAAATTCACATATCCTGGTTCTTGGTGTCAGTTTGCAGGAGGTCCTTGGCACTCTCAAACCAGCATGACTTGGCACTGGTGCCAGCTTGAGTCTGGGAGGAATCCTGCGCAATGCGGAAATTTAAGAGCCAGCCGGCTGCTTCGAGCCTAAGGCCCTCGAACACAAACGCCAGCCTTTTTCCCTGGGAAAAAAAATTCACATACCCTGGTTCTTGGTGTCAGTTTGCAGGAGGTACTTGGCACTCTCAAACCAGCATGACTTGGCACTGGTGCCAGCTTGCGTCTGGGAGGAATCCTGCGCAATGCGGAATTTTAGGAGCCAGCCGGGCTCTCCAGGCCACAGGCCCTCGAACACAAACGCCAGCCTTTTTCCCTGGGAAAAAAAATTCACATACCCTGGTTCTTGGTGTCAGTTTGCAGGAGGTACTTGGCACTCTCAAACCAGCATGACTTGGCACTGGTGCCAGCTTGAGTCTGGGAGGAATCCTGCGCAATGCCCAAATTTTAGGAGCCAGCCGGCTGCTTCGAGCCTAAGGCCCTGGAACACAAACGCCGGCCCTTTTCCCTGGGAAACAAAAGGCACCAAGCCTGGTTCTTGGTGTCAGTTTGCAGGAGGTACTTGGCACTCTCAAACCAGCATGACTTGGCACTGGTGCCAGCTTGAGTCTGGGAGGAATCCTGCGCAATGCGAAATTTTAGGAGCCAGGCGGCTGCTTCGAGCCTAAGGCCCTGGAACACAAACGCCGGCCCTTTTCCCTGGGAAACAAAAGGCACCAAGCCTGGTTCTTGGTGTCAGTTTGCAGGAGGTACTTGGCACTCTCAAACCAGCATGACTTGGCACTGGTGCCAGCTTGCGTCTGGGAGGAATCCTGCGCAATGCGGAATTTTAGGAGCCAGCCGGGCTTTCCAGGCCAGAGGCCCTCGAACACAAACGCCAGCCTTTTTCCCTGGGAAAAAAATTTCACATACCCTGGTTCTTGGTGTCAGTTTGCAGGAGGTACTTGGCACTCTCAAACCAGCATGACTTGGCACCGGTGCCAGCTTGCGTCTGGGAGGAATCCTGCGCAATGCGGAATTTTAGGAGCCAGCCGGGCTCTCCAGGCCACAGGCCCTGGAACACAAACGCCAGCCTTTTTCCCTGGGAAAAAAAATTCACATACCCTGGTTCTTGGTGTCAGTTTGCAGGAGGTACTTGGCACTCTCAAACCAGCATGACTTGGCACTGGTGCCAGCTTGCGTCTGGGAGGAATCCTGCGCAATGCGGAATTTTAGGAGCCAGCCGGACTCTCCAGGCCACAGGCCCTCGAACACAAACGCCAGCCTTTTTCCCTGGGAAAAAAAATTCACATACCCTGGTTCTTGGTGTCAGTTTGCAGGAGGTACTTGGCACTCTCAAACCAGCATGACTTGGCACTGGTGCCAGCTTGCGTCTGGGAGGAATCCTGCGCAATGCGGAAATTTTAGGAGCCAGCCGGACCCTCCAGGCCAGAGGCCATGGAACAAAAACGCAGGCCCTTTTCCCTGGGAAACAAAATTCACCAAACCTGGTTCTTGGTGTCAGTTTGCAAGAGGTACTTGGCACTCTCAAACCAGCATGACTTGGCACTGGTGCCAGCTTGCGTCTGGGAGGAATCCTGCGCAATGCGGAAATTTTAGGAGCCAGCCGGACCCTCCAGGCCAGAGGCCCTGGAACACAAACGCAGGCCCTTTTCCCTGGGAAACAAAATTCACCAACCCTGGTTCTTGATGTCAGTTTGCAGGAGGTACTTGGCACTCTCAAACCAGCATGACTTGGCACTGGTGCCAGCTTGCGTCTGGGAGGAATCCTGCGCAATGCCCAAATTTAGGAGCCAGCCGGCTGCTTCGAGCCAAAGTCCCGGGAACACAAACGCCGGCCCTTTTCCCTGGTAAACCAAAGGCACCAAGCCTGGTTCTTGGTGTCAGTTTGCAGGAGGTACTTGGCACTCTCAAACCAGCATGACTTGGCACTGGTGCCAGCTTGCGTCTGGGAGGAATCCTGCGCAATGCGGAATTTTAGGAGCCAGCCGGCTGCTTCGAGCCAAAGTCCCGGCAACACAAACGCCGGCCCTTTTCCCTTTGAAACAAAATTCACATACCCTGGTTCTTGGTGTCAGTTTGCAGGAGGTACTTGGCACTCTCAAACCAGCATGACTTGGCACTGGTGCCAGCTTGAGTCTGGGAGGAATCCTGCGCAATGCGGAAATTTTAGGAGCCAGCCGGCTGCTTCGAGCCTAAGGCCCTGGAACACAAACGCTGGCCTTTTTCCCTGGGAAACAAAATTCACATACCCTGGTTCTTGGTGTCAGTTTGCAGGAGGTACTTGGCACTCTCAAACCAGCATGACTTGGCACTGGTGCCAGCTTGAGTCTGGGAGGAATCCTGCGCAATGCGGAAATTTGTGGAGCCAGCCGGCTGCTTCGAGCCTAAGGCCCTGGAACACAAACGCTGGCCTTTTTCCCTGGGAAACAAAATTCACATACCCTTGTTCTTGGTGTCAGTTTGCAGGAGGTACTTGGCACTCTCAAACCAGCATGACTTGGCACTGGTGCCAGCTTGCGTCTGGGAGGAATCCTGCGCAATGCGGAATTTTAGGAGCCAGCCGGACTCTCCAGGCCAGAGGCCCTGGAACACAAACGCCGGCCCTTTTCCCTGGGAAACAAAAGGCACCAAGCCTGGTTCTTGGTGTCAGTTTGCAGGAGGTACTTGGCACTCTCCAACCAGCATGACTTGGCACTGGTGCCAGCTTGCGTCTGGGAGGAATGCTGCGCAATGCGGAATTTTATGAGCCAGCCGGACACTCCAGGCCAGAGGCCCTGGAATACAAACGCCGGCCCTTTTCCCTGGGAAAGAAAATTCACATACCCTGGTTCTTGGTCTCAGTTTGCAGGAGGTACTTGGCACTCTCCAACCAGCATGACTTTGCACTGGTGCCAGCTTGAGTCTGGGAGGAATCCTGCGCAATGCAGAATTTTAGGAGCCAGCCGGACTCTCCAGGCCAGAGGCCCTGGTATACAAACACCAGCCTTTTTCCCTTTGAAACAAAAGGCACCAAGCCTGGTTCTTGGTGTCAGTTTGCAGGAGGTACTTGGCACTCTCAAACCAGCATGACTTGGCACTGGTGCCAGCTTGCGTCTGGGAGGAATCCTGCGCAATGCGGAAATTTTAGGAGCCAGCCGGACCCTCCAGGCCAGAGGCCCTGGAACACAAACGCCAGCCTTTTTCCCTGGGAAAAAAAATTCACATACCCTGGTTCTTGGTGTCAGTTTGCAGGAGGTACTTGGCACTCTCAAACCAGCATGACTTGGCACTGGTGCCAGCTTGAGTCTGGGAGGAATCCTGCGCAATGCCCAAATTTAGGAGCCAGCCGGCTGCTTCGAGCCTAAGGCCCTGGAACACAAACGCTGGCCTTTTTCCCTGGGAAACAAAAGGCACCAAGCCTGGTTCTTGGTGTCAGTTTGCAGGAGGTACTTGGCACTCTCCAACCAGCATGACTTGGCACCGGTGCCAGCTTGAGTCTGGGAGGAATCCTGCGCAATGCGAAATTTTAGGAGCCAGCCGGACTCTCCAGGCCAGAGGCCCTGGAATACAAACACCAGCCTTTTTCCCTGGGAAACAAAAGGCACCAAGCCTGGTTCTTGGTGTCAGTTTGCAGGAGGTACTTGGCACTCTCAAACCAGCATGACTTGGCACTGGTGCCAGCTTGAGTCTGGGAGGAATCCTGCGCAATGCGGAATTTTAGGAGCCAGCCGGACACTCCAGGCCAGAGGCCCTGGAATACAAACGCCGGCCCTAGTCCCTGGGAAAGAAAATTCACATACCCTGGTTCTTGGTGTCAGTTTGCAGGAGGTACTTGGCACTCTCAAACCAGCATGACTTGGCACTGGTGCCAGCTTGCCTCTGGGAGGAATCCTGCGCAATGCCCAAATTTAGGAGCCAGCCGGCTGCTTCAAGCCGAAGTCCTGGAACACAAACGCCAGCCTTTTTCCCTGGGAAAAAAAATTCACATACCCTGGTTCTTGGTGTCAGTTTGCAGGAGGTACTTGGCACTCTCAAACCAGCATGACTTGGCACTGGTGCCAGCTTGAGTCTGGGAGGAATCCTGCGCAATGCCCAAATTTAGGAGCCAGCCGGCTGCTTCGAGCCTAAGGCCCTGGAACACAAACGCTGGCCTTTTTCCCTGGGAAACAAAAGGCACCAAGCCTGGTTCTTGGTGTCAGTTTGCAGGAGGTACTTGGCACTCTCCAACCAGCATGACTTGGCACCGGTGCCAGCTTGAGTCTGGGAGGAATCCTGCGCAATGCGAAATTTTAGGAGCCAGCCGGACTCTCCAGGCCAGAGGCCCTGGAATACAAACACCAGCCTTTTTCCCTGGGAAACAAAAGGCACCAAGCCTGGTTCTTGGTGTCAGTTTGCAGGAGGTACTTGGCACTCTCAAACCAGCATGACTTGGCACTGGTGCCAGCTTGAGTCTGGGAGGAATCCTGCGCAATGCGGAATTTTAGGAGCCAGCCGGACACTCCAGGCCAGAGGCCCTGGAATACAAACGCCGGCCCTAGTCCCTGGGAAAGAAAATTCACATACCCTGGTTCTTGGTGTCAGTTTGCAGGAGGTACTTGGCACTCTCAAACCAGCATGACTTGGCACTGGTGCCAGCTTGCCTCTGGGAGGAATCCTGCGCAATGCCCAAATTTAGGAGCCAGCCGGCTGCTTCAAGCCGAAGTCCTGGAACACAAACGCCGGCCTTTTTCCCATTGAAACAAAAGGCACCAAGCCTGGTTCTTGGTGTCAGTTTGCAGGAGGTACTTGGCACTCTCCAACCAGCATGACTTGGCACTGGTGCCAGCTTGCGTCTGGGAGGAATCCTGCGCAATGCGGAATTTTAGGAGCCAGCCGGCTGCTTCGAGCCGAAGTCCCGGGAACACAAACGCCGGCCCTCTTCCCTGGGAAACAAAAGGCACCAAGCCTGGTTCTTGGTGTCAGTTTGCAGGAGGTACTTGGCACTCTCAAACCAGCATGACTTGGCACTGGTGCCAGCTTGCGTCTGGGAGGAATCCTGCGCAACGCGGAATTTTAGGAGCCAGCCGGCTTCTTCGAGCCTAAGGCCCTGGAACACAAACGCCGGCCCTTTTCCCTGGGAAACAAAAGGCACCAAGCCTGGTTCTTGGTGTCAGTTTGCAGGAGGTTCTTGGCACTCTCCAACCAGCATGACTTGGCACTGGTGCCAGCTTGCGTCTGGGAGGAATCCTGCGCAATGCCCAAATTTTAGGAGCCAGCCGGCTGCTTCGAGCCTAAGGCCCTGGAACACAAACGCCGGCCCTTTTCCCTGGGAAACAAAAGGCACCAAGCCTGGTTCTTGGTGTCAGTTTGCAGGAGGTACTTGGCACTCTCCAACCAGCATGACTTGGCACTGGTGCCAGCTTGAGTCTGGGAGGAATCCTGCGCAATGCGGAATTTTAGGAGCCAGCCGGCTGCTTCGAGCCTAAGGCCCTGGAACACAAACGCCGGCCCTTTTCCCTGGGAAACAAAAGGCACCAAGCCTGGTTCTTGGTGTCAGTTTGCAGGAGGTACTTGGCACTCTCAAACCAGCATGACTTGGCACTGGTGCCAGCTTGCGTCTGGGAGAAATGCTGCGCAATGCGGAATTTTAGGAGCCAGCCGGCTGCTTCGAGCCTAAGGCCCTGGAACACAAACGCCGGCCCTTTTCCCTTTGAAACAAAAGGCACCAAGCCTGGTTCTTGGTGTCAGTTTGCAGGAGGAACTTGGCACTCTCCAACCAGCAGGACTTGGCACTGGTGCCAGCTTGAGTCTGGGAGGAATCCTGCGCAATGCCCAAATTTAGGAGCCAGCCGGCTGCTTCGAGCCTAAGGCCCTGGAACACAAACGCCGGCCCTTTTCCCTGGGAAACAAAAGGCACCATGCCTGGTTCTTGGTGTCAGTTTGCAGGAGGTACTTGGCACTCTCAAACCAGCATGACTTGGCACTGGTGCCAGCTTGCGTCTGGGAGGAATCCTGCGCAATGCGGAAATTTTAGGAGCCAGCCGGCTGCTTCGAGCCTAAGGCCCTGGAACACAAATGCCGGCCCTTTTCCCTGGGAAACAAAAGGCACCAAGCCTGGTTCTTGGTGTCAGTTTGCAGGAGGTACTTGGCACTCTCAAACCAGCATGACTTGGCACTGGTGCCAGCTTGCGTCTGTGAGAAATGCTGCGCAATGCGGAATTTTAGGAGCCAGCCGGCTGCTTCCAGCCTAAGGCCCTGGAACACAAACGCCGGCCCTTTTCCCTGGGAAAAAAAATTCACATACCCTGGTTCTTGGTGTCAGTTTGCAGGAGGTACTTGGCACTCTCAAACCAGCATGACTTGGCACTGGTGCCAGCTTGAGTCTGGGAGGAATCCTGCGCAATGCCCAAATTTTAGGAGCCAGCCGGCTGCTTCGAGCCTAAGGCCCTGGAACACAAACGCAGGCCCTTTTCCCTGGGAAACAAAATTCACATACCCTGGTTCTTGGTGTCAGTTTGCAGGAGGTACTTGGCACTCTCAAACCAGCATGACTTGGCACTGGTGCCAGCTTGAGTCTGGGAGGAATCCTGCGCAATGCCCAAATTTTAGGAGCCAGCCGGCTGCTTCGAGCCTAAGGCCCTGGAACACAAACGCCGGCCCTTTTCCCTGGGAAACAAAAGGCACCATGCCTGGTTCTTGGTGTCAGTTTGCAGGAGGTACTTGGCACTCTCAAACCAGCATGACTTGGCACTGGTGCCAGCTTGCGTCTGGGAGGAATCCTGCGCAATGCGGAAATTTTAGGAGCCAGCCGGCTGCTTCGAGCCTAAGGCCCTGGAACACAAATGCCGGCCTTTTTCCCTGGGAAACAAAAGGCACCAAGCCTGGTTCTTGGTGTCAGTTTGCAGGAGGTACTTGGCACTCTCAAACGAGCAGGACTTGGCACTGGTGCCAGCTTGAGTCTGGGAGGAATCCTGCGCAATGCGGAAATTTGTGGAGCCAGCCGGCTGCTTCGAGCCTAAGGCCCTGGAACACAAACGCTGGCCTTTTTCCCTGGGAAACAAAAGGCACCAAGCCTGGTTCTTGGTGTCAGTTTGCAGGAGGTACTTGGCACTCTCAAACCAGCATGACTTGGCACTGGTGCCAGCTTGAGTCTTGGAGGAATCCTGCGCAATGCGAAATTTTAGGAGCCAGCCGGCTGCTTCGAGCCTGAGGCCCTGGAACACAAACGCTGGCCTTTTTCCCTGGGAAACAAAAGGCACCAAGCCTGGTTCTTGGTGTCAGTTTGCAGGAGGTACTTGGCACTCTCAAACCAGCATGACTTGGCACTGGTGCCAGCTTGCGTCTGGGAGAAATGCTGCGCAATGCGGAATTTTAGGAGCCACCCGGCTGCTTCCAGCCTAAGGCCCGGGAACACAAACGCCGGCCCTTTTCCCTGGGAAACAAAAGGCACCAAGCCTGGTTCTTGGTGTCAGTTTGCAGGAGGTACTTGGCACTCTCAAACCAGCATGACTTGGCACTGGTGCCAGCTTGAGTCTGGGAGGAATCCTGCGCAATGCGGAATTTGAGGAGCCAGCCGGCTGCTTGGAGCCTAAGGCCCTGGAACAGAAACGCTGGCCCTTTTCCCTGGGAAACAAAAGGCACCAAGCCTGGTTCTTGGTGTCAGTTTGCAGGAGGTACTTGGCACTCTCAAACCAGCATGACTTGGCACTGGTGCCAGCTTGAGTCTGGGAGGAATCCTGCGCAATGCGGAATTTGAGGAGCCAGCCGGCTGCTTCGAGCCTAAGGCCCTGGAACACAAACGCCGGCCCTTTTCCCTTTGAAACAAAAGGCACCAAGCCTGGTTCTTGGTGTCAGTTTGCAGGAGGTACTTGGCACTCTCAAACCAGCATGACTTGGCACTGGTGCCAGCTTGAGTCTGGGAGGAATCCTGCGCAATGCCCAAATTTTAGGAGCCAGCCGGCTGCTTCGAGCCTAAGGCCCTGGAACACAAACGCCAGCCTTTTTCCCTGGGAAAAAAAATTCACATACCCTGGTTCTTGGTGTCAGTTTGCAGGAGGTACTTGGCACTCTCAAACCAGCAGGACTTGGCACTGGTGCCAGCTTGAGTCTGGGAGGAATCCTGCGCAATGCGAAATTTTAGGAGCCAGCCGGCTGCTTCGAGCCTAAGGCCCTGGAACACAAATGCCAGCCTTTTTCCCTGGGAAAAAAAATTCACATACCCTGGTTCTTGGTGTCAGTTTGCAGGAGGTACTTGGCACTCTCAAACCAGCATGACTTGGCACTGGTGCCAGCTTGCGTCTGGGAGGAATCCTGCGCAATGCGGAAATTTTAGCAGCCAGCCGGGCTCTCCGGGCCAGAGGTCCTGGAACACAAACGCTGGCCCTTTTCCCTGGGAAACAAAAGGCACCAAGCCTGGTTCTTGGTGTCAGTTTGCAGGAGGTACTTGGCACTCTCAAACCAGCATGACTTGGCACTGGTGCCAGCTTGAGTCTCTGAGGAATCCTGCGCAATGCCCAAATTTAGGAGCCAGCCGGCTGCTTCGAGCCTAAGGCCCTGGATCACAAACGCAGGCCTTTTTCCCTGGGAAAAAAAATTCACATACCCTGGTTCTTGGTGTCAGTTTGCAGGAGGTACTTGGCACTCTCAAACCAGCATGACTTGGCACTGGTGCCAGCTTGAGTCTGGGAGGAATCCTGCGCAATGCGGAAATTTTAGGAGCCAGCCGGCTGCTTCGAGCCTAAGGCCCTGGAACACAAACGCAGGCCCTTTTCCCTGGGAAACAAAAGGCACCAAGCCTGGTTCTTGGTGTCAGTTTGCAGGAGGTACTTGGCACTCTCAAACCAGCATGACTTGGCACTGGTGCCAGCTTGAGTCTGGGAGGAATCCTGCGCAATGCGGAATTTGAGGAGCCAGCCGGCTGCTTCGAGCCTAAGGCCCTGGAACACAAACGCCGGCCCTTTTCCCTGGGAAACAAAAGGCACCATGCCTGGTTCTTGGTGTCAGTTTGCAGGAGGTACTTGGCACTCTCAAACCAGCATGACTTGGCACTGGTGCCAGCTTGAGTCTGGGAGGAATCCTGCGCAATGCCCAAATTTTAGGAGCCAGCCGGCTGCTTCGAGCCTAAGGCCCTGGAACACAAACGCAGGCCCTTTTCCCTGGGAAACAAAAGGCACCAAGCCTGGTTCTTGGTGTCAGTTTGCAGGAGGTACTTGGCACTCTCCAACCAGCATGACTTGGCACTGGTGCCAGCTTGAGTCTGGGAGGAATCCTGCGCAATGCGGAATTTTAGGAGCCAGCCGGACTCTCCAGGCCAGAGGCCCTGGAACACAAACGCCGGCCCTTTTCCCTGGGAAAAAAAATTCACAAAGCCTAGTTCTTGGTGTCAGTTTGCAGGAGGTACTTGGCACTCTCCAACCAGCATGACTTGGCACTGGTGCCAGCTTGAGTCTGGGAGGAATCCTGCGCAATGCGGGATCTTAGGAGCCAGCCGGCTGCTTCGAGCCTAAGGCCCTGGAACACAAACGCCGGCCCTTTTCCCTGGGAAACAAAATTCACATACCCTGGTTCTTGGTGTCAGTTTGCAGGAGGTACTTGGCACTCTCAAACCAACATGACTTGGCACTGGTGCCAGCTTGAGTCTGGGAGGAATCCTGCGCAATGCCCAAATTTTAGGTGCCAGCCGGCTGCTTCGAGCCTAAGGCCCTGGAACACAAACGCCGGCCCTTTTCCCTTTTGTTTCAAAGGCACCTTCTCTGGTTCTTGGTGTCAGTTTACAGGAGGTACTTGGCACTCTCAAACCAGCATGACTTGGCACTGGTGCCAGCTTGAGTCTGGGAGGAATCCTGCGCAATGCGAAATTTTAGGAGCCAGCCGGCTGCTTCGAGCCTAAGGCCCTGGAACACAAACGCCGGCCCTTTTCCCTTTTGTTTCAAAGGCACATTCTCTGGTTCTAGGTGTCAGTTTGCAGGAGGTACTTGGCACTCTCAAACCAGCATGACTTGGCACTGGTGCCAGCTTGAGTCTGGGAGGAATCCTGCGCAATGCGAAATTTTAGGAGCCAGCCGGCTGCTTCGAGCCTAAGGCCCTGGAACACAAACGCTGGCCTTTTTCCCTGGGAAACAAAAGGCACCAAGCCCGGTTCTTGGTGTCAGTTTGCAGGAGGTACTTGGCACTCTCAAACCAGCATGACTTGGCACTGGTGCCAGCTTGCGTCTGGGAGGAATCCTGCGCAATGCGAAATTTTAGGAGCCAGCCGGCTGCTTCGAGCCTAAGGCCCTGGAACACAAACGCTGGCCTTTTTCTCTGGGAAACAAAAGGCACCAAGCCTGGTTCTTGGTGTCAGTTTGCAGGAGGTACTTGGCACTCTCAAACCAGCATGACTTGGCACTGGTGCCAGCTTGAGTCTGGGAGGAATCCTGCGCAATGCCCAAATTTAGGAGCCAGCCGGCTGCTTCAAGCCTAAGGCCCTGGAACACAAACGCCAGCCTTTTTCCCTGGGAAAAAAAATTCACATACCCTGGTTCTTGGTGTCAGTTTGCAGGAGGTACTTGGCACTCTCAAACCAGCATGACTTGGCACTGGTGCCTGCTTGCGTCTGGGAGGAATCCTGCGCAATGCGGAAATTTTAGCAGCCAGCCGGACTCTCCGGGCCAGAGGTCCTGGAACACAAACGCTGGCCCTTTTCCCTGGGAAACAAAAGGCACCAACCCTGGTTCTTGGTGTCAGTTTGCAGGAGGTACTTGGCACACTCAAACCAGCATGACTTGGCACTGGTGCCAGCTTGAGTCTCTGAGGAATCCTGCGCAATGCCCAAATTTAGGAGCCAGCCGGCTGCTTCGAGCCTAAGGCCCTGGATCACAAACGCAGGCCTTTTTCCCTGGGAAAAAAAATTCACATACCCTGGTTCTTGGTGTCAGTTTGCAGGAGGTACTTGGCACTCTCAAACCAGCATGACTTGGCACTGGTGCCAGCTTGAGTCTGGGAGGAATCCTGCGCAATGCGGAAATTTTAGGAGCCAGCCGGCTGCTTCGAGCCTAAGGCCCTGGAACACAAACGCAGGCCCTTTTCCCTGGGAAACAAAAGGCACCAAGCCTGGTTCTTGGTGTCAGTTTGCAGGAGGTACTTGGCACTCTCAAACCAGCATGACTTGGCACTGGTGCCAGCTTGAGTCTGGGAGGAATCCTGCGCAATGCCCAAATTTTAGGAGCCAGCCGGCTGCTTCGAGCCTAAGGCCCTGGAACACAAACGCAGGCCCTTTTCCCTGGGAAACAAAAGGCACCAAGCCTGGTTCTTGGTGTCAGTTTGCAGGAGGTACTTGGCACTCTCAAACCAGCATGACTTGGCACTGGTGCCAGCTTGAGTCTGGGAGGAATCCTGCGCAATGCGGAATTTTAGGAGCCAGCCGGACTCTCCAGGCCAGAGGCCCTGGAACACAAACGCCGGCCCTTTTCCCTGGGAAAAAAAATTCACAAAGCCTGGTTCTTGGTGTCAGTTTGCAGGAGGTACTTGGCACTCTCAAACCAACATGACTTGGCACTGGTGCCAGCTTGAGTCTGGGAGGAATCCTGCGCAATGCCCAAATTTAGGTGCCAGCCGGCTGCTTCGAGCCTAAGGCCCTGGAACACAAACGCCGGCCCTTTTCCCTTTTGTTTCAAAGGCACCTTCTCTGGTTCTTGGTGTCAGTTTACAGGAGGTACTTGGCACTCTCAAACCAGCATGACTTGGCACTGGTGCCAGCTTGAGTCTGGGAGGAATCCTGCGCAATGCGAAATTTTAGGAGCCAGCCGGCTGCTTCGAGCCTAAGGCCCTGGAACACAAACGCTGGCCTTTTTCCCTGGGAAACAAAAGGCACCAAGCCCGGTTCTTGGTGTCAGTTTGCAGGAGGTACTTGGCACTCTCAAACCAGCATGACTTGGCACTGGTGCCAGCTTGCGTCTGGGAGGAATCCTGCGCAATGCGAAATTTTAGGAGCCAGCCGGCTGCTTCGAGCCTAAGGCCCTGGAACACAAACGCCGGCCTTTTTCCCTGGGAAACAAAAGGCACCAAGCCTGGTTCTTGGTGTCAGTTTGCAGGAGGTACTTGGCACTCTCACACCAGCATGACTTGGCACTGGTGCCAGCTTGAGTCTGGGAGGAATCCTGCGCAATGCGGAATTTTAGGAGCCAGCCGGACTCTCCAGGCCACAGGCCCTCAAACACAAACGCCAGCCTTTTTCCCTGGGAAAAAAAATTCACATACCCTGGTTCTTGGTGTCAGTTTGCAGGAGGTACTTGGCACTCTCAAACCAGCATGACTTGGCACTGGTGCCAGCTTGAGTCTGGGAGGAATCCTGCGCAATGCGGAATTTTAGGAGCCAGCCGGACTCTCCAGGCCAGAGGCCCTGGATCACAAACGCCAGCCTTTTTCCCTGGGAAAAAAAATTCACATACCCTGGTTCTTGGTGTCAGTTTGCAGGAGGTACTTGGCACTCTCAAACCAGCATGACTTGGCACTGGTGCCAGCTTGAGTCTGGGAGGAATCCTGCGCAATGCGGAATTTTAGGAGCCAGCCGGACTCTCCAGGCCAGAGGCCCTGGATCACAAACGCCAGCCTTTTTCCCTGGGAAAAAAAATTCACATACCCTGGTTCTTGGTGTCAGTTTGCAGGAGGTACTTGGCACTCTCAAACCAGCATGACTTGGCACTGGTGCCAGCTTGAGTCTGGGAGGAATCCTGCGCAATGCGGAATTTTAGGAGCCAGCCGGCTGCTTCGAGCCTAAGGCCCTGGAACACAATCGCAGGCCCTTTTCCCTGGGAAACAAAAGGCACCAAGCCTGGTTCTTGGTGTCAGTTTGCAGGAGGTACTTGGCACTCTCAAACCAGCATGACTTGGCACTGGTGCCAGCTTGAGTCTGGGAGGAATCCTGCGCAATGCGGAATTTTAGGAGCCAGCCGGACTCTCCAGGCCAGAGGCCCTGGATCACAAACGCCAGCCTTTTTCCCTGGGAAAAAAAATTCACATACCCTGGTTCTTGGTGTCAGTTTGCAGGAGGTACTTGGCACTCTCAAACCAGCATGACTTGGCACTGGTGCCAGCTTGAGTCTGGGAGGAATCCTGCGCAATGCGGAATTTTAGGAGCCAGCCGGACTCTCCAGGCCAGAGGCCCTGGATCACAAACGCCAGCCTTTTTCCCTGGGAAAAAAAATTCACATACCCTGGTTCTTGGTGTCAGTTTGCAGGAGGTACTTGGCACTCTCAAACCAGCATGACTTGGCACTGGTGCCAGCTTGAGTCTGGGAGGAATCCTGCGCAATGCGGAATTTTAGGAGCCAGCCGGCTGCTTCGAGCCTAAGGCCCTGGAACACAATCGCAGGCCCTTTTCCCTGGGAAACAAAAGGCACCAAGCCTGGTTCTTGGTGTCAGTTTGCAGGAGGTACTTGGCACTCTCAAACCAGCATGACTTGGCACTGGTGCCAGCTTGAGTCTGGGAGGAATCCTGCGCAATGCGGAATTTGAGGAGCCAGCCGGCTGCTTCGAGCCTAAGGCCCTGGAACACAAACGCCGGCCTTTTTCCCATTGAAACAAAAGGCACCAAGCCTGGTTCTTGGTGTCAGTTTGCAGGAGGTACTTGGCACTCTCAAACCAGCATGACTTGGCACTGGTGCCAGCTTGAGTCTGGGAGGAATCCTGCGCAATGCCCAAATTTTAGGAGCCAGCCGGCTGCTTCGAGCCTAAGGCCCTGGAACACAAACGCAGGCCCTTTTCCCTGGGAAACAAAAGGCACCAAGCCTGGTTCTTGGTGTCAGTTTGCAGGAGGTACTTGGCACTCTCAAACCAGCATGACTTGGCACTGGTGCCAGCTTGAGTCTGGGAGGAATCCTGCGCAATGCGGAATTTTAGGAGCCAGCCGGACTCTCCAGGCCAGAGGCCCTGGAACACAAACGCCGGCCCTTTTCCCTGGGAAAAAAAATTCACAAAGCCTGGTTCTTGGTGTCAGTTTGCAGGAGGTACTTGGCACTCTCAAACCAGCATGACTTGGCACTGGTGCCAGCTTGCGTCTGGGAGGAATCCTGCGCAATGCCCAAATTTAGGTGCCAGCCGGCTGCTTCGAGCCTAAGGCCCTGGAACACAAACGCCGGCCCTTTCCCCTTTTGTTTCAAAGGCACCTTCTCTGGTTCTTGGTGTCAGTTTACAGGAGGTACTTGGCACTCTCAAACCAGCATGACTTGGCACTGGTGCCAGCTTGAGTCTGGGAGGAATCCTGCGCAATGCGAAATTTTAGGAGCCAGCCGGCTGCTTCGAGCCTAAGGCCCTGGAACACAAACGCTGGCCTTTTTCCCTGGGAAACAAAAGGCACCAAGCCCGGTTCTTGGTGTCAGTTTGCAGGAGGTACTTGGCACTCTCAAACCAGCATGACTTGGCACTGGTGCCAGCTTGCGTCTGGGAGGAATCCTGCGCAATGCGAAATTTTAGGAGCCAGCCGGCTGCTTCGAGCCTAAGGCCCTGGAACACAAACGCCGGCCCTTTTCCCTGGGAAACAAAAGGCACCAAGCCTGGTTCTTGGTGTCAGTTTGCAGGAGGTACTTGGCACTCTCACACCAGCATGACTTGGCACTGGTGCCAGCTTGAGTCTGGGAGGAATCCTGCGCAATGCGGAATTTTAGGAGCCAGCCGGACTCTCCAGGCCACAGGCCCTCAAACACAAACGCCAGCCTTTTTCCCTGGGAAAAAAAATTCACATACCCTGGTTCTTGGTGTCAGTTTGCAGGAGGTACTTGGCACTCACAAACCAGCATGACTTGGCACTGGTGCCAGCTTGAGTCTGGGAGGAATCCTGCGCAATGCGGAAATTTTAGGAGCCAGCCGGCTGCTTCGAGCCTAAGGCCCTGGAACACAAACGCAGGCCTTTTTCCCTGGGAAAAAAAATTCACATACCATGGTTCTTGGTGTCAGTTTGCAGGAGGTACTTGGCACTCTCAAACCAGCATGACTTGGCACTGGTGCCAGCTTGAGTCTCTGAGGAATCCTGCGCAATGCGGAATTTTAGGAGCCAGCCGGCTGCTTCGAGCCTAAGGCCCTGGAACACAAATTCCGGCCCTTTTCCCTGGGAAACAAAAGGCACCAAGCCTGGTTCTTGGTGTCAGTTTGCAGGAGGTACTTGGCACTCTCAAACCAGCATGACTTGGCACTGGCGCCAGCTTGCGTCTGGGAGGAGTCCTGCGCAATGCGGAAATTTTAGGAGCCAGCCGGACTCTCCAGGCCAGAGGCCCTGGAACACAAACGCCAGCCTTTTTCCCTGGGAAAAAAAATTCACATACCCTGATTCTTGGTGTCAGTTTGCAGGAGGTACTTGGCACTCTCCAACCAGCATGACTTGGCACTGGTGCCAGCTTGAGTCTGGGAGGAATCCTGCGCAATGCGGAATTTTAGGAGCCAGCCGGACTCTCCAGGCCACAGGCCCTCAAACACAAACGCCAGCCTTTTTCCCTGGGAAAAAAAATTCACATACCCTGGTTCTTGGTGTCAGTTTGCAGGAGGTACTTGGCACTCTCAAACCAGCATGACTTGGCACTGGTGCCAGCTTGAGTCTCTGAGGAATCCTGCGCAATGCCCAAATTTAGGCTCGAAGCAGCCGGCTGGCTCCTAAGGCCCTGGAACACAAACGCTGGCCCTTTTCCCTGGGAAACAAAAGGCACCAAGCCTGGTTCTTGGTGTCAGTTTGCAGGAGGTACTTGGCACTCTCAAACCAGCATGACTTGGCACTGGTGCCAGCTTGAGTCTCTGAGGAATCCTGCGCAATGCGGAATTTTAAGAGCCAGCCGGACTCTCCAGGCCACAGGCCCTCAAACACAAACGCCAGCCTTTTTCCCTGGGAAAAAAAATTCACATACCCTGGTTCTTGGTGTCAGTTTGCAGGAGGTACTTGGCACTCTCAAACCAGCATGACTTGGCACTGGTGCCAGCTTGCGTCTGGGAGGAATCCTGCGCAATGCCCAAATTTAGGAGCCAGCCGGCTGCTTCGAGCCTAAGGCCCTGGAACACAAACGCCAGCCCTTTTCCCTGGGAAGAAAAATTCACCAAGCCTGGTTCTTGGTGTCAGTTTGCAGGAGGTACTTGGCACTCTCCAACCAGCATGACTTGGCACTGATGCCAGCTTGAGTCTGGGAGGAATCCTGCGCAATGCCCAAATTTAGGAGCCAGCCGGCTGCTTCGAGCCTAAGGCCCTGGAACACAAACGCTGGCCCTTTTCCCTGGGAAACAAAAGGCACCAAGCCTGGTTCTTGGTGTCAGTTTGCAGGAGGTACTTGGCACTCTCAAACCAGCATGACTTGGCACTGGTGCCAGCTTGAGTCTCTGAGGAATGCTGCGCAATGCGGAAATTTAGGAGCCAGCCGGCTGCTTCGAGCCTAAGGCCCTGGAACACAAACGCAGGCCCTTTTCCCTGGGAAACAAAATTCACATACCCTGGTTCTTGGTGTCAGTTTGCAGGAGGTACTTGGCACTCTCAAACCAGCATGACTTGGCACTGGTGCCAGCTTGAGTCTGGGAGGAATCCTGCGCAATGCGGAATTTTAGGAGCCAGCCGGACTCTCCAGGCCACAGGCCCTCAAACACAAACGCCAGCCTTTTTCCCTGGGAAAAAAAATTCACATACCCTGGTTCTTGGTGTCAGTTTGCAGGAGGTACTTGGCACTCTCAAACCAGCATGACTTGGCACTGGTGCCAGCTTGAGTCTCTGAGGAATCCTGCGCAATGCGGAAATTTTAGGAGCCAGCCGGCTGCTTCGAGCCTAAGGCCCTGGAACACAAATGCCTGCCCTTTTCCCTGGGAAACAAAAGGCACCAAGCCTGGTTCTTGGTGTCAGTTTGCAGGAGGTACTTGGCACTCTCAAACCAGCATGACTTGGCACTGGTGCCAGCTTGAGTCTGGGAGGAATCCTGCGCAATGCGGAATTTTAAGAGCCAGCCGGCTGCTTCGAGCCTAAGGCCCTGGAACACAAACGCCGGCCCTTTTCCCTGGGCAATAAAGGCACCAAGCCTGGTTCTTGGGGTCAGTTTGCAGGAGGTACTTGGCACTCTCAAACCAGCATGACTTGGCACTGGTGCCAGCTTGAGTCTGGGAGGAATCCTGCGCAATGCGGAATTTTAGGAGCCAGCCGGACTCTCCAGGCCACAGGCCCTCAAACACAAACGCCAGCCTTTTTCCCTGGGAAAAAAAATTCACATACCCTGGTTCTTGGTGTCAGTTTGCAGGAGGTACTTGGCACTCTCAAACCAGCATGACTTGGCACTGGTGCCAGCTTGCGTCTGGGAGGAATCCTGCGCAATGCCCAAATTTTAGGAGCCAGCCGGCTGCTTCGAGCCTAAGGCCCTGGAACACAAACGCAGGCCTTTTTCCCTGGGAAAAAAAATTCACATACCCTGGTTCTTGGTGTCAGTTTGCAGGAGGTACTTGGCACTCTCAAACCAGCATGACTTGGCACTGGTGCCAGCTTGCGTCTGGGAGGAATCCTGCGCAATGCGGAATTTAGGGAGCCTGCCGGCTGCTTCGAGCCTAAGGCCCTGGAACACAAACGCTGGCCTTTTTCCCTGGGAAACAAAATTCACAAAGCCTGGTTCTTGGTGTCAGTTTGCAGGAGGTACTTGGCACTCTCAAACCAGCATGACTTGGCACTGGTGCCAGCTTGAGTCTGGGAGGAATCCTGCGCAATGCGGAATTTTAGGAGCCAGCCGGACTCTCCAGGCCACAGGCCCTCAAACACAAACGCCAGCCTTTTTCCCTGGGAAAAAAAATTCACATACCCTGGTTCTTGGTGTCAGTTTGCAGGAGGTACTTGGCACTCTCAAACCAGCATGACTTGGCACTGGTGCCAGCTTGAGTCTGGGAGGAATCCTGCGCAATGCGGAATTTTAGGAGCCAGCCGGACTCTCCAGGCCACAGGCCCTCAAACACAAACGCCAGCCTTTTTCCCTGGGAAAAAAAATTCACATACCCTGGTTCTTGGTGTCAGTTTGCAGGAGGTACTTGGCACTCTCAAACCAGCATGACTTGGCACTGGTGCCAGCTTGAGTCTCTGAGGAATCCTGCGCAATGCGGAAATTTAGGAGCCAGCCGGCTGCTTCGAGCCTAAGGCCCTGGAACACAAACGCAGGCCTTTTTCCCTGGGAAACAAAATTCACAAAGCCTGGTTCTTGGTGTCAGTTTGCAGGAGGTACTTGGCACTCTCAAACCAGCATGACTTGGCACTGGTGCCAGCTTGAGTCTGGGAGGAATCCTGCGCAATGCGGAATTTTAAGAGCCAGCCGGACTCTCCAGGCCAGAGGCCCTCAAACACAAACGCCAGCCTTTTTCCCTGGGAAAAAAAATTCACATACCCTGGTTCTTGGTGTCAGTTTGCAGGAGGTACTTGGCACTCTCAAACCAGCATGACTTGGCACTGGTGCCAGCTTGCGTCTGGGAGGAATCCTGCGCAATGCCCAAATTTGAGGAGCCAGCCGGCTGCTTCGGGCCTAAGGCCCTGGAACACAAACGCAGGCCCTTTTCCCTGGGAAACAAAGGGCACCATGCCTGGTTCTTGGTGTCAGTTTGCAGGAGGTACTTGGCACTCTCAAACCAGCATGACTTGGCACTGGTGCCAGCTTGCGTCTGGGAGGAATCCTGCGCAATGCGGAATTTTAGGAGCCAGCCGGGCTCTCCAGGCCACAGGCCCTCAAACACAAACGCCAGCCTTTTTCCCTGGGAAACAAAATTCACATACCCTGGTTCTTGGTGTCAGTTTGCAGGAGGTACTTGGCACTCTCAAACCAGCATGACTTGGCACTGGTGCCAGCTTGAGTCTGGGAGGAATCCTGCGCAATGCGGAATTTTAGGAGCCAGCCGGACTCTCCAGGCCACAGGCCCTCAAACACAAACGCCAGCCTTTTTCCCTGGGAAAAAAAATTCACATACCCTGGTTCTTGGTGTCAGTTTGCAGGAGGTACTTGGCACTCTCAAACCAGCATGACTTGGCACTGGTGCCAGCTTGAGTCTCTGAGGAATCCTGCGCAATGCGGAAATTTAGGAGCCAGCCGGCTGCTTCGAGCCTAAGGCCCTGGAACACAAACGCAGGCCTTTTTCCCTGGGAAACAAAATTCACAAAGCCTGGTTCTTGGTGTCAGTTTGCAGGAGGTACTTGGCACTCTCAAACCAGCATGACTTGGCACTGGTGCCAGCTTGAGTCTGGGAGGAATCCTGCGCAATGCGGAATTTAAAGAGCCAGCCGGACTCTCCAGGCCAGAGGCCCTCAAACACAAACGCCAGCCTTTTTCCCTGGGAAAAAAAATTCACATACCCTGGTTCTTGGTGTCAGTTTGCAGGAGGTACTTGGCACTCTCAAACCAGCATGACTTGGCACTGGTGCCAGCTTGCGTCTGGGAGGAATCCTGCGCAATGCCCAAATTTGAGGAGCCAGCCGGCTGCTTCGAGCCTAAGGCCCTGGAACACAAACGCAGGCCCTTTTCCCTGGGAAACAAAGGGCACCATGCCTGGTTCTTGGTGTCAGTTTGCAGGAGGTACTTGGCACTCTCAAACCAGCATGACTTGGCACTGGTGCCAGCTTGCGTCTGGGAGGAATCCTGCGCAATGCGGAATTTTAGGAGCCAGCCGGGCTCTCCAGGCCACAGGCCCTCAAACACAAACGCCAGCCTTTTTCCCTGGGAAAAAAAATTCACATACCCTGGTTCTTGGTGTCAGTTTGCAGGAGGTACTTGGCACTCTCAAACCAGCATGACTTGGCACTGGTGCCAGCTTGAGTCTGGGAGGAATCCTGCGCAATGCGGAATTTTAGGAGCCAGCCGGACTCTCCAGGCCACAGGCCCTCAAACACAAACGCCAGCCTTTTTCCCTGGGAAAAAAAATTCACATACCCTGGTTCTTGGTGTCAGTTTGCAGGAGGTACTTGGCACTCTCAAACCAGCATGACTTGGCACTGGTGCCAGCTTGAGTCTCTGAGGAATCCTGCGCAATGCGGAAATTTAGGAGCCAGCCGGACTCTCCAGGCCAGAGGCCCTGGAACACAAACGCCAGCCTTTTTCCCTGGGAAACAAAATTCACAAAGCCTGGTTCTTGGTGTCAGTTTGCAGGAGGTACTTGGCACTCTCAAACCAGCATGACTTGGCACTGGTGCCAGCTTGAGTCTGGGAGGAATCCTGCGCAATGCGGAATTTTAGGAGCCAGCCGGACTCTCCAGGCCACAGCCCCTCAAACACAAACGCCAGCCTTTTTCCCTGGGAAAAAAAATTCACATACCCTGATTCTTGGTGTCAGTTTGCAGGAGGTACTTGGCACTCTCAAACCAGCATGACTTGGCACTGGTGCCAGCTTGAGTCTGGGAGGAATCCTGCGCAATGCGGAATTTTAGGAGCCAGCCGGACTCTCCAGGCCACAGGCCCTCAAACACAAACGCCAGCCTTTTTCCCTGGGAAAAAAAATTCACATACCCTGGTTCTTGGTGTCAGTTTGCAGGAGGTACTTGGCACTCTCAAACCAGCATGACTTGGCACTGGTGCCAGCTTGAGTCTGGGAGGAATCCTGCGCAATGCGGAATTTTAGGAGCCACCCGGCTGCTTCCAGCCTAAGGCCCTCGAACACAAACGCCGGCCCTTTTCCCTTTGAAACAAAAGGCACCAAGCCTGGTTCTTGGTGTCAGTTTGCAGGAGGTACTTGGCACTCTCAAACCAGCATGACTTGGCACTGGTGCCAGCTTGAGTCTGGGAGGAATCCTGCGCAATACGGAATTTTAGGAGCCAGCCGGCTGCTTCGAGCCTTAGGCCCTGGAACACAAACGCAGGCCTTTTTCCCTGGGAAACAAAATTCACATACCCTGGTTCTTGGTGTCAGTTTGCAGGAGGTACTTGGCACTCTCAAACCAGCATGACTTGGCACTGGTGCCAGCTTGAGTCTGGGAGGAATCCTGCGCAATGCGGAATTTTAGGAGCCAGCCGGACTCTCCAGGCCACAGGCCCTCAAACACAAACGCCAGCCTTTTTCCCTGGGAAAAAAAATTCACATACCCTGGTTCTTGGTGTCAGTTTGCAGGAGGTACTTGGCACTCTCAAACCAGCATGACTTGGCACTGGTGCCAGCTTGAGTCTGGGAGGAATCCTGCGCAATGCGGAATTTTAGGAGCCAGCCGGCTGCTTCGAGCCTAAGGCCCTGGAACACAAATGCCTGCCCTTTTCCCTGGGAAACAAAAGGCACCAAGCCTGGTTCTTGGTGTCAGTTTGCAGGAGGTACTTGGCACTCTCAAACGAGCAGGACTTGGCACTGGTGCCAGCTTGAGTCTGGGAGGAATCCTGCGCAATGCGGAATTTTAGGAGCCAGCCGGCTGCTTCGAGCCTAAGGCCCTGGAACACAAACGCCAGCCTTTTTCCCTGGGAAACAAAAGGCACCAAGCCTGGTTCTTGGTGTCAGTTTGCAGGAGGTACTTGGCACTCTCAAACCAGCATGACTTGGCACTGGTGCCAGCTTGAGTCTGGGAGGAATCCTGCGCAATGCGGAATTTTAGGAGCCAGCCGGACTCTCCAGGCCACAGGCCCTCAAACACAAACGCCAGCCTTTTTCCCTGGGAAAAAAAATTCACATACCCTGGTTCTTGGTGTCAGTTTGCAGGAGGTACTTGGCACTCTCAAACCAGCATGACTTGGCACTGGTGCCAGCTTGAGTCTGGGAGGAATCCTGCGCAATGCGGAATTTTAGGAGCCAGCCGGACTCTCCAGGCCACAGGCCCTCAAACACAAACGCCAGCCTTTTTCCCTGGGAAAAAAAATTCACATACCCTGGTTCTTGGTGTCAGTTTGCAGGAGGTACTTGGCACTCTCAAACCAGCATGACTTGGCACTGGTGCCAGCTTGAGTCTCTGAGGAATCCTGCGCAATGCGGAAATTTAGGAGCCAGCCGGCTGCTTCGAGCCTAAGGCCCTGGAACACAAACGCAGGCCTTTTTCCCTGGGAAACAAAATTCACAAAGCCTGGTTCTTGGTGTCAGTTTGCAGGAGGTACTTGGCACTCTCAAACCAGCATGACTTGGCACTGGTGCCAGCTTGAGTCTGGGAGGAATCCTGCGCAATGCGGAATTTTAAGAGCCAGCCGGACTCTCCAGGCCAGAGGCCCTCAAACACAAACGCCAGCCTTTTTCCCTGGGAAAAAAAATTCACATACCCTGGTTCTTGGTGTCAGTTTGCAGGAGGTACTTGGCACTCTCAAACCAGCATGACTTGGCACTGGTGCCAGCTTGCGTCTGGGAGGAATCCTGCGCAATGCGGAATTTTAGGAGCCAGCCGGACTCTCCAGGCCACAGGCCCTCAAACACAAACGCCAGCCTTTTTCCCTGGGAAAAAAAATTCACATACCCTGGTTCTTGGTGTCAGTTTGCAGGAGGTACTTGGCACTCTCAAACCAGCATGACTTGGCACTGGTGCCAGCTTGAGTCTCTGAGGAATCCTGCGCAATGCGGAAATTTAGGAGCCAGCCGGACTCTCCAGGCCAGAGGCCCTGGAACACAAACGCCAGCCTTTTTCCCTGGGAAACAAAATTCACAAAGCCTGGTTCTTGGTGTCAGTTTGCAGGAGGTACTTGGCACTCTCAAACCAGCATGACTTGGCACTGGTGCCAGCTTGAGTCTGGGAGGAATCCTGCGCAATGCGGAATTTTAGGAGCCAGCCGGACTCTCCAGGCCACAGCCCCTCAAACACAAACGCCAGCCTTTTTCCCTGGGAAAAAAAATTCACATACCCTGATTCTTGGTGTCAGTTTGCAGGAGGTACTTGGCACTCTCAAACCAGCATGACTTGGCACTGGTGCCAGCTTGAGTCTGGGAGGAATCCTGCGCAATGCGGAATTTTAGGAGCCAGCCGGACTCTCCAGGCCAGAGGCCCTCAAACACAAACGCCAGCCTTTTTCCCTGGGAAAAAAAATTCACATACCCTGGTTCTTGGTGTCAGTTTGCAGGAGGTACTTGGCACTCTCAAACCAGCATGACTTGGCACTGGTGCCAGCTTGAGTCTGGGAGGAATCCTGCGCAATGCGGAATTTTAGGAGCCACCCGGCTGCTTCCAGCCTAAGGCCCTCGAACACAAACGCCGGCCCTTTTCCCTTTGAAACAAAAGGCACCAAGCCTGGTTCTTGGTGTCAGTTTGCAGGAGGTACTTGGCACTCTCAAACCAGCATGACTTGGCACTGGTGCCAGCTTGAGTCTGGGAGGAATCCTGCGCAATACGGAATTTTAGGAGCCAGCCGGCTGCTTCGAGCCTTAGGCCCTGGAACACAAACGCAGGCCTTTTTCCCTGGGAAACAAAATTCACATACCCTGGTTCTTGGTGTCAGTTTGCAGGAGGTACTTGGCACTCTCAAACCAGCATGACTTGGCACTGGTGCCAGCTTGAGTCTGGGAGGAATCCTGCGCAATGCGGAATTTTAGGAGCCAGCCGGACTCTCCAGGCCACAGGCCCTGGAACACAAACGCCAGCCTTTTTCCCTGGGAAAAAAAATTCACATACCCTGGTTCTTGGTGTCAGTTTGCAGGAGGTACTTGGCACTCTCAAACCAGCATGACTTGGCACTGGTGCCAGCTTGAGTCTGGGAGGAATCCTGCGCAATGCGGAATTTTAGGAGCCAGCCGGACTCTCCAGGCCACAGGCCCTCAAACACAAACGCCAGCCTTTTTCCCTGGGAAAAAAAATTCACATACCCTGGTTCTTGGTGTCAGTTTGCAGGAGGTACTTGGCACTCTCAAACCAGCATGACTTGGCACTGGTGCCAGCTTGAGTCTGGGAGGAATCCTGCGCAATGCGGAATTTTAGGAGCCAGCCGGCTGCTTCGAGCCTAAGGCCCTGGAACACAAATGCCTGCCCTTTTCCCTGGGAAACAAAAGGCACCAAGCCTGGTTCTTGGTGTCAGTTTGCAGGAGGTACTTGGCACTCTCACACGAGCATGACTTGGCACTGGTGCCAGCTTGAGTCTGGGAGGAATCCTGCGCAATGCGGAATTTTAGGAGCCAGCCGGACTCTCCAGGCCACAGGCCCTCAAACACAAACGCCAGCCTTTTTCCCTGGGAAAAAAAATTCACATACCCTGGTTCTTGGTGTCAGTTTGCAGGAGGTACTTGGCACTCTCAAACCAGCATGACTTGGCACTGGTGCCAGCTTGAGTCTGGGAGGAATCCTGCGCAATGCGGAATTTTAGGAGCCAGCCGGACTCTCCAGGCCACAGGCCCTCAAACACAAACGCCAGCCTTTTTCCCTGGGAAAAAAAATTCACATACCCTGGTTCTTGGTGTCAGTTTGCAGGAGGTACTTGGCACTCTCAAACCAGCATGACTTGGCACTGGTGCCAGCTTGAGTCTGGGAGGAATCCTGCGCAATGCGGAATTTTAGGAGCCAGCCGGACTCTCCAGGCCACAGGCCCTCAAACACAAACGCCAGCCTTTTTCCCTGGGAAAAAAAATTCACATACCCTGGTTCTTGGTGTCAGTTTGCAGGAGGTACTTGGCACTCTCAAACCAGCATGACTTGGCACTGGTGCCAGCTTGAGTCTCTGAGGAATCCTGCGCAATGCGGAAATTTAGGAGCCAGCCGGACTCTCCAGGCCAGAGGCCCTGGAACACAAACGCCAGCCTTTTTCCCTGGGAAACAAAATTCACAAAGCCTGGTTCTTGGTGTCAGTTTGCAGGAGGTACTTGGCACTCTCAAACCAGCATGACTTGGCACTGGTGCCAGCTTGAGTCTGGGAGGAATCCTGCGCAATGCGGAATTTTAGGAGCCAGCCGGACTCTCCAGGCCACAGCCCCTCAAACACAAACGCCAGCCTTTTTCCCTGGGAAAAAAAATTCACATACCCTGATTCTTGGTGTCAGTTTGCAGGAGGTACTTGGCACTCTCAAACCAGCATGACTTGGCACTGGTGCCAGCTTGAGTCTGGGAGGAATCCTGCGCAATGCGGAATTTTAGGAGCCAGCCGGACTCTCCAGGCCAGAGGCCCTCAAACACAAACGCCAGCCTTTTTCCCTGGGAAAAAAAATTCACATACCCTGGTTCTTGGTGTCAGTTTGCAGGAGGTACTTGGCACTCTCAAACCAGCATGACTTGGCACTGGTGCCAGCTTGAGTCTGGGAGGAATCCTGCGCAATGCGGAATTTTAGGAGCCACCCGGCTGCTTCCAGCCTAAGGCCCTCGAACACAAACGCCGGCCCTTTTCCCTTTGAAACAAAAGGCACCAAGCCTGGTTCTTGGTGTCAGTTTGCAGGAGGTACTTGGCACTCTCAAACCAGCATGACTTGGCACTGGTGCCAGCTTGAGTCTGGGAGGAATCCTGCGCAATACGGAATTTTAGGAGCCAGCCGGCTGCTTCGAGCCTTAGGCCCTGGAACACAAACGCAGGCCTTTTTCCCTGGGAAACAAAATTCACATACCCTGGTTCTTGGTGTCAGTTTGCAGGAGGTACTTGGCACTCTCAAACCAGCATGACTTGGCACTGGTGCCAGCTTGAGTCTGGGAGGAATCCTGCGCAATGCGGAATTTTAGGAGCCAGCCGGACTCTCCAGGCCACAGGCCCTGGAACACAAACGCCAGCCTTTTTCCCTGGGAAACAAAAGGCACCAAGCCTGGTTCTTGGTGTCAGTTTGCAGGAGGTACTTGGCACTCTCAAACGAGCAGGACTTGGCACTGGTGCCAGCTTGAGTCTGGGAGGAATCCTGCGCAATGCGGAATTTTAGGAGCCAGCCGGCTGCTTCGAGCCTAAGGCCCTGGAACACAAACGCCAGCCTTTTTCCCTGGGAAACAAAAGGCACCAAGCCTGGTTCTTGGTGTCAGTTTGCAGGAGGTACTTGGCACTCTCACACGAGCAGGACTTGGCACTGGTGCCAGCTTGAGTCTGGGAGGAATCCTGCGCAATGCGGAATTTTAGGAGCCACCCGGCTGCTTCCAGCCTAAGGCCCTGGAACACAAACGCCAGCCCTTTTCCCTGGGAAACAAAAGGCACCAAGCCTGGTTCTTGGTGTCAGTTTGCAGGAGGTACTTGGCACTCTCAAACCAGCATGACTTGGCACTGATGCCAGCTTGAGTCTGGGAGGAATCCTGCGCAATGCGGAATTTTAGGAGCCAGCCGGCTGCTTCGAGCCTAAGGCCCTGGAACACAAACGCCAGCCCTTTTCCCTGGGAAAAAAAAATCACATACCCTGGTTCTTGGGGTCAGTTTGCAGGAGGTACTTGGCACTCTCAAACCAGCATGACTTGGCACTGGTGCCAGCTTGAGTCTGGGAGGAATCCTGCGCAATGCGGAATTTTAGGAGCCAGCCGGACTCTCCAGGCCACAGGCCCTCAAACACAAACGCCAGCCTTTTTCCCTGGGAAACAAAATTCACATACCCTGGTTCTTGGTGTCAGTTTGCAGGAGGTACTTGGCACTCTCAAACCAGCATGACTTGGCACTGGTGCCGGCTTGCGTCTGGGAGAAATGCTGCGCAATGCGGAATTTTAGGAGCCAGCCGGCTGCTTCGAGCCTAAGGCCCTGGAACACAAATGCCTGCCCTTTTCCCTGGGAAACAAAAGGCACCAAGCCTGGTTCTTGGTGTCAGTTTGCAGGAGGTACTTGGCACTCTCAAACGAGCAGGACTTGGCACTGGTGCCAGCTTGAGTCTGGGAGGAATCCTGCGCAATGCGGAATTTTAGGAGCCAGCCGGCTGCTTCGAGCCTAAGGCCCTGGAACACAAACGCCAGCCTTTTTCCCTGGGAAACAAAAGGCACCAAGCCTGGTTCTTGGTGTCAGTTTGCAGGAGGTACTTGGCACTCTCACACGAGCAGGACTTGGCACTGGTGCCAGCTTGAGTCTGGGAGGAATCCTGCGCAATGCGGAATTTTAGGAGCCACCCGGCTGCTTCCAGCCTAAGGCCCTGGAACACAAACGCCAGCCCTTTTCCCTGGGAAACAAAAGGCACCAAGCCTGGTTCTTGGTGTCAGTTTGCAGGAGGTACTTGGCACTCTCAAACCAGCATGACTTGGCACTGATGCCAGCTTGAGTCTGGGAGGAATCCTGCGCAATGCGGAATTTTAGGAGCCAGCCGGCTGCTTCGAGCCTAAGGCCCTGGAACACAAACGCCAGCCCTTTTCCCTGGGAAAAAAAAATCACATACCCTGGTTCTTGGGGTCAGTTTGCAGGAGGTACTTGGCACTCTCAAACCAGCATGACTTGGCACTGGTGCCAGCTTGAGTCTGGGAGGAATCCTGCGCAATGCGGAATTTTAGGAGCCAGCCGGACTCTCCAGGCCACAGGCCCTCAAACACAAACGCCAGCCTTTTTCCCTGGGAAACAAAATTCACATACCCTGGTTCTTGGTGTCAGTTTGCAGGAGGTACTTGGCACTCTCAAACCAGCATGACTTGGCACTGGTGCCGGCTTGCGTCTGGGAGAAATGCTGCGCAATGCCCAAATTTAGGAGCCAGCCGGCTGCTTCGAGCCTAAGGCCCTGGAACACAAACGCCGGCCCTTTTCCCTGGGAAACAAAAGCCACCAAGCCTTGTTCTTGGTGTCAGTTTGCAGGAGGTACTTGGCACTCTCAAACCAGCATGACTTGGCACTGGTGCCAGCTTGCGTCTGGGAGAAATGCTGCGCAATGCGGAATTTTAGGAGTCACCCGGCTGCTTCCAGCCTAAGGCCCTGGAACACAAACGCCGGCCCTTTTCCCTTTGAAACAATAGGCACCAAGCCTGGTTCTTGGTGTCAGTTTGCAGGAGGTACTTGGCACTCTCCAACCAGCATGACTTGGCACTGGTGCCAGCTTGAGTCTGGGAGGAATCCTGCGCAATGCCCAAATTTAGGAGCCAGCCGGCTGCTTCGAGCCTAAGGCCCTGGAACACAAACGCAGGCCCTTTTCCCTGGGAAACAAAAGGCACCAAGCCTGGTTCTTGGTGTCAGTTTGCAGGAGGTACTTGGCACTCTCAAACCAGCATGACTTGGCACTGGTGCCAGCTTGCGTCTGGGAGAAATGCTGCGCAATGCGGAATTTTAGGAGCCACCCGGCTGCTTCCAGCCTAAGGCCCTCGAACACAAACGCCGGCCCTTTTCCCTGGGAAACAAAATTCACATACCCTGGTTCTTGGAGTCAGTTTGCAGGAGGTACTTGGCACTCTCAAACCAGCATGACTTGGCACTGGTTTCAGCTTGAGTCTGGGAGGAATCCTGCGCAATGCGGAATTTTAGGAGCCAGCCGGCTGCTTCGAGCCTAAGGCCCTGGAACACAAACGCAGGCCCTTTTCCCTGGGAAACAAAAGGCACCAAGCCTGGTTCTTGGTGTCAGTTTGCAGGAGGTACTTGGCACTCTCAAACCAGCATGACTTGGCACTGGTGCCAGCTTGAGTCTGGGAGGAATCCTGCGCAATGCGGAATTTTAGGAGCCAGCCGGACTCTCCAGGCCACAGGCCCTCAAACACAAACGCCAGCCTTTTTCCCTGGGAAAAAAAATTCACATACCCTGGTTCTTGGTGTCAGTTTGCAGGAGGTACTTGGCACTCTCAAACCAGCATGACTTGGCACTGGTGCCAGCTTGAGTCTGGGAGGAATCCTGCGCAATGCGGAATTTTAGGAGCCAGCCGGCTGCTTCGAGCCTAAGGCCCTGGAACACAAATGCCTGCCCTTTTCCCTGGGAAACAAAAGGCACCAAGCCTGGTTCTTGGTGTCAGTTTGCAGGAGGTACTTGGCACTCTCAAACGAGCAGGACTTGGCACTGGTGCCAGCTTGAGTCTGGGAGGAATCCTGCGCAATGCGGAATTTTAGGAGCCAGCCGGCTGCTTCGAGCCTAAGGCCCTGGAACACAAACGCCAGCCTTTTTCCCTGGGAAACAAAAGGCACCAAGCCTGGTTCTTGGTGTCAGTTTGCAGGAGGTACTTGGCACTCTCACACGAGCAGGACTTGGCACTGGTGCCAGCTTGAGTCTGGGAGGAATCCTGCGCAATGCGGAATTTTAGGAGCCACCCGGCTGCTTCCAGCCTAAGGCCCTGGAACACAAACGCCAGCCCTTTTCCCTGGGCAATAAAGGCACCAAGCCTGGTTCTTGGTGTCAGTTTGCAGGAGGTACTTGGCACTCTCAAACCAGCATGACTTGGCACTAGTGCCAGCTTGAGTCTGGGAGGAATCCTGCGCAATGCGGAATTTTAGGAGCCAGCCGGACTCTCCAGGCCACAGGCCCTCAAACACAAACGCCAGCCTTTTTCCCTGGGAAAAAAAATTCACATACCCTGGTTCTTGGTGTCAGTTTGCAGGAGGTACTTGGCACTCTCAAACCAGCATGACTTGGCACTGGTGCCAGCTTGAGTCTGGGAGGAATCCTGCGCAATGCGGAATTTTAGGAGCCAGCCGGCTGCTTCGAGCCTAAGGCCCTGGAACACAAATGCCTGCCCTTTTCCCTGGGAAACAAAAGGCACCAAGCCTGGTTCTTGGGGTCAGTTTGCAGGAGGTACTTGGCACTCTCAAACGAGCAGGACTTGACACTGGTGCCAGCTTGAGTCTGGGAGGAATCCTGCGCAATGCGGAAATTTTAGGAGCCAGCCGGCTGCTTCGAGCCTAAGGCCCTGGAACACAAACGCCAGCCTTTTTCCCTGGGAAACAAAAGGCACCAAGCCTGGTTCTTGGTGTCAGTTTGCAGGAGGTACTTGGCACTCTCAAACCAGCATGACTTGGCACTGGTGCCAGCTTGAGTCTGGGAGGAATCCTGCGCAATGCGGAATTTGAGGAGCCAGCCGGCTGCTTCGAGCCTAAGGCCCTGGAACACAAACGCAGGCCCTTTTCCCTGGGAAACAAAAGGCACCAAGCCTGGTTCTTGGGGTCAGTTTACAGGAGGTACTTGGCACTCTCAAACCAGCATGACTTGGCACTGGTGTCAGCTTGCGTCTGGGAGAAATGCTGCGCAATGCGGAATTTTAGGAGCCAGCCGGCTGCTTCCAGCCTAAGGCCCTGGAACACAAACGCCGGCCCTTTTCCCTTTGAAACAAAAGGCACCAAGCCTGGTTCTTGGTGTCAGTTTGCAGGAGGTACTTGGCACTCTCAAACCAGCATGACTTGGCACTGGTGCCAGCTTGAGTCTGGGAGGAATCCTGCGCAATGCGAAATTTTAGGAGCCAGCCGGACCCTACAGGCCAGAGGCCCTGGAACACAAACGCTGGCCTTTTTCCCTGGGAAAAAAAATTCACATACCCTGGTTCTTGGTGTCAGTTTGCAGGAGGTACTTGGCACTCTCAAACCAGCATGACTTGGCACTGGTGCCAGCTTGAGTCTGGGAGGAATCCTGCGCAATGCGAAATTTTAGGAGCCAGCCGGACCCTCGTGGCCAGAGGCCCTGGAACACAAACGCTGGCTTTTCCCTGGGAAAAAAAATTCACATACCCTGGTTCTTGGTGTCAGTTTGCAGGAGGTACTTGGCACTCTCAAACCAGCATGACTTGGCACTGGTGCCAGCTTGAGTCTGCGAGGAATCCTGCGCAATGCAAAATTTTAGGAGCCAGCCGGCTGCTTCGAGCCTACGGCCCTGGAACACAAACGCCGGCCCTTTTCCCTGGGAAACAAAAGCCACCAAGCCTTGTTCTTGGTGTCAGTTTGCAGGAGGTACTTGGCACTCTCAAACCAGCATGACTTGGCACTGGTGCCAGCTTGCGTCTGGGAGAAATGCTGCGCAATGCGGAATTTTAGGAGCCACCCGGCTGCTTCCAGCCTAAGGCCCTGGAACACAAACGCAGGCCCTTTTCCCTGGGAAACAAAAGGCACCAAGCCTGGTTCTTGGTGTCAGTTTGCAGGAGGTACTTGGCACTCTCAAACCAGCATGACTTGGCACTGGTGCCAGCTTGAGTCTGGGAGGAATCCTGCGCAATGCGGAATTTTAGGAGCCAGCCGGAGCCTCCAGGCCACAGGCCCTCAAACACAAACGCCAGCCTTTTTCCCTGGGAAAAAAAATTCACATACCCTGGTTCTTGGTGTCAGTTTGCAGGAGGTACTTGGCACTCTCAAACCAGCATGACTTGGCACTGGTGCCAGCTTGAGTCTGGGAGGAATCCTGCGCAATGCGGAATTTTAGGAGCCAGCCGGCTGCTTCGAGCCTAAGGCCCTGGAACACAAACGCAGGCCTTTTTCCCTGGGAAACAAAATTCACATACCCTGGTTCTTGGTGTCAGTTTGCAGGAGGTACTTGGCACTCTCAAACGAGCAGGACTTGGCACTGGTGCCAGCTTGAGTCTGGGAGGAATCCTGCGCAATGCGGAATTTTAGGAGCCAGCCGGCTGCTTCGAGCCTAAGGCCCTGGAACACAAACGCCAGCCTTTTTCCCTGGGAAACAAAAGGCACCAAGCCTGGTTCTTGGTGTCAGTTTGCAGGAGGTACTTGGCACTCTCACACGAGCAGGACTTGGCACTGGTGCCAGCTTGAGTCTGGGAGGAATCCTGCGCAATGCGGAATTTTAGGAGCCACCCGGCTGCTTCCAGCCTAAGGCCCTGGAACACAAACGCCAGCCCTTTTCCCTGGGCAATAAAGGCACCAAGCCTGGTTCTTGGTGTCAGTTTGCAGGAGGTACTTGGCACTCTCAAACCAGCATGACTTGGCACTGGTGCCAGCTTGAGTCTGGGAGGAATCCTGCGCAATGCGGAATTTTAGGAGCCAGCCGGACTCTCCAGGCCACAGGCCCTCAAACACAAACGCCAGCCTTTTTCCCTGGGAAAAAAAATTCACATACCCTGGTTCTTGGTGTCAGTTTGCAGGAGGTACTTGGCACTCTCAAACCAGCATGACTTGGCACTGGTGCCAGCTTGAGTCTGGGAGGAATCCTGCGCAATGCGGAATTTGAGGAGCCAGCCGGCTGCTTCGAGCCTAAGGCCCTGGAACACAAACGCCAGCCTTTTTCCCTGGGAAACAAAAGGCACCAAGCCTGGTTCTTGGTGTCAGTTTGCAGGAGGTACTTGGCACTCTCAAACCAGCATGACTTGGCACTGGTGCCAGCTTGAGTCTGGGAGGAATCCTGCGCAATGCGGAATTTGAGGAGCCAGCCGGCTGCTTCGAGCCTAAGGCCCTGGAACACAAACGCCGGCCCTTTTCCCTGGGAAACAAAAGGCACCAAGCCTGGTTCTTGGGGTCAGTTTGCAGGAGGTACTTGGCACTCTCAAACGAGCAGGACTTGACACTGGTGCCAGCTTGAGTCTGGGAGGAATCCTGCGCAATGCGGAAATTTTAGGAGCCAGCCGGCTGCTTCGAGCCTAAGGCCCTGGAACACAAACGCCAGCCTTTTTCCCTGGGAAACAAAAGGCACCAAGCCTGGTTCTTGGTGTCAGTTTGCAGGAGGTACTTGGCACTCTCAAACCAGCATGACTTGGCACTGGTGCCAGCTTGAGTCTGGGAGGAATCCTGCGCAATGCGGAATTTGAGGAGCCAGCCGGCTGCTTCGAGCCTAAGGCCCTGGAACACAAATGCCGGCCCTTTTCCCTGGGAAACAAAAGGCACCAAGCCTGGTTCTTGGGGTCAGTTTACAGGAGGTACTTGGCACTCTCAAACCAGCATGACTTGGCACTGGTGTCAGCTTGCGTCTGGGAGAAATGCTGCGCAATGCAGAATTTTAGGAGCCACCCGGCTGCTTCCAGCCTAAGGCCCTGGAACAGAAACGCCGGCCCTTTTCCCTTTGAAACAATAGGCACCAAGCCTGGTTCTTGGTGTCAGTTTGCAGGAGGTACTTGGCACTCTCCAACCAGCATGACTTGGCACTGGTGCCAGCTTGAGTCTGGGAGGAATCCTGCGCAATGCGGAATTTGAGGAGCCAGCCGGCTGCTTCGAGCCTAAGTCCCGGGAACACAAACGCAGGCCCTTTTCCCTGGGAAACAAAAGGCACCAAGCCTGGTTCTTGGTGTCAGTTTGCAGGAGGTACTTGGCACTCTCAAACCAGCATGACTTGGCACTGGTGCCAGCTTGCGTCTGGGAGAAATGCTGCGCAATGCGGAATTTTAGGAGCCACCCGGCTGCTTCCAGCCTAAGGCCCTGGAACACAAACGCCGGCCCTTTTCCCTGGGAAACAAAATTCACATACCCTGGTTCTTGGTGTCAGTTTGCAGGAGGTACTTGGCACTCTCAAACCAGCATGACTTGGCACTGGTTTCAGCTTGAGTCTGGGAGGAATCCTGCGCAATGCGGAATTTTAGGAGCCAGCCGGCTGCTTCGAGCCTAAGGCCCTGGAACACAAACGCAGGCCCTTTTCCCTGGGAAACAAAAGGCACCAAGCCTGGTTCTTGGTGTCAGTTTGCAGGAGGTACTTGGCACTCTCAAACCAGCATGACTTGGCACTGGTGCCAGCTTGCGTCTGGGAGAAATGCTGCGCAATGCGGAATTTTAGGAGCCACCCGGCTGCTTCCAGCCTAAGGCCCTGGAACACAAACGCCGGCCCTTTTCCCTGGGAAACAAAAGGCACCAAGCCTGGTTCTTGGTGTCAGTTTGCAGGAGGTACTTGGCACTCTCAAACCAGCATGACTTGGCACTGGTGCCAGCTTGAGTCTGGGAGGAATCCTGCGCAATGCGAAATTTTAGGAGCCAGCCGGCTGCTTCGAGCCTAAGGCCCTGGAACACAAACGCAGGCCCTTTTCCCTGGGAAACAAAAGGCACCAAGCCTGGTTCTTGGTGTCAGTTTGCAGGAGGTACTTGGCACTCTCAAACCAGCATGACTTGGCACTGGTGCCAGCTTGCGTCTGGGAGAAATGCTGCGCAATGCGGAATTTTAGGAGCCACCCGGCTGCTTCCAGCCTAAGGCCCTGGAACACAAACGCCGGCCCTTTTCCCTGGGAAACAAAATTCACATACCCTGGTTCTTGGTGTCAGTTTGCAGGAGGTACTTGGCACTCTCAAACCAGCATGACTTGGCACTGGTTTCAGCTTGAGTCTGGGAGAAATGCTGCGCAATGCGGAATTTTAGGAGCCAGCCGGCTGCTTCGAGCCTAAGGCCCTGGAACACAAACGCCAGCCTTTTTCCCTGGGAAAAAAAATTCACATACCCTGGTTCTTGGTGTCAGTTTGCAGGAGGTACTTGGCACTCTCCAACCAGCATGACTTGGCACTGGTGCCAGCTTGAGTCTGGGAGGAATCCTGCGCAATGCGGAATTTTAGGAGCCAGCCGGCTGCTTCGAGCCTAAGGCCCTGGAACACAAACGCCAGCCATTTTCCCTGGGAAAAAAAATTCACATACCCTGGTTCTTGGTGTCAGTTTGCAGGAGGTACTTGGCACTCTCCAACCAGCATGACTTGGCACTGGTGCCAGCTTGAGTCTGGGAGGAATCCTGCGCAATGCGAAATTTTAGGAGCCAGCCGGACCCTCCAGGCCAGAGGCCCTGGAACACAAACGCCAGCCTTTTTCCCTGGGAAACACAATTCACATACCCTGGTTCTTGGTGTCAGTTTGCAGGAGGTACTTGGCACTCTCAAACCAGCATGACTTGGCACTGGTGCCAGCTTGAGTCTGGGAGGAATCCTGCGCAATGCGGAATTTTAGGAGCCAGCCGGACTCTCCAGGCCACAGGCCCTCAAACACAAACGCCAGCCTTTTTCCCTGGGAAAAAAAATTCACATACCCTGGTTCTTGGTGTCAGTTTGCAGGAGATACTTGGCACTCTCAAACCAGCATGACTTGGCACTGGTGCCAGCTTGAGTCTCTGAGGAATCCTGCGCAATGCGGAAATTTAGGAGCCAGCCGGCTGCTTCGAGCCTAAGGCCCTGGAACACAAACGCAGGCCTTTTTCCCTGGGAAACAAAATTCACAAAGCCTGGTTCTTGGTGTCAGTTTGCAGGAGGTACTTGGCACTCTCAAACCAGCATGACTTGGCACTGGTGCCAGCTTGAGTCTGGGAGGAATCCTGCGCAATGCGGAATTTTAGGAGCCAGCCGGACTCTCCAGGCCAGAGGCCCTGGAACACAAACGCCAGCCTTTTTCCCTGGGAAAAAAAATTCACATACCCTGGTTCTTGGTGTCAGTTTGCAGGAGGTACTTGGCACTCTCAAACCAGCATGACTTGGCACTGGTGCCAGCTTGCGTCTGGGAGGAATCCTGCGCAATGCGGAAATTTAGGAGCCAGCCGGCTGCTTCGAGCCTAAGGCCCTGGAACACAAACGCAGGCCTTTTTCCCTGGGAAACAAAATTCACAAAGCCTGGTTCTTGGTGTCAGTTTGCAGGAGGTACTTGGCACTCTCAAACCAGCATGACTTGGCACTGGTGCCAGCTTGAGTCTGGGAGGAATCCTGCGCAATGCGGAATTTTAGGAGCCAGCCGGACTCTCCAGGCCAGAGGCCCTGGAACACAAACGCCAGCCTTTTTCCCTGGGAAAAAAAATTCACATACCCTGGTTCTTGGTGTCAGTTTGCAGGAGGTACTTGGCACTCTCAAACCAGCATGACTTGGCACTGGTGCCAGCTTGCGTCTGGGAGGAATCCTGCGCAATGCCCAAATTTGAGGAGCCAGCCGGCTGCTTCGAGCCTAAGGCCCTGGAACACAAACGCAGGCCTTTTTCCCTTTGAAACAAAATTCACAAAGCCTGGTTCTTGGTGTCAGTTTGCAGGAGGTACTTGGCACTCTCAAACCAGCATGACTTGGCACTGGTGCCAGCTTGCGTCTGGGAGGAATCCTGCGCAATGCGGAAATTTTAGGAGCCAGCCGGACTCTCCAGGCCAGAGGCCCACAAACACAAACGCCAGCCTTTTTCCCTGGGAAACAAAATTCACATACCCTGGTTCTTGGTGTCAGTTTGCAGGAGGTACTTGGCACTCTCAAACCAGCATGACTTGGCACTGGTGCCAGCTTGAGTCTGGGAGGAATCCTGCGCAATGCGGAATTTTAGGAGCCAGCCGGACTCTCCAGGCCACAGGCCCTCAAACACAAACGCCAGCCTTTTTCCCTGGGAAAAAAAATTCACATACCCTGGTTCTTGGTGTCAGTTTGCAGGAGGTACTTGGCACTCTCAAACCAGCATGACTTGGCACTGGTGCCAGCTTGAGTCTGGGAGGAATCCTGCGCAATGCGGAATTTTAGGAGCCAGCCGGCTGCTTCGAGCCTAAGGCCCGGGAACACAAACGCCGGCCCTTTTCCCTGGGAAACAAAAGCCACCAAGCCTGGTTCTTGGGGTCAGTTTACAGGAGGTACTTGGCACTCTCAAACCAGCATGACTTGGCACTGGTGTCAGCTTGCGTCTGGGAGAAATGCTGCGCAATGCGGAATTCTAGGAGCCACCCGGCTGCTTCCAGCCTAAGGCCCTGGAACACAAACGCCGGCCCTTTTCCCTTTGAAACAAAAGGCACCAAGCCTGGTTCTTGGTGTCAGTTTGCAGGAGGTACTTGGCACTCTCAAACCAGCATGACTTGGCACTGGTGCCAGCTTGCGTCTGGGAGGAATCCTGCGCAATGCGAAATTTTAGGAGCCAGCCGGACCCTACAGGCCAGAGGCCCTGGAACACAAACGCTGGCCTTTTTCCCTGGGAAAAAAAATTCACATACCCTGGTTCTTGGTGTCAGTTTGCAGGAGGTACTTGGCACTCTCAAACCAGCATGACTTGGCACTGGTGCCAGCTTGAGTCTGGGAGGAATCCTGCGCAATGCGAAATTTTAGGAGCCAGCCGGCTGCTTCGAGCCTAAGGCCCTGGAACACAAACGCCGGCCCTTTTCCCTGGGAAACAAAAGCCACCAAGCCTTGTTCTTGGTGTCAGTTTGCAGGAGGTACTTGGCACTCTCAAACCAGCATGACTTGGCACTGGTGCCAGCTTGCGTCTGGGAGAAATGCTGCGCAATGCGGAATTTTAGGAGCCACCCGGCTGCTTCCAGCCTAAGGCCCTGGAACACAAACGCAGGCCTTTTTCCCTGGGAAACAAAATTCACATACCCTGGTTCTTGGTGTCAGTTTGCAGGAGGTACTTGGCACTCTCAAACCAGCATGACTTGGCACTGGTGCCAGCTTGAGTCTGGGAGGAATCCTGCGCAATGCGGAATTTTAGGAGCCAGCCGGACTCTCCAGGCCACAGGCCCTCAAACACAAACGCCAGCCTTTTTCCCTGGGAAACAAAATTCACAAAGCCTGGTTCTTGGTGTCAGTTTGCAGGAGGTACTTGGCACTCTCCAACCAGCATGACTTGGCACTGGTGCCAGCTTGAGTCTGGGAGGAATCCTGCGCAATGCGGACTTTTAAGAGCCAGCCGGACTCTCCAGGCCAGAGGCCCTGGAACACAAACGCCAGCCTTTTTCCCTGGGAAAAAAAATTCACATACCCTGGTTCTTGGTGTCAGTTTGCAGGAGGTACTTGGCACTCTCAAACCAGCATGACTTGGCACTGGTGCCAGCTTGCGTCTGGGAGGAATCCTGCGCAATGCCCAAATTTTAGGAGCCAGCCGGCTGCTTCGAGCCTAAGGCCCTGGAACACAAACGCAGGCCTTTTTCCCTGGGAAACAAAATTCACCAAGCCTGGTTCTTGGTGTCAGTTTGCAGGAGGTACTTGGCACTCTCAAACCAGCATGACTTGGCACTGGTGCCACCTTGAGTCTGGGAGGAATCCTGCGCAATGCGGAATTTTAAGAGCCAGCCGGACTCTCCAGGCCAGAGGCCCTCAAACACAAACGCCAGCCTTTTTCCCTGGGAAAAAAAATTCACATACCCTGGTTCTTGGTGTCAGTTTGCAGGAGGTACTTGGCACTCTCAAACCAGCATGACTTGGCACTGGTGCCAGCTTGAGTCTGGGAGGAATCCTGCGCAATGCGGAATTTTAGGAGCCAGCCGGCTGCTTCGAGCCTAAGGCCCTGGAACAAAAATGCCTGCCCTTTTCCCTGGGAAACAAAAGGCACCAAGCCTGGTTCTTGGTGTCAGTTTGCAGGAGGTACTTGGCACTCTCAAACCAGCATGACTTGGCACTGGTGCCAGCTTGAGTCTGGGAGGAATCCTGCGCAATGCGGAATTTTAGGAGCCAGCCGGCTGCTTCGAGCCTTAGGCCCTCAAACACAAACGCAGGCCTTTTTCCCTGGGAAACAAAATTCACATACCCTGGTTCTTGGTGTCAGTTTGCAGGAGGTACTTGGCACTCTCCAACCAGCATGACTTGGCACTGGTGCCAGCTTGAGTCTGGGAGGAATCCTGCGCAATGCGGAATTTTAGGAGCCAGCCGGCTGCTTCGAGCCTTAGGCCCTCAAACACAAACGCAGGCCTTTTTCCCTGGGAAACAAAATTCACATACCCTGGTTCTTGGTGTCAGTTTGCAGGAGGTACTTGGCACTCTCCAACCAGCATGACTTGGCACTGGTGCCAGCTTGAGTCTGGGAGGAATCCTGCGCAATGCGGAATTTTAGGAGCCAGCCGGACTCTCCAGGCCACAGGCTCTCAAACACAAACGCCAGCCTTTTTCCCTGGGAAAAAAAATTCACATACCCTGGTTCTTGGTGTCAGTTTGCAGGAGGTACTTGGCACTCTCAAACCAGCATGACTTGGCACTGGTGCCAGCTTGAGTCTGGGAGGAATCCTGCGCAATGCGGAATTTTAGGAGCCAGCCGGCTGCTTCGAGCCTAAGGCGCTGGAACAGAAATGCAGGCCCTTTTCCCTGGGAAACAAAAGGCACCAAGCCTGGTTCTTGGTGTCAGTTTGCAGGAGGTACTTGGCACTCTCAAACGAGCAGGACTTGGCACTGGTGCCAGCTTGAGTCTGGGAGGAATCCTGCGCAATGCCCAAATTTTAGGAGCCAGCCGGCTGCTTCAAGCCTAAGGCCCTGGAACACAAACGCCAGCCTTTTTCCCTGGGAAACAAAAGGCACCAAGCCTGGTTCTTGGTGTCAGTTTGCAGGAGGTACTTGGCACTCTCAAACCAGCATGACTTGGCACTGGTGCCAGCTTGAGTCTGGGAGGAATCCTGCGCAATGCGGAATATTAGGAGCCAGCCGGACTCTCCAGGCCACAGGCCCTCGAACACAAACGCCAGCCTTTTCCCCTGGGAAAAAAAATTCACATACCCTGGTTCTTGGTGTCAGTTTGCAGGAGGTACTTGGCACTCTCAAACCAGCATGACTTGGCACTGGTGCCAGCTTGCGTCTGGGAGGAATCCTGCGCAATGCCCAAATTTTAGGAGCCAGCCGGCTGCTTCGAGCCTAAGGCCCTGGAACACAAACGCTGGCCTTTTTCCCTTTGAAACAAAAGGCACCAAGCCTGGTTCTTGGGGTCAGTTTGCAGGAGGTACTTGGCACTCTCAAACCAGCATGACTTGGCACTGGTGCCAGCTTGAGTCTGGGAGGAATCCTGCGCAATGCGGAATATTAGGAGCCAGCCGGACTCTCCAGGCCACAGGCCCTCGAACACAAACGCCGGCATTTTTACCTGGGAAAAAAAATCAACATACCCTGGTTCTTGGTGTCAGTTTGCAGGAGGTACTTGGCACTCTCAAACCAGCATGACTTGGCACTGGTGCCAGCTTGAGTCTGGGAGGAATCCTGCGCAATGCGGAATTTTAGGAGCCAGCCGGCTGCTTCGAGCCTAAGGCCCTGGAACACAAACGCTGGCCTTTTTCCCTTTGAAACAAAAGGCACCAAGCCTGGTTCTTGGTGTCAGTTTGCAGGAGGTACTTGGCACTCTCAAACCAGCATGACTTGGCACTGGTGCCAGCTTGAGTCTGGGAGGAATCCTGCGCAATGCGGAATTTTAGGAGCCAGCCGGCTGCTTCGAGCCTTAGGCCCTGGAACACAAACGCAGGCCTTTTTCCCTGGGAAACAAAATTCACATACCCTGGTTCTTGGTGTCAGTTTGCAGGAGGTACTTGGCACTCTCAAACCAGCATGACTTGGCACTGGTGCCAGCTTGAGTCTGGGAGGAATCCTGCGCAATGCGGAATTTTAGGAGCCAGCCGGACTCTCCAGGCCACAGGCCCTCAAACACAAACGCCAGCCTTTTTCCCTGGGAAAAAAAATTCACATACCCTGGTTCTTGGTGTCAGTTTGCAGGAGGTACTTGGCACTCTCCAACCAGCATGACTTGGCACTGGTGCCAGCTTGAGTGTCTGAGGAATCCTGCGCAATGCGGAAATTTAGGAGCCAGCCGGCTGCTTCGAGCCTAAGGCCCTGGAACACAAACGCCAGCCTTTTTCCCTGGGAAACAAAATTCACAAAGCCTGGTTCTTGGTGTCAGTTTGCAGGAGGTACTTGGCACTCTCCAACCAGCATGACTTGGCACTGGTGCCAGCTTGAGTCTGGGAGGAATCCTGCGCAATGCGGACTTTAAGAGCCAGCCGGACTCTCCAGGCCAGAGGCCCTGGAACACAAACGCCGGCCTTTTTCCCTGGGAAAAAAAATTCACATACCCTGGTTCTTGGTGTCAGTTTGCAGGAGGTACTTGGCACTCTCAAACCAGCATGACTTGGCACTGGTGCCAGCTTGCGTCTGGGAGGAATCCTGCGCAATGCCCAAATTTTAGGAGCCAGCTGGCTGCTTCGAGCCTAAGTCCCGGGAACACAAACGCAGGCCTTTTTCCCTGGGAAACAAAATTCACAAAGCCTGGTTCTTGGTGTCAGTTTGCAGGAGGTACTTGGCACTCTCAAACCAGCATGACTTGGCACTGGTGCCAGCTTGCGTCTGGGAGGAATCCTGCGCAATGCCCAAATTTTAGGAGCCAGCCGGCTGCTTCGAGCCTAAGGCCCTGGAACACAAACGCAGGCCTTTTTCCCTGGGAAACAAAATTCACATACCCTGGTTCTTGGTGTCAGTTTGCAGGAGGTACTTGGCACTCTCAAACCAGCATGACTTGGCACTGGTGCCAGCTTGAGTCTGGGAGGAATCCTGCGCAATGCGGAATTTTAGGAGCCAGCCGGCTGCTTCGAGCCTAAGGCCCTGGAACAAAAATGCCTGCCTTTTTCCCTTTGAAACAAAAGGCACCAAGCCTGGTTCTTGGTGTCAGTTTGCAGGAGGTACTTGGCACTCTCAAACCAGCATGACTTGGCACTGGTGCCAGCTTGAGTCTGGGAGGAATCCTGCGCAATGCGGAATTTTAGGAGCCAGCCGGCTGCTTCCAGCCTTAGGCCCTGGAACACAAACGCAGGCCTTTTTCCCTGGGAAACAAAATTCACATACCCTGGTTCTTGGTGTCAGTTTGCAGGAGGTACTTGGCACTCTCAAACCAGCATGACTTGGCACTGGTGCCAGCTTGAGTCTGGGAGGAATCCTGCGCAATGCGGAATTTTAGGAGCCAGCCGGACTCTCCAGGCCACAGGCCCTCAAACACAAACGCCAGCCTTTTTCCCTGGGAAAAAAAATTCACATACCCTGGTTCTTGGTGTCAGTTTGCAGGAGGTACTTGGCACTCTCCAACCAGCATGACTTGGCACTGGTGCCAGCTTGAGTCTCTGAGGAATCCTGCGCAATGCGGAAATTTAGGAGCCAGCCGGCTGCTTCGAGCCTAAGGCCCTGGAACACAAACGCCAGCCTTTTTCCCTGGGAAACAAAATTCACAAAGCCTGGTTCTTGGTGTCAGTTTGCAGGAGGTACTTGGCACTCTCCAACCAGCATGACTTGGCACTGGTGCCAGCTTGAGTCTGGGAGGAATCCTGCGCAATGCGGACTTTTAAGAGCCAGCCGGACTCTCCAGGCCAGAGGCCCTGGAACACAAACGCCAGCCTTTTTCCCTGGGAAAAAAAATTCACATACCCTGGTTCTTGGTGTCAGTTTGCAGGAGGTACTTGGCACTCTCAAACCAGCATGACTTGGCACTGGTGCCAGCTTGCGTCTGGGAGGAATCCTGCGCAATGCCCAAATTTTAGGAGCCAGCCGGCTGCTTCGAGCCTAAGGCCCTGGAACACAAACGCAGGCCTTTTTCCCTGGGAAACAAAATTCACAAAGCCTGGTTCTTGGTGTCAGTTTGCAGGAGGTACTTGGCACTCTCAAACCAGCATGACTTGGCACTGGTGCCAGCTTGCGTCTGGGAGGAATCCTGCGCAATGCCCAAATTTTAGGAGCCAGCCGGCTGCTTCGAGCCTAAGGCCCTGGAACACAAACGCAGGCCTTTTTCCCTGGGAAACAAAATTCACATACCCTGGTTCTTGGTGTCAGTTTGCAGGAGGTACTTGGCACTCTCAAACCAGCATGACTTGGCACTGGTGCCAGCTTGAGTCTGGGAGGAATCCTGCGCAATGCGGAATTTTAGGAGCCAGCCGGCTGCTTCGAGCCTAAGGCCCTGGAACAAAAATGCCTGCCCTTTTCCCTGGGAAATAAAAGGCACCAAGCCTGGTTCTTGGTGTCAGTTTGCAGGAGGTACTTGGCACTCTCAAACCAGCATGACTTGGCACTGGTGCCAGCTTGAGTCTGGGAGGAATCCTGCGCAATGCGGAATTTTAGGAGCCAGCCGGCTGCTTCCAGCCTAAGGCCCTCGAACACAAACGCCGGCCCTTTTCCCTTTGAAACAAAAGGCACCAAGCCTGGTTCTTGGTGTCAGTTTGCAGGAGGTACTTGGCACTCTCAAACCAGCATGACCTGGCACTGGTGCCAGCTTGAGTCTGGGAGGAATCCTGCGCAATGCGGAATTTTAGGAGCCAGCCGGCTGCTTCGAGCCTTAGGCCCTCAAACACAAACGCAGGCCCTCTTCCCTGGGAAACAAAATTCACATACCCTGGTTCTTGGTGTCAGTTTGCAGGAGGTACTTGGCACTCTCAAACCAGCATGACTTGGCACTGGTGCCAGCTTGAGTCTGGGAGGAATCCTGCGCAATGCGGAATTTTAGGAGCCAGCCGGACTCTCCAGGCCACAGGCTCTCAAACACAAACGCCAGCCTTTTTCCCTGGGAAAAAAAATTCACATACCCTGGTTCTTGGTGTCAGTTTGCAGGAGGTACTTGGCACTCTCAAACCAGCATGACTTGGCACTGGTGCCAGCTTGAGTCTGGGAGGAATCCTGCGCAATGCGGAATTTTAGGAGCCAGCCGGCTGCTTCGAGCCTAAGGCCCTGGAACAGAAATGCAGGCCCTTTTCCCTGGGAAACAAAAGGCACCAAGCCTGGTTCTTGGTGTCAGTTTGCAGGAGGTACTTGGCACTCTCAAACGAGCAGGACTTGGCACTGGTGCCAGCTTGAGTCTGGGAGGAATCCTGCGCAATGCCCAAATTTTAGGAGCCAGCCGGCTGCTTCGAGCCTAAGGCCCTGGAACACAAACGCAGGCCTTTTTCCCTGGGAAACAAAATTCACAAAGCCTGGTTCTTGGTGTCAGTTTGCAGGAGGTACTTGGCACTCTCAAACCAGCATGACTTGGCACTGGTGCCAGCTTGAGTCTGGGAGGAATCCTGCGCAATGCGGAATATTAGGAGCCAGCCGGACTCTCCAGGCCACAGGCCCTCGAACACAAACGCCAGCCTTTTCCCCTGGGAAAAAAAATTCACATACCCTGGTTCTTGGTGTCAGTTTGCAGGAGGTACTTGGCACTCTCAAACCAGCATGACTTGGCACTGGTGCCAGCTTGCGTCTGGGAGGAATCCTGCGCAATGCCCAAATTTTAGGAGCCAGCCGGCTGCTTCGAGCCTAAGGCCCTGGAACACAAACGCTGGCCTTTTTCCCTTTGAAACAAAATTCACATACCCTGGTTCTTGGTGTCAGTTTGCAGGAGGTACTTGGCACTCTCAAACCAGCATGACTTGGCACTGGTGCCAGCTTGAGTCTGGGAGGAATCCTGCGCAATGCGGAATTTTAGGAGCCAGCCGGACTCTCCAGGCCACAGGCCCTCAAACACAAACGCCAGCCTTTTTCCCTGGGAAAAAAAATTCACATACCCTGGTTCTTGGTGTCAGTTTGCAGGAGGTACTTGGCACTCTCAAACCAGCATGACTTGGCACTGGTGCCAGCTTGAGTCTGGGAGGAATCCTGCGCAATGCGGAATTTTAGGAGCCAGCCGGACTCTCCAGGCCACAGGCCCTCAAACACAAACGCCAGCCTTTTTCCCTGGGAAAAAAAATTCACATACCCTGGTTCTTGGTGTCAGTTTGCAGGAGGTACTTGGCACTCTCAAACCAGCATGACTTGGCACTGGTGCCAGCTTGAGTCTCTGATGAATCCTGCGCAATGCGGAAATTTAGGAGCCAGCCGGCTGCTTCGAGCCTAAGGCCCTGGAACACAAACGCAGGCCTTTTTCCCTGGGAAACAAAATTCACAAAGCCTGGTTCTTGGTGTCAGTTTGCAGGAGGTACTTGGCACTCTCCAACCAGCATGACTTGGCACTGGTGCCAGCTTGAGTCTCTGAGGAATCCTGCGCAATGCGGAATTTTAAGAGCCAGCCGGACTCTCCAGGCCACAGGCCCTCAAACACAAACGCCAGCCTTTTTCCCTGGGAAAAAAAATTCACATACCCTGGTTCTTGGTGTCAGTTTGCAGGAGGTACTTGGCACTCTCAAACCAGCATGACTTGGCACTGGTGCCAGCTTGAGTCTGGGAGGAATCCTGCGCAATGCGGAATTTTAGGAGCCAGCCGGCTGCTTCGAGCCTAAGGCCCTGGAACACAAATGCCTGCCCTTTTCCCTGGGAAACAAAAGGCACCAAGCCTGGTTCTTGGTGTCAGTTTGCAGGAGGTACTTGGCACTCTCAAACCAGCATGACTTGGCACTGGTGCCAGCTTGAGTCTGGGAGGAATCCTGCGCAATGCGGAATTTTAGGAGCCACCCGGCTGCTTCCAGCCTAAGGCCCTCGAACACAAACGCCGGCCCTTTTCCCTTTGAAACAAAAGGCACCAAGCCTGGTTCTTGGTGTCAGTTTGCAGGAGGTACTTGGCACTCTCAAACCAGCATGACTTGGCACTGGTGCCAGCTTGAGTCTGGGAGGAATCCTGCGCAATGCGGAATTTTAGGAGCCAGCCGGCTGCTTCGAGCCTTAGGCCCTCAAACACAAACGCCGGCCTTTTTCCCTGGGAAACAAAATTCACATACCCTGGTTCTTGGTGTCAGTTTGCAGGAGGTACTTGGCACTCTCAAACCAGCATGACTTGGCACTGGTGCCAGCTTGAGTCTGGGAGGAATCCTGCGCAATGCGGAATTTTAGGAGCCAGCCGGGCTCCCTAGGCCACAAGCCCTCAAACACAAACGCCAGCCTTTTTCCCTGGGAAACAAAAGGCACCAAGCCTGGTTCTTGGTGTCAGTTTGCAGGAGGTACTTGGCACTCTCAAACCAGCATGACTTGGCACTGGTGCCAGCTTGCGTCTGGGAGGAATCCTGCGCAATGCGGAATTTTAAGAGCCAGCCGACTCTCCAGGCCAGAGGCCCTGGAACACAAACGCCAGCCTTTTCCCCTGGGAAAAAAAATTCACATACCCTGGTTCTTGGTGTCAGTTTGCAGGAGGTACTTGGCACTCTCAAACCAGCATGACTTGGCACTGGTGCCAGCTTGCGTCTGGGAGGAATCCTGCGCAATGCGGAATTTTAAGAGCCAGCCGACTCTCCAGGCCAGAGGCCCTGGAACACAAACGCCAGCCTTTTCCCCTGGGAAAAAAAATTCACATACCCTGGTTCTTGGTGTCAGTTTGCAGGAGGTACTTGGCACTCTCAAACCAGCATGACTTGGCACTGGTGCCAGCTTGCGTCTGGGAGGAATCCTGCGCAATGCCCAAATTTTAGGAGCCAGCCGGCTGCTTCGAGCCTAAGGCCCTGGAACAGAAATGCAGGCCCTTTTCCCTGGGAAACAAAGGGCACCATGCCTGGTTCTTGGGGTCAGTTTGCAGGAGGTACTTGGCACTCTCAAACCAGCATGACTTGGCACTGGTGCCAGCTTGAGTCTGGGAGGAATCCTGCGCAATGCGGAATATTAGGAGCCAGCCGGACTCTCCAGGCCACAGGCCCTCAAACACAAACGCCGGCCTTTTTCCCTTTGGAAAAAAAATTCACATACCCTGGTTCTTGGTGTCAGTTTGCAGGAGGTACTTGGCACTCTCAAACCAGCATGACTTGGCACTGGTGCCAGCTTGAGTCTGGGAGGAATCCTGCGCAATGCGGAATTTTAAGAGCCAGCCGGACTCTCCAGGCCACAGGCCCTCAAACACAAACGCCAGCCTTTTTCCCTGGGAAAAAAAATTCACATACCCTGGTTCTTGGTGTCAGTTTGCAGGAGGTACTTGGCACTCTCAAACCAGCATGACTTGGCACTGGTGCCAGCTTGAGTCTGGGAGGAATCCTGCGCAATGCGGAATTTTAGGAGCCAGCCGGCTGCTTCGAGCCTAAGGCCCTGGAACACAAATGCCTGCCCTTTTCCCTGGGAAACAAAAGGCACCAAGCCTGGTTCTTGGTGTCAGTTTGCAGGAGGTACTTGGCACTCTCAAACCAGCATGACTTGGCACTGGTGCCAGCTTGAGTCTGGGAGGAATCCTGCGCAATGCGGAATTTAGGGAGCCTGCCGGCTGCTTCGAGCCTAAGGCCCTGGAACACAAACGCTGGCCTTTTTCCCTGGGAAACAAAAGGCACCAAGCCTGGTTCTTGGTGTCAGTTTGCAGGAGGTACTTGGCACTCTCAAACCAGCATGACTTGGCACTGGTGCCAGCTTGAGTCTGGGAGGAATCCTGCGCAATGCGAAATTTTAGGTGCCAGCCGGCTGCTTCGAGCCTAAGGCCCTGGAACACAAACGCAGGCCCTTTTCCCTGGGAAAAAAAATTCACATACCCCGGTTCTTGGTGTCAGTTTGCAGGAGGTACTTGGCACTCTCAAACCAGCATGACTTGGCACTGGTGCCAGCTTGAGTCTGGGAGGAATCCTGCGCAATGCCCAAATTTTAGGAGCCAGCCGGCTGCTTCGAGCCTAAGGCCCTGGAACACAAACGCCGGCCCTTTTCCCTGGGAAACAAAATTCATACACCCTGGTTCTTGGTGTCAGTTTGCAGGAGGTACTTGGCACTCTCAAACCAGCATGACTTGGCACTGGTGCCAGCTTGAGTCTGGGAGGAATCCTGCGCAATGCCCAAATTTTAGGTGCCAGCCGGCTGCTTCGAGCCTAAGGCCCTGGAACACAAACGCAGGCCCTTTTCCCTGGGAAAAAAAATTCACATACCCCGGTTCTTGGTGTCAGTTTGCAGGAGGTACTTGGCACTCTCAAACCAGCATGACTTGGCACTGGTGCCAGCTTGAGTCTGGGAGGAATCCTGCGCAATGCCCAAATTTTAGGAGCCAGCCGGCTGCTTCGAGCCTAAGGCCCTGGAACACAAACGCCGGCCCTTTTCCCTGGGAAACAAAATTCATACACCCTGGTTCTTGGTGTCAGTTTGCAGGAGGTACTTGGCACTCTCAAACCAGCATGACTTGGCACTGGTGCCAGCTTGAGTCTGGGAGGAATCCTGCGCAATGCCCAAATTTTAGGAGCCAGCCGGCTGCTTCGAGCCTAAGGCCCTGGAACACAAACGCCGGCCCTTTTCCCTGGGAAACAAAATTCACAAAGCCTGGTTCTTGGTGTCAGTTTGCAGGAGGTACTTGGCACTCTCAAACCAGCATGACTTGGCACTGGTGCCAGCTTGAGTCTGGGAGGAATCCTGCGCAATGCGGAATTTTAGGAGCCACCCGGCTGCTTCCAGCCTAAGGCCCTGGAACACAAACGCCGGCCTTTTTCCCTGGGAAACAAAAGGCACCAAGCCTGGTTCTTGGTGTCAGTTTGCAAGAGGTACTTGGCACTCTCAAACCAGCATGACTTGGCACTGGTGCCAGCTTGAGTCTGGGAGGAATCCTGCGCAATGCGGAATTTTAGGAGCCAGCCGGCTGCTTCGAGCCTAAGGCCCTGGAACACAAACGCCGGCCTTTTTCCCTGGGAAACAAAAGGCACCAAGCCTGGTTCTTGGTGTCAGTTTGCAGGAGGTACTTGGCACTCTCAAACCAGCATGACTTGGCACTGGTGCCAGCTTGAGTCTGGGAGGAATCCTGCGCAATGCGAAATTTTAGGAGCCAGCCGGCTGCTTCGAGCCTAAGGCCCTGGAACACAAACGCCGGCCTTTTTCCCTGGGAAACAAAAGGCACCAAGCCTGGTTCTTGGTGTCAGTTTGCAGGAGGTACTTGGCACTCTCAAACCAGCATGACTTGGCACTGGTGCCAGCTTGCGTCTGGGAGAAATGCTGCGCAATGCGAAATTTTAGGAGCCACCCAGCTGCTTCCAGCCTAAGGCCCTGGAACACAAACGCCGGCCCTTTTCCCTGGGAAACAAAAGGCACCAAGCCTGGTTCTTGGTGTCAGTTTGCAGGAGGTACTTGGCACTCTCAAACCAGCATGACTTGGCACTGGTGCCAGCTTGAGTCTGGGAGGAATCCTGCGCAATGCGAAATTTTAGGAGCCAGCCGGCTGCTTCGAGCCTAAGGCCCTGGAACACAAACGCTGGCCTTTTTCCCTGGGAAAAAAAATTCACATACCCTGGTTCTTGGTGTCAGTTTGCAGGAGGTACTTGGCACTCTCAAACCAGCATGACTTGGCACTGGTGCCAGCTTGAGTCTGGGAGGAATCCTGCGCAATGCGGAATTTTAGGAGCCAGCCGGCTGCTTCGAGCCTAAGGCCCGGGAACACAAACGCAGGCCTTTTTCCCTGGGAAACAAAAGGCACCAAGCCTGGTTCTTGGTGTCAGTTTGCAGGAGGTACTTGGCACTCTCAAACCAGCATGACTTGGCACTGGTGCCAGCTTGAGTCTGGGAGGAATCCTGCGCAATGCGAAATTTTAGGAGCCAGCCGGCTGCTTCGAGCCTAAGGCCCTGGAACACAAACGCCGGCCTTTTTCCCTGGGAAACAAAAGGCACCAAGCCTGGTTCTTGGTGTCAGTTTGCAGGAGGTACTTGGCACTCTCAAACCAGCATGACTTGGCACTGGTGCCAGCTTGAGTCTGGGAGGAATCCTGCGCAATGCGAAATTTTAGGAGCCAGCCGGACCCTCAAGGCCAGAGGCCCTGGAACACAAACGCTGGCCTTTTTCCCTGGGAAAAAAAATTCACATACCCTGGTTCTTGGTGTCAGTTTGCAGGAGGTACTTGGCACTCTCAAACCAGCATGACTTGGCACTGGTGCCAGCTTGAGTCTGGGAGGAATCCTGCGCAATGCCCAAATTTTAGGAGCCAGCCGGCTGCTTCAAGCCTAAGGCCCTGGAACACAAACGCCAGCCTTTTTCCCTGGGAAACAAAAGGCACCAAGCCTGGTTCTTGGTGTCAGTTTGCAGGAGGTACTTGGCACTCTCAAACCAGCATGACTTGGCACTGGTGCCAGCTTGCGTCTGGGAGGAATCCTGCGCAATGCGGAATTTTAAGAGCCAGCCGGACTCTCCAGGCCACAGGCCCTCAAACACAAACGCCAGCCTTTTTCCCTGGGAAACAAAATTCACCAAGCCTGGTTCTTGGTGTCAGTTTGCAGGAGGTACTTGGCACTCTCAAACCAGCATGACTTGGCACTGGTGCCAGCTTGAGTCTGGGAGGAATCCTGCGCAATGCGGAATTTTAGGAGCCAGCCGGGCTCCCTAGGCCACAGGCCCTCAAACACAAACGCCAGCCTTTTTCCCTGGGAAAAAAAATTCACATACCCTGGTTCTTGGTGTCAGTTTGCAGGAGGTACTTGGCACTCTCAAACCAGCATGACTTGGCACTGGTGCCAGCTTGAGTCTCTGAGGAATCCTGCGCAATGCGGAATTTTAGGAGCCAGCCGGCTGCTTCGAGCCTAAGGCCCTGGAACACAAATGCCTGCCTTTTTCCCTGGGAAACAAAAGGCACCAAGCCTGGTTCTTGGTGTCAGTTTGCAGGAGGTACTTGGCACTCTCAAACGAGCAGGACTTGGCACTGGTGCCAGCTTGAGTCTGGGAGGAATCCTGCGCAATGCGGAAATTTGAGGAGCCAGCCGGCTGCTTCGAGCCTAAGGCCCTGGAACACAAACGCCGGCCCTTTTCCCTGGGCAATAAAGGCACCAAGCCTGGTTCTTGGGGTCAGTTTGCAGGAGGTACTTGGCACTCTCAAACCAGCATGACTTGGCACTGGTGCCAGCTTGCGTCTGGGAGAAATGCTGCGCAATGTGAAATTTTAGGAGCCACCCGGCTGCTTCGAGCCTAAGGCCCTGGAACACAAACGCAGGCCCTTTTCCCTGGGAAACAAAAGGCACCAAGCCTGGTTCTTGGTGTCAGTTTGCAGGAGGTACTTGGCACTCTCAAACCAGCATGACTTGGCACTGGTGCCAGCTTGAGTCTGGGAGGAATCTTGCGCAATGCGGAATTTTAGGAGCCACCCGGCTGCTTCGAGCCTAAGGCCCTGGAACACAAACGCCGGCCTTTTTTCCTGGGAAACAAAAGGCACCAAGCCTGGTTCTTGGTGTCAGTTTGCAGGAGGTACTTGGCACTCTCAAACCAGCATGACTTGGCACTGGTGCCAGCTTGAGTCTGGGAGGAATCCTGCGCAATGCGGAATTTTAGGAGCCAGCCGGCTGCTTCGAGCCTAAGGCCCTGGAACACAAACGCCGGCCTTTTTCCCTGGGAAACAAAAGGCACCAAGCCTGGTTCTTGGTGTCAGTTTGCAGGAGGTACTTGGCACTCTCAAACCAGCATGACTTGGCACTGGTGCCAGCTTGCGTCTGGGAGAAATGCTGCGCAATGCGAAATTTTAGGAGCCAGCCGGCTGCTTCGAGCCTAAGGCCCTGGAACACAAACGCAGGCCTTTTTCCCTGGGAAACAAAAGGCACCAAGCCTGGTTCTTGGTGTCAGTTTGCAGGAGGTACTTGGCACTCTCAAACCAGCATGACTTGGCACTGGTGCCAGCTTGAGTCTCGGAGGAATCCTGCGCAATGCGAAATTTTAGGAGCCAGCCGGCTGCTTCGAGCCTAAGGCCCTGGAACACAAACGCTGGCCTTTTTCCCTGGGAAAAAAAATTCACATACCCTGGTTCTTGGTGTCAGTTTGCAGGAGGTACTTGGCACTCTCAAACCAGCATGACTTGGCACTGGTGCCAGCTTGAGTCTGGGAGGAATCCTGCGCAATGCGAAATTTTAGGAGCCAGCCGGACCATCCAGGCCAGAGGCCCTGGAACACAAACGCTGGCCTTTTTCCCTGGGAAAAAAAATTCACATACCCTGGTTCTTGGTGTCAGTTTGCAGGAGGTACTTGGCACTCTCAAACCAGCATGACTTGGCACTGGTGCCAGCTTGAGTCTGGGAGGAATCCTGCGCAATGCGGAATTTTAGGAGCCAGCCGGCTGCTTCGAGCCTAAGGCCCTGGAACACAAACGCCGGCCTTTTTCCCTGGGAAACAAAAGGCACCAAGCCTGGTTCTTGGTGTCAGTTTGCAGGAGGTACTTGGCACTCTCAAACCAGCATGACTTGGCACTGGTGCCAGCTTGCGTCTGGGAGAAATGCTGCGCAATGCGGAATTTTAGGAGCCACCCGGCTGCTTCCAGCCTAAGGCCCTGGAACACAAACGCTGGCATTTTTCCCTTTGAAACAAAAGGCACCAAGCCTGGTTCTTGGTGTCAGTTTGCAGGAGGTACTTGGCACTCTCAAACCAGCATGACTTGGCACTGGTGCCAGCTTGCGTCTGGGAGGAATCCTGCGCAATGCGGAATTTTAGGAGCCAGCCGGGCTCTCCAGGCCAGAGGCCCTGGAACACAAACGCCAGCCTTTTTCCCTGGGAAAAAAAATTCACATACCCTGGTTCTTGGTGTCAGTTTGCAGGAGGTACTTGGCACTCTCAAACCAGCATGACTTGGCACTGGTGCCAGCTTGAGTCTGGGAGGAATCCTGCGCAATGCGGAATTTTAGGAGCCAGCCGGCTGCTTCGAGCCAAAGTCCCGGGAACACAAACGCCGGCCCTTTTCCCTTTGAAACAAAATTCACATACCCTGGTTCTTGGTGTCAGTTTGCAGGAGGTACTTGGCACTCTCAAACCAGCATGACTTGGCACTGGTGTCAGCTTGAGTCTGGGAGGAATCCTGCGCAATGCGGAAATTTGAGGAGCCAGCCGGCTGCTTCGAGCCTAAGGCCCTGGAACACAAATGCCGGCCCTTTTCCCTGGGAAACAAAATTCACATACCCTGGTTCTTGGTGTCAGTTTGCAGGAGGTACTTGGCACTCTCCAACCAGCATGACTTGGCACTGGTGCCAGCTTGAGTCTGGGAGGAATCCTGCGCAATGCGGAAATTTGAGGAGCCAGCCGGCTGCTTCGAGCCTAAGGCCCTGGAACACAAATGCCGGCCCTTTTCCCTGGGAAACAAAATTCACATACCCTGGTTCTTGGTGTCAGTTTGCAGGAGGTACTTGGCACTCTCCAACCAGCATGACTTGGCACTGGTGCCAGCTTGAGTCTGGGAGGAATCCTGCGCAATGCGGAAATTTGAGGAGCCAGCCGGCTGCTTCGAGCCTAAGGCCCTGGAACACAAACGCTGGCCTTTTTCCCTGGGAAACAAAATTCACATACCCTGGTTCTTGGTGTCAGTTTGCAGGAGGTACTTGGCACTCTCAAACCAGCATGACTTGGCACTGGTGCCAGCTTGCGTCTGGGAGGAATCCTGCGCAATGCGGAATTTTAGGAGCCAGCCGGCTGCTTCGAGCCGAAGTCCCGGGAACACAAACGCTGGCCCTTTTCCCTGGGAAACAAAAGGCACCAAGCCTAGTTCTTGGTGTCAGTTTGCAGGAGGTACTTGGCACTCTCAAACCAGCATGACTTGGCACTGGTGCCAGCTTGCGTCTGGGAGAAATGCTGCGCAATGCGGAATTTTAGGAGCCAGCCGGCTGCTTCGAGCCTAAGTCCCGGGAACACAAACGCTGGACTTTTTCCCTTTGAAACAAAATTTCACGTACCCTGGTTCTTGGAGTCAGTTTGCAGGAGGTACTTGGCACTCTCAAACCAGCATGACTTGGCACTGGTGCCAGCTTGCGTCTGGGAGGAATCCTGCGCAATGCGGAATTTTAAGAGCCAGCCGGACACTCCAGGCCAGAGGCCCTGGAATACAAACGCCGGCCCTTTTCCCTTTGAAACAAAATTCACATACCCTGGTTCTTGGTCTCAGTTTGCAGGAGGTACTTGGCACTCTCAAACCAGCATGACTTGGCACTGGTGCCAGCTTGAGTCTGGGAGGAATCCTGCGCAATGCCCAAATTTAGGAGCCAGCCGGCTGCTTCGAGCCTAAGTCCTGGAACACAAACGCGAGCCCTTTTCCCTGGGAAACAAAAGGCACCAAGCCTGGTTCTTGGTGTCAGTTTGCAGGAGGTACTTGGCACTCTCAAACCAGCATGACTTGGCACTGGTGCCAGCTTGCGTCTGGGAGGAATCCTACGCAATGCGGAATTTGAGGAGCCAGCCGGCAGCTTCGAGCCTAAGTCCTGGGAACACAAACGCTGGCCCTTTTCCCTGGGAAAAAAAAGGCACCAAGCCTGGTTCTTGGTGTCAGTTTGCAGGAGGTACTTGGCACTCTCCAACCAGCATGACTTGGCACTGGTGCCAGCTTGCGTCTGGGAGGAATCCTGCGCAATGCGGAATTTTTGGAGCCAGCCGGCTGCTTCGAGCCTAAGTCCTGGGAACACAAACGCGAGCCCTTTTCCCTTTGAAACAAAAGGCACCAAGCCTGGTTCTTGGTGTCAGTTTGCAGGAGGTACTTGGCACTCTCCAACCAGCATGACTTGGCACTGGTGCCAGCTTGAGTCTGGGAGGAATCCTGCGCAATGCCCAAATTTAGGAGCCAGCCGCCTGCTTCGAGCCGAAGTCCCGGGAACACAAACGCCGGCCCTTTTCCCTGGGAAACAAAAGGCACCAAGCCTGGTTCTTGGTGTCAGTTTGCAGGAGGTACTTGGCACTCTCAAACCAGCATGACTTGGCACTGGTGCCAGCTTGAGTCTGGGAGGAGTCCTGCGCAATGCCCAAATTTAGGAGCCAGCCGGCTGCTTCGAGCCGAAGTCCCGGGAACACAAACGCCGGCCCTTTTCCCTGGGAAACAAAAGGCACCAAGCCTAGTTCTTGGTGTCAGTTTGCAGGAGGTACTTGGCACTCTCAAACCAGCATGACTTGGCACTGGTGCCGGCTTGCGTCTGGGAGAAATGCTGCGCAATGCCCAAATTTAGGAGCCAGCCGGCTGCTTCGAGCCTAAGGCCCGGGAACACAAACGCCGGCCCTTTTCCCTGGGAAACAAAAGGCACCAAGCCTGGTTCTTGGTGTCAGTTTGCAGGAGGTACTTGGCACTCTCAAACCAGCATGACTTGGCACTGGTGCCAGCTTGAGTCTGGGAGGAATCCTTCGCAATGCGAAATTTTAGGAGCCAGCCGGCTGCTTCGAGCCTAAGTCCCGGGAACACAAACCCTGGACTTTTTCCCTGGGAAAAAAAATTCACATACCCTGGTTCTTGGAGTCAGTTTGCAGGAGGTACTTGGCACTCTCAAACCAGCATGACTTGGCACTGGTGCCAGCTTGAGTCTGGGAGGAATCCTGCGCAATGCGGAATTTTAAGAGCCAGCCGGACACTCCAGGCCTGAGGCCCTGGAATACAAACGCCGGCCCTTTTCTCTGGGAAAGAAAATTCACATACCCTGGTTCTTGGTGTCAGTTTGCAGGAGGTCCTTGGCACTCTCAAACCAGCATGACTTGGCACTGGTGCCAGCTTGAGTCTGGGAGGAATCCTGCGCAATGCGGAATTTTAGGAGCCAGCCGGCTGCTTCGAGCCAAAGTCCCGGGAACACAAACGCTGGCCCTTTTCCCTGGGAAAAAAAAGGCACCAAGCCTGGTTCTTGGTGTCAGTTTGCAGGAGGTACTTGGCACTCTCCAACCAGCATGACTTGGCACTGGTGCCTGCTTGCGTCTGGGAGGAATCCTGCGCAATGCGGAATTTTAGGAGCCAGCCGGGCTCTCCAGGCCAGAGGCCCTCGAATACAAACGCCAGCCTTTTTCCCTGGGAAAAAAAATTCACATACCCTGGTTCTTGGTGTCAGTTTGCAGGAGGTACTTGGCACTCTCAAACCAGCATGACTTGGCACTGGTGCCAGCTTGAGTCTGGGAGGAATCCTGCGCAATGCCCAAATTTAGGAGCCAGCCGGCTGCTTCGAGCCTAAGGCCCTGGAACACAAACGCCGGCCCTTTTCCCTGGGAAACAAAAGGCACCAAGCCTGGTTCTTGGTGTCAGTTTGCAGGAGGTACTTGGCACTCTCAAACCAGCATGACTTGGCACTGGTGCCAGCTTGCGTCTGGGAGGAATGCTGCGCAATGCGGAATTTTAGGAGCCAGCCGGACTCTCCAGGCCAGAGACCCTGGAATACAAACACCAGCCTTTTTCCCTGGGAAACAAAAGGCACCAAGCCTGGTTCTTGGTGTCAGTTTGCAGGAGGTACTTGGCACTCTCCAACCAGCATGACTTGGCACCGGTGCCAGCTTGCGTCTGGGAGGAATCCTGCGCAATGCCCAAATTTAGGAGCCAGCCGGCTGCTTCGAGCCTAAGTCCTGGAACACAAACGCGAGCCCTTTTCCCTGGGAAACAAAAGGCACCAAGCCTGGTTCTTGGTGTCAGTTTGCAGGAGGTACTTGGCACTCTCAAACCAGCATGACTTGGCACTGGTGCCAGCTTGCGTCTGGGAGGAATCCTACGCAATGCGGAATTTGAGGAGCCAGCCGGCTGCTTCGAGCCTAAGTCCTGGGAACACAAACGCGAGCCCTTTTCCCTTTGAAACAAAAGGCACCAAGCCTGGTTCTTGGTGTCAGTTTGCAGGAGGTACTTGGCACTCTTAAACCAGCATGACTTGGCACTGGTGCCAGCTTGAGTCTGGGAGGAATCCTGCGCAAGGCGGAATTTTAGGAGCCAGCCGGGCTCTCCAGGCCAGAGGCCCTCGAATACAAACGCCAGCATTTTTCCCTTTGAAACAAAATTCACATACCCTGGTTCTTGGTGTCAGTTTGCAGGAGGTACTTGGCACTCTCAAACCAGCATGACTTGGCACTGGTGCCAGCTTGAGTCTGGGAGGAGTCCTGTGCAATGCGGAATTTTAGGAGCCAGCCGGCTGCTTCGAGCCTAAGGCCCTGGAACACAAACGCCGGCCATTTTCCCTGGGAAACAAAAGGCACCAAGCCTGGTTCCTCGTGTCAGTTTGCAGGAGGTACTTGGCACTCTCCAACCAGCATGACTTGGCACTGGTGCCAGCTTGAGTCTGGGAGGAATCCTGCGCAATGCGGAAATTTGAGGAGCCAGCCGGCTGCTTCGAGCCTAAGGCCCTGGAACACAAACGCTGGCCTTTTCCCCTGGGAAACAAAATTCACATACCCTGGTTCTTGGTGTCAGTTTGCAGGAGGTACTTGGCACTCTCAAACCAGCATGACTTGGCACCGGTGCCAGCTTGCGTCTGGGAGGAATCCTGCGCAATGCCCAAATTTAGGAGCCAGCCGGCTGCTTCGAGCCTAAGTCCTGGAACACAAACGCGAGCCCTTTTTCCTGGGAAACAAAAGGCACCAAGCCTGGTTCTTGGTGTCAGTTTGCAGGAGGTACTTGGCACTCTCAAACCAGCATGACTTGGCACTGGTGCCAGCTTGCGTCTGGGAGGAATCCTACGCAATGCGGAATTTGAGGAGCCAGCCGGCTGCTTCGAGCCTAAGTCCTGGGAACACAAACGCTGGCCCTTTTCCCTGGGAAAAAAAAGGCACCAAGCCTGGTTCTTGGTGTCAGTTTGCAGGAGGTACTTGGCACTCTCCAACCAGCATGACTTGGCACTGGTGCCTGCTTGCGTCTGGGAGGAATCCTGCGCAATGCGGAATTTTAGGAGCCAGCCGGCTGCTTCGAGCCTAAGTCCTGGGAACACAAACGCGAGCCCTTTTCCCTTTGAAACAAAAGGCACCAAGCCTGGTTCTTGGTGTCAGTTTGCAGGAGGTACTTGGCACTCTCCAACCAGCATGACTTGGCACGGGTGCCAGCTTGAGTCTCTGAGGAATCCTGCGCAATGCCCAAATTTAGGAGCCAGCCGCCTGCTTCGAGCCGAAGTCCCGGGAACACAAACGCCGGCCCTTTTCCCTGGGAAACAAAAGGCACCAAGCCTGGTTCTTGGTGTCAGTTTGCAGGAGGTACTTGGCACTCTCAAACCAGCATGACTTGGCACTGGTGCCAGCTTGAGTCTGGGAGGAATCCTGCGCAATGCGGAATTTTAGGAGCCAGCCGGCTGCTTCGAGCCAAAGTCCCGGGAACACAAACGCTGGCCCTTTTCCCTGGGAAAAAAAAGGCACCAAGCCTGGTTCTTGGTGTCAGTTTGCAGGAGGTACTTGGCACTCTCAAACCAGCATGACTTGGCACTGGTGCCAGCTTGAGTCTGGGAGGAATCCTGCGCAAGGCGGAATTTTAGGAGCCAGCCGGGCTCTCCAGGCCAGAGGCCCTCGAATACAAACGCCAGCATTTTTCCCTGGGAAAAAAAATTCACATACCCTGGTTCTTGGTGTCAGTTTGCAGGAGGTACTTGGCACTCTCAAACCAGCATGACTTGGCACTGGTGCCAGCTTGTGTCTGGGAGGAATCCTGCGCAATGCGGAATTTTAGGAGCCAGCCGGCTGCTTCGAGCCAAAGTCCCGGGAACACAAACGCTGGCCTTTTCCCCTGGGAAACAAAATTCACATACCCTGGTTCTTGGTGTCAGTTTGCAGGAGGTACTTGGCACTCTCAAACCAGCATGACTTGGCACTGGTGCCAGCTTGCGTCTGGGAGGAATCCTGCGCAATGCGGAATTTTAGGAGCCAGCCGGACTCTCCAGGCCAGAGGCCCTGGAACACAAACGCCGGCCCTTTTCCCTGGGAAACAAAAGGCACCAAGCCTGGTTCTTGGTGTCAGTTTGCAGGAGGTACTTGGCACTCTCCAACCAGCATGACTTGGCACTGGTGCCAGCTTGCGTCTGGGAGGAATGCTGCGCAATGCGAAATTTTATGAGCCAGCCGGACACTCCAGGCCAGAGGCCCTGGAATACAAACGCCGGCCCTTTTCCCTGGGAAAGAAAATTCACATACCCTGGTTCTTGGTGTCAGTTTGCAGGAGGTACTTGGCACTCTCAAACCAGCATGACTTGGCACTGGTGCCAGCTTGAGTCTGGGAGGAATCCTGCGCAATGCAGAATTTTAGGAGCCAGCCGGACTCTCCAGGCCAGAGGCCCTGGTATACAAACACCAGCCTTTTTCCCTTTGAAACAAAAGGCACCAAGCCTGGTTCTTGGTGTCAGTTTGCAGGAGGTACTTGGCACTCTCAAACCAGCATGACTTGGCACTGGTGCCAGCTTGCGTCTGGGAGGAATCCTGCGCAATGCGGAATTTTAGGAGCCAGCCGGACCCTCCAGGCCAGAGGCCCTGGAACACAAACGCCAGCCTTTTTCCCTGGGAAAAAAAATTCACATACCCTGGTTCTTGGTGTCAGTTTGCAGGAGGTACTTGGCACTCTCAAACCAGCATGACTTGGCACTGGTGCCAGCTTGAGTCTGGGAGGAATCCTGCGCAATGCCCAAATTTAGGAGCCAGCCGGCTGCTTCGAGCCTAAGGCCCTGGAACACAAACGCTGGCCTTTTTCCCTGGGAAACAAAAGGCACCAAGCCTGGTTCTTGGTGTCAGTTTGCAGGAGGTACTTGGCACTCTCCAACCAGCATGACTTGGCACCGGTGCCAGCTTGAGTCTGGGAGGAATCCTGCGCAATGCGAAATTTTAGGAGCCAGCCGGACTCTCCAGGCCAGAGGCCCTGGAATACAAACACCAGCCTTTTTCCCTGGGAAACAAAAGGCACCAAGCCTGGTTCTTGGTGTCAGTTTGCAGGAGGTACTTGGCACTCTCCAACCAGCATGACTTGGCACCGGTGCCAGCTTGAGTCTGGGAGGAATCCTGCGCAATGCGGAATTTTAGGAGCCAGCCGGCTGCTTCGAGCCTAAGGCCCTGGAACACAAACGCTGGCCTTTTTCCCTGGGAAACAAAAGGCACCAAGCCTGGTTCTTGGTGTCAGTTTGCAGGAGGTACTTGGCACTCTCCAACCAGCATGACTTGGCACCGGAGCCAGCTTGAGTCTGGGAGGAATCCTGCGCAATGCGAAATTTTAGGAGCCAGCCGGACTCTCCAGGCCAGAGGCCCTGGAATACAAACACCAGCCTTTTTCCCTGGGAAACAAAAGGCACCAAGCCTGGTTCTTGGTGTCAGTTTGCAGGAGGTACTTGGCACTCTCAAACCAGCATGACTTGGCACTGGTGCCAGCTTGCGTCTGGGAGGAATCCTGCGCAATGCGGAATTTTAGGAGCCAGCCGGGCTCTCCAGGCCACTGGTCCTCGAACACAAATGCTGGCCTTTTTCCCTGGGAAAAAAATTTCACATACCCTGGTTCTTGGTGTCAGTTTGCAGGAGGTACTTGGCACTCTCAAACCAGCATGACTTAGCACTGGTGCCAGCTTGCGTCTGGGAGGAATCCTGCGCAATGCGGATATTTTAGGAGCCAGCCGGCTGCTTCGAGCCAAAGTCCCGGGAACACAAACGCTGGCCCTTTTCCCTGGGAAAAAAAAGGCACCAACCCTGGTTCTTGGTGTCAGTTTGCAGGAGGTACTTGGCACTCTCCAACCAGCATGACTTGGCACTGGTGCCAGCTTGAGTCTGGGAGGAATCCTGCGCAATGCGGAATTTTAGGAGCCAGCCGGCTGCTTTGAGCCTAAGGCCCTGGAACACAAACGCCGGCCCTTTTCCCTTTGAAACAAAAGGCACCAAGCCTAGTTCTTGGTGTCAGTTTGCAGGAGGTACTTGGCACTCTCAAACCAGCATGACTTGGCACTGGTGCCAGCTTGAGTCTGGGAGGAATCCTGCGCAATGCGGAATTTTAGGAGCCAGCCGGACACTCCAGGCCAGAGGCCCTGGAATACAAACGCCGGCCCTAGTCCCTGGGAAAGAAAATTCACATACCCTGGTTCTTGGTGTCAGTTTGCAGGAGGTACTTGGCACTCTCAAACCAGCATGACTTGGCACTGGTGCCAGCTTGCCTCTGGGAGGAATCCTGCGCAATGCCCAAATTTAGGAGCCAGCCGGCTGCTTCGAGCCGAAGTCCCGGGAACACAAACGCCGGCCCTCTTCCCTGGGAAACAAAAGGCACCAAGCCTGGTTCTTGGTGTCAGTTTGCAGGAGGTACTTGGCACTCTCAAACCAGCATGACTTGGCACTGGTGCCAGCTTGCGTCTGGGAGGAATCCTGCGCAACGCGGAATTTTAGGAGCCAGCCGGCTTCTTCGAGCCTAAGGCCCTGGAACACAAACGCCGGCCCTTTTCCCTTTGAAACAAAAGGCACCTTCTCTGGTTCTTGGTGTCAGTTTGCAGGAGGTACTTGGCACTCTCAAACCAGCATGACTTGGCACTGGTGCCAGCTTGCGTCTGGGAGGAATCCTGCGCAATGCGGAATTTTAGGAGCCAGCCGGCTGCTTCGAGCCTAAGGCCCTGGAACACAAGCGCCGGCACTTTTCCCTGGGAAACAAAATTCACCAAGCCTGGTTCTTGGTGTCAGTTTGCAGGAGGTACTTGGCACTCTCAAACCAGCATGACTTGGCACTGGTGCCAGCTTGCGTCTGGGAGGAATCCTGTGCAATGCGGAATTTTAGGAGCCAGCCGGGCTCTCCAGGTCACAGGCCTTGGAACAAAAACGCCGGCCTTTTTCCCTGGGAAAAAAAATTCCCATACCCTGGTTCTTGGTGTCAGTTTGCAGGAGGTACTTGGCACTCTCAAACCAGCATGACTTGGCACTGGTGCCAGCTTGCGTCTGGGAGGAATCCTGTGCAATGCCGAAATTTTAGGAGCCAGCCGGACTCTCCAGGCCAGAGGCCCTGGAACACAAACGCCAGCCTTTTTCCCTGGGAAAAAAAATTCCCATACCCTGGTTCTTGGTGTCAGTTTGCAGGAGGTACTTGGCACTCTCAAACCAGCATGACTTGGCACTGGTGCCAGCTTGAGTCTGGGAGGAATCCTGCGCAATGCGGAATTTTAGGAGCCAGCCGGCTGCTTCGAGCCTAAGGCCCTGGAACACAAATGCCGACCCTTTTCCCTGGGAAACAAAAGGCACCAACCCTGGTTCTTGGTGTCAGTTTGCAGGAGGTACTTGGCACTCTCCAACCAGCATGACTTGGCACTGGTGCCAGCTTGAGTCTGGGAGGAATCCTGCGCAATGCGGAATTTTAGGAGCCAGCCGGCTGCTTTGAGCCTAAGGCCCTGGAACACAAACGCCGGCCCTTTTCCCTTTGAAACAAAAGGCACCAAGCCTAGTTCTTGGTGTCAGTTTGCAGGAGGTACTTGGCACTCTCAAACCAGCATGACTTGGCACTGGTGCCAGCTTGAGTCTGGGAGGAATCCTGCGCAATGCGGAATTTTAGGAGCCAGCCGGACACTCCAGGCCAGAGGCCCTGGAATACAAACGCCGGCCCTAGTCCCTGGGAAAGAAAATTCACATACCCTGGTTCTTGGTGTCAGTTTGCAGGAGGTACTTGGCACTCTCAAACCAGCATGACTTGGCACTGGTGCCAGCTTGCCTCTGGGAGGAATCCTGCGCAATGCCCAAATTTAGGAGCCAGCCGGCTGCTTCGAGCCGAAGTCCCGGGAACACAAACGCCGGCCCTCTTCCCTGGGAAACAAAAGGCACCAAGCCTGGTTCTTGGTGTCAGTTTGCAGGAGGTACTTGGCACTCTCAAACCAGCATGACTTGGCACTGGTGCCAGCTTGCGTCTGGGAGGAATCCTGCGCAACGCGGAATTTTAGGAGCCAGCCGGCTTCTTCGAGCCTAAGGCCCTGGAACACAAACGCCGGCCCTTTTCCCTTTGAAACAAAAGGCACCTTCTCTGGTTCTTGGTGTCAGTTTGCAGGAGGTACTTGGCACTCTCAAACCAGCATGACTTGGCACTGGTGCCAGCTTGCGTCTGGGAGGAATCCTGCGCAATGCGGAATTTTAGGAGCCAGCCGGCTGCTTCGAGCCTAAGGCCCTGGAACACAAGCGCCGGCACTTTTCCCTGGGAAACAAAATTCACCAAGCCTGGTTCTTGGTGTCAGTTTGCAGGAGGTACTTGGCACTCTCAAACCAGCATGACTTGGCACTGGTGCCAGCTTGCGTCTGGGAGGAATCCTGTGCAATGCGGAATTTTAGGAGCCAGCCGGGCTCTCCAGGTCACAGGCCTTGGAACAAAAACGCCGGCCTTTTTCCCTGGGAAAAAAAATTCCCATACCCTGGTTCTTGGTGTCAGTTTGCAGGAGGTACTTGGCACTCTCAAACCAGCATGACTTGGCACTGGTGCCAGCTTGCGTCTGGGAGGAATCCTGTGCAATGCCGAAATTTTAGGAGCCAGCCGGACTCTCCAGGCCAGAGGCCCTGGAACACAAACGCCAGCCTTTTTCCCTGGGAAAAAAAATTCCCATACCCTGGTTCTTGGTGTCAGTTTGCAGGAGGTACTTGGCACTCTCAAACCAGCATGACTTGGCACTGGTGCCAGCTTGAGTCTGGGAGGAATCCTGCGCAATGCGGAATTTTAGGAGCCAGCCGGCTGCTTCGAGCCTAAGGCCCTGGAACACAAATGCCGACCCTTTTCCCTGGGAAACAAAAGGCACCAAGCCTGGTTCTTGGTGTCAGTTTGCAGGAGGTACTTGGCACTCTCAAACCAGCATGACTTGGCACTGGTGCCAGCTTGAGTCTGGGAGGAATCCTGCGCAATGCGGAATTTAGGGAGCCTGCCGGCTGCTTCGAGCCTAAGGCCCTGGAACACAAACGCCGGCCCTTTTCCCTGGGAAACAAAAGGCACCAAGCCTGGTTCTTGGTGTCAGTTTGCAGGAGGTACTTGGCACTCTCAAACCAGCATGACTTGGCACTGGTGCCAGCTTGAGTCTGGGAGAAATGCTGCGCAATGCGAAATTTTAGGAGCCAGCCGGACTCTCCAGGCCACAGGCCCTCAAACACAAACGCCAGCCTTTTTCCCTGGGAAAAAAAATTCACATACCCTGGTTCTTGGTGTCAGTTTGCAGGAGGTACTTGGCACTCTCAAACCAGCATGACTTGGCACTGGTGCCAGCTTGCGTCTGGGAGGAATCCTGCGCAATGCGGAATTTTAGGAGCCAGCCGGCTGCTTCGAGCCTAAGGCCCTGGAACACAAATGCCTGCCCTTTTCCCTGGGAAACAAAAGGCACCAAGCCTGGTTCTTGGTGTCAGTTTGCAGGAGGTACTTGGCACTCTCAAACCAGCATGACTTGGCACTGGTGCCAGCTTGAGTCTGGGAGGAATCCTGCGCAATGCGGAATTTAGGGAGCCTGCCGGCTGCTTCGAGCCTAAGGCCCTGGAACACAAACGCTGGCCCTTTTCCCTGGGAAACAAAAGGCACCAAGCCTGGTTCTTGGTGTCAGTTTGCAGGAGGTACTTGGCACTCTCAAACCAGCATGACTTGGCACTGGTGCCAGCTTGAGTCTGGGAGGAATCCTGCGCAATGCGAAATTTTAGGAGCCAGCCGGACTCTCCAGGCCACAGGCCCTCAAACACAAACGCCAGCCTTTTTCCACGGGAAAAAAAAATTCACATACCCTGGTTCTTGGTGTCAGTTTGCAGGAGGTACTTGGCACTCTCAAACCAGCATGACTTGGCACTGGTGCCAGCTTGCGTCTGGGAGGAATCCTGCGCAATGCGGAATTTTAGGAGCCAGCCGGCTGCTTCGAGCCTAAGGCCCTGGAACACAAACGCCGGCCTTTTTCCCTGGGAAACAAAAGGCACCAAGCCTGGTTCTTGGTGTCAGTTTGCAGGAGGTACTTGGCACTCTCAAACCAGCATGACTTGGCACTGGTGCCAGCTTGCGTCTGGGAGAAATGCTGCGCAATGCGAAATTTTAGGAGCCAGCCGGCTGCTTCGAGCCTAAGGCCCTGGAACACAAACGCAGGCCTTTTTCCCTGGGAAACAAAAGGCACCAAGCCTGGTTCTTGGTGTCAGTTTGCAGGAGGTACTTGGCACTCTCAAACCAGCATGACTTGGCACTGGTGCCAGCTTGAGTCTCGGAGGAATCCTGCGCAATGCGAAATTTTAGGAGCCAGCCGGCTGCTTCGAGCCTAAGGCCCTGGAACACAAACGCTGGCCTTTTTCCCTGGGAAAAAAAATTCACATACCCTGGTTCTTGGTGTCAGTTTGCAGGAGGTACTTGGCACTCTCAAACCAGCATGACTTGGCACTGGTGCCAGCTTGAGTCTGGGAGGAATCCTGCGCAATGCGAAATTTTAGGAGCCAGCCGGACCATCCAGGCCAGAGGCCCTGGAACACAAACGCTGGCCTTTTTCCCTGGGAAAAAAAATTCACATACCCTGGTTCTTGGTGTCAGTTTGCAGGAGGTACTTGGCACTCTCAAACCAGCATGACTTGGCACTGGTGCCAGCTTGAGTCTGGGAGGAATCCTGCGCAATGCGGAATTTTAGGAGCCAGCCGGCTGCTTCGAGCCTAAGGCCCTGGAACACAAACGCCGGCCTTTTTCCCTGGGAAACAAAAGGCACCAAGCCTGGTTCTTGGTGTCAGTTTGCAGGAGGTACTTGGCACTCTCAAACCAGCATGACTTGGCACTGGTGCCAGCTTGCGTCTGGGAGAAATGCTGCGCAATGCGGAATTTTAGGAGCCACCCGGCTGCTTCCAGCCTAAGGCCCTGGAACACAAACGCTGGCATTTTTCCCTTTGAAACAAAAGGCACCAAGCCTGGTTCTTGGTGTCAGTTTGCAGGAGGTACTTGGCACTCTCAAACCAGCATGACTTGGCACTGGTGCCAGCTTGCGTCTGGGAGGAATCCTGCGCAATGCGGAATTTTAGGAGCCAGCCGGGCTCTCCAGGCCAGAGGCCCTGGAACACAAACGCCAGCCTTTTTCCCTGGGAAAAAAAATTCACATACCCTGGTTCTTGGTGTCAGTTTGCAGGAGGTACTTGGCACTCTCAAACCAGCATGACTTGGCACTGGTGCCAGCTTGAGTCTGGGAGGAATCCTGCGCAATGCGGAATTTTAGGAGCCAGCCGGCTGCTTCGAGCCAAAGTCCCGGGAACACAAACGCCGGCCCTTTTCCCTTTGAAACAAAATTCACATACCCTGGTTCTTGGTGTCAGTTTGCAGGAGGTACTTGGCACTCTCAAACCAGCATGACTTGGCACTGGTGTCAGCTTGAGTCTGGGAGGAATCCTGCGCAATGCGGAAATTTGAGGAGCCAGCCGGCTGCTTCGAGCCTAAGGCCCTGGAACACAAATGCCGGCCCTTTTCCCTGGGAAACAAAATTCACATACCCTGGTTCTTGGTGTCAGTTTGCAGGAGGTACTTGGCACTCTCCAACCAGCATGACTTGGCACTGGTGCCAGCTTGAGTCTGGGAGGAATCCTGCGCAATGCGGAAATTTGAGGAGCCAGCCGGCTGCTTCGAGCCTAAGGCCCTGGAACACAAATGCCGGCCCTTTTCCCTGGGAAACAAAATTCACATACCCTGGTTCTTGGTGTCAGTTTGCAGGAGGTACTTGGCACTCTCCAACCAGCATGACTTGGCACTGGTGCCAGCTTGAGTCTGGGAGGAATCCTGCGCAATGCGGAAATTTGAGGAGCCAGCCGGCTGCTTCGAGCCTAAGGCCCTGGAACACAAACGCTGGCCTTTTTCCCTGGGAAACAAAATTCACATACCCTGGTTCTTGGTGTCAGTTTGCAGGAGGTACTTGGCACTCTCAAACCAGCATGACTTGGCACTGGTGCCAGCTTGCGTCTGGGAGGAATCCTGCGCAATGCGGAATTTTAGGAGCCAGCCGGCTGCTTCGAGCCGAAGTCCCGGGAACACAAACGCTGGCCCTTTTCCCTGGGAAACAAAAGGCACCAAGCCTAGTTCTTGGTGTCAGTTTGCAGGAGGTACTTGGCACTCTCAAACCAGCATGACTTGGCACTGGTGCCAGCTTGCGTCTGGGAGAAATGCTGCGCAATGCGGAATTTTAGGAGCCAGCCGGCTGCTTCGAGCCTAAGTCCCGGGAACACAAACGCTGGACTTTTTCCCTTTGAAACAAAATTTCACGTACCCTGGTTCTTGGAGTCAGTTTGCAGGAGGTACTTGGCACTCTCAAACCAGCATGACTTGGCACTGGTGCCAGCTTGAGTCTGGGAGGAATCCTGCGCAATGCCCAAATTTAGGAGCCAGCCGGCTGCTTCGAGCCTAAGTCCTGGAACACAAACGCGAGCCCTTTTCCCTGGGAAACAAAAGGCACCAAGCCTGGTTCTTGGTGTCAGTTTGCAGGAGGTACTTGGCACTCTCAAACCAGCATGACTTGGCACTGGTGCCAGCTTGCGTCTGGGAGGAATCCTACGCAATGCGGAATTTGAGGAGCCAGCCGGCAGCTTCGAGCCTAAGTCCTGGGAACACAAACGCTGGCCCTTTTCCCTGGGAAAAAAAAGGCACCAAGCCTGGTTCTTGGTGTCAGTTTGCAGGAGGTACTTGGCACTCTCCAACCAGCATGACTTGGCACTGGTGCCAGCTTGCGTCTGGGAGGAATCCTTCGCAATGCGAAATTTTAGGAGCCAGCCGGCTGCTTCGAGCCTAAGTCCCGGGAACACAAACCCTGGACTTTTTCCCTGGGAAAAAAAATTCACATACCCTGGTTCTTGGAGTCAGTTTGCAGGAGGTACTTGGCACTCTCCAACCAGCATGACTTGGCACTGGTGCCAGCTTGCGTCTGGGAGGAATGCTGCGCAATGCGGAATTTTAGGAGCCAGCCGGACTCTCCAGGCCAGAGACCCTGGAATACAAACACCAGCCTTTTTCCCTGGGAAACAAAAGGCACCAAGCCTGGTTCTTGGTGTCAGTTTGCAGGAGGTACTTGGCACTCTCCAACCAGCATGACTTGGCACTGGTGCCAGCTTGCGTCTGGGAGGAATCCTGCGCAATGCGGAATTTTAGGAGCCAGCCGGGCTCTCCAGGCCAGAGGCCCTGGAACACAAACGCCAGCCTTTTTCCCTGGGAAAAAAAATTCACATACCCTGGTTCTTGGTGTCAGTCTGCAGGAGGTACTTGGCACTCTCCAACCAGCATGACTTGGCACCGGTGCCAGCTTGCGTCTGGGAGGAATCCTGCGCAATGCCCAAATTTAGGAGCCAGCCGGCTGCTTCGAGCCTAAGTCCTGGAACACAAACGCGAGCCCTTTTCCCTGGGAAACAAAAGGCACCAAGCCTGGTTCTTGGTGTCAGTTTGCAGGAGGTACTTGGCACTCTCAAACCAGCATGACTTGGCACTGGTGCCAGCTTGCGTCTGGGAGGAATCCTACGCAATGCGGAATTTGAGGAGCCAGCCGGCTGCTTCGAGCCTAAGTCCTGGGAACACAAACGCGAGCCCTTTTCCCTTTGAAACAAAAGGCACCAAGCCTGGTTCTTGGTGTCAGTTTGCAGGAGGTACTTGGCACTCTCAAACCAGCATGACTTGGCACTGGTGCCAGCTTGAGTCTGGGAGGAATCCTGCGCAAGGCGGAATTTTAGGAGCCAGCCGGGCTCTCCAGGCCAGAGGCCCTCGAATACAAACGCCAGCATTTTTCCCTGGGAAAAAAAATTCACATACCCTGGTTCTTGGTGTCAGTTTGCAGGAGGTACTTGGCACTCTCCAACCAGCATGACTTGGCACTGGTGCCAGCTTGAGTCTGGGAGGAATCCTGCGCAATGCGGAAATTTTAGGAGCCAGCCGGGCCCTCCAGGCCAGAGGCCCTGGAACACAAACGACAGCCTTTTTCCCTGGGAAAAAAAATTTCACATACCCTGGTTCTTGGTGTCAGTTTGCAGGAGGTACTTGGCACTCTCAAACCAGCATGACTTGGCACTGGTGCCAGCTTGCGTCTGGGAGGAATCCTGCGCAATGCGGAATTTTAGGAGCCAGCCGGCTGCTTCGAGCCAAAGTCCCGGGAACACAAACGCCGGCCCTTTTCCCTTTGAAACAAAATTCACATACCCTGGTTCTTGGTGTCAGTTTGCAGGAGGTACTTGGCACTCTCAAACCAGCATGACTTGGCACTGGTGCCAGCTTGCGTCTGGGAGGAATCCTGCGCAATGCGGAATTTTAGGAGCCAGCCGGCTGCTTCGAGCCTAAGGCCCTGGAACACAAACGCTGGACTTTTTCCCTTTGAAACAAAATTCACATACCCTGGTTCTTGGTGTCAGTTTGCAGGAGGTACTTGGCACTCTCAAACCAGCATGACTTGGCACTGGTGCCAGCTTGAGTCTGGGAGGAGTCCTGCGCAATGCGGAATTTTAGGAGCCAGCCGGCTGCTTCGAGCCTAAGGCCCTGGAACACAAACGCCGGCCCTTTTCCCTGGGAAACAAAAGGCACCAAGCCTGGTTCCTCGTGTCAGTTTGCAGGAGGTACTTGGCACTCTCCAACCAGCATGACTTGGCACTGGTGCCAGCTTGAGTCTGGGAGGAATCCTGCGCAATGCAGAAATTTGAGGAGCCAGCCGGCTGCTTCGAGCCTAAGGCCCTGGAACACAAACGCTGGCCTTTTCCCCTGGGAAACAAAATTCACATACCCTGGTTCTTGGTGTCAGTTTGCAGGAGGTACTTGGCACTCTCAAACCAGCATGACTTGGCACCGGTGCCAGCTTGCGTCTGGGAGGAATCCTGCGCAATGCCCAAATTTAGGAGCCAGCCGGCTGCTTCGAGCCTAAGTCCTGGAACACAAACGCGAGCCCTTTTTCCTGGGAAACAAAAGGCACCAAGCCTGGTTCTTGGTGTCAGTTTGCAGGAGGTACTTGGCACTCTCAAACCAGCATGACTTGGCACTGGTGCCAGCTTGCGTCTGGGAGGAATCCTACGCAATGCGGAATTTGAGGAGCCAGCCGGCTGCTTCGAGCCTAAGTCCTGGGAACACAAACGCTGGCCCTTTTCCCTGGGAAAAAAAAGGCACCAAGCCTGGTTCTTGGTGTCAGTTTGCAGGAGGTACTTGGCACTCTCCAACCAGCATGACTTGGCACTGGTGCCTGCTTGCGTCTGGGAGGAATCCTGCGCAATGCGGAATTTTAGGAGCCAGCCGGCTGCTTCGAGCCTAAGTCCTGGGAACACAAACGCGAGCCCTTTTCCCTTTGAAACAAAAGGCACCAAGCCTGGTTCTTGGTGTCAGTTTGCAGGAGGTACTTGGCACTCTCCAACCAGCATGACTTGGCACGGGTGCCAGCTTGAGTCTCTGAGGAATCCTGCGCAATGCCCAAATTTAGGAGCCAGCCGCCTGCTTCGAGCCGAAGTCCCGGGAACACAAACGCCGGCCCTTTTCCCTGGGAAACAAAAGGCACCAAGCCTGGTTCTTGGTGTCAGTTTGCAGGAGGTACTTGGCACTCTCAAACCAGCATGACTTGGCACTGGTGCCAGCTTGAGTCTGGGAGGAATCCTGCGCAATGCGGAATTTTATGAGCCAGCCGGACACTCCAGGCCAGAGGCCCTGGAATACAAACGCCGGCCCTTTTCCCTGGGAAAGAAAATTCACATACCCTGGTTCTTGGTGTCAGTTTGCAGGAGGTCCTTGGCACTCTCAAACCAGCATGACTTGGCACTGGTGCCAGCTTGAGTCTGGGAGGAATCCTGCGCAATGCCCAAATTTAGGAGCCAGCCGGCTGCTTCGAGCCTAAGTCCTGGAACACAAACGCGAGCCCTTTTCCCTGGGAAACAAAAGGCACCAAGCCTGGTTCTTGGTGTCAGTTTGCAGGAGGTACTTGGCACTCTCAAACCAGCATGACTTGGCACTGGTGCCAGCTTGAGTCTGGGAGGAATCCTGCGCAATGCGGAATTTTAGGAGCCAGCCGGCTGCTTCGAGCCAAAGTCCCGGGAACACAAACGCTGGCCCTTTTCCCTGGGAAAAAAAAGGCACCAAGCCTGGTTCTTGGTGTCAGTTTGCAGGAGGTACTTGGCACTCTCAAACCAGCATGACTTGGCACTGGTGCCAGCTTGAGTCTGGGAGGAATCCTGCGCAAGGCGGAATTTTAGGAGCCAGCCGGGCTCTCCAGGCCAGAGGCCCTCGAATACAAACGCCAGCATTTTTCCCTGGGAAAAAAAATTCACATACCCTGGTTCTTGGTGTCAGTTTGCAGGAGGTACTTGGCACTCTCAAACCAGCATGACTTGGCACTGGTGCCAGCTTGTGTCTGGGAGGAATCCTGCGCAATGCGGAATTTTAGGAGCCAGCCGGCTGCTTCGAGCCAAAGTCCCGGGAACACAAACGCTGGCCTTTTCCCCTGGGAAACAAAATTCACATACCCTGGTTCTTGGTGTCAGTTTGCAGGAGGTACTTGGCACTCTCAAACCAGCATGACTTGGCACTGGTGCCAGCTTGCGTCTGGGAGGAATCCTGCGCAATGCGGAATTTTAGGAGCCAGCCGGACTCTCCAGGCCAGAGGCCCTGGAACACAAACGCCGGCCCTTTTCCCTGGGAAACAAAAGGCACCAAGCCTGGTTCTTGGTGTCAGTTTGCAGGAGGTACTTGGCACTCTCCAACCAGCATGACTTGGCACTGGTGCCAGCTTGCGTCTGGGAGGAATGCTGCGCAATGCGAAATTTTATGAGCCAGCCGGACACTCCAGGCCAGAGGCCCTGGAATACAAACGCCGGCCCTTTTCCCTGGGAAAGAAAATTCACATACCCTGGTTCTTGGTGTCAGTTTGCAGGAGGTACTTGGCACTCTCAAACCAGCATGACTTGGCACTGGTGCCAGCTTGAGTCTGGGAGGAATCCTGCGCAATGCAGAATTTTAGGAGCCAGCCGGACTCTCCAGGCCAGAGGCCCTGGTATACAAACACCAGCCTTTTTCCCTTTGAAACAAAAGGCACCAAGCCTGGTTCTTGGTGTCAGTTTGCAGGAGGTACTTGGCACTCTCAAACCAGCATGACTTGGCACTGGTGCCAGCTTGCGTCTGGGAGGAATCCTGCGCAATGCGGAATTTTAGGAGCCAGCCGGACCCTCCAGGCCAGAGGCCCTGGAACACAAACGCCAGCCTTTTTCCCTGGGAAAAAAAATTCACATACCCTGGTTCTTGGTGTCAGTTTGCAGGAGGTACTTGGCACTCTCAAACCAGCATGACTTGGCACTGGTGCCAGCTTGAGTCTGGGAGGAATCCTGCGCAATGCCCAAATTTAGGAGCCAGCCGGCTGCTTCGAGCCTAAGGCCCTGGAACACAAACGCTGGCCTTTTTCCCTGGGAAACAAAAGGCACCAAGCCTGGTTCTTGGTGTCAGTTTGCAGGAGGTACTTGGCACTCTCCAACCAGCATGACTTGGCACCGGTGCCAGCTTGAGTCTGGGAGGAATCCTGCGCAATGCGAAATTTTAGGAGCCAGCCGGACTCTCCAGGCCAGAGGCCCTGGAATACAAACACCAGCCTTTTTCCCTGGGAAACAAAAGGCACCAAGCCTGGTTCTTGGTGTCAGTTTGCAGGAGGTACTTGGCACTCTCCAACCAGCATGACTTGGCACCGGTGCCAGCTTGAGTCTGGGAGGAATCCTGCGCAATGCGGAATTTTAGGAGCCAGCCGGCTGCTTCGAGCCTAAGGCCCTGGAACACAAACGCTGGCCTTTTTCCCTGGGAAACAAAAGGCACCAAGCCTGGTTCTTGGTGTCAGTTTGCAGGAGGTACTTGGCACTCTCCAACCAGCATGACTTGGCACCGGAGCCAGCTTGAGTCTGGGAGGAATCCTGCGCAATGCGAAATTTTAGGAGCCAGCCGGACTCTCCAGGCCAGAGGCCCTGGAATACAAACACCAGCCTTTTTCCCTGGGAAACAAAAGGCACCAAGCCTGGTTCTTGGTGTCAGTTTGCAGGAGGTACTTGGCACTCTCAAACCAGCATGACTTGGCACTGGTGCCAGCTTGCGTCTGGGAGGAATCCTGCGCAATGCGGAATTTTAGGAGCCAGCCGGGCTCTCCAGGCCACTGGTCCTCGAACACAAATGCTGGCCTTTTTCCCTGGGAAAAAAATTTCACATACCCTGGTTCTTGGTGTCAGTTTGCAGGAGGTACTTGGCACTCTCAAACCAGCATGACTTAGCACTGGTGCCAGCTTGCGTCTGGGAGGAATCCTGCGCAATGCGGATATTTTAGGAGCCAGCCGGCTGCTTCGAGCCAAAGTCCCGGGAACACAAACGCTGGCCCTTTTCCCTGGGAAAAAAAAGGCACCAACCCTGGTTCTTGGTGTCAGTTTGCAGGAGGTACTTGGCACTCTCAAACCAGCATGACTTGGCACTGGTGCCAGCTTGAGTCTGGGAGGAATCCTGCGCAATGCGGAATTTTAGGAGCCAGCCGGACACTCCAGGCCAGAGGCCCTGGAATACAAACGCCGGCCCTAGTCCCTGGGAAAGAAAATTCACATACCCTGGTTCTTGGTGTCAGTTTGCAGGAGGTACTTGGCACTCTCAAACCAGCATGACTTGGCACTGGTGCCAGCTTGCCTCTGGGAGGAATCCTGCGCAATGCCCAAATTTAGGAGCCAGCCGGCTGCTTCGAGCCGAAGTCCCGGGAACACAAACGCCGGCCCTCTTCCCTGGGAAACAAAAGGCACCAAGCCTGGTTCTTGGTGTCAGTTTGCAGGAGGTACTTGGCACTCTCAAACCAGCATGACTTGGCACTGGTGCCAGCTTGCGTCTGGGAGGAATCCTGCGCAACGCGGAATTTTAGGAGCCAGCCGGCTTCTTCGAGCCTAAGGCCCTGGAACACAAACGCCGGCCCTTTTCCCTTTGAAACAAAAGGCACCTTCTCTGGTTCTTGGTGTCAGTTTGCAGGAGGTACTTGGCACTCTCAAACCAGCATGACTTGGCACTGGTGCCAGCTTGCGTCTGGGAGGAATCCTGCGCAATGCGGAATTTTAGGAGCCAGCCGGCTGCTTCGAGCCTAAGGCCCTGGAACACAAGCGCCGGCACTTTTCCCTGGGAAACAAAATTCACCAAGCCTGGTTCTTGGTGTCAGTTTGCAGGAGGTACTTGGCACTCTCAAACCAGCATGACTTGGCACTGGTGCCAGCTTGCGTCTGGGAGGAATCCTGTGCAATGCGGAATTTTAGGAGCCAGCCGGGCTCTCCAGGTCACAGGCCTTGGAACAAAAACGCCGGCCTTTTTCCCTGGGAAAAAAAATTCCCATACCCTGGTTCTTGGTGTCAGTTTGCAGGAGGTACTTGGCACTCTCAAACCAGCATGACTTGGCACTGGTGCCAGCTTGCGTCTGGGAGGAATCCTGTGCAATGCCGAAATTTTAGGAGCCAGCCGGACTCTCCAGGCCAGAGGCCCTGGAACACAAACGCCAGCCTTTTTCCCTGGGAAAAAAAATTCCCATACCCTGGTTCTTGGTGTCAGTTTGCAGGAGGTACTTGGCACTCTCAAACCAGCATGACTTGGCACTGGTGCCAGCTTGAGTCTGGGAGGAATCCTGCGCAATGCGGAATTTTAGGAGCCAGCCGGCTGCTTCGAGCCTAAGGCCCTGGAACACAAATGCCGACCCTTTTCCCTGGGAAACAAAAGGCACCAACCCTGGTTCTTGGTGTCAGTTTGCAGGAGGTACTTGGCACTCTCCAACCAGCATGACTTGGCACTGGTGCCAGCTTGAGTCTGGGAGGAATCCTGCGCAATGCGGAATTTTAGGAGCCAGCCGGCTGCTTTGAGCCTAAGGCCCTGGAACACAAACGCCGGCCCTTTTCCCTTTGAAACAAAAGGCACCAAGCCTAGTTCTTGGTGTCAGTTTGCAGGAGGTACTTGGCACTCTCAAACCAGCATGACTTGGCACTGGTGCCAGCTTGAGTCTGGGAGGAATCCTGCGCAATGCGGAATTTTAGGAGCCAGCCGGACACTCCAGGCCAGAGGCCCTGGAATACAAACGCCGGCCCTAGTCCCTGGGAAAGAAAATTCACATACCCTGGTTCTTGGTGTCAGTTTGCAGGAGGTACTTGGCACTCTCAAACCAGCATGACTTGGCACTGGTGCCAGCTTGCCTCTGGGAGGAATCCTGCGCAATGCCCAAATTTAGGAGCCAGCCGGCTGCTTCGAGCCGAAGTCCCGGGAACACAAACGCCGGCCCTCTTCCCTGGGAAACAAAAGGCACCAAGCCTGGTTCTTGGTGTCAGTTTGCAGGAGGTACTTGGCACTCTCAAACCAGCATGACTTGGCACTGGTGCCAGCTTGCGTCTGGGAGGAATCCTGCGCAACGCGGAATTTTAGGAGCCAGCCGGCTTCTTCGAGCCTAAGGCCCTGGAACACAAACGCCGGCCCTTTTCCCTTTGAAACAAAAGGCACCTTCTCTGGTTCTTGGTGTCAGTTTGCAGGAGGTACTTGGCACTCTCAAACCAGCATGACTTGGCACTGGTGCCAGCTTGCGTCTGGGAGGAATCCTGCGCAATGCGGAATTTTAGGAGCCAGCCGGCTGCTTCGAGCCTAAGGCCCTGGAACACAAGCGCCGGCACTTTTCCCTGGGAAACAAAATTCACCAAGCCTGGTTCTTGGTGTCAGTTTGCAGGAGGTACTTGGCACTCTCAAACCAGCATGACTTGGCACTGGTGCCAGCTTGCGTCTGGGAGGAATCCTGCGCAATGCGGAATTTTAGGAGCCAGCCGGCTGCTTCGAGCCTAAGGCCCTGGAACACAAGCGCCGGCACTTTTCCCTGGGAAACAAAATTCACCAAGCCTGGTTCTTGGTGTCAGTTTGCAGGAGGTACTTGGCACTCTCAAACCAGCATGACTTGGCACTGGTGCCAGCTTGCGTCTGGGAGGAATCCTGTGCAATGCGGAATTTTAGGAGCCAGCCGGGCTCTCCAGGTCACAGGCCTTGGAACAAAAACGCCGGCCTTTTTCCCTGGGAAAAAAAATTCCCATACCCTGGTTCTTGGTGTCAGTTTGCAGGAGGTACTTGGCACTCTCAAACCAGCATGACTTGGCACTGGTGCCAGCTTGCGTCTGGGAGGAATCCTGTGCAATGCCGAAATTTTAGGAGCCAGCCGGACTCTCCAGGCCAGAGGCCCTGGAACACAAACGCCAGCCTTTTTCCCTGGGAAAAAAAATTCCCATACCCTGGTTCTTGGTGTCAGTTTGCAGGAGGTACTTGGCACTCTCAAACCAGCATGACTTGGCACTGGTGCCAGCTTGAGTCTGGGAGGAATCCTGCGCAATGCGGAATTTTAGGAGCCAGCCGGCTGCTTCGAGCCTAAGGCCCTGGAACACAAATGCCGACCCTTTTCCCTGGGAAACAAAAGGCACCAAGCCTGGTTCTTGGTGTCAGTTTGCAGGAGGTACTTGGCACTCTCAAACCAGCATGACTTGGCACTGGTGCCAGCTTGAGTCTGGGAGGAATCCTGCGCAATGCGGAATTTAGGGAGCCTGCCGGCTGCTTCGAGCCTAAGGCCCTGGAACACAAACGCCGGCCCTTTTCCCTGGGAAACAAAAGGCACCAAGCCTGGTTCTTGGTGTCAGTTTGCAGGAGGTACTTGGCACTCTCAAACCAGCATGACTTGGCACTGGTGCCAGCTTGAGTCTGGGAGAAATGCTGCGCAATGCGAAATTTTAGGAGCCAGCCGGACTCTCCAGGCCACAGGCCCTCAAACACAAACGCCAGCCTTTTTCCCTGGGAAAAAAAATTCACATACCCTGGTTCTTGGTGTCAGTTTGCAGGAGGTACTTGGCACTCTCAAACCAGCATGACTTGGCACTGGTGCCAGCTTGCGTCTGGGAGGAATCCTGCGCAATGCGGAATTTTAGGAGCCAGCCGGCTGCTTCGAGCCTAAGGCCCTGGAACACAAATGCCTGCCCTTTTCCCTGGGAAACAAAAGGCACCAAGCCTGGTTCTTGGTGTCAGTTTGCAGGAGGTACTTGGCACTCTCAAACCAGCATGACTTGGCACTGGTGCCAGCTTGAGTCTGGGAGGAATCCTGCGCAATGCGGAATTTAGGGAGCCTGCCGGCTGCTTCGAGCCTAAGGCCCTGGAACACAAACGCTGGCCCTTTTCCCTGGGAAACAAAAGGCACCAAGCCTGGTTCTTGGTGTCAGTTTGCAGGAGGTACTTGGCACTCTCAAACCAGCATGACTTGGCACTGGTGCCAGCTTGAGTCTGGGAGGAATCCTGCGCAATGCGAAATTTTAGGAGCCAGCCGGACTCTCCAGGCCACAGGCCCTCAAACACAAACGCCAGCCTTTTTCCCTGGGAAAAAAAATTCACATACCCTGGTTCTTGGTGTCAGTTTGCAGGAGGTACTTGGCACTCTCAAACCAGCATGACTTGGCACTGGTGCCAGCTTGCGTCTGGGAGGAATCCTGCGCAATGCGGAATTTTAGGAGCCAGCCGGCTGCTTCGAGCCTAAGGCCCTGGAACACAAATGCCTGCCCTTTTCCCTGGGAAACAAAAGGCACCAAGCCTGGTTCTTGGTGTCAGTTTGCAGGAGGTACTTGGCACTCTCAAACCAGCATGACTTGGCACTGGTGCCAGCTTGAGTGTGGGAGGAATCCTGCGCAATGCGGAATTTTAGGAGCCAGCCGGCTGCTTCGAGCCTAAGGCCCTGGAACACAAACGCTGGCCTTTTTCCCTTTGAAACAAAAGGCACCAAGCCTGGTTCTTGGTGTCAGTTTGCAGGAGGTACTTGGCACTCTCAAACCAGCATGACTTGGCACTGGTGCCAGCTTGAGTCTCTGAGGAATCCTGCGCAATGCGGAATTTTAGGAGCCAGCCGGCGGCTTCGAGCCTAAGGCCCGGGAACACAAACGCTGGCCCTTTTCCCTGGGAAACAAAAGGCACCAAGCCTGGTTCTTGGTGTCAGTTTGCAGGAGGTACTTGGCACTCTCAAACCAGCATGACTTGGCACCGGTGCCAGCTTGAGTCTGGGAGGAATCCTGCGCAATGCCCAAATTTAGGAGCCAGCCGGACTCTCCAGGCCACAGGCCCTCAAACACAAACGCCAGCCTTTTTCCCTGGGAAAAAAAATTCACATACCCTGGTTCTTGGTGTCAGTTTGCAGGAGGTACTTGGCACTCTCAAACCAGCATGACTTGGCACTGGTGCCAGCTTGCGTCTGGGAGGAATCCTGCGCAATGCGGAAATTTAGGAGCCAGCCGGCTGCTTCGAGCCTAAGGCCCTGGAACACAAACGCAGGCCTTTTTCCCTGGGAAAAAAAATTCACATACCCTGGTTCTTGGTGTCAGTTTGCAGGAGGTACTTGGCACTCTCAAACCAGCATGACTTGGCACTGGTGCCAGCTTGCGTCTGGGAGGAATCCTGCGCAATGCCCAAATTTTAGGAGCCACCCGGCTGCTTCGAGCCTAAGGCCCTGGAACAGAAATGCAGGCCCTTTTCCCTGGGAAACAAAGGGCACCATGCCTGGTTCTTGGTGTCAGTTTGCAGGAGGTACTTGGCACTCTCAAACCAGCATGACTTGGCACTGGTGCCAGCTTGAGTCTGGGAGGAATCCTGCGCAATGCGGAATTTTAGGAGCCAGCCGGACTCTCCAGGCCACAGGCCCTCAAACACAAACGCCAGCCTTTTTCCCTGGGAAAAAAAATTCACATACCCTGGTTCTTGGTGTCAGTTTGCAGGAGGTACTTGGCACTCTCAAACCAGCATGACTTGGCACTGGTGCCAGCTTGAGTCTGGGAGGAATCCTGCGCAATGCGGAATTTTAGGAGCCAGCCGGCTGCTTCGAGCCTTAGGCCCTGGAACACAAACGCAGGCCTTTTTCCCTGGGAAACAAAATTCACATACCCTGGTTCTTGGTGTCAGTTTGCAGGAGGTACTTGGCACTCTCAAACCAGCATGACTTGGCACTGGTGCCAGCTTGCGTCTGGGAGGAATCCTGCGCAATGCCCAAATTTTAGGAGCCAGCCGGCTGCTTCGAGCCTAAGGCCCTGGAACAGAAATGCAGGCCCTTTTCCCTGGGAAACAAAGGGCACCATGCCTGGTTCTTGGTGTCAGTTTGCAGGAGGTACTTGGCACTCTCAAACCAGCATGACTTGGCACTGGTGCCAGCTTGAGTCTGGGAGGAATCCTGCGCAATGCGGAATTTTAGGAGCCAGCCGGACTCTCCAGGCCACAGGCCCTCAAACACAAACGCCAGCCTTTTTCCCTGGGAAAAAAAATTCACATACCCTGGTTCTTGGTGTCAGTTTGCAGGAGGTACTTGGCACTCTCAAACCAGCATGACTTGGCACTGGTGCCAGCTTGAGTCTGGGAGGAATCCTGCGCAATGCGGAATTTTAGGAGCCAGCCGGCTGCTTCGAGCCTTAGGCCCTGGAACACAAACGCAGGCCTTTTTCCCTGGGAAACAAAATTCACATACCCTGGTTCTTGGTGTCAGTTTGCAGGAGGTACTTGGCACTCTCAAACCAGCATGACTTGGCACTGGTGCCAGCTTGAGTCTGGGAGGAATCCTGCGCAATGCGGAATTTTAGGAGCCAGCCGGACTCTCCAGGCCACAGGCCCTCAAACACAAACGCCAGCCTTTTTCCCTGGGAAAAAAAATTCACATACCCTGGTTCTTGGTGTCAGTTTGCAGGAGGTACTTGGCACTCTCCAACCAGCATGACTTGGCACTGGTGCCAGCTTGAGTCTGGGAGGAATCCTGCGCAATGCGGAATTTTAGGAGCCAGCCGGCTGCTTCGAGCCTAAGGCCCTGGAACACAAATGCCTGCCCTTTTCCCTGGGAAACAAAAGGCACCAAGCCTGGTTCTTGGTGTCAGTTTGCAGGAGGTACTTGGCACTCTCAAACGAGCAGGACTTGGCACTGGTGCCAGCTTGAGTCTGGGAGGAATCCTGCGCAATGCGGAAATTTGAGGAGCCAGCCGGCTGCTTCGAGCCTAAGGCCCTGGAACACAAACGCCGGCCCTTTTCCCTGGGCAATAAAGGCACCAAGCCTGGTTCTTGGGGTCAGTTTGCAGGAGGTACTTGGCACTCTCAAACCAGCATGACTTGGCACTGGTGCCAGCTTGCGTCTGGGAGGAATCCTGCGCAATGCGGAATTTTAGGAGCCAGCCGGCTGCTTCCAGCCTAAGGCCCTGGAACACAAACGCCGGCCCTTTTCCCTTTGAAACAAAAGGCACCAAGCCTGGTTCTTGGTGTCAGTTTGCAGGAGGTACTTGGCACTCTCCAACCAGCATGACTTGGCACTGGTGCCAGCTTGAGTCTGGGAGGAATCCTGCGCAATGCGGAAATTTGAGGAGCCAGCGGGCTGCTTCGAGCCTAAGGCCCTGGAACACATACGCCGGCCCTTTTCCCTGGGCAATAAAGGCACCAAGCCTGGTTCTTGGGGTCAGTTTGCAGGAGGTACTTGGCACTCTCCAACCAGCATGACTTGGCACTGGTGCCAGCTTGAGTCTGGGAGGAATCCTGCGCAATGCCCAAATTTAGGAGCCAGCCGGCTGCTTCGAGCCTAAGGCCCTGGAACACAAACGCCGGCCTTTTTCCCTGGGAAACAAAAGGCACCAAGCCTGGTTCTTGGTGTCAGTTTGCAGGAGGTACTTGGCACTCTCAAACCAGCATGACTTGGCACTGGTGCCAGCTTGCGTCTGGGAGGAATCCTGCGCAATGCGGAATTTTAGGAGCCAGCCGGCTGCTTCCAGCCTAAGGCCCTGGAACACAAACGCCGGCCCTTTTCCCTTTGAAACAAAAGGCACCAAGCCTGGTTCTTGGTGTCAGTTTGCAGGAGGTACTTGGCACTCTCCAACCAGCATGACTTGGCACTGGTGCCAGCTTGAGTCTGGGAGGAATCCTGCGCAATGCCCAAATTTAGGAGCCAGCCGGCTGCTTCGAGCCTAAGGCCCTGGAACACAAACGCCGGCCCTTTTCCCTGGGAAACAAAAGGCACCAAGCCTGGTTCTTGGTGTCAGTTTGCAGGAGGTACTTGGCACTCTCAAACCAGCATGACTTGGCACTGGTGCCAGCTTGCGTCTGGGAGGAATCCTGCGCAATGCGGAAATTTTAGGAGCCAGCCGGCTGCTTCGAGCCTAAGGCCCTGGAACACAAATGCTGGCCTTTTTCCCTGGGAAACAAAAGGCACCAAGCCTGGTTCTTGGTGTCAGTTTGCAGGAGGTACTTGGCACTCTCAAACCAGCATGACTTGGCACTGGTGCCAGCTTGAGTCTGGGAGGAATCCTGCGCAATGCCCAAATTTTAGGAGCCAGCCGGCTGCTTCGAGCCTAAGGCCCTGGAACACAAACGCTGGCCTTTTTCCCTTTGAAACAAAAGGCACCAAGCCTGGTTCTTGGTGTCAGTTTGCAGGAGGTACTTGGCACTCTCAAACCAGCATGACTTGGCACTGGTGCCAGCTTGAGTCTGGGAGGAATCCTGCGCAATGCGGAATTTTAGGAGCCAGCCGGCTGCTTCGAGCCTAAGGCCCTGGAACACAAACGCCGGCCTTTTTCCCTGGGAAACAAAAGGCACCAAGCCTGGTTCTTGGTGTCAGTTTGCAGGAGGTACTTGGCACTCTCAATCGAGCAGGACTTGGCACTGGTGCCAGCTTGCGTCTGGGAGAAATGCTGCGCAATGCGAAATTTTAGGAGCCAGCCGGCTGCTTCGAGCCTAAGGCCCTGGAACACAAACGCCGGCCCTTTTCCCTGGGAAACAAAAGGCACCAAGCCTGGTTCTTGGTGTCAGTTTGCAGGAGGTACTTGGCACTCTCAAACCAGCATGACTTGGCACTGGTGCCAGCTTGAGTCTGGGAGGAATCCTGCGCAATGCGAAATTTTAGGAGCCAGCCGGCTGCTTGGAGCCTAAGGCCCTGGAACACAAACGCCGGCCCTTTTCCCTTTGAAACAAAAGGCACCAAGCCTGGTTCTTGGTGTCAGTTTGCAGGAGGTACTTGGCACTCTCAAACCAGCATGACTTGGCACTGGTGCCAGCTTGAGTCTGGGAGGAATCCTGCGCAATGCGAAATTTTAGGAGCCAGCCGGCTGCTTGGAGCCTAAGGCCCTGGAACACAAACGCCGGCCCTTTTCCCTTTGAAACAAAAGGCACCAAGCCTGGTTCTTGGGGTCAGTTTGCAGGAGGTACTTGGCACTCTCAAACCAGCATGACTTGGCACTGGTGTCAGCTTGCGTCTGGGAGAAATGCTGCGCAATGCGAAATTTTAGGAGCCACCCGGCTGCTTCCAGCCTAAGGCCCTGGAACACAAACGCCGGCCCTTTTCCCTTTGAAACAAAAGGCACCAAGCCTGGTTCTTGGTGTCAGTTTGCAGGAGGTACTTGGCACTCTCAAACCAGCATGACTTGGCACTGGTGCCAGCTTGAGTCTGGGAGGAATCCTGCGCAATGCGGAATTTTAGGAGCCAGCCGGCTGCTTCGAGCCTAAGGCCCTGGAACACAAACGCCGGCCCTTTTCCCTGGGAAACAAAATTCACATACCCGGGTTCTTGGTGTCAGTTTGCAGGAGGTACTTGGCACTCTCAAACCAGCATGACTTGGCACTGGTGCCAGCTTGAGTCTGGGAGGAATCCTGCGCAATGCGGAATTTGAGGAGCCACCCGGCTGCTTCCAGCCTAAGGCCCTGGAACACAAACGCCGGCCCTTTTCCCTTTGAAACAAAAGGCACCAAGCCTGGTTCTTGGTGTCAGTTTGCAGGAGGTACTTGGCACTCTCAAACCAGCATGACTTGGCACTGGTGCCAGCTTGAGTCTGGGAGGAATCCTGCGCAATGCGGAATTTGAGGAGCCAGCCGGCTGCTTCGAGCCTAAGGCCCTGGAACACAAACGCCGGCCCTTTTCCCTTTGAAACAAAAGGCACCAAGCCTGGTTCTTGGTGTCAGTTTGCAGGAGGTACTTGGCACTCTCAAACCAGCATGACTTGGCACTGGTGCCAGCTTGAGTCTGGGAGGAATCCTGCGCAATGCGGAATTTTAGGAGCCAGCCGGCTGCTTCGAGCCTAAGGCCCTGGAACACAAACGCCAGCCTTTTTCCCTGGGAAAAAAAATTCACATACCCTGGTTCTTGGTGTCAGTTTGCAGGAGGTACTTGGCACTCTCAAACCAGCATGACTTGGCACTGGTGCCAGCTAGAGTCTGGGAGGAATCCTGCGCAATGCGAAATTTTAGGAGCCAGCCGGACCCTCCAGGCCACAGGCCCTGGAACACAAACGCTGGCCTTTTTCCCTGGGAAACAAAATTCACATACCCTGGTTCTTGGTGTCAGTTTGCAGGAGGTACTTGGCACTCTCAAACCAGCATGACTTGGCACTGGTGCCAGCTAGCGTCTGGGAGGAATCCTGCGCAATGCCCAAATTTAGGAGCCAGCCTGCTGCTTCAAGCCTAAGGCCCTCGAACACAAACGCTGGCCTTTTTCCCTGGGAAACAAAAGGCACCAAGCCTGGTTCTTGGTGTCAGTTTGCAGGAGGTACTTGGCACTCTCAAACCAGCATGACTTGGCACTGGTGCCAGCTTGAGTCTGGGAGGAATCCTGCGCAATGCGAAATTTTAGGAGCCAGCCGGCTGCTTCGAGCCTAAGGCCCTGGAACACAAATGCCAGCCTTTTTCCCTGGGAAAAAAAATTCACATACCCTGGTTCTTGGTGTCAGTTTGCAGGAGGTACTTGGCACTCTCAAACCAGCATGACTTGGCACTGGTGCCAGCTTGCGTCTGGGAGGAATCCTGCGCAATGCGGAAATTTTAGCAGCCAGCCGGGCTCTCCGGGCCAGAGGTCCTGGAACACAAACGCTGGCCCTTTTCCCTGGGAAACAAAAGGCAGCAACCCTGGTTCTTGGTGTCAGTTTGCAGGAGGTACTTGGCACTCTCAAACCAGCATGACTTGGCACTGGTGCCAGCTTGAGTCTCTGAGGAATCCTGCGCAATGCCCAAATTTAGGAGCCAGCCGGCTGCTTCGAGCCTAAGGCCCTGGATCACAAACGCAGGCCTTTTTCCCTGGGAAAAAAAATTCACATACCCTGGTTCTTGGTGTCAGTTTGCAGGAGGTACTTGGCACTCTCAAACCAGCATGACTTGGCACTGGTGCCAGCTTGCGTCTGGGAGGAATCCTGCGCAATGCGGAAATTTTAGGAGCCAGCCGGCTGCTTCGAGCCTAAGGCCCTGGAACACAAACGCAGGCCCTTTTCCCTGGGAAACAAAAGGCACCAAGCCTGGTTCTTGGTGTCAGTTTGCAGGAGGTACTTGGCACTCTCAAACCAGCATGACTTGGCACTGGTGCCAGCTTGAGTCTGGGAGGAATCCTGCGCAATGCGGAATTTGAGGAGCCAGCCGGCTGCTTCGAGCCTAAGGCCCTGGAACACAAACGCCGGCCTTTTTCCCATTGAAACAAAAGGCACCAAGCCTGGTTCTTGGTGTCAGTTTGCAGGAGGTACTTGGCACTCTCAAACCAGCATGACTTGGCACTGGTGCCAGCTTGAGTCTGGGAGGAATCCTGCGCAATGCCCAAATTTAGGAGCCAGCCGGCTGCTTCGAGCCTAAGGCCCTGGAACACAAACGCCGGCCCTTTTCCCTTTTGTTTCAAAGGCACCTTCTCTGGTTCTTGGTGTCAGTTTACAGGAGGTACTTGGCACTCTCAAACCAGCATGACTTGGCACTGGTGCCAGCTTGAGTCTGGGAGGAATCCTGCGCAATGCGAAATTTTAGGAGCCAGCCGGCTGCTTCGAGCCTAAGGCCCTGGAACACAAACGCCGGCCCTTTTCCCTTTTGTTTCAAAGGCACCTTCTCTGGTTCTTGGTGTCAGTTTACAGGAGGTACTTGGCACTCTCAAACCAGCATGACTTGGCACTGGTGCCAGCTTGAGTCTGGGAGGAATCCTGCGCAATGCGAAATTTTAGGAGCCAGCCGGCTGCTTCGAGCCTAAGGCCCTGGAACACAAACGCCGGCCCTTTTCCCTTTTGTTTCAAAGGCACCTTCTCTGGTTCTAGGTGTCAGTTTGCAGGAGGTACTTGGCACTCTCAAACCAGCATGACTTGGCACTGGTGCCAGCTTGAGTCTGGGAGGAATCCTGCGCAATGCGGAATTTGAGGAGCCAGCCGGCTGCTTCGAGCCTAAGGCCCTGGAACACAAACGCCGGCCCTTTTCCCTTTTGTTTCAAAGGCACCTTCTCTGGTTCTAGGTGTCAGTTTGCAGGAGGTACTTGGCACTCTCAAACCAGCATGACTTGGCACTGGTGCCAGCTTGAGTCTGGGAGGAATCCTGCGCAATGCGGAATTTGAGGAGCCAGCCGGCTGCTTCGAGCCTAAGGCCCTGGAACACAAACGCCGGCCTTTTTCCCATTGAAACAAAAGGCACCAAGCCTGGTTCTTGGTGTCAGTTTGCAGGAGGTACTTGGCACTCTCAAACCAGCATGACTTGGCACTGGTGCCAGCTTGAGTCTGGGAGGAATCCTGCGCAATGCGAAATTTTAGGAGCCAGCCGGCTGCTTCGAGCCTAAGGCCCTGGAACACAAACGCCGGCCCTTTTCCCTTTTGTTTCAAAGGCACCTTCTCTGGTTCTAGGTGTCAGTTTGCAGGAGGTACTTGGCACTCTCAAACCAGCATGACTTGGCACTGGTGCCAGCTTGAGTCTGGGAGGAATCCTGCGCAATGCCCAAATTTAGGAGCCAGCCGGCTGCTTCGAGCCTAAGGCCCTGGAACACAAACGCCGGCCCTTTTCCCTGGGAAACAAAAGGCACCAAGCCTGGTTCTTGGTGTCAGTTTGCAGGAGGTACTTGGCACTCTCAAACCAGCATGACTTGGCACTGGTGCCAGCTTGAGTCTGGGAGGAATCCTGCGCAATGCCCAAATTTAGGAGCCAGCCGGCTGCTTCGAGCCTAAGGCCCTGGAACACAAACGCCGGCCCTTTTCCCTTTTGTTTCAAAGGCACCTTCTCTGGTTCTTGGTGTCAGTTTACAGGAGGTACTTGGCACTCTCAAACCAGCATGACTTGGCACTGGTGCCAGCTTGAGTCTGGGAGGAATCCTGCGCAATGCGAAATTTTAGGAGCCAGCCGGCTGCTTCGAGCCTAAGGCCCTGGAACACAAACGCCGGCCCTTTTCCCTTTTGTTTCAAAGGCACCTTCTCTGGTTCTAGGTGTCAGTTTGCAGGAGGTACTTGGCACTCTCAAACCAGCATGACTTGGCACTGGTGCCAGCTTGAGTCTGGGAGGAATCCTGCGCAATGCCCAAATTTAGGAGCCAGCCGGCTGCTTCGAGCCTAAGGCCCTGGAACACAAACGCCGGCCCTTTTCCCTTTTGTTTCAAAGGCACCTTCTCTGGTTCTTGGTGTCAGTTTACAGGAGGTACTTGGCACTCTCAAACCAGCATGACTTGGCACTGGTGCCAGCTTGAGTCTGGGAGGAATCCTGCGCAATGCGAAATTTTAGGAGCCAGCCGGCTGCTTCGAGCCTAAGGCCCTGGAACACAAACGCCGGCCCTTTTCCCTTTTGTTTCAAAGGCACCTTCTCTGGTTCTAGGTGTCAGTTTGCAGGAGGTACTTGGCACTCTCAAACCAGCATGACTTGGCACTGGTGCCAGCTTGAGTCTCTGAGGAATCCTGCGCAATGCCCAAATTTAGGAGCCAGCCGGCTGCTTCGAGCCTAAGGCCCTGGATCACAAACGCAGGCCTTTTTCCCTGGGAAAAAAAATTCACATACCCTGGTTCTTGGTGTCAGTTTGCAGGAGGTACTTGGCACTCTCAAACCAGCATGACTTGGCACTGGTGCCAGCTTGCGTCTGGGAGGAATCCTGCGCAATGCGGAAATTTTAGGAGCCAGCCGGCTGCTTCGAGCCTAAGGCCCTGGAACACAAACGCCGGCCCTTTTCCCTGGGAAACAAAAGGCACCAAGCCTGGTTCTTGGTGTCAGTTTGCAGGAGGTACTTGGCACTCTCAAACCAGCATGACTTGGCACTGGTGCCAGCTTGAGTCTGGGAGGAATCCTGCGCAATGCCCAAATTTTAGGAGCCAGCCGGCTGCTTCAAGCCAAAGGCCCTGGAACACAAACGCCAGCCTTTTTCCCTGGGAAACAAAAGGCACCAAGCCTGGTTCTTGGTGTCAGTTTGCAGGAGGTACTTGGCACTCTCAAACCAGCATGACTTGGCACTGGTGCCAGCTTGAGTCTGGGAGGAATCCTGCGCAATGCCCAAATTTAGGAGCCAGCCGGCTGCTTCGAGCCTAAGGCCCTGGAACACAAACGCCGGCCCTTTTCCCTTTTGTTTCAAAGGCACCTTCTCTGGTTCTTGGTGTCAGTTTACAGGAGGTACTTGGCACTCTCAAACCAGCATGACTTGGCACTGGTGCCAGCTTGAGTCTGGGAGGAATCCTGCGCAATGCGAAATTTTAGGAGCCAGCCGGCTGCTTCGAGCCTAAGGCCCTGAACACAAACGCCGGCCCTTTTCCCTTTTGTTTCAAAGGCACCTTCTCTGGTTCTAGGTGTCAGTTTGCAGGAGGTACTTGGCACTCTCAAACCAGCATGACTTGGCACTGGTGCCAGCTTGAGTCTGGGAGGAATCCTGCGCAATGCGGAATTTGAGGAGCCAGCCGGCTGCTTCGAGCCTAAGGCCCTGGAACACAAACGCCGGCCTTTTTCCCATTGAAACAAAAGGCACCAAGCCTGGTTCTTGGTGTCAGTTTGCAGGAGGTACTTGGCACTCTCAAACCAGCATGACTTGGCACTGGTGCCAGCTTGAGTCTGGGAGGAATCCTGCGCAATGCCCAAATTTAGGAGCCAGCCGGCTGCTTCGAGCCTAAGGCCCTGGAACACAAACGCCGGCCCTTTTCCCTTTTGTTTCAAAGGCACCTTCTCTGGTTCTTGGTGTCAGTTTGCAGGAGGTACTTGGCACTCTCAAACCAGCATGACTTGGCACTGGTGCCAGCTTGAGTCTGGGAGGAATCCTGCGCAATGCGAAATTTTAGGAGCCAGCCGGCTGCTTCGAGCCTAAGGCCCTGGAACACAAACGCCGGCCCTTTTCCCTTTTGTTTCAAAGGCACCTTCTCTGGTTCTAGGTGTCAGTTTGCAGGAGGTACTTGGCACTCTCAAACCAGCATGACTTGGCACTGGTGCCAGCTTGAGTCTGGGAGGAATCCTGCGCAATGCGAAATTTTAGGAGCCAGCCGGCTGCTTCGAGCCTAAGGCCCTGGAACACAAACGCAGGCCCTTTTCCCTGGGAAACAAAATTCACATACCCTGGTTCTTGGTGTCAGTTTGCAGGAGGTACTTGGCACTCTCAAACCAGCATGACTTGGCACTGGTGCCAGCTTGAGTCTGGGAGGAATCCTGCGCAATGCGGAATTTTAGGAGCCACCCGGCTGCTTCGAGCCTAAGGCCCTGGAACACAAACGCAGGCCCTTTTCCCTGGGAAACAAAAGGCACCAAGCCTGGTTCTTGGTGTCAGTTTGCAGGAGGTACTTGGCACTCTCAAACCAGCATGACTTGGCACTGGTGCCAGCTTGCGTCTGGGAGAAATGCTGCGCAATGCGGAATTTGAGGAGCCACCCGGCTGCTTCCAGCCTAAGGCCCTCAAACACAAACGCCGGCCTTTTCCCCTGGGAAAAAAAATTCACATACCCTGGTTCTTGGTGTCAGTTTGCAGGAGGTACTTGGCACTCTCAAACCAGCATGACTTGGCACTGGTGCCAGCTTGAGTCTGGGAGGAATCCTGCGCAATGCGGAATTTGAGGAGCCAGCCGGCTGCTTCCAGCCTAAGGCCCTCGAACACAAACGCCGGCCCTTTTCCCTGGGAAACAAAATTCACATACCCTGGTTCTTGGTGTCAGTTTGCAGGAGGTACTTGGCACTCTCAAACCAGCATGACTTGGTACTGGTGCCAGCTTGCGTCTGGGAGGAATCCTGCGCAATGCGGAATTTTAGGAGCCAGCCGGCTGCTTCGAGCCTAAGGCCCTGGAACACGAACGCCGGCCCTTTTCCCTGGGAAACAAAATTCACAAAGCCTGGTTCTTGGTGTCAGTTTGCAGGAGGTACTTGGCACTCTCAAACCAGCATGACTTGGCACTGGTGCCAGCTTGAGTCTCTGAGGAATCCTGCGCAATGCGGAAATTTAGGAGCCAGCCGGCTGCTTCGAGCCTAAGGCCCTGGAACACAAACGCAGGCGTTTTTCCCTGGGAAACAAAATTCACAAAGCCTGGTTCTTGGTGTCAGTTTGCAGGAGGTACTTGGCACTCTCAAACCAGCATGACTTGGCACTGGTGCCAGCTTGAGTCTGGGAGGAATCCAGCGCAATGCGGAATTTTAGGAGCCAGCCGGCTGCTTCGAGCCTAAGGCCCTGGAACACAAATGCCTGCCCTTTTCCCTGGGAAACAAAAGGCACCAAGCCTGGTTCTTGGTGTCAGTTTGCAGGAGGTACTTGGCACTCTCAAACGAGCATGACTTGGCACTGGTGCCAGCTTGAGTCTGGGAGGAATCCTGCGCAATGCCCAAATTTTAGGAGCCAGCCGGCTGCTTCGAGCCTAAGGCCCTGGAACACAAACGCCAGCCTTTTTCCCTGGGAAACAAAAGGCACCAAGCCTGGTTCTTGGTGTCAGTTTGCAGGAGGTACTTGGCACTCTCAAACCAGCATGACTTGGCACTGGTGCCAGCTTGAGTCTGGGAGGAATCCTGCGCAATGCCCAAATTTAGGAGCCAGCCGGCTGCTTCGAGCCTAAGGCCCTGGAACACAAACGCTGGCCCTTTTCCCTGGGAAACAAAAGGCACCAAGCCTGGTTCTTGGTGTCAGTTTGCAGGAGGTACTTGGCACTCTCCAACCAGCATGACTTGGCACTGGTGCCAGCTTGGGTCTGGGAGGAATCCTGCGCAATGCCCAAATTTTAGGAGCCAGCCGGCTGCTTCGAGCCTAAGGCCCTGGAACACAAGCGCCGGCCCTTTTCCCTGGGAAACAAAATTCACATACCCTGGTTCTTGGTGTCAGTTTGCAGGAGGTACTTGGCACTCTCAAACCAGCATGACTTGGCACTGGTGCCAGCTTGCGTCTGGGAGGAATCCTGCGCAATGCGGAAATTTTACGAGCCAGCCGGACTCTCCAGGCCAGAGGCCCTGGAACACAAACGCCAGCCTTTTTCCCTGGGAAAAAAAATTCACATACCCTGGTTCTTGGTGTCAGTTTGCAGGAGGTACTTGGCACTCTCAAACCAGCATGACTTGGCACTGGTGCCAGCTTGCGTCTGGGAGAAATGCTGCGCAATGCGGAATTTTAGGAGCCAGCCGGCTGCTTCGAGCCTAAGGCCCTGGAACACAAATGCCGGCCCTTTTCCCTGGGAAACAAAAGGCACCAAGCCTGGTTCTTGGTGTCAGTTTGCAGGAGGTACTTGGCACTCTCAAACCAGCATGACTTGGCACTGGTGCCAGCTTGAGTCTCTGAGGAATGCTGCGCAATGCGGAAATTTAGGAGCCAGCCGGCTGCTTCGAGCCTAAGGCCCTGGAACACAAACGCTGGCCTTTTTCCCTGGGAAACAAAATTCACATACCCTGGTTCTTGGTGTCAGTTTGCAGGAGGTACTTGGCACTCTCAAACCAGCATGACTTGGCACTGGTGCCAGCTTGAGTCTGGGAGGAATCCTGCGCAATGCGAAATTTTAGGAGCCAGCCGGACACTCGTGGCCAGAGGCCCTGGAACACAAACGCTGGCCTTTTTCCCTGGGAAAAAAAATTCACATACCCTGGTTCTTGGTGTCAGTTTGCAGGAGGTACTTGGCACTCTCAAACCAGCATGACTTGGCACTGGTGCCAGCTTGAGTCTGCGAGGAATCCTGCGCAATGCAAAATTTTAGGAGCCAGCCGGCTGCTTCGAGCCTAAGGCCCTGGAACACAAACGCCGGCCCTTTTCCCTGGGAAACAAAAGCCACCAAGCCTTGTTCTTGGTGTCAGTTTGCAGGAGGTACTTGGCACTCTCAAACCAGCATGACTTGGCACTGGTGCCAGCTTGCGTCTGGGAGAAATGCTGCGCAATGCGGAATTTTAGGAGCCACCCGGCTGCTTCCAGCCTAAGGCCCTGGAACACAAACGCCGGCCCTTTTCCCTTTGAAACAATAGGCACCAAGCCTGGTTCTTGGTGTCAGTTTGCAGGAGGTACTTGGCACTCTCCAACCAGCATGACTTGGCACTGGTGCCAGCTTGAGTCTGGGAGGAATCCTGCGCAATGCCCAAATTTAGGAGCCAGCCGGCTGCTTCGAGCCTAAGGCCCTGGAACACAAACGCAGGCCCTTTTCCCTGGGAAACAAAAGGCACCAAGCCTGGTTCTTGGTGTCAGTTTGCAGGAGGTACTTGGCACTCTCAAACCAGCATGACTTGGCACTGGTGCCAGCTTGCGTCTGGGAGAAATGCTGCGCAATGCGGAATTTTAGGAGCCACCCGGCTGCTTCGAGCCTAAGGCCCTGGAACACAAACGCAGGCCCTTTTCCCTGGGAAACAAAAGGCACCAAGCCTGGTTCTTGGTGTCAGTTTGCAGGAGGTACTTGGCACTCTCCAACCAGCATGACTGGGCACTGGTGCCAGCTTGAGTCTGGGAGGAATCCTGCGCAATGCGAAATTTTAGGAGCCACCCGGCTGCTTCCAGCCTAAGGCCCTGGAACACAAACGCCGGCATTTTTCCCTTTGAAACAAAAGGCACCAAGCCTGGTTCTTGGTGTCAGTTTGCAGGAGGTACTTGGCACTCTCCAACCAGCATGACTGGGCACTGGTGCCAGCTTGAGTCTGGGAGGAATCCTGCGCAATGCGAAATTTTAGGAGCCACCCGGCTGCTTCCAGCCTAAGGCCCTGGAACACAAACGCCGGCATTTTTCCCTTTGAAACAAAAGGCACCAAGCCTGGTTCTTGGTGTCAGTTTGCAGGAGGTACTTGGCACTCTCAAACCAGCATGACTTGGCACTGGTGCCAGCTTGAGTCTGGGAGGAATCCTGCGCAATGCGGAATTTTAGGAGCCAGCCGGCTGCTTCGAGCCTAAGGCCCTGGAACACAAACGCCAGCCTTTTTCCCTGGGAAACAAAAGGCACAAAGCCTGGTTCTTGGTGTCAGTTTGCAGGAGGTACTTGGCACTCTCAAACCAGCATGACTTGGCACTGGTGCCAGCTTGCGTCTGGGAGGAATCCTGCGCAATGCGGAATTTTAAGAGCCAGCCGACTCTCCAGGCCAGAGGCCCTGGAACACAAACGCCAGCCTTTTCCCCTGGGAAAAAAAATTCACATACCCTGGTTCTTGGTGTCAGTTTGCAGGAGGTACTTGGCACTCTCAAACCAGCATGACTTGGCACTGGTGCCAGCTTGCGTCTGGGAGGAATCCTGCGCAATGCCCAAATTTTAGGAGCCAGCCGGCTGCTTCGAGCCTAAGGCCCTGGAACAGAAATGCAGGCCCTTTTCCCTGGGAAACAAAGGGCACCATGCCTGGTTCTTGGGGTCAGTTTGCAGGAGGTACTTGGCACTCTCAAACCAGCATGACTTGGCACTGGTGCCAGCTTGAGTCTGGGAGGAATCCTGCGCAATGCGGAATATTAGGAGCCAGCCGGACTCTCCAGGCCACAGGCCCTCAAACACAAACGCCAGCCTTTTTCCCTGGGAAAAAAAATTCACATACCCTGGTTCTTGGTGTCAGTTTGCAGGAGGTACTTGGCACTCTCAAACCAGCATGACTTGGCACTGGTGCCAGCTTGAGTCTGGGAGGAATCCTGCGCAATGCGGAATTTTAGGAGCCAGCCGGACTCTCCAGGCCACAGGCTCTCAAACACAAACGCTGGCCTTTTTCCCTGGGAAAAAAAATTCACATACCCTGGTTCTTGGTGTCAGTTTGCAGGAGGTACTTGGCACTCTCAAACCAGCATGACTTGGCACTGGTGCCAGCTTGAGTCTGGGAGGAATCCTGCGCAATGCGGAATTTTAGGAGACAGCCGGCTGCTTCGAGCCTTAGGCCCTCAAACACAAACGCAGGCCTTTTTCCCTGGGAAACAAAATTCACATACCCTGGTTCTTGGTGTCAGTTTGCAGGAGGTACTTGGCACTCTCAAACCAGCATGACTTGGCACTGGTGCCAGCTTGAGTCTGGGAGGAATCCTGCGCAATGCGGAATTTTAGGAGCCAGCCGGCTGCTTCGAGCCTTAGGCCCTCAAACACAAACGCAGGCCTTTTTCCCTGGGAAACAAAATTCACATACCCTGGTTCTTGGTGTCAGTTTGCAGGAGGTACTTGGCACTCTCAAACCAGCATGACTTGGCACTGGTGCCAGCTTGAGTCTGGGAGGAATCCTGCGCAATGCGGAATTTTAGGAGCCAGCCGGACTCTCCAGGCCACAGGCTCTCAAACACAAACGCCAGCCTTTTTCCCTGGGAAAAAAAATTCACATACCCTGGTTCTTGGTGTCAGTTTGCTGGAGGTACTTGGCACTCTCCAACCAGCATGACTTGGCACTGGTGCCAGCTTGAGTCTGGGAGGAATCCTGCGCAATGCGGAATTTTAGGAGCCAGCCGGCTGCTTCGAGCCTAAGGCCCTGGAACAGAAATGCAGGCCCTTTTCCCTGGGAAACAAAAGGCACCAAGCCTGGTTCTTGGTGTCAGTTTGCAGGAGGTACTTGGCACTCTCAAACGAGCAGGACTTGGCACTGGTGCCAGCTTGAGTCTGGGAGGAATCCTGCGCAATGCCCAAATTTTAGGAGCCAGCCGGCTGCTTCAAGCCTAAGGCCCTCAAACACAAACGCAGGCCTTTTTCCCTGGGAAACAAAATTCACATACCCTGGTTCTTGGTGTCAGTTTGCAGGAGGTACTTGGCACTCTCAAACCAGCATGACTTGGCACTGGTGCCAGCTTGAGTCTGGGAGGAATCCTGCGCAATGCGGAATTTTAGGAGCCAGCCGGCTGCTTCGAGCCTTAGGCCCTCAAACACAAACGCAGGCCTTTTTCCCTGGGAAACAAAATTCACATACCCTGGTTCTTGGTGTCAGTTTGCAGGAGGTACTTGGCACTCTCAAACCAGCATGACTTGGCACTGGTGCCAGCTTGAGTCTGGGAGGAATCCTGCGCAATGCGGAATTTTAGGAGCCAGCCGGCTGCTTCGAGCCTAAGGCCCTGGAACAGAAATGCAGGCCCTTTTCCCTGGGAAACAAAAGGCACCAAGCCTGGTTCTTGGTGTCAGTTTGCAGGAGGTACTTGGCACTCTCAAACGAGCAGGACTTGGCACTGGTGCCAGCTTGAGTCTGGGAGGAATCCTGCGCAATGCCCAAATTTTAGGAGCCAGCCGGCTGCTTCAAGCCTAAGGCCCTGGAACACAAACGCCAGCCTTTTTCCCTGGGAAACAAAAGGCACCAAGCCTGGTTCTTGGTGTCAGTTTGCAGGAGGTACTTGGCACTCTCAAACCAGCATGACTTGGCACTGGTGCCAGCTTGCGTCTGGGAGGAATCCTGCGCAATGCGGAATTTTAAGAGCCAGCCGACTCTCCAGGCCAGAGGCCCTGGAACACAAACGCCAGCCTTTTCCCCTGGGAAAAAAAATTCACATACCCTGGTTCTTGGTGTCAGTTTGCAGGAGGTACTTGGCACTCTCAAACCAGCATGACTTGGCACTGGTGCCAGCTTGCGTCTGGGAGGAATCCTGCGCAATGCGGAATATTAGGAGCCAGCCGGACTCTCCAGGCCACAGGCCCTGGAACACAAACGCCAGCCTTTTTCCCTGGGAAAAAAAATTCACATACCCTGGTTCTTGGGGTCAGTTTGCAGGAGGTACTTGGCACTCTCAAACCAGCATGACTTGGCACTGGTGCCAGCTTGAGTCTGGGAGGAATCCTGCGCAATGCGGAATATTAGGAGCCAGCCGGACTCTCCAGGCCACAGGCCCTCGAACACAAACGCCAGCCTTTTTCCCTGGGAAAAAAAATCAACATACCCTGGTTCTTGGTGTCAGTTTGCAGGAGGTACTTGGCACTCTCAAACCAGCATGACTTGGCACTGGTGCCAGCTTGAGTCTCTGAGGAATCCTGCGCAATGCGGAAATTTAGGAGCCAGCCGGCTGCTTCGAGCCTAAGGCCCTGGAACACAAACGCAGGCCTTTTTCCCTGGGAAACAAAATTCACAAAGCCTGGTTCTTGGTGTCAGTTTGCAGGAGGTACTTGGCACTCTCCAACCAGCATGACTTGGCACTGGTGCCAGCTTGAGTCTGGGAGGAATCCTGCGCAATGCGGAATTTTAAGAGCCAGCCGGACTCTCCAGGCCAGAGGCCCTGGAACACAAACGCCAGCCTTTTTCCCTGGGAAAAAAAATTCACATACCCTGGTTCTTGGTGTCAGTTTGCAGGAGGTACTTGGCACTCTCAAACCAGCATGACTTGGCACTGGTGCCAGCTTGCGTCTGGGAGGAATGCTGCGCAATGCCCAAATTTTAGGAGCCAGCCGGCTGCTTCGAGCCTAAGGCCCTGGAACACAAACGCTGGCCCTTTTCCCTTTGAAACAAAAGGCACCAAGCCTGGTTCTTGGTGTCAGTTTGCAGGAGGTACTTGGCACTCTCAAACCAGCATGACTTGGCACTGGTGCCAGCTTGAGTCTGGGAGGAATCCTGCGCAATGCGGAATTTGAGGAGCCAGCCGGCTGCTTCGAGCCTAAGGCCCTGGAACACAAACGCCGGCCCTTTTCCCTGGGAAACAAAAGGCACCAAGCCTGGTTCTTGGTGTCAGTTTTCAGGAGGTACTTGGCACTCTCAAACCAGCATGACTTGGCACTGGTGCCAGCTTGAGTCTGGGAGGAATCCTGCGCAAGGCGGAATTTTAGGAGCCAGCCGGCTGCTTCGAGACTAAGGCCCTGGAACACAAACGCCGGCCCTTTTCCCTGGGAAACAAAAGGCACCAAGCCTGGTTCTTGGTGTCAGTTTGCAGGAGGTACTTGGCACTCTCAAACCAGCATGACTTGGCACTGGTGCCAGCTTGCGTCTGGGAGAAATGCTGCGCAATGCGGAAATTTAGGAGCCAGCCGGCTGCTTCCAGCCTAAGGCCCTGGAACACAAACGCCGGCCCTTTTCCCTTTGAAACAATAGGCACCAAGCCTGGTTCTTGGTGTCAGTTTGCAGGAGGTACTTGGCACTCTCCAACCAGCATGACTTGGCACTGGTGCCAGCTTGAGTCTGGGTGGAATCCTGCGCAATGCCCAAATTTAGGAGCCAGCCGGCTGCTTCGAGCCTAAGGCCCTGGAACACAAACGCAGGCCCTTTTCCCTGGGAAAAAAAATTCACATATCCTGGTTCTTGGTGTCAGTTTGCAGGAGGTACTTGGCACTCTCAAACCAGCATGACTTGGCACTGGTGCCAGCTTGAGTCTGGGAGGAATCCTGCGCAATGCCCAAATTTTAGGAGCCAGCCGGCTGCTTCGAGCCTAAGGCCCTGGAACACAAACGCCGGCCCTTTTCCCTGGGAAACAAAATTCATACACCCTGGTTCTTGGTGTCAGTTTGCAGGAGGTACTTGGCACTCTCAAACCAGCATGACTTGGCACTGGTGCCAGCTTGAGTCTGGGAGGAATCCTGCGCAATGCCCAAATTTTAGGAGCCAGCCGGCTGCTTCGAGCCTAAGGCCCTGGAACACAAACGCCGGCCCTTTTCCCTGGGAAACAAAAGGCACCATGCCTGGTTCTTGGTGTCAGTTTGCAGGAGGTACTTGGCACTCTCAAACCAGCATGACTTGGCACTGGTGCCAGCTTGCGTCTGGGAGGAATCCTGCGCAATGCGGAAATTTTAGGAGCCAGCCGGATTCTCCAGGCCAGAAACCCTGGAACACAAACGCCAGCCTTTTTCCCTGGGAAAAAAAATTCACATACCCTGGTTCTTGGTGTCAGTTCGCAGGAGGTACTTGGCACTCTCAAACCAGCATGACTTGGCACTGGTGCCAGCTTGAGTCTGGGAGGAATCCTGCGCAATGCGGAATTTTAGGAGCCAGCCGGCTGCTTCGAGCCTAAGGCCCTGGAACACAAACGCCGGCCTTTTTCCCTGGGAAACAAAAGGCACCAAGCCTGGTTCTTGGTGTCAGTTTGCAGGAGGTACTTGGCACTCTCAAACCAGCATGACTTGGCACTGGTGCCAGCTTGCGTCTGGGAGAAATGCTGCGCAATGCGAAATTTTAGGAGCCACCCGGCTGCTTCCAGACTAAGGCCCTCGAACACAAACGCAGGCCTTTTTCCCTGGGAAACAAAAGGCACCAAGCCTGGTTCTTGGTGTCAGTTTGCAGGAGGTACTTGGCACTCTCAAACCAGCATGACTTGGCACTGGTGCCAGCTTGAGTCTGGGAGGAATCCTGCGCAATGCGAAATTTTAGGAGCCAGCCGGCTGCTTCGAGCCTAAGGCCCTGGAACACAAACGCTGGCCTTTTTCCCTGGGAAAAAAAATTCACATACCCTCGTTCTTGGTGTCAGTTTGCAGGAGGTACTTGGCACTCTCAAACCAGCATGACTTGGCACTGGTGCCAGCTTGAGTCTGGGAGGAATCCTGCGCAATGCGAAATTTTAGGAGCCAGCCGGGCTCTCCAGGCCACAGGCCCTGGAACACAAACGCTGGCCTTTTTCCCTGGGAAAAAAAATTCACATACCCTGGTTCTTGGTGTCAGTTTGCAGGAGGTACTTGGCACTCTCAAACCAGCATGACTTGGCACTGGTGCCAGCTTGAGTCTGCGAGGAATCCTGCGCAATGCGGAATTTTAGGAGCCAGCCGGCTGCTTCGAGCCTAAGGCCCTGGAACACAAACGCCGGCCCTTTTCCCTGGGAAACAAAAGGCACCAAGCCTGGTTCTTGGTGTCAGTTTGCAGGAGGTACTTGGCACTCTCAAACCAGCATGACTTGGCACTGGTGCCAGCTTGAGTCTGGGAGGAATCCTGCGCAATGCGAAATTTTAGGAGCCAGCCGGCTGCTTCGAGCCTAAGGCCCTGGAACACAAATGCCAGCCTTTTTCCCTGGGAAAAAAAATTCACATACCCTGGTTCTTGGTGTCAGTTTGCAGGAGGTACTTGGCACTCTCAAGCCAGCATGACTTGGCACTGGTGCCAGCTTGCGTCTGGGAGGAATCCTGCGCAATGCGGAAATTTTAGGAGCCAGCCGGCTGCTTCGAGCCTAAGGCAATGGAGTACAAACGCTGGCCTTTTTCCCTTTGAAACAAAAGGCACCAACCCTGGTTCTTGGTGTCAGTTTGCAGGAGGTACTTGGCACTCTCAAACCAGCATGACTTGGCACTGGTGCCAGCTTGAGTCTGCGAGGAATCCTGCGCAATGCGGAATTTTAGGAGCCAGCCGGCTGCTTCGAGCCTAAGGCCCTGGAACACAAACGCCGGCCCTTTTCCCTGGGAAACAAAAGGCACCAAGCCTGGTTCTTGGTGTCAGTTTGCAGGAGGTACTTGGCACTCTCAAACCAGCATGACTTGGCACTGGTGCCAGCTTGAGTCTGGGAGGAATCCTGCGCAATGCGAAATTTTAGGAGCCAGCCGGCTGCTTCGAGCCTAAGGCCCTGGAACACAAATGCCAGCCTTTTTCCCTGGGAAAAAAAATTCACATACCCTGGTTCTTGGTGTCAGTTTGCAGGAGGTACTTGGCACTCTCAAGCCAGCATGACTTGGCACTGGTGCCAGCTTGCGTCTGGGAGGAATCCTGCGCAATGCGGAAATTTTAGGAGCCAGCCGGCTGCTTCGAGCCTAAGGCCCTGGAACACAAACGCAGGCCCTTTTCCCTGGGAAACAAAAGGCACCAAGCCTGGTTCTTGGTGTCAGTTTGCAGGAGGTACTTGGCACTCTCAAACCAGCATGACTTGGCACTGGTGCCAGCTTGCGTCTCTGAGGAATCCTGCGCAATGCCCAAATTTTAGGAGCCAGCCGGCTGCTTCGAGCCTAAGGCCCTGGAACACAAACGCAGGCCCTTTTCCCTGGGAAACAAAAGGCACCAAGCCTGGTTCTTGGTGTCAGTTTGCAGGAGGTACTTGGCACTCTCCAACCAGCATGACTTGGCACTGGTGCCAGCTTGAGTCTGGGAGGAATCCTGCGCAATGCGGAATTTTAGGAGCCAGCCGGACCCTCCAGGCCAGAGGCCCTGGAACACAAACGCCAGCCCTTTTCCCTGGGAAAAAAAATTCACATACCCTGGTTCTTGGTGTCAGTTTGCAGGAGGTACTTGGCACTCTCAAACCAGCATGACTTGGCACTGGTGCCAGCTTGAGTCTGCGAGGAATCCTGCGCAATGCCCAAATTTAGGAGCCAGCCTGCTGCTTCAAGCCTAAGGCCCTGGAACACAAACGCCGGCCCTTTTCCCTTTGAAACAAAAGGCACCAAGCCTGGTTCTTGGTGTCAGTTTGCAGGAGGTACTTGGCACTCTCAAACCAGCATGACTTGGCACTGGTGCCAGCTTGAGTCTGGGAGGAATCCTGCGCAATGCGGAATTTTAGGAGCCAGCCGGCTGCTTCGAGCCTAAGGCCCTGGAACACAAACGCCGGCCCTTTTCCCTTTTGTTTCAAAGGCACCTTCTCTGGTTCTTGGTGTCAGTTTGCAGGAGGTACTTGGCACTCTCAAACCAGCATGACTTGGCACTGGTGCCAGCTTGAGTCTGGGAGGAATCCTGCGCAATGCGGAATTTTAGGAGCCAGCCGACTGCTTCGAGCCTAAGGCCCGGGAACACAAACCCTGGCATTTTTCCCTTTGAAACAAAAGGCACCAAGCCTGGTTCTTGGTGTCAGTTTGCAGGAGGTACTTGGCACTCTCAAACCAGCATGACTTGGCACTGGTGCCAGCTTGCGTCTGGGAGGAATCCTGCGCAATGCCGAATTTTAGGAGCCAGCCGGGCTCTCCAGGCCACAGGCCCTGGAACACGAACGCCAGCCTTTTTCCCTGGGAAAAAAAATTCACATACCCTGGTTCTTGGTGTCAGTTTGCAGGAGGTACTTGGCACTCTCAAACCAGCATGACTTGGCACTGGTGCCAGCTTGAGTCTGGGAGGAATCCTGCGCAATGTGGAATTTTAGGAGCCAGCCGGCTGCTTCGAGCCTAAGTCCCGGGAACACAAACGCCAGCCCTTTTCCCTGGGAAAAAAAATTCACATACCCTGGTTCTTGGTGTCAGTTTGCAGGAGGTACTTGGCACTCTCCAACCAGCATGACTTGGCACTGGTGCCAGCTTGAGTCTGGGAGGAATCCTGCGCAATGCCCAAATTTTAGGAGCCACCCGGCTGCTTCGAGCCTAAGGCCCGGGAACACAAACGCCGGCCCTTTTCCCTTTGAAACAAAAGGCACCAAGCCTGGTTCTTGGTGTCAGTTTGCAGGAGGTACTTGGCACTCTCAAACCAGCATGACTTGGCACTGGTGCCAGCTTGAGTCTGGGAGGAATCCTGCGCAATGCGGAATTTTAGGAGCCAGCCGGCTGCTTCGAGCCTAAGGCCCGGGAACACAAACGCTGGCATTTTTCCCTTTGAAACAAAAGGCACCAACCCTGGTTCTTGGTGTCAGTTTGCAGGAGGTACTTGGCACTCTCAAACCAGCATGACTTGGCACTGGTGCCAGCTTGCGTCTGGGAGGAATCCTGCGCAATGCGGAATTTTAGGAGCCAGCCGGGCTCTCCAGGCCACAGGCCCTGGAACACGAACGCCAGCCTTTTTCCCTGGGAAAAAAAATTCACATACCCTGGTTCTTGGTGTCAGTTTGCAGGAGGTACTTGGCACTCTCAAACCAGCATGACTTGGCACTGGTGCCAGCTTGAGTCTGGGAGGAATCCTGCGCAATGCAGAATTTTAGGAGCCAGCCGGCTGCTTCGAGCCTAAGGCCCTCAAACACAAACGCAGGCCCTTTTCCCTTTGAAACAAAATTCACATACCCTGGTTCTTGGTGTCAGTTTGCAGGAGGTACTTGGCACTCTCAAACCAGCATGACTTGGCACTGGTGCCAGCTTGAGTCTGGGAGGAATCCTGCGCAATGCGGAATTTTAGGAGCCAGCCGGCTGCTTCGAGCCTAAGGCCCTGGAACACAAACGCTGGCCCTTTTCCCTGGGAAACAAAAGGCACCAAGCCTGGTTCTTGGTGTCAGTTTGCAGGAGGTACTTGGCACTCTCCAACCAGCATGACTTGGCACTGGTGCCAGCTTGAGTCTGGGAGGAATCCTGCGCAATGCGGAATTTTAGGAGCCAGCCGGCTGCTTCGAGCCTAAGGCCCGGGAACACAAACGCCGGCCCTTTTCCCTTTGAAACAAAAGGCACCAAGCCTGGTTCTTGGTGTCAGTTTGCAGGAGGTACTTGGCACTCTCAAACCAGCATGACTTGGCACTGGTGCCAGCTTGAGTCTCTGAGGAATCCTGCGCAATGCGGAATTTTAGGAGCCAGCCGGCTGCTTCGAGCCTAAGGCCCGGGAACACAAATGCCGGCCTTTTTCCCTGGGAAAAAAAATTCACATACCCTGGTTCTTGGTGTCAGTTTGCAGGAGGTACTTGGCACTCTCAAACCAGCATGACTTGGCACTGGTGCCAGCTTGAGTCTGGGAGGAATCCTGCGCAATGCGGAATTTTAGGAGCCAGCCGGCTGCTTCGAGCCTAAGGCCCGGGAACACAAACGCCGGCCCTTTTCCCTTTGAAACAAAATTCACATACCCTGGTTCTTGGTGTCAGTTTGCAGGAGGTACTTGGCACTCTCAAACCAGCATGACTTGGCACTGGTGCCAGCTTGAGTCTGGGAGGAATCCTGCGCAATGCGGAAATTTTAGGAGCCAGCCGGCTGCTTCGAGCCTATGTCCCGGGAACACAAACGCCAGCCCTTTTCCCTGGGAAACAAAAGGCACCAACCCTGGTTCTTGGTGTCAGTTTGCAGGAGGTACTTGGCACTCTCAAACCAGCATGACTTGGCACTGGTGCCAGCATGCGTCTGGGAGAAATGCTGCGCAATGTGAAATTTTAGGAGCCAGCCGGGCTCTCCAGGTCACAGGCCCTCGAACACAAACGCCGGCCTTTTTCCCTGGGAAAAAAAATTCACATACCCTGGTTCTTGGTGTCAGTTTGCAGGAGGTACTTGGCACTCTCAAACCAGCATGACTTGGCACTGGTGCCAGCATGCGTCTGGGAGAAATGCTGCGCAATGTGAAATTTTAGGAGCCACCCGGCTGCTTCGAGCCTAAGGCCCTGGAACACAAACGCTGGCCCATTTCCCTGGGAAACAAAAGGCACCAAGCCTGGTTCTTGGTGTCAGTTTGCAGGAGGTACTTGGCACTCTCAAACCAGCATGACTTGGCACTGCTGCCAGCTTGAGTCTCTGAGGAATCCTGCGCAATGCGGAATTTTAGGAGCCAGCCGGCTGCTTCGAGCCTAAGGCCCGGGAACACAAACGCCGGCCCTTTTCCCTTTGAAACAAAAGGCACCAAGCCTGGTTCTTGGTGTCAGTTTGCAGGAGGTACTTGGCACTCTCAAACCAGCATGACTTGGCACTGGTGCCAGCTTGAGTCTGGGAGGAATCCTGCGCAATGCGGAATTTTAGGAGCCAGCCGGCTGCTTCGAGCCTAAGGCCCGGGAACACAAACGCTGGCATTTTTCCCTTTGAAACAAAAGGCACCAAGCCTGGTTCTTGGTGTCAGTTTGCAGGAGGTACTTGGCACTCTCAAACCAGCATGACTTGGCACTGGTGCCAGCTTGCGTCTGGGAGGAATCCTGCGCAATGCGGAATTTTAGGAGCCAGCCGGGCTCTCCAGGCCACAGGCCCTGGAACACGAACGCCAGCCTTTTTCCCTGGGAAAAAAAATTCACATACCCTGGTTCTTGGTGTCAGTTTGCAGGAGGTACTTGGCACTCTCAAACCAGCATGACTTGGCACTGGTGCCAGCTTGAGTCTGGGAGGAATCCTGCGCAATGCGGAATTTTAGGAGCCAGCCGACTGCTTCGAGCCTAAGGCCCGGGAACACAAACGCAGGCCCTTTTCCCTGGGAAGAAAAATTCACATACCCTGGTTCTTGGTGTCAGTTTGCAGGAGGTACTTGGCACTCTCAAACCAGCATGACTTGGCACTGGTGCCAGCTTGAGTCTGGGAGGAATCCTGCACAATGCGGAACTTTAGGAGCCAGCCGGCTGCTTCGAGCCTTAGGCCCTGGAACACAAACGCCGGCCTTTTTCCCTTTGAAACAAAATTCACATACCCTGGTTCTTGGTGTCAGTTTGCAGGAGGTACTTGGCACTCTCAAACCAGCATGACTTGGCACTGGTGCCAGCTTGAGTCTCTGAGGAATCCTGCGCAATGCGGAATTTTAGGAGCCAGCCGGCTGCTTCGAGCCTAGGGCCCGAGAACACAAACGCCGGCCCTTTTCCCTTTGAAACAAAATTCACATACCCTGGTTCTTGGTGTCAGTTTGCAGGAGGTACTTGGCACTCTCAAACCAGCATGACTTGGCACTGGTGCCAGCTTGAGTCTCTGAGGAATCCTGCGCAATGCGGAATTTTAGGAGCCAGCCGGCTACTTCGAGCCTAAGTCCATGGAACACAAACGCCGGCCATTTTCCCTTTGAAACAAAATTCACATACCCTGGTTCTTGGTGTCAGTTTGCAGGAGGTACTTGGCACTCTCAAACCAGCATGACTTGGCACTGGTGCCAGCTTGCGTCTGGGAGGAATCCTGCGCAATGCGGAATTTTAGGAGCCAGCCGGCTGCTTCGAGCCTAAGGCCCTGGAACACAAACGCCGGCCCTTTTCCCTGGGAAACAAAAGGCACCAAGCCTGGTTCTTGGTGTCAGTTTGCAGGAGGTACTTGGCACTCTCAAACCAGCATGACTTGGCACTGGTGCCAGCTTGCGTCTGGGAGAAATGCTGCGCAATGCGAAATTTTAGGAGCCAGCCGGCTGCTTCGAGCCTAAGGCCCTGGAACACAAACGCCGGCCCTTTTCCCTGGGAAACAAAAGGCACCAACCCTGGTTCTTGGTGTCAGTTTGCAGGAGGTACTTGGCACTCTCAAACCAGCATGACTTGGCACTGGTGCCAGCTTGCCGCTGGGAGGAATCCTGCGCAATGCCCAAATTTAGGAGCCACCCGGCTGCTTCGAGCCTAAGGCCCTGGAACACAAACGCTGGCCTTATTCCCTTTGAAACAAAAGGCACCAACCCTGGTTCTTGGTGTCAGTTTGCAGGAGGTACTTGGCACTCTCAAACCAGCATGACTTGGCACTGGTGCCAGCTTGAGTCTGGGAGGAATCCTGCGCAATGCGGAATTTTCGAAGCCAGCCGACTGCTTCGAGCCTAAGGCCCGGGAACACAAACGCTGGCATTTTTCCCTTTGAAACAAAAGGCACCAAGCCTGGTTCTTGGTGTCAGTTTGCAGGAGGTACTTGGCACTCTCAAACCAGCATGACTTGGCACTGGTGCCAGCTTGCGTCTGGGAGGAATCCTGCGCAATGCGGAATTTTAGGAGCCAGCCGGGCTCTCCAGGCCACAGGCCCTGGAACACAAACGCCGGCCTTTTTCCCTTTGAAACAAAATTCACATACCCTGGTTCTTGGTGTCAGTTTGCAGGAGGTACTTGGCACTCTCAAACCAGCATGACTTGGCACTGGTGCCAGCTTGAGTCTGGGAGGAATCCTGCGCAATGCGGAATTTTAGGAGCCAGCCGGCTGCTTCGAGCCTAAGGCCCGGGAACACAAACGCCGGCCCTTTGCCCTTTCAAACAAAATTCACATACCCTGGTTCTTGGTGTCAGTTTGCAGGAGGTACTTGGCACTCTCAAACCAGCATGACTTGGCACTGGTGCCAGCTTGAGTCTCTGAGGAATCCTGCCCAATGCGGAATTTTAGGAGCCAGCCGGCTGCTTCGAGCCTATGTCCCTGGAACACAAACGCCGGCCCTTTTCCCTGGGAAACAAAAGGCACCAAGCCTGGTTCTTGGTGTCAGTTTGCAGGAGGTACTTGGCACTCTCAAACCAGCATGACTTGGCACTGGTGCCAGCATGCGTCTGGGAGAAATGCTGCGCAATGTGAAATTTTAGGAGCCACCCGGCTGCTTCGAGCCTAAGGCCCTGGAACACAAACGCAGGCCCTTTTCCCTGGGAAACAAAAGGCACCAAGCCTGGTTCTTGGTGTCAGTTTGCAGGAGGTACTTGGCACTCTCAAACCAGCATGACTTGGCACTGGTGCCAGCTTGAGTCTCTGAGGAATCCTGCGCAATGCGGAATTTTACGAGCCAGCCGGGCTCTCCAGGTCACAGGCCCTCGAACACAAACGCCGGCCTTTTTCCCTGGGAAAAAAAATTCACATACCCTGGTTCTTGGTGTCAGTTTGCAGGAGGTACTTGGCACTCTCCAACCAGCATGACTTGGCACTGGTGCCAGCTTGCGTCTGGGAGGAATCCTGCCCAATGCGGAACTTTAGGAGCCAGCCGGCTGCTTCGAGCCTAAGGCCCTGGAACACAAACGCCGGCCCTTTTCGCTGGGAAACAAAAGGCACCAACCCTGGTTCTTGGTGTCAGTTTGCAGGAGGTACTTGGCACTCTCAAACCAGCATGACTTGGCACTGGTGCCAGCTTGCGTCTGGGAGGAATCCTGCGCAATGCGGAATTTTAGGAGCCAGCCGGGCTCTCCAGGTCACAGGCCCTCGAACACAAACGCCAGCCCTTTTCCCTGGAAAGAAAAATTCACCCAGCCTGGTTCTTGGTGTCAGTTTGCAGGAGGTACTTGGCACTCTCAAACCAGCATGACTTGGCACTGGTGCCAGCTTGAGTCTGGGAGGAATCCTGCGCAATGCCCAAATTTAGGAGCCAGCCGCCTGCTTCGAGCCTATGTCCTGGGAACACAAACGCAGGCCCTTTTCCCTGGGAAACAAAAGGCACCAAGCCTGGTTCTTGGTGTCAGTTTGCAGGAGGTACTTGGCACTCTCCAACCAGCATGACTTGGCACTGGTTTCAGCTTGAGTCTGGGAGGAATCCTGCGCAATGCGAAATTTTAGGAGCCAGCCGGCTGCTTCGAGCCTAAGGCCCTGGAACACAAACGCTGGCCCTTTTCCCTTTGAAACAAAAGGCACCAACCCTGGTTCTTGGTGTCAGTTTGCAGGAGGTACTTGGCACTCTCAAACCAGCATGACTTGGCACTGGTGCCAGCTTGAGTCTGGGAGGAATCCTACGCAATGCGGAATTTTAGGAGCCAGCCGGCTGCTTCGAGCCTAAGGCCCTGGAACACAAACGCAGGACCTTTTCCCTTTGAAACAAAAGGCACCAAGCCTGGTTCTTGGTGTCAGTTTGCAGGAGGTAATTGGCACTCTCAAACCAGCATGACTTGGCACTGGTGCCAGCTTGCCGCTGGGAGGAATCCTGCGCAATGCCCAAATTTTAGGAGCCAGCGGGACTCTCCAGGCCAGAGGCCCTGGAACACAAACGCAGGCCCTTTTCCCTTTGAAACAAAAGGCACCAACCCTGGTTCTTGGTGTCAGTTTGCAGGAGGTACTTGGCACTCTCCAACCAGCATGACTTGGCACTGGTGCCAGCTTGAGTCTGGGAGGAATCCTGCGCAATGCCCAAATTTAGGAGCCAGCCGGCTGCTTCGAGCCTAAGTCCCGGGAACAAACGCAGGCCCTTTTCCCTTTGAAACAAAAGGCACCAAGCCTGGTTCTTGGTGTCAGTTTGCAGGAGGTACTTGGCACTCTCAAACCAGCATGACTTGGCACTGGTGCCAGCTTGCGTCTGGGAGAAATGCTGCGCAATGTGAAATTTTAGGAGCCACCCGGCTGCTTCGAGCCTAAGGCCCTGGAACACAAACGCCGGCCCTTTTCCCTGGGAAACAAAAGGCACCAACCCTGGTTCTTGGTGTCAGTTTGCAGGAGGTACTTGGCACTCTCAAACCAGCATGACTTGGCACTGGTACCAGCTTGCGTCTGGGAGGAATCCTGCGCAATGCGGAATTTTAGGAGCCAGCCGGGCTCTCCAGGCCACAGGCCCTCGAACACAAACGCCAGCCCTTTTCCCTGAAAAGAAAAATTCACCCAGCCTGGTTCTTGGTGTCAGTTTGCAGGAGGTACTTGGCACTCTCAAACCAGCATGACTTGGCACTGGTGCCAGCTTGCGTCTGGGAGGAATCCTGCGCAATGCCCAAATTTTAGGAGCCAGCGGGACTCTCCAGGCCAGAGGCCCTGGAACACAAACGCCGGCCCTTTTCCCCTGGGAAACAAAAGGCACCAACCCTGGTTCTTGGTGTCAGTTTGCAGGAGGTACTTGGCACTCTCAAACCAGCATGACTTGGTACTGGTGCCAGCTTGCGTCTGGGAGGAATCCTGCGCAATGCGGAATTTTAGGAGCTAGCCGGCTGCTTCGAGCCTAAGGCCCTGGAACACAAATGCCGGCCCTTTTCCCTGGAAAAAAAATCCACATGCCCTGGTTCTTGGTGTCAGTTTGCAGGAGGTACTTGGCACTCTCAAACCAGCATGACTTGGCACTGGTGCCAGCTTGAGTCTGGGAGGAATCCTGCGCAATGCGGAAATTTTAGGAGCCAGCCGGACCCTCCAGGCCAGAGGCCCTGGAACACAAACGCCGGCCTTTTTCCCTGGGAAAAAAAATTCACATACCCTGGTTCTTGGTGTCAGTTTGCAGGAGGTACTTGGCACTCTCAAACCAGCATGACTTGGCACTGGTTTCAGCTTGAGTCTGGGAGGAATCCTGCGCAATGCCCAAATTTAGGAGCCAGCCGCCTGCTTCGAGCCTATGTCCCGGGAACACAAACGCAGGCCCTTTTCCCTGGGAAACAAAAGGCACCAAGCCTGGTTCTTGGTGTCAGTTTGCAGGAGGTACTTGGCACTCTCAAACCAGCATGACTTGGCACTGGTGCCAGCTTGAGTCTGGGAGGAATCCTGCGCAATGCGAAATTTTAGGAGCCAGCCGGCTGCTTCGAGCCTAAGGCCCTGGAACACAAACGCTGGCCCTTTTCCCTTTGAAACAAAAGGCACCAAGCCTGGTTCTTGGTGTCAGTTTGCAGGAGGTACTTGGCACTCTCAAACCAGCATGACTTGGCACTGGTGCCAGCTTGAGTCTGGGAGGAATCCTGCGCAATGCGAAATTTTGGGAGCCAGCCGGCTGCTTCGAGCCTAAGGCCCTGGAACACAAACGCAGGCCCTTTTCCCTTTGAAACAAAAGGCACCAGCCCTGGTTCTTGGTGTCAGTTTGCAGGAGGTACTTGGCACTCTCAAACCAGCATGACTTGGCACTGGTCCTAGCTTGCGTCTTGGAGGAATCCTGCGCAATGCCCAAATTTTAGGAGCCAGCCGGCTGCTTCCAGCCTAAGGCCCTCGAACACAAACGCCGGCCCTTTTCCCTGGGAAATAAAATTCACATACCCTGGTTCTTGGTGTCAGTTTGCAGGAGGTACTTGGCACTCTCAAACCAGCATGACTTGGCACTGGTGCCAGCTTGCGTCTTGGAGGAATCCTGCGCAATGCCCAAATTTTAGGAGCCAGCCGGCTGCTTTGAGCCTAAGGCCCGGGAACACAAACGCAACCCTTTTCCCTGGGAAACAAAATTCACATACCCTGGTTCTTGGTGTCAGTTTGCAGGAGGTACTTGGCACTCTCAAACCAGCATGACTTGGCACTGGTGCCAGCTTGCGTCTGGAAGGAATCCTGCCCAATGCGGAACTTTAGGAGCCAGCCGGCTGCTTCGAGCCTAAGGCCCTGGAACACAAACGCCGGCCCTTTTCCCTGGGAAACAAAAGGCACCAACCCTGGTTCTTGGTGTCCGTTTGCACGAGGTACTTGGCACTCTCAAACCAGCATGACTTGGCACTGGTGCCAGCTTGCGTCTGGGAGGAATCCTGCGCAATGCGGAATTTTAGGAGCCAGCCGGGCTCTCCAGGCCACAGGCCCTGGAACACAAACGCCAGCCCTTTTTCCCTGGGAAAAAAAAGTCACATACCCTGGTTCTTGGTGTCAGTTTGCAGGAGGTACTTGGCACTCTCAAACCAGCATGACTTGGCACTGGTGCCAGCTTGCGTCTGGGAGGAATCCTGCGCAATGCGGAAATTTTAGGAGCCAGCGGGACTCTCCAGGTCAGAGGCCCTGGAACACAAACGCAGGCCCTTTTCCCCTGGGAAAAAAAAGTCACATACCCTGGTTCTTGGTGTCAGTTTGCAGGAGGTACTTGGCACTCTCAAACCAGCATGACTTGGCACTGGTGCCAGCTTGCGTCTGGGAGGAATCCTGCGCAATGCGGAATTTTAGGAGCCAGCCGGGCTCTCCAGGCCACAGGCCCTCGAACACAAACGCCAGCCCTTTTCCCTGAAAAGAAAAATTCACCCAGCCTGGTTCTTGGTGTCAGTTTGCAGGAGGTACTTGGCACTCTCAAACCAGCATGACTTGGCACTGGTGCCAGCTAGCGTCTGGGAGGAATCCTGCGCAATGCGAAATTTTGGGAGCCAGCCGACTGCTTTGAGCCTAAGGCCCTGGAATACAAACGCACGCCCTTTTCCCTTTGAAACAAAAGGCACCAGCCCTGGTTCTTGGTGTCAGTTTGCAGGAGGTACTTGGCACTCTCAAACCAGCATGACTTGGCACTGGTGCCAGCTTGCGTCTGGGAGGAATCCTGCGCAATGCGGAATTTTAGGAGCCAGCCGCACTCTCCAGGCCAGAGGCCCTGGAACACAAACGCCAGCCTTTTCCCTGGGAAAAAAAAGTCACATACCCTGGTTCTTGGTGTCAGTTTGCAGGAGGTACTTGGCACTCTCAAACCAGCATGACTTGGCACTGGTGCCAGCTTGCGTCTTGGAGGAATCCTGCGCAATGCCCAAATTTTAGGAGCCAGCCGGCTGCTTTGAGCCTATGTCCCGGGAACACAAACGCAGGCCCTTTTCCCTGGGAAACAAAAGGCACCAAACCTGGTTCTTGGTGTCAGTTTGCAGGAGGTACTTGGCACTCTCAAACCAGCATGACTTGGCACTGGTGCCAGCTTGAGTCTGGGAGGAATCCTGCGCAATGCGGAATTTTAGGAGCCAGCCGGCTGCTTCGAGCCTAAGGCCCTGGAACACAAACGCTGGCCCTTTTCCCTTTGAAACAAAAGGCACCAAGCCTGGTTCTTGGTGTCAGTTTGCAGGAGGTACTTGGCACTCTCAAACCAGCATGACTTGGCACTGGTGCCAGCTTGCGTCTTGGAGGAATCCTGCGCAATGCCCAAATTTTAGGAGCCAGCCGGCTGCTTTGAGCCTATGTCCCGGGAACACAAACGCAGGCCCTTTTCCCTGGGAAACAAAAGGCACCAACCCTGGTTCTTGGTGTCAGTTTGCAGGAGGTACTTGGCACTCTCCAACCAGCATGACTTGGCACTGGTTTCAGCTTGAGTCTGGGAGGAATCCTGCGCAATGCCCAAATTTTAGGAGCCAGCCGGCTGCTTTGAGCCTATGTCCCGGGAACACAAACGCAGGCCCTTTTCCCTGGGAAACAAAAGGCACCAACCCTGGTTCTTGGTGTCAGTTTGCAGGAGGTACTTGGCACTCTCCAACCAGCATGACTTGGCACTGGTTTCAGCTTGAGTCTGGGAGGAATCCTGCGCAATGCCCAAATTTAGGAGCCAGCCGGCTGCTTCGAGCCTAAGTCCCGGTAACACAAACGCAGGCCCTTTTCCCTGGGAAACAAAAGGCACCAAACCTGGTTCTTGGTGTCAGTTTGCAGGAGGTACTTGGCACTCTCAAACCAGCATGACTTGGCACTGGTGCCAGCTTGAGTCTGGGAGGAATCCTGCGCAATGCGGAATTTTAGGAGCCAGCCGGCTGCTTCGAGCCTAAGGCCCTGGAACACAAACGCTGGCCCTTTTCCCTTTGAAACAAAAGGCACCAAGCCTGGTTCTTGGTGTCAGTTTGCAGGAGGTACTTGGCACTCTCAAACCAGCATGACTTGGCACTGGTGCCAGCTTGAGTCTGGGAGGAATCCTGCGCAATGCGGAATTTTAGGAGCCAGCCGGACTCTCCAGGCCAGAGGCCCTGGAACACAAACGCCAGCCTTTTCCCTGGGAAAAAAAAGTCACATACCCTGGTTCTTGGTGTCAGTTTGCAGGAGGTACTTGGCACTCTCAAACCAGCATGACTTGGCACTGGTGCCAGCTTGCGTCTTGGAGGAATCCTGCGCAATGCCCAAATTTTAGGAGCCAGCCGGCTGCTTTGAGCCTATGTCCCGGGAACACAAACGCAGGCCCTTTTCCCTGGGAAACAAAAGGCACCAACCCTGGTTCTTGGTGTCAGTTTGCAGGAGGTACTTGGCACTCTCCAACCAGCATGACTTGGCACTGGTTTCAGCTTGAGTCTGGGAGGAATCCTGCGCAATGCCCAAATTTTAGGAGCCAGCCGGCTGCTTTGAGCCTATGTCCCGGGAACACAAACGCAGGCCCTTTTCCCTGGGAAACAAAAGGCACCAACCCTGGTTCTTGGTGTCAGTTTGCAGGAGGTACTTGGCACTCTCCAACCAGCATGACTTGGCACTGGTTTCAGCTTGAGTCTGGGAGGAATCCTGCGCAATGCGGAATTTTAGGACCCAGCCGGCTGCTTCGAGCCTAAGGCCCTGGAACACAAACGCAGGCCCTTTTCCCTTTGAAACAAAAGGCACCAAGCCTGGTTCTTGGTGTCAGTTCGCAGGAGGTACTTGGCACTCTCAAACCAGCATGACTTGGCACTGGTGCCAGCTTGCGTCTGGGAGGAATCCTGCGCAATGCGGAATTTTAGGAGCCAGCCGCACTCTCCAGGCCAGAGGCCCTGGAACACAAACGCCAGCCTTTTCCCTGGGAAAAAAAAGTCACATACCCTGGTTCTTGGTGTCAGTTTGCAGGAGGTACTTGGCACTCTCAAACCAGCATGACTTGGCACTGGTGCCAGCTTGCGTCTTGGAGGAATCCTGCGCAATGCCCAAATTTTAGGAGCCAGCCGGCTGCTTTGAGCCTATGTCCCGGGAACACAAACGCAGGCCCTTTTCCCTGGGAAACAAAAGGCACCAAACCTGGTTCTTGGTGTCAGTTTGCAGGAGGTACTTGGCACTCTCAAACCAGCATGACTTGGCACTGGTGCCAGCTTGAGTCTGGGAGGAATCCTGCGCAATGCGGAATTTTAGGAGCCAGCCGGCTGCTTCGAGCCTAAGGCCCTGGAACACAAACGCAGGCCCTTTTCCCCTGGGAAAAAAAAGTCACATACCCTGGTTCTTGGTGTCAGTTTGCAGGAGGTACTTGGCACTCTCAAACCAGCATGACTTGGCACTGGTGCCAGCTTGCGTCTGGGAGGAATCCTGCGCAATGCGGAATTTTAGGAGCCAGCCGGGCTCTCCAGGCCACAGGCCCTCGAACACAAACGCCAGCCCTTTTCCCTGAAAAGAAAAATTCACCCAGCCTGGTTCTTGGTGTCAGTTTGCAGGAGGTACTTGGCACTCTCAAACCAGCATGACTTGGCACTGGTGCCAGCTTGAGTCTGGGAGGAATCCTGCGCAATGCGAAATTTTGGGAGCCAGCCGGCTGCTTTGAGCCTAAGGCCCTGGAACACAAACGCACGCCCTTTTCCCTTTGAAACAAAAGGCACCAGCCCTGGTTCTTGGTGTCAGTTTGCAGGAGGTACTTGGCACTCTCAAACCAGCATGACTTGGCACTGGTGCCAGCTTGCGTCTGGGAGGAATCCTGCGCAATGCGGAATTTTAGGACCCAGCCGGCTGCTTCGAGCCTAAGGCCCTGGAACACAAACGCCGGCCCTTTTCCCTGGGAAACAAAAGGCACCAAGCCTGGTTCTTGGTGTCAGTTTGCAGGAGGTACTTGGCACTCTCAAACCAGCCTGACTTGGCACTGGTGCCAGCTTGCGTCTGGGAGGAATCCTGCGCAATGCGGAATTTTAGGAGCCAGCCGCACTCTCCAGGCCAGAGGCCCTGGAACACAAACGCCAGCCTTTTCCCTGGGAAAAAAAAGTCACATACCCTGGTTCTTGGTGTCAGTTTGCAGGAGGTACTTGGCACTCTCAAACCAGCATGACTTGGCAATGGTGCCAGCTTGCGTCTGGGAGGAATCCTGCGCAATGCCCAAATTTTAGGAGCCAGCCGGCTGCTTTGAGCCTATGTCCCGGGAACACAAACGCAGGCCCTTTTCCCTGGGAAACAAAAGGCACCAAACCTGGTTCTTGGTGTCAGTTTGCAGGAGGTACTTGGCACTCTCAAACCAGCATGACTTGGCACTGGTGCCAGCTTGAGTCTGGGAGGAATCCTGCGCAATGCGGAATTTTAGGAGCCAGCCGGCTGCTTCGAGCCTAAGGCCCTGGAACACAAACGCAGGCCCTTTTCCCTGGGAAACAAAAGGCACCTTCTCTGGTTCTTGGTGTCCGTTTGCACGAGGTACTTGGCACTCTCAAACCAGCATGACTTGGCACTGGTGCCAGCTTGCGTCTGGGAGGAATCCTGCGCAATGCGGAATTTTAGGAGCCAGCCGGGCTCTCCAGGCCACAGGCCCTCGAACACAAACGCCAGCCCTTTTCCCTGGAAAGAAAAATTCACCCAGCCTGGTTCTTGGTGTCAGTTTGCAGGAGGTACTTGGCACTCTCAAACCAGCATGACTTGGCACTGGTGCCAGCTTGAGTCTGGGAGGAATCCTGCGCAATGCCCAAATTTAGGAGCCAGCCGCCTGCTTCGAGCCTATGTCCCGGGAACACAAACGCAGGCCCTTTTCCCTGGGAAACAAAAGGCACCTTCTCTGGTTCTTGGTGTCAGTTTGCAGGAGGTACTTGGCACTCTCCAACCAGCATGACTTGGCACTGGTTTCAGCTTGAGTCTGGGAGGAATCCTGCGCAATGCGAAATTTTAGAAGCCAGCCGGCTGCTTCGAGCCTAAGTCCCTGGAACACAAACACTGGCCCTTTTCCCTTTGAAACAAAAGGCACCAAGCCTGGTTCTTGGTCTCAGTTTGCAGGAGGTACTTGGCACTCTCAAACCAGCATGACTTGGCACTGGTGCCAGCTTGAGTCTGCGAGGAATCCTGCGCAATGCGGAATCTTAGGAGCCAGCCGGCTGCTTCGAGCCTAAGGCCCTGGAACACAAACGCAGGCCCTTTTCCCTTTGAAACAAAAGGCACCAAGCCTGGTTCTTGGTGTCAGTTTGCAGGAGGTACTTGGCACTCTCAAACCAGCATGACTTGGCACTGGTGCCAGCTTGCGTCTGGGAGGAATCCTGCGCAATGCGGAAATTTTAGGAGCCAGCCGGCTGCTTCGAGCCTTAGGCCCTGGAACACAAACGCAGGCCTTTTTCCCTGGAAAAAAAATCCACATACCCTGGTTCTTGGTGTCAGTTTGCAGGAGGTACTTGGCACTCTCAAACCAGCATGACTTGGCACTGGTGCCAGCTTGCGTCTGGGAGGAATCCTGCGCAATGCGGAAATTTTAGGAGCCAGCCGGACCCTCCAGGCCAGAGGCCCTGGAACACAAACGCCGGCCTTTTTCCCTGGGAAAAAAAAGGCACCAAGCCTGGTTCTTGGTGTCAGTTTGCAGGAGGTACTTGGCACTCTCAAACCAGCATGACTTGGCACTGGTGCCAGCTTGAGTCTGGGAGGAATCCTGCGCAATGCGAAATTTTAGGAGCCAGCCGGCTGCTTCGAGCCTAAGGCCCTGGAACACAAACGCAGGCCCTTTTCCCTTTGAAACAAAAGGCACCAAGCCTGGTTCTTGGTGTCAGTTTGCAGGAGGTACTTGGCACTCTCAAACCAGCATGACTTGGCACTGGTGCCAGCTTGAGTCTGGGAGGAATCCTGCGCAATGCGGAAATTTTAGGAGCCAGCCGGACCCTCCAGGCCAGAGGCCCTGGAACACAAACGCCGGCCTTTTTCCCTGGGAAAAAAAAGGCACCAAGCCTGGTTCTTGGTGTCAGTTTGCAGGAGGTACTTGGCACTCTCCAACCAGCATGACTTGGCACTGGTTTCAGCTTGAGTCTGGGAGGAATCCTGCGCAATGCGAAATTTTAGGAGCCAGCCGGCTGCTTCGAGCCTAAGGCCCTGGAACACAAACGCTGGCCCTTTTCCCTTTGAAACAAAAGGCACCAAGCCTGGTTCTTGGTGTCAGTTTGCAGGAGGTACTTGGCACTCTCAAACCAGCATGACTTGGCACTGGTGCCAGCTTGAGTCTGGGAGGAATCCTGCGCAATGCGGAATTTTAGGACCCAGCCGGCTGCTTCGAGCCTAAGGCCCTGGAACACAAACGCAGGCCCTTTTCCCTTTGAAACAAAAGGCACCAAGCCTGGTTCTTGGTGTCAGTTTGCAGGAGGTACTTGGCACTCTCAAACCAGCATGACTTGGCACTGGTGCCAGCTTGCGTCTGGGAGGAATCCTGCGCAATGCGGAAATTTTAGGAGCCAGCCGGCTGCTTCGAGCCTTAGGCCCTGGAACACAAACGCAGGCCTTTTTCCCTGGAAAAAAAATCCACATACCCTGGTTCTTGGTGTCAGTTTGCAGGAGGTACTTGGCACTCTCAAACCAGCATGACTTGGCACTGGTGCCAGCTTGCGTCTGGGAGGAATCCTGCGCAATGCGGAAATTTTAGGAGCCAGCCGGACCCTCCAGGCCAGAGGCCCTGGAACACAAACGCCGGCCTTTTTCCCTGGGAAAAAAAAGGCACCAAGCCTGGTTCTTGGTGTCAGTTTGCAGGAGGTACTTGGCACTCTCAAACCAGCATGACTTGGCACTGGTGCCAGCTTGAGTCTGGGAGGAATCCTGCGCAATGCGAAATTTTAGGAGCCAGCCGGCTGCTTCGAGCCTAAGGCCCTGGAACACAAACGCTGGCCCTTTTCCCTTTGAAACAAAAGGCACCAAGCCTGGTTCTTGGTGTCAGTTTGCAGGAGGTACTTGGCACTCTCAAACCAGCATGACTTGGCACTGGTGCCAGCTTGAGTCTGGGAGGAATCCTGCGCAATGCGGAATTTTAGGAGCCAGCCGGACTCTCCAGGCCAGAGGCCCTGGAACACAAACGCCAGCCTTTTCCCTGGGAAAAAAAAGTCACATACCCTGGTTCTTGGTGTCAGTTTGCAGGAGGTACTTGGCACTCTCAAACCAGCATGACTTGGCACTGGTGCCAGCTTGCGTCTTGGAGGAATCCTGCGCAATGCCCAAATTTTAGGAGCCAGCCGGCTGCTTTGAGCCTATGTCCCGGGAACACAAACGCAGGCCCTTTTCCCTGGGAAACAAAAGGCACCAACCCTGGTTCTTGGTGTCAGTTTGCAGGAGGTACTTGGCACTCTCCAACCAGCATGACTTGGCACTGGTTTCAGCTTGAGTCTGGGAGGAATCCTGCGCAATGCGAAATTTTAGGAGCCAGCCGGCTGCTTCGAGCCTAAGGCCCTGGAACACAAACGCTGGCCCTTTTCCCTGGGAAACAAAAGGCACCAAGCCTGGTTCTTGGTGTCAGTTTGCAGGAGGTACTTGGCACTCTCAAACCAGCATGACTTGGCACTGGTGCCAGCTTGCGTCTGGGAGGAATCCTGCGCAATGCGGAAATTTTAGGAGCCAGCGGGACTCTCCAGGTCAGAGGCCCTGGAACACAAACGCAGGCCCTTTTCCCCTGGGAAAAAAAAGTCACATACCCTGGTTCTTGGTGTCAGTTTGCAGGAGGTACTTGGCACTCTCAAACCAGCATGACTTGGCACTGGTGCCAGCTTGCGTCTTGGAGGAATCCTGTGCAATGCCCAAATTTTAGGAGCCAGCCGGCTGCTTTGAGCCTAAGGCCCTGGAACACAAACGCCGGCCCTTTTCCCTGGGAAACAAAATTCACATACCCTGGTTCTTGGTGTCAGTTTGCAGGAGGTCCTTGGCACTCTCAAACCAGCATGACTTGGCACTGGTGCCAGCTTGAGTCTGGGAGGAATCCTGCGCAATGCCCAAATTTAGGAGCCAGCCGGCTGCTTCGAGCCTAAGGCCCTGGAACACAAAAGCAGGCCCTTTTCCCTGGGAAACAAAATTCACCAACCCTGGTTCTTGGTGTCAGTTTGCACAGGGTACTTGGCACTCTCAAACCAGCATGACTTGGCACTGGTGCCAGCTTGAGTCTGGGAGGAATCCTGCGCAATGCCCAAATTTAGGAGCCAGCCGGCTGCTTCGAGCCGAAGGCCCTGGAACACAAATGCAGGCCCTTTTCCCTGGGAAACAAAATTCACCAACCCTGGTTCTTGGTGTCAGTTTGCAGGGGGTACTTGGCACTCTCAAACCAGCATGACTTGGCACTGGTGCCAGCTTGAGTCTGGGAGGAATCCTGCGCAATGCCCAAATTTAGGAGCCAGCCGGCTGCTTCGAGCCTAAGGCCCTGGAACACAAACGCCGGCCTTTTCCCCTGGGAAACAAAAGGCACCAGCCCTGGTTCTTGGTGTCAGTTTGCAGGAGGTACTTGGCACTCTCAAACCAGCATGACTTGGCACTGGTGCCAGCTTGCGTCTTGGAGGAATCCTGCGCAATGCGAAATTTGAGGAGCCAGCCGGCTGCTTCGAGCCTAAGGCCCGGGAACACAAACGCCGGCCCTTTTCCCTTTGAAACAAAATTCACATACCCTGGTTCTTGGTGTCAGTTTGCAGGAGGTACTTGGCACTCTCAAACCAGCATGACTTGGCACTGGTGCCAGCTTGAGTCTGGGAGGAATCCTGCGCAATGCCCAAATTTAGGAGCCAGCTGGCTGCTTCGAGCCTAAGGCTCTGGAACACAAACGCCAGCACTTTTCCCTGGGAAACAAAATTCACATACCCTGGTTCTTGGTGTCAGTTTGCAGGAGGTACTTGGCACTCTCAAACCAGCGTGACTTGGCACTGGTGCCAGCTTGAGTCTGGGAGGAATCCTGCGCAATGCCCAAATTTAGGAGCCAGCCGGCTGCTTCGAGCCTAAGGCCCTGGAACACAAACGCCGGCCCTTTTCCCTGGGAAACAAAATTCACAAAGCCTGGTTCTTGGTGTCAGTTTGCAGGAGGTACTTGGCACTCTCAAACCAGCGTGACTTGGCACTGGTGCCAGCTTGAGTCTGGAAGGAATCCTGCGCAACGCGGAATTTGAGGAGCCAGCCGGCTGCTTCGAGCCTATGTCCCGGGAACACAAACGCATGCCCTTTTCCCTGGGAAACAAAAGGCACCAACCCTGGTTCTTGGTGTCAGTTTGCAGGAGGTACTTGGCACTCTCAAACCAGCATGACTTGGCACTGGTGCCAGCATGCGTCTGGGAGAAATGCTGCGCAATGTGAAATTTTAGGAGACAGCCGGACTCTCCAGGCCAGAGGCCCTGGAATACAAACGCCGGCCCTTTTCCCTGGGAAACAAAATTCACATACCCTGGTTCTTGGTGTCAGTTTGCAGGAGGTACTTGGCACTCTCAAACCAGCATGACTTGGCACTGGTGCCAGCTTGAGTCTGGGAGGAATCCTGCGCAATGCCCAAATTTAGGAGCCAGCCGGCTGCTTCGAGCCTAAGGCCCGGGAACACAAACGCCGGCCTTTTTCCCTGGGCAATAAAGGCACCAAGCCTGGTTCTTGGTGTCAGTTTGCAGGAGGTACTTGGCACTCTCAAACCAGCATGACTTGGCACTGGTGCCAGCTAGCGTCTGGGAGGAATCCTGCGCAATGCGAAATTTTAGGAGCCAGCCGGCTGCTTCGAGCCTAAGGCCCTGGAACACAAACGCTGGCCCTTTTCCCTGGGAAACAAAAGGCACCAAGCCTGGTTCTTGGTGTCAGTTTGCAGGAGGTACTTGGCACTCTCAAACCAGCGTGACTTGGCACTGGTGCCAGCTTGAGTCTGGGAGGAATCCTGCGCAATGCCCAAATTTAGGAGCCAGCCGGCTACTTCGAGCCTAAGGCCCTGGAACACAAACGCTGGCCCTTTTCCCTGGGAAACAAAATTCACCAAGCCTGGTTCTTGGTGTCAGTTTGCAGGAGGTACTTGGCACTCTCAAACCAGCATGACTTGGCACTGGTGCCAGCTTGAGTCTCTGAGGAATCCTGCGCAATGCGGAATTTTAGGAGCCAGCCGACTGCTTCGAGCCTAAGGCCCGGGAACACAAACGCTGGCATTTTTCCCTTTGAAACAAAAGGCACCAAGCCTGGTTCTTGGTGTCAGTTTGCAGGAGGTACTTGGCACTCTCAAACCAGCATGACTTGGCACTGGTGCCAGCTTGCGTCTGGGAGGAATCCTGCGCAATGCGGAATTTTAGGAGCCAGCCGGGCTCTCCAGGCCACAGGCCCTCAAACACAAACGCCGGCCTTTTTCCCTTTGAAACAAAATTCACATACCCTGGTTCTTGGTGTCAGTTTGCAGGAGGTACTTGGCACTCTCAAACCAGCATGACTTGGCACTGGTGCCAGCTTGAGTCTGGGAGAAATGCTGCGCAATGTGAAATTTTAGGAGCCACCCGGCTGCTTCGAGCCTAAGGCCCTGGAACACAAACGCAGGCCCTTTTCCCTGGGAAACAAAAGGCACCAAGCCTGGTTCTTGGTGTCAGTTTGCAGGAGGTACTTGGCACTCTCAAACCAGCATGACTTGGCACTGGTGCCAGCTTGAGTCTCTGAGGAATCCTGCGCAATGCGGAATTTTAGGAGCCAGCCGGAATCTCCAGGTCACAAGCACTGGAACACAAACGCCGGCCTTTTTCCCTGGGAAAAAAAATTCACATACCCTGGTTCTTGGTGTCAGTTTGCAGGAGGTACTTGGCACTCTCAAACCAGCATGACTTGGCACTGGTGCCAGCTTGCGTCTGGGAGGAATCCTGCGCAATGCGGAACTTTAGGAGCCAGCCGGCTGCTTCGAGCCTTAGGCCCTGGAACACAAACTCCGGCCTTTTTCCCTGGGAAACAAAAGGCACCAAGCCTGGTTCTTGGTGTCAGTTTGCAGGAGGTACTTGGCACTCTCAAACCAGCATGACTTGGCACTGGTGCCAGCTTGAGTCTGGGAGGAATCCTGCGCAATGCGAAATTTTAGGAGCCAGCCGGCTGCTTCGAGCCTAAGGCCCTGGAACACAAACGCCGGCCTTTTTCCCTTTGAAACAAAATTCACATACCCTGGTTCTTGGTGTCAGTTTGCAGGAGGTACTTGGCACTCTCAAACCAGCATGACTTGGCACTGGTGCCAGCTTGAGTCTGGGAGGAATCCTGCGCAATGCGGAATTTTAGGAGCCAGCCGGCTGCTTCGAGCCTAAGGCCCGGGAACACAAACGCCGGCCCTTTTCCCTTTGAAACAAAATTCACATACCCTGGTTCTTGGTGTCAGTTTGCAGGAGGTACTTGGCACTCTCAAACCAGCATGACTTGGCACTGGTGCCAGCTTGAGTCTGGGAGGAATCCTGCGCAATGCGGAATTTTAGGAGCCAGCCGGCTGCTTCGAGCCTAAGGCCCGGGAACACAAACGCCGGCCCTTTTCCCTTTGAAACAAAATTCACATACCCTGGTTCTTGGTGTCAGTTTGCAGGAGGTACTTGGCACTCTCAAACCAGCATGACTTGGCACTGGTGCCAGCATGCGTCTGGGAGAAATGCTGCGCAATGTGAAATTTTAGGAGCCACCCGGCTGCTTCGAGCCTAAGGCCCTGGAACACAAACGCAGGCCCTTTTCCCTGGGAAACAAAAGGCACCAAGCCTGGTTCTTGGTGTCAGTTTGCAGGAGGTACTTGGCACTCTCAAACCAGCATGACTTGGCACTGGTGCCAGCTTGAGTCTCTGAGGAATCCTGCGCAATGCGGAAATTTTAGGAGCCAGCAGGGCACTCCCGGCCAGAGGCCCTGGAATACAAACGCCGGCCCTTTTCCCTGGGAAACAAAATTCACATACCCTGGTTCTTGGTGTCAGTTTGCAGGAGGTACTTGGCACTCTCAAACCAGCATGACTTGGCACTGGTGCCAGCTTGAGTCTGGGAGGAATCCTGCTCAACGCGGAATTTGAGGAGCCAGCCGGCTGCTTCGAGCCTAAGGCCCTGGAACACAAACGCCGGCCCTTTTCCCTGGGAAACAAAATTCACCAAGCCTGGTTCTTGGTGTCAGTTTGCAGGAGGTACTTGGCACTCTCAAACCAGCATGACTTGGCAATGGTGCCAGCTTGCGTCTGGGAGAAATGCTGCGCAATGCGGAATTTTAGGAGCCAGCCGGACTCTCCAGGCCAGAGGCCCTGGAACACAAACGCCGGCCCTTTTCCCTGGGAAACAAAAGGCACCAAGCCTGGTTCTTGGTGTCAGTTTGCAGGAGGTACTTGGCACTCTCAAACCAGCATGACTTGGCACTGGTGCCAGCTTGAGTCTGGGAGGAATCCTGCGCAATGCGGAATTTTAGGAGCCAGCCGGCTGCTTCGAGCCTAAGGCTCTGGAACACAAACGCTGGCCTTTTTCCCTTTGAAACAAAAGGCACCAAGCCTGGTTCTTGGTGTCAGTTTGCAGGAGGTACTTGGCACTCTCAAACCAGCATGACTTGGCACTGGTGCCAGCTTGAGTCTGGGAGGAATCCTGCGCAATGCGAAATTTTAGGAGCCAGCCGGACTCTCCAGGCCAGAGGCCCTGGAATACAAACGCCGGCCCTTTTCCCTGGGAAACAAAAGGCACCAAGCCTGGTTCTTGGTGTCAGTTTGCAGGAGGTACTTGGCACTCTCAAACCAGCGTGACTTAGCACTGGTGCCAGCTTGAGTCTGGGAGGAATCCTGCGCAATGCCCAAATTTAGGAGCCAGCCGCCTGCTTCGAGCCTATGTCCCGGGAACACAAACGCAGGCCCTTTTCCCTGGGAAACAAATTCACATACCCTGGTTCTTGGTGTCAGTTTGCAGGAGGTACTTGGCACTCTCAAACCAGCATGACTTGGCACTGGTGCCAGCTTGAGTCTGGGAGGAATCCTGCGCAATGCGAAATTTTTGGAGCCAGCCGGCTGCTTCGAGCCTAAGGCCCTGGAACACAAATGCCGGCCCTTTTCCCTGGGAAACAAAAGGCTCCAAGCCTGGTTCTTGGTGTCAGTTTGCAGGAGGTACTTGGCACTCTCAAACCAGCATGACTTGGCACTGGTGCCAGCTTGCGTCTGGGAGGAATCCTGCGCAATGCGGAATTTTAAGAGCCAGCCGACTCTCCAGGCCAGAGGCCCTGGAACACAAACGCCGGCCCTTTTCCCTGGGAAACAAAATTCACAAAGCCTGGTTCTTGGTGTCAGTTTGCAGGAGGTACTTGGCACTCTCAAACCAGCGTGACTTGTCACTGGTGCCAGCTTGAGTCTGGGAGGAATCCTGCACAACGCGGAATTTGAGGAGCCAGCCGGCTGCTTCGAGCCTAAGGCCCTGGAACACAAATGCCGGCCCTTTTCCCTGGGACACAAAATTCACATACCCTGGTTCTTGGTGTCAGTTTGCAGGAGGTACTTGGCACTCTCAAACCAGCATGACTTGGCACTGGTGCCAGCTTGCGTCTGGGAGGAATCCTGCGCAATGCGGAAATTTTAGGAGCCAGCCAGACTCTCCAGGCCAGAGGCCCTGGAATACAAACGCCGGCCCTTTTCCCTGGGAAACAAAATTCACCAAGCCTGGTTCTTGGTGTCAGTTTGCAGGAGGTACTTGGCACTCTCAAACCAGCATGACTTGGCACTGGTGCCAGCTTGCGTCTGGGAGGAATCCTGCGCAATGCGGAAATTTTAGGAGCCAGCCAGACTCTCCAGGCCAGAGGCCCTGGAATACAAACGCCGGCCCTTTTCCCTGGGAAACAAAATTCACATACCCTGGTTCTTGGTGTCAGTTTGCAGGAGGTACTTGGCACTCTCAAACCAGCATGACTTGGCACTGGTGCCAGCTAGCGTCTGGGAGGAATCCAGCCCAATGCGAAATTTTAGGAGCCAGCCGGCTGCTTCGAGCCTAAGGCCCTGGAACACAAACGCTGGCCCTTTTCCGTGGGAAACAAAAGGCACCAAGCCTGGTTCTTGGTGTCAGTTTGCAGGAGGGACTTGGCACTCTCAAACCAGCGTGACTTGGCACTGGTGCCAGCTTGAGTCTGGGAGGAATCCTGCGCAATGCCCAAATTTAGGAGCCAGCCGGCTGCTTCGAGCCTAAGGCCCTGGAACACAAACGCTGGCCCTTTTCCCTGGGAAACAAAAGGCACCAAGCCTGGTTCTTGGTGTCAGTTTGCAGGAGGTACTCGGCACTCTCAAACCAGCATGACTTGGCACTGGTGCCAGCATGCGTCTAGGAGAAATGCTGCGCAATGTGAAATTTTAGGAGCCAGCCGGCTGCTTCGAGCCTAAGGCCCTGGAACACAAACGCAGGCCCTTTTCCCTGGGAAACAAAAGGCACCAAGCCTGGTTCTTGGTGTCAGTTTGCAGGAGGTACTTGGCACTCTCCAACCAGCATGACTTGGCACTGGTGCCAGCTTGCGTCTGGGAGGAATCCTGCGCAATGCGGAATTTTAGGAGCCAGCCGGGCTCTCCAGGTCACAGGCCCTCGAACACAAACGCCGGCCTTTTTCCCTGGGAAAAAAATTTCACATACCCTGGTTCTTGGTGTCAGTTTGCAGGAGGTACTTGGCACTCTCAAACCAGCATGACTTGGCACTGGTGCCAGCATGCGTCTGGGAGAAATGCTGCGCAATGTGAAATTTTAGGAGCCAGCCGGCTGCTTCGAGCCTAAGGCCCTGGAACACAAACGCAGGCCCTTTTCCCTGGGAAACAAAAGGCACCAAACCTGGTTCTTGGTGTCAGTTTGCAGGAGGTACTTGGCACTCTCAAACCAGCATGACTTGGCACTGGTGCCAGCTTGAGTCTGGGAAGAATCCTGCGCAATGCCCAAATTTAGGAGCCAGCCGGCTGCTTCGAGCCTAAGTCCCGGGAACACAAACGCAGGCCCTTTTCCCTTTGAAACAAAAGGCATCAAGCCTGGTTCTTGGTGTCAGTTTGCAGGAGGTACTTGGCACTCTCAAACCAGCATGACTTGGCACTGGTGCCAGCTTGAGTCTCTGAGGAATCCTGCGCAATGCGGAATTTTAGGAGCCAGCCGGGCTCTCCAGGTCACAGGCCCTGGAACACAAACGCCGGCCTTTTTCCCTGGGAAAAAAAATTCACATACCCTGGTTCTTGGTGTCAGTTTGCAGGAGGTACTTGGCACTCTCAAACCAGCATGACTTGGCACTGGTGCCAGCTTGCGTCTGGGAGGAATCCTGCGCAATGCGGAACTTTAGGAGCCAGCCGGCTGCTTCGAGCCTAAGGCCCTGGAACACAAACGCCGGCCTTTTTCCCTTTGAAACAAAATTCACCAAGCCTGGTTCTTGGTGTCAGTTTGCAGGAGGTACTTGGCACTCTCAAACCAGCATGACTTGGCACTGGTGCCAGCTTGAGTCTGGGAGGAATCCTGCGCAATGCGGAATTTTAGGAGCCAGCCAGCTGCTTCGAGCCTAAGGCCCGGGAACACAAACGCCGGCCCTTTTCCCTTTGAAACAAAATTCACATACCCTGGTTCTTGGTGTCAGTTCACAGGAGGTACTTGGCACTCTCAAACCAGCATGACTTGGCACTGGTGCCAGCTTGAGTCTCTGAGGAATCCTGCGCAATGCGGAATTTTAGGAGCCAGCCGACTGCTTCGAGCCTAAGGCCCTGGAACACAAACGCTGGCATTTTTCCCTTTGAAACAAAAGGCACCAAGCCTGGTTCTTGGTGTCAGTTTGCAGGAGGTACTTGGCACTCTCAAACCAGCATGACTTGGCACTGGTGCCAGCTTGCGTCTGGGAGGAATCCTGCGCAATGCGGAATTTTAGGAGCCAGCCGGGCTCTCCAGGCCACAGGCCCTGGAACACAAACGCCGGCCTTTTTCCCTTTGAAACAAAATTCACAAACCCTGGTTCTTGGTGTCAGTTTGCAGGAGGTACTTGGCACTCTCAAACCAGCATGACTTGGCACTGGTGCCAGCTTGAGTCTGGCAGGAATCCTGCGCAATGCGGAATTTTAGGAGCCAGCCGGCTGCTTCGAGCCTAAGGCCCGGGAACACAAACGCCGGCCCTTTTCCCTGGGAAACAAAAGGCACCAAGCCTGGTTCTTGGTGTCAGTTTGCAGGAGGTACTTGGCACTCTCAAACCAGCATGACTTGGCACTGGTCCCAGCTTGAGTCTCTGAGGAATCCTGCGCAATGCGGAATTTTAGGAGCCAGCCGGGCTCTCCAGGTCACAGGCCCTGGAACACAAACGCCGGCCTTTTTCCCTGGGAAAAAAAATTCACATACCCTGGTTCTTGGTGTCAGTTTGCAGGAGGTACTTGGCACTCTCAAACCAGCATGACTTGGCACTGGTGCCAGCTTGCGTCTGGGAGGAATCCTGCGCAATGCGGAACTTTAGGAGCCAGCCGGCTGCTTCGAGCCTTAGGCCCTGGAACACAAACTCCGGCCTTTTTCCCTTTGAAACAAAATTCACATACCCTGGTTCTTGGTGTCAGTTTGCAGGAGGTACTTGGCACTCTCAAACCAGCATGACTTGGCACTGGTGCCAGCTTGAGTCTCTGAGGAATCCTGCGCAATGCGGAATTTTAGGAGCCAGCCGGCTGCTTCGAGCCTAAGGCCCGGGAACACAAACGCCGGCCCTTTTCCCTTTGAAACAAAATTCACATACCCTGGTTCTTGGTGTCAGTTCGCAGGAGGTACTTGGCACTCTCAAACCAGCATGACTTGGCACTGGTGCCAGCTTGAGTCTGGGAGGAATCCTGCGCAATGCCCAAATTTAGGAGCCAGCCGGCTGCTTCGAGCCTAAGGCCCGGGAACACAAACGCCGGCCCTTTTCCCTGGGAAACAAAAGGCACCAAGCCTGGTTCTTGGTGTCAGTTTGCAGGAGGTACTTGGCACTCTCAAACCAGCATGACTTGGCACTGGTGCCAGCATGCGTCTGGGAGGAATCCTGCGCAATGCGGAATTTTAGGAGCCAGCCGGCTGCTTCGAGCCTAAGGCCCGGGAACACAAACGCCGGCCCTTTTCCCTGGGAAACAAAAGGCACCAAGCCTGGTTCTTGGTGTCAGTTTGCAGGAGGTACTTGGCACTCTCAAACCAGCATGACTTGGCACTGGTGCCAGCATGCGTCTGGGAGAAATGCTGCGCAATGTGAAATTTTAGGAGCCAGCCGGCTGCTTCGAGCCTAAGGCCCTGGAACACAAACGCAGGCCCTTTTCCCTGGGAAACAAAAGGCACCAAGCCTGGTTCTTGGTGTCAGTTTGCAGGAGGTACTTGGCACTCTCCAACCAGCATGACTTGGCACTGGTGCCAGCTTGCGTCTGGGAGGAATCCTGCGCAATGCGGAATTTTAGGAGCCAGCCGGGCTCTCCAGGTCACAGGCCCTCGAACACAAACGCCGGCCTTTTTCCCTGGGAAAAAAATTTCACATACCCTGGTTCTTGGTGTCAGTTTGCAGGAGGTACTTGGCACTCTCAAACCAGCATGACTTGGCACTGGTGCCAGCATGCGTCTGGGAGAAATGCTGCGCAATGTGAAATTTTAGGAGCCAGCCGGCTGCTTCGAGCCTAAGGCCCTGGAACACAAACGCAGGCCCTTTTCCCTGGGAAACAAAAGGCACCAAGCCTGGTTCTTGGTGTCAGTTTGCAGGAGGTACTTGGCACTCTCAAACCAGCATGACTTGGCACTGGTGCCAGCTTGAGTCTGGGAAGAATCCTGCGCAATGCCCAAATTTAGGAGCCAGCCGGCTGCTTCGAGCCTAAGTCCCGGGAACACAAACGCAGGCCCTTTTCCCTTTGAAACAAAAGGCATCAAGCCTGGTTCTTGGTGTCAGTTTGCAGGAGGTACTTGGCACTCTCAAACCAGCATGACTTGGCACTGGTGCCAGCTTGAGTCTCGGAGGAATCCTGCGCAATGCGGAATTTTAGGAGCCAGCCGGGCTCTCCAGGTCACAGGCCCTGGAACACAAACGCCGGCCTTTTTCCCTGGGAAAAAAAATTCACATACCCTGGTTCTTGGTGTCAGTTTGCAGGAGGTACTTGGCACTCTCAAACCAGCATGACTTGGCACTGGTGCCAGCTTGCGTCTGGGAGGAATCCTGCGCAATGCGGAACTTTAGGAGCCAGCCGGCTGCTTCGAGCCTTAGGCCCTGGAACACAAACTCCGGCCTTTTTTACCCTGGGAAACAAAAGGCACCAAGCCTGGTTCTTGGTGTCAGTTTGCAGGAGGTACTTGGCACTCTCAAACCAGCGTGACTTGGCACTGGTGCCAGCTTGAGTCTGGGAGGAATCCTGCGCAATGCGAAATTTTAGGAGCCAGCCGGCTGCTTCGAGCCTAAGGCCCTGGAACACAAACGCCGGCCTTTTTCCCTTTGAAACAAAATTCACCAAGCCTGGTTCTTGGTGTCAGTTTGCAGGAGGTACTTGGCACTCTCAAACCAGCATGACTTGGCACTGGTGCCAGCTTGAGTCTGGGAGGAATCCTGCGCAATGCGGAATTTTAGGAGCCAGCCGGCTGCTTCGAGCCTAAGGCCCGGGAACACAAACGCCGGCCCTTTTCCCTTTGAAACAAAATTCACATACCCTGGTTCTTGGTGTCAGTTCGCAGGAGGTACTTGGCACTCTCAAACCAGCATGACTTGGCACTGGTGCCAGCATGCGTCTGGGAGAAATGCTGCGCAATGTGAAATTTTAGGAGCCAGCCGGCTGCTTCGAGCCTAAGGCCCTGGAACACAAACGCAGGCCCTTTTCCCTGGGAAACAAAAGGCACCAAGCCTGGTTCTTGGTGTCAGTTTGCAGGAGGTACTTGGCACTCTCAAACCAGCATGACTTGGCACTGGTGCCAGCTTGCGTCTGGGAGGAATCCTGCGCAATGCGGAATTTTAGGAGCCAGCCGGCTGCTTCGAGCCTAAGGCCCTGGAACACAAACGCAGGCCCTTTTCCCTGGGAAACAAAAGGCACCAAGCCTGGTTCTTGGTGTCAGTTTGCAGGAGGTACTTGGCACTCTCCAACCAGCATGACTTGGCACTGGTGCCAGCTTGCGTCTGGGAGGAATCCTGCGCAATGCGGAATTTTAGGAGCCAGCCGGGCTCTCCAGGTCACAGGCCCTCGAACACAAACGCCGGCCTTTTTCCCTGGGAAAAAAATTTCACATACCCTGGTTCTTGGTGTCAGTTTGCAGGAGGTACTTGGCACTCTCAAACCAGCATGACTTGGCACTGGTGCCAGCATGCGTCTGGGAGAAATGCTGCGCAATGTGAAATTTTAGGAGCCAGCCGGCTGCTTCGAGCCTAAGGCCCTGGAACACAAACGCAGGCTCTTTTCCCTGGGAAACAAAAGGCACCAAACCTGGTTCTTGGTGTCAGTTTGCAGGAGGTACTTGGCACTCTCAAACCAGCATGACTTGGCACTGGTGCCAGCTTGAGTCTCTGAGGAATCCTGCGCAATGCGGAATTTTAGGAGCCAGCCGACTGCTTCGAGCCTAAGGCCCTGGAACACAAACGCTGGCATTTTTCCCTTTGAAACAAAAGGCACCAAGCCTGGTTCTTGGTGTCAGTTTGCAGGAGGTACTTGGCACTCTCAAACCAGCATGACTTGGCACTGGTGCCAGCTTGCGTCTGGGAGGAATCCTGCGCAATGCGGAATTTTAGGAGCCAGCCGGGCTCTCCAGGCCACAGGCCCTGGAACACAAACGCCGGCCTTTTTCCCTTTGAAACAAAATTCACAAACCCTGGTTCTTGGTGTCAGTTTGCAGGAGGTACTTGGCACTCTCAAACCAGCATGACTTGGCACTGGTGCCAGCTTGAGTCTGGCAGGAATCCTGCGCAATGCGGAATTTTAGGAGCCAGCCGGCTGCTTCGAGCCTAAGGCCCGGGAACACAAACGCCGGCCCTTTTCCCTGGGAAACAAAAGGCACCAAGCCTGGTTCTTGGTGTCAGTTTGCAGGAGGTACTTGGCACTCTCAAACCAGCATGACTTGGCACTGGTCCCAGCTTGAGTCTGGGAGGAATCCTGCGCAATGCGGAATTTTAGGAGCCAGCCGGGCTCTCCAGGTCACAGGCCCTGGAACACAAACGCCGGCCTTTTTCCCTGGGAAAAAAAATTCACATACCCTGGTTCTTGGTGTCAGTTTGCAGGAGGTACTTGGCACTCTCAAACCAGCATGACTTGGCACTGGTGCCAGCTTGCGTCTGGGAGGAATCCTGCGCAATGCGGAACTTTAGGAGCCAGCCGGCTGCTTCGAGCCTTAGGCCCTGGAACACAAACTCCGGCCTTTTTCCCTTTGAAACAAAATTCACATACCCTGGTTCTTGGTGTCAGTTTGCAGGAGGTACTTGGCACTCTCAAACCAGCATGACTTGGCACTGGTGCCAGCTTGAGTCTCTGAGGAATCCTGCGCAATGCGGAATTTTAGGAGCCAGCCGGCTGCTTCGAGCCTAAGGCCCGGGAACACAAACGCCGGCCCTTTTCCCTTTGAAACAAAATTCACATACCCTGGTTCTTGGTGTCAGTTCGCAGGAGGTACTTGGCACTCTCAAACCAGCATGACTTGGCACTGGTGCCAGCTTGAGTCTGGGAGGAATCCTGCGCAATGCCCAAATTTAGGAGCCAGCCGGCTGCTTCGAGCCTAAGGCCCGGGAACACAAACGCCGGCCCTTTTCCCTGGGAAACAAAAGGCACCAAGCCTGGTTCTTGGTGTCAGTTTGCAGGAGGTACTTGGCACTCTCAAACCAGCATGACTTGGCACTGGTGCCAGCATGCGTCTGGGAGGAATCCTGCGCAATGCGGAATTTTAGGAGCCAGCCGGCTGCTTCGAGCCTAAGGCCCGGGAACACAAACGCCGGCCCTTTTCCCTGGGAAACAAAAGGCACCAAGCCTGGTTCTTGGTGTCAGTTTGCAGGAGGTACTTGGCACTCTCAAACCAGCATGACTTGGCACTGGTGCCAGCATGCGTCTGGGAGAAATGCTGCGCAATGTGAAATTTTAGGAGCCAGCCGGCTGCTTCGAGCCTAAGGCCCTGGAACACAAACGCAGGCCCTTTTCCCTGGGAAACAAAAGGCACCAAGCCTGGTTCTTGGTGTCAGTTTGCAGGAGGTACTTGGCACTCTCCAACCAGCATGACTTGGCACTGGTGCCAGCTTGCGTCTGGGAGGAATCCTGCGCAATGCGGAATTTTAGGAGCCAGCCGGGCTCTCCAGGTCACAGGCCCTCGAACACAAACGCCGGCCTTTTTCCCTGGGAAAAAAATTTCACATACCCTGGTTCTTGGTGTCAGTTTGCAGGAGGTACTTGGCACTCTCAAACCAGCATGACTTGGCACTGGTGCCAGCATGCGTCTGGGAGAAATGCTGCGCAATGTGAAATTTTAGGAGCCAGCCGGCTGCTTCGAGCCTAAGGCCCTGGAACACAAACGCAGGCCCTTTTCCCTGGGAAACAAAAGGCACCAAGCCTGGTTCTTGGTGTCAGTTTGCAGGAGGTACTTGGCACTCTCAAACCAGCATGACTTGGCACTGGTGCCAGCTTGAGTCTGGGAAGAATCCTGCGCAATGCCCAAATTTAGGAGCCAGCCGGCTGCTTCGAGCCTAAGTCCCGGGAACACAAACGCAGGCCCTTTTCCCTTTGAAACAAAAGGCATCAAGCCTGGTTCTTGGTGTCAGTTTGCAGGAGGTACTTGGCACTCTCAAACCAGCATGACTTGGCACTGGTGCCAGCTTGAGTCTCGGAGGAATCCTGCGCAATGCGGAATTTTAGGAGCCAGCCGGGCTCTCCAGGTCACAGGCCCTGGAACACAAACGCCGGCCTTTTTCCCTGGGAAAAAAAATTCACATACCCTGGTTCTTGGTGTCAGTTTGCAGGAGGTACTTGGCACTCTCAAACCAGCATGACTTGGCACTGGTGCCAGCTTGCGTCTGGGAGGAATCCTGCGCAATGCGGAACTTTAGGAGCCAGCCGGCTGCTTCGAGCCTTAGGCCCTGGAACACAAACTCCGGCCTTTTTTACCCTGGGAAACAAAAGGCACCAAGCCTGGTTCTTGGTGTCAGTTTGCAGGAGGTACTTGGCACTCTCAAACCAGCGTGACTTGGCACTGGTGCCAGCTTGAGTCTGGGAGGAATCCTGCGCAATGCGAAATTTTAGGAGCCAGCCGGCTGCTTCGAGCCTAAGGCCCTGGAACACAAACGCCGGCCTTTTTCCCTTTGAAACAAAATTCACCAAGCCTGGTTCTTGGTGTCAGTTTGCAGGAGGTACTTGGCACTCTCAAACCAGCATGACTTGGCACTGGTGCCAGCTTGAGTCTGGGAGGAATCCTGCGCAATGCGGAATTTTAGGAGCCAGCCGGCTGCTTCGAGCCTAAGGCCCGGGAACACAAACGCCGGCCCTTTTCCCTTTGAAACAAAATTCACATACCCTGGTTCTTGGTGTCAGTTCGCAGGAGGTACTTGGCACTCTCAAACCAGCATGACTTGGCACTGGTGCCAGCATGCGTCTGGGAGAAATGCTGCGCAATGTGAAATTTTAGGAGCCAGCCGGCTGCTTCGAGCCTAAGGCCCTGGAACACAAACGCAGGCCCTTTTCCCTGGGAAACAAAAGGCACCAAGCCTGGTTCTTGGTGTCAGTTTGCAGGAGGTACTTGGCACTCTCAAACCAGCATGACTTGGCACTGGTGCCAGCTTGCGTCTGGGAGGAATCCTGCGCAATGCGGAATTTTAGGAGCCAGCCGGCTGCTTCGAGCCTAAGGCCCTGGAACACAAACGCAGGCCCTTTTCCCTGGGAAACAAAAGGCACCAAGCCTGGTTCTTGGTGTCAGTTTGCAGGAGGTACTTGGCACTCTCCAACCAGCATGACTTGGCACTGGTGCCAGCTTGCGTCTGGGAGGAATCCTGCGCAATGCGGAATTTTAGGAGCCAGCCGGGCTCTCCAGGTCACAGGCCCTCGAACACAAACGCCGGCCTTTTTCCCTGGGAAAAAAATTTCACATACCCTGGTTCTTGGTGTCAGTTTGCAGGAGGTACTTGGCACTCTCAAACCAGCATGACTTGGCACTGGTGCCAGCTTGAGTCTGGGAGGAATCCTGCGCAATGCGGAATTTTAGGAGCCAGCCGGCTGCTTCGAGCCTAAGGCCCTGGAACACAAACGCAGGCCCTTTTCCCTTTTAAACAAAAGGTACCAAGCCTGGTTCTTGGTGTCAGTTGGCAGGAGGTACTTGGCACTCTCAAACCAGCATGACTTGGCACTGGTGCCAGCTTGCGTCTGGGAGGAATCCTGCGCAATGCGGAAATTTTAGGAGCCAGCGGGACTCTCCAGGCCAGAGGCCCTGGAACACAAACGCAGGCCCTTTTCCCCTGGGAAACAAAAGGCACCAACCCTGGTTCTTGGTGTCAGTTTGCAGGAGGTACTTGGCACTCTCAAACCAGCATGACTTGGTACTGGTGCCAGCTTGCGTCTGGGAGGAATCCTGCGCAATGCGGAATTTTAGGAGCCAGCCGGCTGCTTCGAGCCTAAGGCCCTGGAACACAAACGCTGGCCCTTTTCCCTGGGAAACAAAAGGTACCAAGCCTGGTTCTTGGTGTCAGTTTGCAGGAGGTACTTGGCACTCTCAAACCAGCATGACTTGGCACTGGTGCCAGCTTGAGTCTGGGAGGAATCCTGCGCAATGCCCAAATTTAGGAGCCAGCCGGCTGCTTCGAGCCTATGTCCCGGGAACACAAACGCAGGCCCTTTTCCCTGGGAAACAAAAGGCACCAAGCCTGGTTCTTGGTGTCAGTTTGCAGGAGGTACTTGGCACTCTCAAACCAGCATGACTTGGCACTGGTGCCAGCTTGAGCCTGAGAGGAATCCTGCGCAATGCGGAATTTTAGGAGCCAGCCGGCTGCTTCGAGCCTAAGGCCCTGGAACACAAATGCCGGCCCTTTTCCCTGGGAAACAAAAGGCACCAAGCCTGGTTCTTGGTGTCAGTTTGCAGGAGGTACTTGGCACTCTCAAACCAGCATGACTTGGCACTGGTGCCAGCTTGCGTCTTGGAGGAATCCTGCGCAATGCCCAAATTTTAGGAGCCAGCCGGCTGCTTCGAGCCTAAGGCCCGGGAACACAAACGCCGGCCCTTTTCCCTGGGAAAAAAAATTCACATACCCTGGTTCTTGGTGTCAGTTTGCAGGAGGTACTTGGCACTCTCAAACCAGCATGACTTGGCACTGGTGCCAGCTTGAGTCTGGGAGGAATCCTGCGCAATGCGGAATTTTAGGAGCCAGCCGGCTTCTTCGAGCCTATGGCCCTGGAACACAAACTCCGGCCTTTTTCCCTGGGAAACAAAAGGCACCAAGCCTGGTTCTTGGTGTCAGTTTGCAGGAGGTACTTGGCACTCTCAAACCAGCATGACTTGGCACTGGTGCCAGCTTGAGTCTGGGAGGAATCCTGCGCAATGCGAAATTTTAGGAGCCAGCCGGCTGCTTCGAGCCTAAGGCCCTGGAACACAAACGCCGGCCTTTTTCCCTTTGAAACAAAATTCACATACCCTGGTTCTTGGTGTCAGTTTGCAGGAGGTACTTGGCACTCTCAAACCAGCATGACTTGGCACTGGTGCCAGCTTGAGTCTGGGAGGAATCCTGCGCAATGCGGAATTTTAGGAGCCAGCCGGCTGCTTCGAGCCTAAGGCCCGGGAACACAAACGCCGGCCCTTTTCCCTTTGAAACAAAATTCACATACCCTGGTTCTTGGTGTCAGTTCGCAGGAGGTACTTGGCACTCTCAAACCAGCATGACTTGGCACTGGTGCCAGCTTGAGTCTGGGAGGAATCCTGCGCAATGCGGAATTTTAGGAGCCAGCCGGCTGCTTCGAGCCTAAGGCCCGGGAACACAAACGCCGGCCCTTTTCCCTGGGAAGCAAAAGGCACCAAGCCTGGTTCTTGGTGTCAGTTTGCAGGAGGTACTTGGCACTCTCAAACCAGCATGACTTGGCACTGGTGCCAGCATGCGTCTGGGAGAAATGCTGCGCAATGTGAAATTTGAGGAGCCAGCCGGCTGCTTCGAGCCTAAGGCCCTGGAACACAAACGCAGGCCCTTTTCCCTGGGAAACAAAAGGCACCAAGCCTGGTTCTTGGTGTCAGTTTGCAGGAGGTACTTGGCACTCTCCAACCAGCATGACTTGGCACTGGTGCCAGCTTGCGTCTGGGAGGAATCCTGCGCAATGCGGAATTTTAGGAGCCAGCCGGGCTCTCCAGGTCACAGGCCCTCGAACTCAAACGCCGGCCTTTTTCCCTGGGAAAAAAATTTCACATACCCTGGTTCTTGGTGTCAGTTTGCAGGAGGTACTTGGCACTCTCAAACCAGCATGACTTGGCACTGGTGCCAGCATGCGTCTGGGAGAAATGCTGCGCAATGTGAAATTTTAGGAGCCACCCGGCTGCTTCGAGCCTAAGGCCCTGGAACACAAACGCTGGCCTTTTTCCCTTTGAAACAAAAGGCACCAAGCCTGGTTCTTGGTGTCAGTTTGCAGGAGGTACTTGGCACTCTCAAACCAGCATGACTTGGCACTGGTGCCAGCTTGAGTCTCTGAGGAATCCTGCGCAATGCGGAATTTTAGGAGCCAGCCGGGCTCTCCAGGTCACAGGCCCTCGAACACGAACGCCAGCCCTTTTCCCTGGGAAAAAAAATTCACATACCCTGGTTCTTGGTGTCAGTTTGCAGGAGGTACTTGGCACTCTCAAACCAGCATGACTTGGCACTGGTGCCAGCTTGCGTCTGGGAGGAATCCTGCCCAATGAGGAACTTTAGGAGCCAGCCGGCTGCTTCGAGCCTAAGGCCCTGGAACACTAACGCCGGCCCTTTTCCCTGGGAAACAAAAGGCACCAACCCTGGTTCTTGGTGTCAGTTTGCAGGAGGTACTTGGCACTCTCAAACCAGCATGACTTGGCACTGGTGCCAGCTTGCGTCTGGGAGGAATCCTGCGCAATGCGGAATTTTAGGAGCCAGCCGGGCTCTCCAGGCCACAGGTCCTCGAACACAAACGCCAGCCTTTTTCCCTGGAAAGAAAAATTCACCCAGCCTGGTTCTTGGTGTCAGTTTGCAGGAGGTACTTGGCACTCTCAAACCAGCATGACTTGGCACTGGTGCCAGCTTGAGTCTGGGAGGAATCCTGCGCAATGCGGAATTTTAGGAGCCAGCCGCCTGCTTCGAGCCTAAGGCCCTGGAACACAAACGCAGGCCCTTTTCCCCTGGGAAACAAAAGGCACCAACCCTGGTTCTTGGTGTCAGTTTGCAGGAGGTACTTGGCACTCTCAAACCAGCATGACTTGGCACTGGTGCCAGCTTGAGTCTCTGAGGAATCCTGCGCAATGCGGAATTTTAGGAGCCAGCCGGCTGCTTCGAGCCTAAGGCCCGGGAACACAAACTCCGGCCTTTTTCCCTGGGAAACAAAAGGCACCAAGCCTGGTTCTTGGTGTCAGTTTGCAGGAGGTACTTGGCACTCTCAAACCAGCATGACTTGGCACTGGTGCCAGCTTGCGTCTGGGAGGAATCCTGCGCAATGCGAAATTTTAGGAGCCAGCCGGCTGCTTCGAGCCTAAGGCCCTGGAACACAAACGCCGGCCTTTTTCCCTTTGAAACAAAATTCACATACCCTGGTTCTTGGTGTCAGTTTGCAGGAGGTACTTGGCACTCTCAAACCAGCATGACTTGGCACTGGTGCCAGCTTGAGTCTGGGAGGAATCCTGCGCAATGCGGAATTTTAGGAGCCAGCCGGCTGCTTCGAGCCTAAGGCCCGGGAACACAAACGCCGGCCCTTTTCCCTTTGAAACAAAATTCACATACCCTGGTTCTTGGTGTCAGTTCGCAGGAGGTACTTGGCACTCTCAAACCAGCATGACTTGGCACTGGTGCCAGCTTGAGTCTGGGAGGAATCCTGCGCAATGCGGAATTTTAGGAGCCAGCCGGCTGCTTCGAGCCTAAGGCCCGGGAACACAAACGCCGGCCCTTTTCCCTGGGAAGCAAAAGGCACCAAGCCTGGTTCTTGGTGTCAGTTTGCAGGAGGTACTTGGCACTCTCAAACCAGCATGACTTGGCACTGGTGCCAGCATGCGTCTGGGAGAAATGCTGCGCAATGTGAAATTTGAGGAGCCAGCCGGCTGCTTCGAGCCTAAGGCCCTGGAACACTAACGCCGGCCCTTTTCCCTGGGAAACAAAAGGCACCAACCCTGGTTCTTGGTGTCAGTTTGCAGGAGGTACTTGGCACTCTCAAACCAGCATGACTTTGCACTGGTGCCAGCTTGCGTCTGGGAGGAATCCTGCGCAATGCGGAATTTTAGGAGCCAGCCGGGCTCTCCAGGCCACAGGTCCTCGAACACAAACGCCAGCCCTTTTCCCTGGAAAGAAAAATTCACCCAGCCTGGTTCTTGGTGTCAGTTTGCAGGAGGTACTTGGCACTCTCAAACCAGCATGACTTGGCACTGGTGCCAGCTTGAGTCTGGGAGGAATCCTGCGCAATGCGGAATTTTAGGAGCCAGCCGGCTGCTTCGAGCCTAAGGCCCTGGAACACAAACGCTGGCCCTTTTCCCTTTGAAACAAAAGGCACCAAGCCTGGTTCTTGGTGTCAGTTTGCAGGAGGTACTTGGCACTCTCAAACCAGCATGACTTGGCACTGGTGCCAGCTTGAGTCTGGGAGGAATCCTGCGCAATGCGGAATTTTAGGAGCCAGCCGGCTGCTTCGAGCCTAAGGCCCTGGAACACAAACGCAGGCCCTTTTCCCTTTTAAACAAAAGGTACCAAGCCTGGTTCTTGGTGTCAGTTGGCAGGAGGTACTTGGCACTCTCAAACCAGCATGACTTGGCACTGGTGCCAGCTTGCGTCTGGGAGGAATCCTGCGCAATGCGGAAATTTTAGGAGCCAGCGGGACTCTCCAGGCCAGAGGCCCTGGAACACAAACGCAGGCCCTTTTCCCCTGGGAAACAAAAGGCACCAACCCTGGTTCTTGGTGTCAGTTTGCAGGAGGTACTTGGCACTCTCAAACCAGCATGACTTGGCACTGGTGCCAGCTTGAGTCTCTGAGGAATCCTGCCCAATGCGGAATTTTAGGAGCCAGCCGGCTGCTTCGAGCCTAAGGCCCTGGAACACAAACGCTGGCCCTTTTCCCTGGGAAACAAAAGGAACCAAGCCTGGTTCTTGGTGTCAGTTTGCAGGAGGTACTTGGCACTCTCAAACCAGCATGACTTGGCACTGGTGCCAGCTTGAGTCTGGGAGGAATCCTGCGCAATGCCCAAATTTAGGAGCCAGCCGGCTGCTTCGAGCCTAAGGCCCTGGAACACAAATGACGGCCCTTTTCCCTGGGAAACAAAAGGCACCAAGCCTGGTTCTTGGTGTCAGTTTGCAGGAGGTACTTGGAACTCTCAAACCAGCATGACTTGGCACTGGTGCCAGCTTGCGTCTTGGAGGAATCCTGCGCAATGCCCAAATTTTAGGAGCCAGCCGGCTGCTTCGAGCCTAAGGCCCGGGAACACAAACGCCGGCCCTTTTCCCTGGGAAAAAAAATTCACATACCCTGGTTCTTGGTGTCAGTTTGCAGGAGGTACTTGGCACTCTCAAACCAGCATGACTTGGCACTGGTGCCAGCTTGAGTCTGGGAGGAATCCTGCGCAATGCGGAATTTTAGGAGCCAGCCGGGCTCTCCAGGCCACAGGCCCTCGAACACAAACGCCAGCCTTTTTCCCTGGGAAAAAAAATCAACATACCCTGGTTCTTGGTGTCAGTTTCCAGGAGGTACTTGGCACTCTCAAACCAGCATGACTTGGCACTGGTGCCAGCTTGCGCCTGGGAGGAATCCTGCGCAATGCGGAAATTTTAGGAGCCAGCCGAACCCTCCAGGCCAGAGGCCCTGGAACACAAACGCCAGCCTTTTTCCCTTTGAAACAAAATTCACATACCCTGGTTCTTGGTGTCAGTTTGCAGGAGGTACTTGGCACTCTCCAACCAGCATGACTTGGCACCGGTGCCAGCTTGAGTCTGGGAGGAATCCTGCGCAATGCCCAAATTTAGGAGCCAGCCGCCTGCTTCGAGCCTATGTCCCGGGAACACAAACGCAGGCCATTTTCCCTGGGAAACAAAAGGCACCAAGCCTGGTTCTTGGTGTCAGTTTGCAGGAGGTACTTGGCACTCTCAAACCAGCATGACTTGGCACTGGTGCCAGCTTGAGTCTGGGAGGAATCCTGCGCAATGCGAAATTTTAGGAGCCAGCCGGCTGCTTCGAGCCTAAGGCCCTGGAACACAAACGCAGGCCCTTTTCCCTTTGAAACAAAAGGCACCAAGCCTGGTTCTTGGAGTCAGTTTGCAGGAGGTACTTGGCACTCTCAAACCAGCATGACTTGGCACTGGTGCCAGCTTGAGTCTGGGAGGAATGCTGCGCAATGCGAAATTTTGGGAGCAAGCCGGCTGCTTCGAGCCTAAGGCCCTGGAACACAAACGCAGGCCTTTTTCCCTTTGAAACAAAAGGCACCAGCCCTGGTTCTTGGTGTCAGTTTGCAGGAGGTACTTGGCACTCTCAAACCAGCATGACTTGGCACTGGTGCCAGCTTGCGTCTTGGAGGAATCCTGCGCAATGCGGAATTTTAGGAGCCAGCCGGACTCTCCAGGCCAGAGGCCCTGGAACACAAACGCCAGCCTTTTTCCCTGGGAAAAAAAATTCACATACCCTGGTTCTTGGTGTCAGTTTGCAGGAGGTACTTGGCACTCTCAAACCAGCATGACTTGGCACTGGTGCCAGCTTGCGTCTTGGAGGAATCCTGCGCAATGCCCAAATTTTAGGAGCCAGCCGGCTGCTTTGAGCCTAAGGCCCGGGAACACAAACGCCGGCCCTTTTCCCTGGGAAACAAAATTCACATACCCTGGTTCTTGGTGTCAGTTTGCAGGAGGTACTTGGCACTCTCAAACCAGCATGACTTGGCACTGGTGCCAGCTTGCGTCTGGGAGGAATCCTGCGCAATGCGGAATTTGAGGAGCCAGCCGGCTGCTTCGAGCCTAAGGCCCTGGAACACAAACGCCGGCCTTTTCCCCTGGGAAACAAAAGGCACCAGCCCTGGTTCTTGGTGTCAGTTTGCAGGAGGTACTTGGCACTCTCAAACCAGCATGACTTGGCACTGGTGCCAGCTTGCGTCTTGGAGGAATCCTGCGCAATGCCCAAATTTGAGGAGCCAGCCGGCTGCTTCGAGCCTAAGGCCCTGGAACACAAACGCCGGCCCTTTTCCCTTTGAAACAAAATTCACATACCCTGGTTCTTGGTGTCAGTTTGCAGGAGGTACTTGGCACTCTCCAACCAGCATGACTTGGCACTGGTGCCAGCTAGCGTCTGGGAGGAATCCTGCGCAATGCGGAAATTTTAGGAGCCAGCCGGACACTCCAGGCCAGAGACCCTGGAATACAAACGCCGGCCCTTTTCCCTGGGAAACAAAATTCACATACCCTGGTTCTTGGTGTCAGTTTCCAGGAGGTACTTGGCACTCTCAAAACAGCATGACTTGGCACTGGTGCCAGCTTGAGTCTGGGAGGAATCCTGCTCAACGCGGAATTTGAGGAGCCAGCCGGCTGCTTCGAGCCTAAGGCCCTGGAACACAAATGCCGGCCCTTTTCCCTGGGAAACAAAATTCACAAAGCCTGGTTCTTGGTGTCAGTTTGCAGGAGGGACTTGGCACTCTCAAACCAGCATGACTTGGCAATGATGCCAGCTTCCGTCTGGGAGAAATGCTGCGCAATGCGGAATTTGATGAGCCAGCCGGACTCTCCAGGCCAGAGGCCCTGGAACACAAACGCCGGCCCTTTTCCCTGGGAAACAAAAGGCACCAAGCCTGGTTCTTGGTGTCAGTTTGCAGGAGGTACTTGGCACTCTCAAACCAGCATGACTTGGCACTGGTGCCAGCTTGAGTCTGGGAGGAATCCTGCGCAATGCGGAATTTTAGGAGCCAGCCGGCTGCTTCGAGCCTAAGGCTCTCGAACACAAACGCTGGCATTTTTCCCTTTGAAACAAAAGGCACCAAGCCTGGTTCTTGGTGTCAGTTTGCAGGAGGTACTTGGCACTCTCAAACCAGCATGACTTGGCACTGGTGCCAGCTTGAGTCTGGGAGGAATCCTGCGCAATGCGAAATTTTAGGAGCCAGCCGGACTCTCCAGGCCAGAGGCCCTGGAATACAAACGCCGGCCCTTTTCCCTGGGAAACAAAAGGCACCAAGCCTGGTTCTTGGTGTCAGTTTGCAGGAGGTACTTGGCACTCTCAAACCAGCATGACTTGGCACTGGTGCCAGCTTGAGTCTGGGAGGAATCCTGCGCAATGCCCAAATTTAGGAGCCAGCCGGCTGCTTCGAGCCTAAGGCCCTGGAACACAAACACCGGCCCTTTTCCCTGGGAAACAAAATTCACAAAGCCTGGTTCTTGGTGTCAGTTTTCAGGAGGTACTTGGCACTCTCAAACCAGCGTGACTTGGCACTGGTGCCAGCTTGCGTCTGGGAGGAATCCTGCGCAACGCGGAATTTGAGGAGCCAGCCGGCTGCTTCGAGCCTAAGGCCCTGGAACACAAATGCCGGCCCTTTTCCCTGGGAAACAAAATTCACAAAGCCTGGTTCTTGGTGTCAGTTTGCAGGAGGTACTTGGCACTCTCAAACCAGCATGACTTGGCACTGGTGCCAGCTTGAGTCTGGGAGGAATCCTGCGCAATGCGAAATTTTAGGTGCCAGCCGGACTCTCCAGGCCAGAGGCCCTGGAATACAAACGCCGGCCCTTTTCCCTGGGAAACAAAACGCACCAAGCCTGGTTCTTGGTGTCAGTTTGCAGGAGGTACTTGGCACTCTCAAACCAGCATGACTTGGCACTGGTGCCAGCTTGAGTCTGGGAGGAATCCTGCACAATGCGGGATCTTAGGAGCCAGCCGGCTGCTTCGAGCCAAAGTCCCGTGAAACACAAACGCCGGCCCTTTTCCCTGGGAAACAAAAGGCACCAAGCCTGGTTCTTGGTGTCAGTTTGCAGGAGGTACTTGGCACTCTCAAACCAGCATGACTTGGCACTGGTGCCAGCTTGAGTCTGGGAGGAATCCTGCGCAATGCGAAATTTTAGGTGCCAGCCGGACTCTCCAGGCCAGAGGCCCTGGAATACAAACGCCGGCCCTTTTCCCTGGGAAACAAAATTCACATACCCTGGTTCTTGGTGTCAGTTTGCAGGAGGTACTTGGCACTCTCAAACCAGCATGACTTGGCACTGATGCCAGCTTGCGTCTGGGAGGAATCCTGCGCAATGCGGAATTTTAGGAGCCAGCCGGCTGCTTCGAGCCTAAGGCCCTGGAACACAAACGCCGGCCCTTTTCCCTGGGAAACAAAATTCACAAAGCCTAGTTCTTGGTGTCAGTTTGCAGGAGGTACTTGGCACTCTCCAACCAGCATGACTTGGCACTGGTGCCAGCTTGCGTCTGGGAGGAATCCTGCGCAATGCGGAAATTTTAGGAGCCAGCCGGACTCTCCAGGCCAGAGGCCCTGGAACACAAACGCCAGCCTTTTTCCCTGGGAAAAAAAATTCACATACCCTGGTTCTTGGTGTCAGTTTGCAGGAGGTACTTGGCACTCTCAAACCAGCATGACTTGGCACTGGTGCCAGCTTGCGTCTTGGAGGAATCCTGCGCAATGCGGAAATTTTAGGAGCCAGCCGGCTGCTTCGAGCCTAAGGCTCTGGAACACAAACGCCAGCCCTTTTCCCTGGGAAGAAAAATTCACCAAGCCTGGTTCTTGGTGTCAGTTTGCAGGAGGTACTTGGCACTCTCAAACCAGCATGACTTGGCACTGGTGCCAGCTTGAGTCTGGGAGGAATCCTGCGCAATGCGGAATTTTAGGAGCCAGCCGGCTGCTTCGAGCCTAAGGCCCGGGAACACAAACGCCGGCCCTTTTCCCTGGGAAACAAAAGGCACCAAGCCTGGTTCTTGGTGTCAGTTTGCAGGAGGTACTTGGCACTCTCAAACCAGCATGACTTGGCACTGGTGCCAGCTTGCGTCTGGGAGAAATGCTGCGCAATGCGGAATTTTAGGAGCCTGCCGGACTCTCCAGGCCAGAGGCCCTGGAACACAAACGCAGGCCCTTTTCCCTGGGAAACAAAATTCACCAAGCCTGGTTCTTGGTGTCAGTTTGCAGGAGGTACTTGGCACTCTCAAACCAGCATGACTTGGCACTGGTGCCAGCTTGCGTCTGGGAGGAATCCTGCGCAATGCGGGATCTTAGGAGCCAGCCGGCTGCTTCGAGCCAAAGTCCCGTGAAACACAAACACTGGCCCTTTTCCCTGGGAAACAAAAGGCACCAAGCCTGGTTCTTGGTGTCAGTTTGCAGGAGGTACTTGGCACTCTCAAACCAGCATGACTTGGCACTGGTGCCAGCTTGCGTCTGGGAGGAATCCTGCGCAATGCCCAAATTTAGGAGCCAGCCGGCTGCTTCGAGCCTAAGGCCCTGGAACACAAACGCCGGCCCTTTTCCCTGGGAAACAAAATTCACAAAGCCTGGTTCTTGGTGTCAGTTTGCAGGAGGTACTTGGCACTCTCCAACCAGCATGACTTGGCACTGGTGCCAGCTTGCGTCTGGGAGGAATCCTGCGCAACGCGGAATTTGAGGAGCCAGCCGGCTTCTTCGAGCCTAAGGCCCTGGAACACAAACGCCGGCCCTTTTCCCTGGGAAACAAAAGGCACCAAGCCTGGTTCTTGGTGTCAGTTTGCAGGAGGTACTTGGCACTCTCAAAACAGCATGACTTGGCACTGGTGCCAGCTTGCGTCTGGGAGGAATCCTGCGCAATGCGGAAATTTTAGGAGCCAGCCGGCTGCTTCGAGCCTAAGGCTCTGGAACACAAACGCCAGCCCTTTTGCCTGGGAAGAAAAATTCACCAAGCCTGGTTCTTGGTGTCAGTTTGCAGGAGGTACTTGGCACTCTCAAACCAGCATGACTTGGCACTGGTGCCAGCTTGTGTCTGGGAGGAATGCTGCGCAATGCGGAATTTTAGGAGCCAGCCGGCTTCTTCGAGCCTAAGGCCCTGGAACAAAAACGCCGGCCCTTTTCCCTGGGAAACAAAATTCACAAAGCCTGGTTCTTGGTGTCAGTTTGCAGGAGGTACTTGGCACTCTCAAACCAGCATGACTTGGCACTGGTGCCAGCTTGCGTCTGGGAGGAATCCGGCGCAATGCGGAAATTTTAGGAGCCAGCCGGACTCTCCAGGCCACAGGCCCTGGAATACAAACGCTGGCCCTTTTCCCTGGGAAACAAAATTCACATACCCTGGTTCTTGGTGTCAGTTTGCAGGAGGTACTTGGCACTCTCAAACCAGCATGACTTGGCACTGGTGCCAGCTTGCGTCTGGGAGGAATCCTGCGCAATGCCCAAATTTAGGAGCCAGCCGGCTTCTTCGAGCCTAAGGCCCTGGAACACGAACGCCGGCCCTTTTCCCTGGGAAACAAAATTCACCAACCCTGGTTCTTGGTGTCAGTTTGCAGGAGGTACTTGGCACTCTCAAACCAGCATGACTTGGCACTGATGCCAGCTTGCGTCTGGGAGGAATCCTGCGCAATGCGGAATTTTAGGAGCCAGCCGGCTGCTTCGAGCCTAAGGCCCTGGAACACAAACGCCGGCCCTTTTCCCTGGGAAACAAAATTCACAAAGCCTAGTTCTTGGTGTCAGTTTGCAGGAGGTACTTGGCACTCTCCAACCAGCATGACTTGGCACTGGTGCCAGCTTGAGTCTGGGAGGAATCCTGCGCAATGCCCAAATTTAGGAGCCAGCCGGCTGCTTCGAGCCTAAGGCCCTGGAACACAAACACCGGCCCTTTTCCCTGGGAAACAAAATTCACAAAGCCTGGTTCTTGGTGTCAGTTTTCAGGAGGTACTTGGCACTCTCAAACCAGCGTGACTTGGCACTGGTGCCAGCTTGCGTCTGGGAGGAATCCTGCGCAACGCGGAATTTGAGGAGCCAGCCGGCTGCTTCGAGCCTAAGGCCCTGGAACACAAATGCCGGCCCTTTTCCCTGGGAAACAAAATTCACAAAGCCTGGTTCTTGGTGTCAGTTTGCAGGAGGTACTTGGCACTCTCAAACCAGCATGACTTGGCACTGGTGCCAGCTTGAGTCTGGGAGGAATCCTGCGCAATGCGAAATTTTAGGTGCCAGCCGGACTCTCCAGGCCAGAGGCCCTGGAATACAAACGCCGGCCCTTTTCCCTGGGAAACAAAACGCACCAAGCCTGGTTCTTGGTGTCAGTTTGCAGGAGGTACTTGGCACTCTCAAACCAGCATGACTTGGCACTGGTGCCAGCTTGAGTCTGGGAGGAATCCTGCACAATGCGGGATCTTAGGAGCCAGCCGGCTGCTTCGAGCCAAAGTCCCGTGAAACACAAACGCCGGCCCTTTTCCCTGGGAAACAAAAGGCACCAAGCCTGGTTCTTGGTGTCAGTTTGCAGGAGGTACTTGGCACTCTCAAACCAGCATGACTTGGCACTGGTGCCAGCTTGAGTCTGGGAGGAATCCTGCGCAATGCGAAATTTTAGGTGCCAGCCGGACTCTCCAGGCCAGAGGCCCTGGAATACAAACGCCGGCCCTTTTCCCTGGGAAACAAAATTCACATACCCTGGTTCTTGGTGTCAGTTTGCAGGAGGTACTTGGCACTCTCAAACCAGCATGACTTGGCACTGATGCCAGCTTGCGTCTGGGAGGAATCCTGCGCAATGCGGAATTTTAGGAGCCAGCCGGCTGCTTCGAGCCTAAGGCCCTGGAACACAAACGCCGGCCCTTTTCCCTGGGAAACAAAATTCACAAAGCCTAGTTCTTGGTGTCAGTTTGCAGGAGGTACTTGGCACTCTCCAACCAGCATGACTTGGCACTGGTGCCAGCTTGCGTCTGGGAGGAATCCTGCACAATGCGGGATCTTAGGAGCCAGCCGGCTGCTTCGAGCCAAAGTCCCGTGAAACACAAACGCCGGCCCTTTTCCCTGGGAAACAAAAGGCACCAAGCCTGGTTCTTGGTGTCAGTTTGCAGGAGGTACTTGGCACTCTCAAACCAGCATGACTTGGCACTGGTGCCAGCTTGAGTCTGGGAGGAATCCTGCGCAATGCGAAATTTTAGGTGCCAGCCGGACTCTCCAGGCCAGAGGCCCTGGAATACAAACGCCGGCCCTTTTCCCTGGGAAACAAAATTCACATACCCTGGTTCTTGGTGTCAGTTTGCAGGAGGTACTTGGCACTCTCAAACCAGCATGACTTGGCACTGATGCCAGCTTGCGTCTGGGAGGAATCCTGCGCAATGCGGAATTTTAGGAGCCAGCCGGCTGCTTCGAGCCTAAGGCCCTGGAACACAAACGCCGGCCCTTTTCCCTGGGAAACAAAATTCACAAAGCCTAGTTCTTGGTGTCAGTTTGCAGGAGGTACTTGGCACTCTCCAACCAGCATGACTTGGCACTGGTGCCAGCTTGCGTCTGGGAGGAATCCTGCGCAATGCGGAAATTTTAGGAGCCAGCCGGACTCTCCAGGCCAGAGGCCCTGGAACACAAACGCCAGCCTTTTTCCCTGGGAAAAAAAATTCACATACCCTGGTTCTTGGTGTCAGTTTGCAGGAGGTACTTGGCACTCTCAAACCAGCATGACTTGGCACTGGTGCCAGCTTGCGTCTGGGAGGAATCCTGCGCAATGCGGAAATTTTAGGAGCCAGCCGGCTGCTTCGAGCCTAAGGCTCTGGAACACAAACGCCAGCCCTTTTCCCTGGGAAGAAAAATTCACCAAGCCTGGTTCTTGGTGTCAGTTTGCAGGAGGTACTTGGCACTCTCAAACCAGCATGACTTGGCACTGGTGCCAGCTTGAGTCTGGGAGGAATCCTGCGCAATGCGGAATTTTAGGAGCCAGCCGGCTGCTTCGAGCCTAAGGCCCGGGAACACAAACGCCGGCCCTTTTCCCTGGGAAACAAAAGGCACCAAGCCTGGTTCTTGGTGTCAGTTTGCAGGAGGTACTTGGCACTCTCAAACCAGCATGACTTGGCACTGGTGCCAGCTAGCGTCTGGGAGGAATCCTGCGCAACGCGGAAATTTTAGGAGCCAGCCGGACTCTCCAGGCCACAGGCCCTGGAACACAAACGCCGGCCCTTTTCCCTGGGAAACAAAAGGCACCAAGCCTGGTTCTTGGTGTCAGTTTGCAGGAGGTACTTGGCACTCTCAAACCAGCATGACTTGGCACTGGTGCCAGCTTGAGTCTGGGAGGAATCCTGCGCAATGCCCAAATTTAGGTGCCAGCCGGCTACTTCGAGCCTAAGGCCCTGGAACACAAACGCCGGCCCTTTTCCCTGGGAAACAAAAGGCACCAAGCCTGGTTCTTGGTGTCAGTTTGCAGGAGGTACTTGGCACTCTCAAACCAGCATGACTTGGCACTGGTGCCAGCTTGCGTCTGGGAGGAATCCTGCGCAATGTGGAATTTGAGGAGCCAGCCGGCTGCTTCGAGCCTAAGGCCCTGGAACACAAACGCCGGCCCTTTTCCCTGGGAAACAAAATTCACAAAGCCTGGTTCTTGGTGTCAGTTTGCAGGAGGTACTTGGCACTCTCAAACCAGCATGACTTGGCACTGGTGCCAGCTTGCGTCTGGGAGGAATCCTGCGCAACGCGGAATTTGAGGAGCCAGCCGGCTTCTTCGAGCCTAAGGCCCTGGAACACAAACGCCGGCCCTTTTCCCTGGGAAACAAAATTCACAAAGCCTGGTTCTTGGTGTCAGTTTGCAGGAGGTACTTGGCACTCTCCAACCAGCATGACTTGGCACTGGTGCCAGCTTGCGTCTGGGAGGAATCCTGAGCAATGCGGAATTTAAGGAGCCAGCTGGACTCTCCAGGCCAGAGGCCCTGGAACACAAACGCCGGCCCTTTTCCCTGGGAAACAAAAGGCACATACCCTGGTTCTTGGTGTCAGTTTGCAGGAGGTACTTGGCACTCTCAAACCAGCATGACTAGGCACTGGTGCCAGCTTGCGTCTGGGAGGAATCCTGCGCAACGCGAAATTTGAGGAGCCAGCCGGCTTCTTCGAGCCTAAGGCCCTGGAACAAAAACGCCGGCCCTTTTCCCTGGGAAACAAAAGGCACCAAGCCTGGTTCTTGGTGTCAGTTTGCAGGAGGTACTTGGCACTCTCCAACCAGCATGACTTGGCACTGGTGCCAGCTTGCGTCTGGGAGGAATCCTGCGCAATGCGGAAATTTTAGGAGCCAGCCGGACTCTCCAGGCCAGAGGCCCTGGAACACAAACGCCAGCCTTTTTCCCTGGGAAAAAAAATTCACATACCCTGGTTCTTGGTGTCAGTTTGCAGGAGGTACTTGGCACTCTCAAACCAGCATGACTTGGCACTGGTGCCAGCTTGAGTCTGGGAGGAATCCTGCGCAATGCGGAATTTTAGGAGCCAGCCGGCTGCTTCGAGCCTAAGGCCCGGGAACACAAACGCCGGCCCTTTTCCCTGGGAAACAAAAGGCAACAAGCCTGGTTCTTGGTGTCAGTTTGCAGGAGGTACTTGGCACTCTCCAACCAGCATGACTTGGCACTGGTGCCAGCTTGTGTCTGGGAGGAATGCTGCGCAATGCGGAATTTTAGGAGCCAGCCGGACTCTCCAGGCCAGAGGCCCTGGAACACAAATGCCGGCCCTTTTCCCTGGGAAACAAAAGGCACCAAGCCTGGTTCTTGGTGTCAGTTTGCAGGAGGTACTTGGCACTCTCAAACCAGCATGACTTGGCACTGGTGCCAGCTTGAGTCTGGGAGGAATCCTGCGCAATGCGGAATTTTAGGAGCCAGCCGGCTGCTTCGAGCCTAAGGCCCTGGAACACAAACGCAGGCCCTTTTCCCTGGGAAGAAAAATTCACATACCCTGGTTCTTGGTGTCAGTTTGCAGGAGGTACTTGGCACTCTCCAACCAGCATGACTTGGCACTGGTGCCAGCTTGTGTCTGGGAGGAATGCTGCGCAATGCGGAATTTTAGGAGCCAGCCGGACTCTCCAGGCCAGAGGCCCTGGAACAAAAACGCCGGCCCTTTTCCCTGGGAAACAAAATTCACAAAGCCTGGTTCTTGGTGTCAGTTTGCAGGAGGTACTTGGCACTCTCAAACCAGCATGACTTGGCACTGGTGCCAGCTTGCGTCTGGGAGGAATCCGGCGCAATGCGGAAATTTTAGGAGCCAGCCGGACTCTCCAGGCCACAGGCCCTGGAATACAAACGCTGGCCCTTTTCCCTGGGAAACAAAATTCACATACCCTGGTTCTTGGTGTCAGTTTGCAGGAGGTACTTGGCACTCTCAAACCAGCATGACTTGGCACTGGTGCCAGCTTGCGTCTGGGAGGAATCCTGCGCAATGCCCAAATTTAGGAGCCAGCCGGCTTCTTCGAGCCTAAGGCCCTGGAACACGAACGCCGGCCCTTTTCCCTGGGAAACAAAATTCACCAACCCTGGTTCTTGGTGTCAGTTTGCAGGAGGTACTTGGCACTCTCAAACCAGCATGACTTGGCACTGATGCCAGCTTGCGTCTGGGAGGAATCCTGCGCAATGCGGAATTTTAGGAGCCAGCCGGCTGCTTCGAGCCTAAGGCCCTGGAACACAAACGCCGGCCCTTTTCCCTGGGAAACAAAATTCACAAAGCCTAGTTCTTGGTGTCAGTTTGCAGGAGGTACTTGGCACTCTCCAACCAGCATGACTTGGCACTGGTGCCAGCTTGAGTCTGGGAGGAATCCTGCGCAATGCCCAAATTTAGGAGCCAGCCGGCTGCTTCGAGCCTAAGGCCCTGGAACACAAACACCGGCCCTTTTCCCTGGGAAACAAAATTCACAAAGCCTGGTTCTTGGTGTCAGTTTTCAGGAGGTACTTGGCACTCTCAAACCAGCGTGACTTGGCACTGGTGCCAGCTTGCGTCTGGGAGGAATCCTGCGCAACGCGGAATTTGAGGAGCCAGCCGGCTGCTTCGAGCCTAAGGCCCTGGAACACAAATGCCGGCCCTTTTCCCTGGGAAACAAAATTCACAAAGCCTGGTTCTTGGTGTCAGTTTGCAGGAGGTACTTGGCACTCTCAAACCAGCATGACTTGGCACTGGTGCCAGCTTGAGTCTGGGAGGAATCCTGCGCAATGCGAAATTTTAGGTGCCAGCCGGACTCTCCAGGCCAGAGGCCCTGGAATACAAACGCCGGCCCTTTTCCCTGGGAAACAAAACGCACCAAGCCTGGTTCTTGGTGTCAGTTTGCAGGAGGTACTTGGCACTCTCAAACCAGCATGACTTGGCACTGGTGCCAGCTTGAGTCTGGGAGGAATCCTGCACAATGCGGGATCTTAGGAGCCAGCCGGCTGCTTCGAGCCAAAGTCCCGTGAAACACAAACGCCGGCCCTTTTCCCTGGGAAACAAAAGGCACCAAGCCTGGTTCTTGGTGTCAGTTTGCAGGAGGTACTTGGCACTCTCAAACCAGCATGACTTGGCACTGGTGCCAGCTTGCGTCTGGGAGGAATCCTGCGCAATGCGAAATTTTAGGTGCCAGCCGGACTCTCCAGGCCAGAGGCCCTGGAATACAAACGCCGGCCCTTTTCCCTGGGAAACAAAATTCACATACCCTGGTTCTTGGTGTCAGTTTGCAGGAGGTACTTGGCACTCTCAAACCAGCATGACTTGGCACTGATGCCAGCTTGCGTCTGGGAGGAATCCTGCGCAATGCGGAATTTTAGGAGCCAGCCGGCTGCTTCGAGCCTAAGGCCCTGGAACACAAACGCCGGCCCTTTTCCCTGGGAAACAAAATTCACAAAGCCTAGTTCTTGGTGTCAGTTTGCAGGAGGTACTTGGCACTCTCCAACCAGCATGACTTGGCACTGGTGCCAGCTTGCGTCTGGGAGGAATCCTGCGCAATGCGGAAATTTTAGGAGCCAGCCGGACTCTCCAGGCCAGAGGCCCTGGAACACAAACGCCAGCCTTTTTCCCTGGGAAAAAAAATTCACATACCCTGGTTCTTGGTGTCAGTTTGCAGGAGGTACTTGGCACTCTCAAACCAGCATGACTTGGCACTGGTGCCAGCTTGCGTCTGGGAGGAATCCTGCGCAATGCGGAAATTTTAGGAGCCAGCCGGCTGCTTCGAGCCTAAGGCTCTGGAACACAAACGCCAGCCCTTTTCCCTGGGAAGAAAAATTCACCAAGCCTGGTTCTTGGTGTCAGTTTGCAGGAGGTACTTGGCACTCTCAAACCAGCATGACTTGGCACTGGTGCCAGCTTGAGTCTGGGAGGAATCCTGCGCAATGCGGAATTTTAGGAGCCAGCCGGCTGCTTCGAGCCTAAGGCCCGGGAACACAAACGCCGGCCCTTTTCCCTGGGAAACAAAAGGCACCAAGCCTGGTTCTTGGTGTCAGTTTGCAGGAGGTACTTGGCACTCTCAAACCAGCATGACTTGGCACTGGTGCCAGCTTGCGTCTGGGAGGAATCCTGCGCAATGTGGAATTTGAGGAGCCAGCCGGCTGCTTCGAGCCTAAGGCCCTGGAACACAAACGCCGGCCCTTTTCCCTGGGAAACAAAATTCACAAAGCCTGGTTCTTGGTGTCAGTTTGCAGGAGGTACTTGGCACTCTCAAACCAGCATGACTTGGCACTGGTGCCAGCTTGCGTCTGGGAGGAATCCTGCGCAACGCGGAATTTGAGGAGCCAGCCGGCTTCTTCGAGCCTAAGGCCCTGGAACACAAACGCCGGCCCTTTTCCCTGGGAAACAAAATTCACAAAGCCTGGTTCTTGGTGTCAGTTTGCAGGAGGTACTTGGCACTCTCCAACCAGCATGACTTGGCACTGGTGCCAGCTTGCGTCTGGGAGGAATCCTGAGCAATGCGGAATTTAAGGAGCCAGCTGGACTCTCCAGGCCAGAGGCCCTGGAACAAAAACGCCGGCCCTTTTCCCTGGGAAACAAAAGGCACCAAGCCTGGTTCTTGGTGTCAGTTTGCAGGAGGTACTTGGCACTCTCCAACCAGCATGACTTGGCACTGGTGCCAGCTTGCGTCTGGGAGGAATCCTGCGCAATGCGGAAATTTTAGGAGCCAGCCGGACTCTCCAGGCCAGAGGCCCTGGAACACAAACGCCAGCCTTTTTCCCTGGGAAAAAAAATTCACATACCCTGGTTCTTGGTGTCAGTTTGCAGGAGGTACTTGGCACTCTCAAACCAGCATGACTTGGCACTGGTGCCAGCTTGCGTCTGGGAGGAATCCTGCGCAATGCGGAAATTTTAGGAGCCAGCCGGCTGCTTCGAGCCTAAGGCTCTGGAACACAAACGCCAGCCCTTTTCCCTGGGAAGAAAAATTCACCAAGCCTGGTTCTTGGTGTCAGTTTGCAGGAGGTACTTGGCACTCTCAAACCAGCATGATTTGGCACTGGTGCCAGCTTGAGTCTGGGAGGAATCCTGCGCAATGCGGAATTTTAGGAGCCAGCCGGCTGCTTCGAGCCTAAGGCCCGGGAACACAAACGCCGGCCCTTTTCCCTGGGAAACAAAAGGCAACAAGCCTGGTTCTTGGTGTCAGTTTGCAGGAGGTACTTGGCACTCTCCAACCAGCATGACTTGGCACTGGTGCCAGCTTGTGTCTGGGAGGAATGCTGCGCAATGCGGAATTTTAGGAGCCAGCCGGACTCTCCAGGCCAGAGGCCCTGGAACACAAACGCCGGCCCTTTTCCCTGGGAAACAAAAGGCACCAAGCCTGGTTCTTGGTGTCAGTTTGCAGGAGGTACTTGGCACTCTCAAACCAGCATGACTTGGCACTGGTGCCAGCTTGAGTCTGGGAGGAATCCTGCGCAATGCGGAATTTTAGGAGCCAGCCGGCTGCTTCGAGCCTAAGGCCCGGGAACACAAACGCAGGCCCTTTTCCCTGGGAAGAAAAATTCACATACCCTGGTTCTTGGTGTCAGTTTGCAGGAGGTACTTGGCACTCTCCAACCAGCATGACTTGGCAATGGTGCCAGCTTGCGTCTGGGAGAAATGCTGCGCAATGCGGAATTTTAGGAGCCAGCCGGACTCTCCAGGCCAGAGGCCCTGGAACACAAACGCAGGCCCTTTTCCCTGGGAAACAAAATTCACCAAGCCTGGTTCTTGGTGTCAGTTTGCAGGAGGTACTTGGCACTCTCAAACCAGCATGACTTGGCACTGGTGCCAGCTTGCGTCTGGGAGGAATCCTGCGCAATGCGGGATCTTAGGAGCCAGCCGGCTGCTTCGAGCCAAAGTCCCGTGAAACACAAACACTGGCCCTTTTCCCTGGGAAACAAAAGGCACCAAGCCTGGTTCTTGGTGTCAGTTTGCAGGAGGTACTTGGCACTCTCAAACCAGCATGACTTGGCACTGGTGCCAGCTTGCGTCTGGGAGGAATCCTGCGCAATGCGGAATTTTAGGAGCCAGCCGGCTGCTTCGAGCCTAAGGCCCTGGAACACAAACGCCGGCCCTTTTCCCTGGGAAACAAAATTCACAAAGCCTGGTTCTTGGTGTCAGTTTGCAGGAGGTACTTGGCACTCTCCAACCAGCATGACTTGGCACTGGTGCCAGCTTGCGTCTGGGAGGAATCCTGCGCAACGCGGAATTTGAGGAGCCAGCCGGCTTCTTCGAGCCTAAGGCCCTGGAACACAAACGCCGGCCCTTTTCCCTGGGAAACAAAAGGCACCAAGCCTGGTTCTTGGTGTCAGTTTGCAGGAGGTACTTGGCACTCTCAAAACAGCATGACTTGGCACTGGTGCCAGCTTGCGTCTGGGAGGAATCCTGCGCAATGCGGAAATTTTAGGAGCCAGCCGGCTGCTTCGAGCCTAAGGCTCTGGAACACAAACGCCAGCCCTTTTCCCTGGGAAGAAAAATTCACCAAGCCTGGTTCTTGGTGTCAGTTTGCAGGAGGTACTTGGCACTCTCAAACCAGCATGACTTGGCACTGGTGCCAGCTTGTGTCTGGGAGGAATGCTGCGCAATGCGGAATTTTAGGAGCCAGCCGGCTGCTTCGAGCCTAAGGCCCTGGAACAAAAACGCCGGCCCTTTTCCCTGGGAAACAAAATTCACAAAGCCTGGTTCTTGGTGTCAGTTTGCAGGAGGTACTTGGCACTCTCAAACCAGCATGACTTGGCACTGGTGCCAGCTTGCGTCTGGGAGGAATCCGGCGCAATGCGGAAATTTTAGGAGCCAGCCGGACTCTCCAGGCCACAGGCCCTGGAATACAAACGCTGGCCCTTTTCCCTGGGAAACAAAATTCACATACCCTGGTTCTTGGTGTCAGTTTGCAGGAGGTACTTGGCACTCTCAAACCAGCATGACTTGGCACTGGTGCCAGCTTGCGTCTGGGAGGAATCCTGCGCAATGCCCAAATTTAGGAGCCAGCCGGCTTCTTCGAGCCTAAGGCCCTGGAACACGAACGCCGGCCCTTTTCCCTGGGAAACAAAATTCACCAACCCTGGTTCTTGGTGTCAGTTTGCAGGAGGTACTTGGCACTCTCAAACCAGCATGACTTGGCACTGATGCCAGCTTGCGTCTGGGAGGAATCCTGCGCAATGCGGAATTTTAGGAGCCAGCCGGCTGCTTCGAGCCTAAGGCCCTGGAACACAAACGCCGGCCCTTTTCCCTGGGAAACAAAATTCACAAAGCCTAGTTCTTGGTGTCAGTTTGCAGGAGGTACTTGGCACTCTCCAACCAGCATGACTTGGCACTGGTGCCAGCTTGCGTCTGGGAGGAATCCTGCGCAATGCGGAAATTTTAGGAGCCAGCCGGACTCTCCAGGCCAGAGGCCCTGGAACACAAACGCCAGCCTTTTTCCCTGGGAAAAAAAATTCACATACCCTGGTTCTTGGTGTCAGTTTGCAGGAGGTACTTGGCACTCTCAAACCAGCCTGACTTGGCACTGGTGCCAGCTTGCGTCTGGGAGGAATCCTGCGCAATGCGGAAATTTTAGGAGCCAGCCGGCTGCTTCGAGCCTAAGGCTCTGGAACACAAACGCCAGCCCTTTTCCCTGGGAAGAAAAATTCACCAAGCCTGGTTCTTGGTGTCAGTTTGCAGGAGGTACTTGGCACTCTCAAACCAGCATGACTTGGCACTGGTGCCAGCTTGAGTCTGGGAGGAATCCTGCGCAATGCGGAATTTTAGGAGCCAGCCGGCTGCTTCGAGCCTAAGGCCCGGGAACACAAACGCCGGCCCTTTTCCCTGGGAAACAAAAGGCACCAAGCCTGGTTCTTGGTGTCAGTTTGCAGGAGGTACTTGGCACTCTCAAACCAGCATGACTTGGCACTGGTGCCAGCTAGCGTCTGGGAGGAATCCTGCGCAACGCGGAAATTTTAGGAGAATGCCGGACTCTCCAGGCCACAGGCCCTGGAACACAAACGCCGGCCCTTTTCCCTTTGAAACAAAAGGCACCAAGCCTGGTTCTTGGTGTCAGTTTGCAGGAGGTACTTGGCACTCTCAAACCAGCATGACTTGGCACTGGTGCCAGCTTGAGTCTGGGAGGAATCCTGCGCAATGCCCAAATTTAGGTGCCAGCCGGCTACTTCGAGCCTAAGGCCCTGGAACACAAACGCCGGCCCTTTTCCCTGGGAAACAAAAGGCACCAAGCCTGGTTCTTGGTGTCAGTTTGCAGGAGGTACTTGGCACTCTCAAACCAGCATGACTTGGCACTGGTGCCAGCTTGCGTCTGGGAGGAATCCTGCGCAATGTGGAATTTGAGGAGCCAGCCGGCTGCTTCGAGCCTAAGGCCCGGGAACACAAACGCCGGCCCTTTTCCCTGGGAAACAAAATTCACAAAGCCTGGTTCTTGGTGTCAGTTTGCAGGAGGTACTTGGCACTCTCCAACCAGCATGACTTGGCACTGGTGCCAGCTTGCGTCTGGGAGGAATCCTGCGCAACGCGGAATTTGAGGAGCCAGCCGGCTTCTTCGAGCCTAAGGCCCTGGAACACAAACGCCGGCCCTTTTCCCTGGGAAACAAAATTCACAAAGCCTGGTTCTTGGTGTCAGTTTGCAGGAGGTACTTGGCACTCTCCAACCAGCATGACTTGGCACTGGTGCCAGCTTGCGTCTGGGAGGAATCCTGAGCAATGCGGAAATTTTAGGAGCCAGCCGGCTGCTTCGAGCCTAAGGCTCTGGAACACAAACGCCAGCCCTTTCCCCTGGGAAGAAAAATTCACCAAGCCTGGTTCTTGGTGTCAGTTTGCAGGAGGTACGTGGCACTCTCAAACCAGCATGACTTGGCACTGGTGCCAGCTTGTGTCTGGGAGGAATGCTGCGCAATGCGGAATTTAAGGAGCCAGCTGGACTCTCCAGGCCAGAGGCCCTGGAACACAAACGCCGGCCCTTTTCCCTGGGAAACAAAAGGCACATACCCTGGTTCTTGGTGTCAGTTTGCAGGAGGTACTTGGCACTCTCAAACCAGCATGACTTGGCACTGGTGCCAGCTTGCGTCTGGGAGGAATCCTGCGCAATGCGGAAATTTTAGGAGCCAGCCGGCTGCTTCGAGCCTAAGGCTCTGGAACACAAACGCCAGCCCTTTTCCCTGGGAAGAAAAATTCACCAAGCCTGGTTCTTGGTGTCAGTTTGCAGGAGGTACTTGGCACTCTCAAACCAGCATGACTTGGCACTGGTGCCAGCTTGAGTCTGGGAGGAATCCTGCGCAATGCGGAATTTTAGGAGCCAGCCGGCTGCTTCGAGCCTAAGGCCCGGGAACACAAACGCCGGCCCTTTTCCCTGGGAAACAAAAGGCAACAAGCCTGGTTCTTGGTGTCAGTTTGCAGGAGGTACTTGGCACTCTCAAACCAGCATGACTTGGCACTGGTGCCAGCTTGAGTCTGGGAGGAATCCTGCGCAATGCGGAAATTTTAGGAGCCAGCCGGACTCTCCAGGCCAGAGGCCATGGAACACAAACGCCGGCCCTTTTCCCTGGGAAACAAAATTCACAAAGCCTGGTTCTTGGTGTCAGTTTGCAGGAGGTACTTGGCACTCTCAAACCAGCATGACTTGGCACTGGTGCCAGCTTGAGTCTGGGAGGAATCCTGCGCAATGCGAAATTTTAGGAGCCAGCCGGCTACTTCGAGCCTAAGGCCCTGGAACACAAACGCCGGCCCTTTTCCCTGGGAAACAAAAGGCACCAAGCCTGGTTCTTGGTGTCAGTTTGCAGGAGGTACTTGGCACTCTCAAACCAGCATGACTTGGCACTGGTGCCAGCTTGTGTCTGGGAGGAATGCTGCGCAATGCGGAATTTTAGGAGCCAGCCGGACTCTCCAGGCCAGAGGCCCTGGAACACAAACGCCGGCCCTTTTCCCTGGGAAACAAAAGGCACCAAGCCTGGTTCTTGGTGTCAGTTTGCAGGAGGTACTTGGCACTCTCAAACCAGCATGACTTGGCACTGGTGCCAGCTTGAGTCTGGGAGGAATCCTGCGCAATGCGGAATTTTAGGAGCCAGCCGGCTGCTTCGAGCCTAAGGCCCGGGAACACAAACGCAGGCCCTTTTCCCTGGGAAGAAAAATTCACATACCCTGGTTCTTGGTGTCAGTTTGCAGGAGGTACTTGGCACTCTCCAACCAGCATGACTTGGCAATGGTGCCAGCTTGCGTCTGGGAGAAATGCTGCGCAATGCGGAATTTTAGGAGCCAGCCGGACTCTCCAGGCCAGAGGCCCTGGAACACAAACGCAGGCCCTTTTCCCTGGGAAACAAAATTCACCAAGCCTGGTTCTTGGTGTCAGTTTGCAGGAGGTACTTGGCACTCTCAAACCAGCATGACTTGGCACTGGTGCCAGCTTGCGTCTGGGAGGAATCCTGCGCAATGCGGGATCTTAGGAGCCAGCCGGCTGCTTCGAGCCAAAGTCCCGTGAAACACAAACACTGGCCCTTTTCCCTGGGAAACAAAAGGCACCAAGCCTGGTTCTTGGTGTCAGTTTGCAGGAGGTACTTGGCACTCTCAAACCAGCATGACTTGGCACTGGTGCCAGCTTGCGTCTGGGAGGAATCCTGCGCAATGCGGGATCTTAGGAGCCAGCCGGCTGCTTCGAGCCAAAGTCCCGTGAAACACAAACACTGGCCCTTTTCCCTGGGAAACAAAAGGCACCAAGCCTGGTTCTTGGTGTCAGTTTGCAGGAGGTACTTGGCACTCTCAAACCAGCATGACTTGGCACTGGTGCCAGCTTGCGTCTGGGAGGAATCCTGCGCAATGCCCAAATTTAGGAGCCAGCCGGCTGCTTCGAGCCTAAGGCCCTGGAACACAAACGCCGGCCCTTTTCCCTGGGAAACAAAATTCACAAAGCCTGGTTCTTGGTGTCAGTTTGCATGAGGTACTTGGCACTCTCAAAACAGCATGACTTGGCACTGGTGCCAGCTTACGTCTGGGAGGAATCCTGCGCAATGCGGAAATTTTAGGAGCCAGCCGGCTGCTTCGAGCCTAAGGCTCTGGAACACAAACGCCAGCCCTTTCCCCTGGGAAGAAAAATTCACCAAGCCTGGTTCTTGGTGTCAGTTTGCAGGAGGTACGTGGCACTCTCAAACCAGCATGACTTGGCACTGGTGCCAGCTTGTGTCTGGGAGGAATCCTGCGCAATGCGGAATTTTAGGAGCCAGCCGGCTTCTTCGAGCCTATGGCCCTGGAACAAAAACGCCGGCCCTTTTCCCTGGGAAACAAAATTCACAAAGCCTGGTTCTTGGTGTCAGTTTGCAGGAGGTACTTGGCACTCTCAAACCAGCATGACTTGGCACTGGTGCCAGCTTGCGTCTGGGAGGAATCCGGCGCAATGCGGAAATTTTAGGAGCCAGCCGGACTCTCCAGGCCACAGGCCCTGGAATACAAACGCTGGCCCTTTTCCCTGGGAAACAAAATTCACATACCCTGGTTCTTGGTGTCAGTTTGCAGGAGGTACTTGGCACTCTCAAACCAGCATGACTTGGCACTGGTGCCAGCTTGCGTCTGGGAGGAATCCTGCGCAACGCGAAATTTGAGGAGCCAGCCGGCTTCTTCGAGCCTAAGGCCCTGGAACACAAACGCTGGCCCTTTTCCCTGGGAAACAAAATTCACAAAGCCTGGTTCTTGGTGTCAGTTTGCAGGAGGTACTTGGCACTCTCCAACCAGCATGACTTGGCACTGGTGCCAGCTTGCGTCTGGGAGGAATCCTGCGCAATGCGGAAATTTTAGGAGCCAGCCGGACTCTCCAGGCCACAGGCCCTCGAACACAAACGCCGGCCCTTTTCCCTGGGAAACAAAAGGCACCAAGCCTGGTTCTTGGTGTCAGTTTGCAGGAGGTACTTGGCACTCTCAAACCAGCATGACTTGGCACTGGTGCCAGCTTGAGTCTGGGAGAAATCCTGCGCAATGCCCAAATTTAGGAGCCAGCCGGCTGCTTCAAGCCTAAGGCCCTGGAACACGAACGCCGGCCCTTTTCCCTGGGAAACAAAATTCACCAACCCTGGTTCTTGGTGTCAGTTTGCAGGAGGTACTTGGCACTCTCAAACCAGCATGACTTGGCACTGGTGCCAGCTTGAGTCTGGGAGGAATCCTGCGCAATGCGGGATCTTAGGAGCCAGCCGGCTGCTTCGAGCCAAAATCCCGTGAAACACAAACACTGGCCCTTTTCCCTTTGAAACAAAAGGCACCAACCCTGGTTCTTGGTGTCAGTTTGCAGGAGGTACTTGGCACTCTCAAACCAGCATGACTTGGCACTGGTGCCAGCTTGCGTCTGGGAGGAATCCTGCACAATGCCCAAATTTAGGAGCCAGCCGGCTGCTTCGAGCCTAAGGCCCTGGAACACAAACGCCGGCCCTTTTCCCTGGGAAACAAAATTCACAAAGCCTGGTTCTTGGTGTCAGTTTGCAGGAGGTACTTGGCACTCTCCAACCAGCATGACTTGGCACTGGTGCCAGCTTGCGTCTGGGAGGAATCCTGCCCAATGCGGAAATTTTAGGAGCCAGCCGGACTCTCCAGGCCAGAGGCCCTGGAACACAAACGCTGGCCTTTTCCCCGGGGAAAAAAAATTCACATACCCTGGTTCTTGGTGTCAGTTTGCAGGAGGTACTTGGCACTCTCAAACCAGCATGACTTGGCAATGGTGCCAGCTTGTGTCTGGGAGGAATGCTGCGCAATGCGGAATTTTAGGTGCCAGCCGGACTCTCCAGGCCAGAGGCCCTGGAACACAAACGCCGGCCCTTTTCCCTGGGAAACAAAAGGCACATACCCTGGTTCTTGGTGTCAATTTGCAGGAGGTACTTGGCACTCTCAAACCAGCCTGACTTGGCACTGGTGCCAGCTTGAGTCTCTGAGGAATCCTGCGCAATGCGGAATTTTAGGAGCCAGCCGGCTGCTTCGAGCCTAAGGCTCTGGAACACAAACGCTGGCCCTTTTCCCTTTGAAACAAAAGGCACCAAGCCTGGTTCTTGGTGTCAGTTTGCAGGAGGTACTTGGCACTCTCAAACCAGCATGACTTGGCACTGGTGCCAGCTTGAGTCTGGGAGGAATCCTGCGCAATGCGAAATTTTAGGTGCCAGCCGGACTCTCCAGGCCAGAGGCCCTGGAATACAAACGCCGGCCCTTTTCCCTGGGAAACAAAATTCACATACCCTGGTTCTTGGTGTCAGTTTGCAGGAGGTACTTGGCACTCTCAAACCAGCATGACTTGGCACTGATGCCAGCTTGCGTCTGGGAGGAATCCTGCACAATGCCCAAATTTAGGAGCCAGCCGGCTGCTTCGAGCCTAAGGCCCTGGAACACAAACGCCGGCCCTTTTCCCTGGGAAACAAAATTCACAAAGCCTGGTTCTTGGTGTCAGTTTGCAGGAGGTACTTGGCACTCTCCAACCAGCATGACTTGGCACTGGTGCCAGCTTGCGTCTGGGAGGAATCCTGCCCAATGTGGAAATTTTAGGAGCCAGCCGGACTCTCCAGGCCAGAGGCCCTGGAACACAAACGCTGGCCTTTTCCCCGGGGAAAAAAAATTCACATACCCTGGTTCTTGGTGTCAGTTTGCAGGAGGTACTTGGCACTCTCAAACCAGCATGACTTGGCAATGGTGCCAGCTTGTGTCTGGGAGGAATGCTGCGCAATGCGGAATTTTAGGTGCCAGCCGGACTCTCCAGGCCAGAGGCCCTGGAACACAAACGCCGGCCCTTTTCCCTGGGAAACAAAAGGCACATACCCTGGTTCTTGGTGTCAATTTGCAGGAGGTACTTGGCACTCTCAAACCAGCCTGACTTGGCACTGGTGCCAGCTTGCGTCTGGGATGAATCCTGCGCAATGCCCAAATTTAGGAGCCAGCCGGCTGCTTCGAGCCTAAGGCTCTGGAACACAAACGCTGGCCCTTTTCCCTTTGAAACAAAAGGCACCAAGCCTGGTTCTTGGTGTCAGTTTGCAGGAGGTACTTGGCACTCTCAAACCAGCATGACTTGGCACTGGTGCCAGCTTGAGTCTGGGAGGAATCCTGCGCAATGCGAAATTTTAGGTGCCAGCCGGACTCTCCAGGCCAGAGGCCCTGGAATACAAACGCCGGCCCTTTTCCCTGGGAAACAAAATTCACATACCCTGGTTCTTGGTGTCAGTTTGCAGGAGGTACTTGGCACTCTCAAACCAGCCTGACTTGGCACTGATGCCAGCTTGCGTCTGGGAGGAATCCTGCACAATGCCCAAATTTAGGAGCCAGCCGGCTGCTTCGAGCCTAAGGCCCTGGAACACAAACGCCGGCCCTTTTCCCTGGGAAACAAAATTCACAAAGCCTGGTTCTTGGTGTCAGTTTGCAGGAGGTACTTGGCACTCTCCAACCAGCATGACTTGGCACTGGTGCCAGCTTGCGTCTGGGAGGAATCCTGCCCAATGCGGAAATTTTAGGAGCCAGCCGGACTCTCCAGGCCAGAGGCCCTGGAACACAAACGCTGGCCTTTTCCCCGGGGAAAAAAAATTCACATACCCTGGTTCTTGGTGTCAGTTTGCAGGAGGTACTTGGCACTCTCAAACCAGCATGACTTGGCAATGGTGCCAGCTTGTGTCTGGGAGGAATGCTGCGCAATGCGGAATTTTAGGTGCCAGCCGGACTCTCCAGGCCAGAGGCCCTGGAACACAAACGCCGGCCCTTTTCCCTGGGAAACAAAAGGCACATACCCTGGTTCTTGGTGTCAATTTGCAGGAGGTACTTGGCACTCTCAAACCAGCCTGACTTGGCACTGGTGCCAGCTTGCGTCTGGGATGAATCCTGCGCAATGCCCAAATTTAGGAGCCAGCCGGCTGCTTCGAGCCTAAGGCTCTGGAACACAAACGCTGGCCCTTTTCCCTTTGAAACAAAAGGCACCAAGCCTGGTTCTTGGTGTCAGTTTGCAGGAGGTACTTGGCACTCTCAAACCAGCATGACTTGGCACTGGTGCCAGCTTGAGTCTGGGAGGAATCCTGCGCAATGCGAAATTTTAGGTGCCAGCCGGACTCTCCAGGCCAGAGGCCCTGGAATACAAACGCCGGCCCTTTTCCCTGGGAAACAAAATTCACATACCCTGGTTCTTGGTGTCAGTTTGCAGGAGGTACTTGGCACTCTCAAACCAGCATGACTTGGCACTGATGCCAGCTTGCGTCTGGGAGGAATCCTGCGCAATGCGGAATTTTAGGAGCCAGCCGGCTGCTTCGAGCCTAAGGCCCTGGAACACAAATGCCGGCCCTTTTCCCTGGGAAACAAAATTCACAAAGCCTAGTTCTTGGTGTCAGTTTGCAGGAGGTACTTGGCACTCTCCAACCAGCATGACTTGGCACTGGTGCCAGCTTGCGTCTGGGAGGAATCCTGCGCAATGCGGAAATTTTAGGAGCCAGCCGGACTCTCCAGGCCAGAGGCCCTGGAACACAAACGCCAGCCTTTTTCCCTGGGAAAAAAAATTCACATACCCTGGTTCTTGGTGTCAGTTTGCAGGAGGTACTTGGCACTCTCAAACCAGCATGACTTGGCACTGGTGCCAGCTTGCGTCTGGGAGGAATCCTGCGCAATGCGGAAATTTTAGGAGCCAGCCGGCTGCTTCGAGCCTAAGGCTCTGGAACACAAACGCCAGCCCTTTTCCCTGGGAAGAAAAATTCACCAAGCCTGGTTCTTGGTGTCAGTTTGCAGGAGGTACTTGGCACTCTCAAACCAGCATGACTTGGCACTGGTGCCAGCTTGAGTCTGGGAGGAATCCTGCGCAATGCGGAATTTTAGGAGCCAGCCGGCTGCTTCGAGCCTAAGGCCCGGGAACACAAACGCCGGCCCTTTTCCCTGGGAAACAAAAGGCACCAAGCCTGGTTCTTGGTGTCAGTTTGCAGGAGGTACTTGGCACTCTCAAACCAGCATGACTTGGCACTGGTGCCAGCTAGCGTCTGGGAGGAATCCTGCGCAACGCGGAAATTTTAGGAGCCTGCCGGACTCTCCAGGCCACAGGCCCTGGAACACAAACGCCGGCCCTTTTCCCTGGGAAACAAAAGGCACCAAGCCTGGTTCTTGGTGTCAGTTTGCAGGAGGTACTTGGCACTCTCAAACCAGCATGACTTGGCACTGGTGCCAGCTTGAGTCTGGGAGGAATCCTGCGCAATGCCCAAATTTAGGTGCCAGCCGGCTACTTCGAGCCTAAGGCCCTGGAACACAAACGCCGGCCCTTTTCCCTGGGAAACAAAAGGCACCAAGCCTGGTTCTTGGTGTCAGTTTGCAGGAGGTACTTGGCACTCTCAAACCAGCATGACTTGGCACTGGTGCCAGCTTGCGTCTGGGAGGAATCCTGCGCAATGTGGAATTTGAGGAGCCAGCTGGACTCTCCAGGCCAGAGGCCCTGGAACACAAACGCCGGCCCTTTTCCCTGGGAAACAAAATTCACAAAGCCTGGTTCTTGGTGTCAGTTTGCAGGAGGTACTTGGCACTCTCAAACCAGCATGACTTGGCACTGGTGCCAGCTTGCGTCTGGGAGGAATCCTGCGCAATGCGGAAATTTTAGGAGCCAGCCGGCTGCTTCGAGCCTAAGGCTCTGGAACACAAACGCCAGCCCTTTTCCCTGGGAAGAAAAATTCACCAAGCCTGGTTCTTGGTGTCAGTTTGCAGGAGGTACTTGGCACTCTCAAACCAGCATGACTTGGCACTGGTGCCAGCTTGAGTCTGGGAGGAATCCTGCGCAATGCGGAATTTTAGGAGCCAGCCGGCTGCTTCGAGCCTAAGGCCCGGGAACACAAACGCCGGCCCTTTTCCCTGGGAAACAAAAGGCAACAAGCCTGGTTCTTGGTGTCAGTTTGCAGGAGGTACTTGGCACTCTCAAACCAGCATGACTTGGCACTGGTGCCAGCTAGCGTCTGGGAGGAATCCTGCGCAATGCGGAAATTTTAGGAGCCAGCCGGACTCTCCAGGCCAGAGGCCATGGAACACAAACGCCGGCCCTTTTCCCTGGGAAACAAAATTCACAAAGCCTGGTTCTTGGTGTCAGTTTGCAGGAGGTACTTGGCACTCTCAAACCAGCATGACTTGGCACTGGTGCCAGCTTGAGTCTGGGAGGAATCCTGCGCAATGCGAAATTTTAGGAGCCAGCCGGCTACTTCGAGCCTAAGGCCCTGGAACACAAACGCCGGCCCTTTTCCCTGGGAAACAAAAGGCACCAAGCCTGGTTCTTGGTGTCAGTTTGCAGGAGGTACTTGGCACTCTCAAACCAGCATGACTTGGCACTGGTGCCAGCTTGTGTCTGGGAGGAATGCTGCGCAATGCGGAATTTTAGGAGCCAGCCGGACTCTCCAGGCCAGAGGCCCTGGAACACAAACGCCGGCCCTTTTCCCTGGGAAACAAAAGGCACCAAGCCTGGTTCTTGGTGTCAGTTTGCAGGAGGTACTTGGCACTCTCAAACCAGCATGACTTGGCACTGGTGCCAGCTTGCGTCTGGGAGGAATCCTGCGCAATGCGGGATCTTAGGAGCCAGCCGGCTGCTTCGAGCCAAAGTCCCGTGAAACACAAACACTGGCCCTTTTCCCTGGGAAACAAAAGGCACCAAGCCTGGTTCTTGGTGTCAGTTTGCAGGAGGTACTTGGCACTCTCAAACCAGCATGACTTGGCACTGGTGCCAGCTTGCGTCTGGGAGGAATCCTGCGCAATGCCCAAATTTAGGAGCCAGCCGGCTGCTTCGAGCCTAAGGCCCTGGAACACAAACGCCGGCCCTTTTCCCTGGGAAACAAAATTCACAAAGCCTGGTTCTTGGTGTCAGTTTGCATGAGGTACTTGGCACTCTCAAACCAGCGTGACTTGGCACTGGTGCCAGCTTACGTCTGGGAGGAATCCTGCGCAATGCGGAATTTGAGGAGCCAGCCGGCTGCTTCGAGCCTAAGGCCCTGGAACACAAACGCCGGCCCTTTTCCCTGGGAAACAAAATTCACCAAGCCTGGTTCTTGGTGTCAGTTTGCAGGAGGTACTTGGCACTCTCAAACCAGCATGACTTGGCACTGGTGCCAGCTTGCGTCTGGGAGGAATCCTGCGCAACGCGGAATTTGAGGAGCCAGCCGGCTTCTTCGAGCCTAAGGCCCTGGAACACAAACGCCAGCCCTTTTCCCTGGGAAACAAAATTCACAAAGCCTGGTTCTTGGTGTCAGTTTGCAGGAGGTACTTGGCACTCTCAAAACAGCATGACTTGGCACTGGTGCCAGCTTGCGTCTGGGAGGAATCCTGCGCAATGCGGAAATTTTAGGAGCCAGCCGGCTGCTTCGAGCCTAAGGCTCTGGAACACAAACGCCAGCCCTTTCCCCTGGGAAGAAAAATTCACCAAGCCTGGTTCTTGGTGTCAGTTTGCAGGAGGTACGTGGCACTCTCAAACCAGCATGACTTGGCACTGGTGCCAGCTTGTGTCTGGGAGGAATGCTGCGCAATGCGGAATTTTAGGAGCCAGCCGGCTTCTTCGAGCCTAAGGCCCTGGAACAAAAACGCCGGCCCTTTTCCCTGGGAAACAAAATTCACAAAGCCTGGTTCTTGGTGTCAGTTTGCAGGAGGTACTTGGCACTCTCAAACCAGCATGACTTGGCACTGGTGCCAGCTTGCGTCTGGGAGGAATCCGGCGCAATGCGGAAATTTTAGGAGCCAGCCGGACTCTCCAGGCCACAGGCCCTGGAATACAAACGCTGGCCCTTTTCCCTGGGAAACAAAATTCACATACCCTGGTTCTTGGTGTCAGTTTGCAGGAGGTACTTGGCACTCTCAAACCAGCATGACTTGGCACTGGTGCCAGCTTGCGTCTGGGAGGAATCCTGCGCAACGCGAAATTTGAGGAGCCAGCCGGCTGCTTCGAGCCTAAGGCTCTGGAACACAAACGCTGGCCCTTTTCCCTTTGAAACAAAAGGCACCAAGCCTGGTTCTTGGTGTCAGTTTGCAGGAGGTACTTGGCACTCTCAAACCAGCATGACTTGGCACTGGTGCCAGCTTGAGTCTGGGAGGAATCCTGCGCAATGCGAAATTTTAGGTGCCAGCCGGACTCTCCAGGCCAGAGGCCCTGGAATACAAACGCCGGCCCTTTTCCCTGGGAAACAAAATTCACATACCCTGGTTCTTGGTGTCAGTTTGCAGGAGGTACTTGGCACTCTCAAACCAGCATGACTTGGCACTGATGCCAGCTTGCGTCTGGGAGGAATCCTGCACAATGCCCAAATTTAGGAGCCAGCCGGCTGCTTCGAGCCTAAGGCCCTGGAACACAAACGCCGGCCCTTTTCCCTGGGAAACAAAATTCACAAAGCCTGGTTCTTGGTGTCAGTTTGCAGGAGGTACTTGGCACTCTCCAACCAGCATGACTTGGCACTGGTGCCAGCTTGCGTCTGGGAGGAATCCTGCCCAATGCGGAAATTTTAGGAGCCAGCCGGACTCTCCAGGCCAGAGGCCCTGGAACACAAACGCTGGCCTTTTCCCCGGGGAAAAAAAATTCACATACCCTGGTTCTTGGTGTCAGTTTGCAGGAGGTACTTGGCACTCTCAAACCAGCATGACTTGGCAATGGTGCCAGCTTGTGTCTGGGAGGAATGCTGCGCAATGCGGAATTTTAGGTGCCAGCCGGACTCTCCAGGCCAGAGGCCCTGGAACACAAACGCCGGCCCTTTTCCCTGGGAAACAAAAGGCACATACCCTGGTTCTTGGTGTCAATTTGCAGGAGGTACTTGGCACTCTCAAACCAGCCTGACTTGGCACTGGTGCCAGCTTGCGTCTGGGATGAATCCTGCGCAATGCCCAAATTTAGGAGCCAGCCGGCTGCTTCGAGCCTAAGGCTCTGGAACACAAACGCTGGCCCTTTTCCCTTTGAAACAAAAGGCACCAAGCCTGGTTCTTGGTGTCAGTTTGCAGGAGGTACTTGGCACTCTCAAACCAGCATGACTTGGCACTGGTGCCAGCTTGAGTCTGGGAGGAATCCTGCGCAATGCGAAATTTTAGGTGCCAGCCGGACTCTCCAGGCCAGAGGCCCTGGAATACAAACGCCGGCCCTTTTCCCTGGGAAACAAAATTCACATACCCTGGTTCTTGGTGTCAGTTTGCAGGAGGTACTTGGCACTCTCAAACCAGCATGACTTGGCACTGATGCCAGCTTGCGTCTGGGAGGAATCCTGCGCAATGCGGAATTTTAGGAGCCAGCCGGCTGCTTCGAGCCTAAGGCCCTGGAACACAAATGCCGGCCCTTTTCCCTGGGAAACAAAATTCACAAAGCCTAGTTCTTGGTGTCAGTTTGCAGGAGGTACTTGGCACTCTCCAACCAGCATGACTTGGCACTGTTGCCAGCTTGCGTCTGGGAGGAATCCTGCGCAATGCGGAAATTTTAGGAGCCAGCCGGACTCTCCAGGCCAGAGGCCCTGGAACACAAACGCCAGCCTTTTTCCCTGGGAAAAAAAATTCACATACCCTGGTTCTTGGTGTCAGTTTGCAGGAGGTACTTGGCACTCTCAAACCAGCATGACTTGGCACTGGTGCCAGCTTGCGTCTGGGAGGAATCCTGCGCAATGCGGAAATTTTAGGAGCCAGCCGGCTGCTTCGAGCCTAAGGCTCTGGAACACAAACGCCAGCCCTTTTCCCTGGGAAGAAAAATTCACCAAGCCTGGTTCTTGGTGTCAGTTTGCAGGAGGTACTTGGCACTCTCAAACCAGCATGACTTGGCACTGGTGCCAGCTTGAGTCTGGGAGGAATCCTGCGCAATGCGGAATTTTAGGAGCCAGCCGGCTGCTTCGAGCCTAAGGCCCGGGAACACAAACGCCGGCCCTTTTCCCTGGGAAACAAAAGGCACCAAGCCTGGTTCTTGGTGTCAGTTTGCAGGAGGTACTTGGCACTCTCAAACCAGCATGACTTGGCACTGGTGCCAGCTAGCGTCTGGGAGGAATCCTGCGCAACGCGGAAATTTTAGGAGCCTGCCGGACTCTCCAGGCCACAGGCCCTGGAACACAAACGCCGGCCCTTTTCCCTGGGAAGCAAAAGGCACCAAGCCTGGTTCTGGGTGTCAGTTTGCAGGAGGTACTTGGCACTCTCAAACCAGCATGACTTGGCACTGGTGCCAGCTTGAGTCTGGGAGGAATCCTGCGCAATGCCCAAATTTAGGTGCCAGCCGGCTACTTCGAGCCTAAGGCCCTGGAACACAAACGCCGGCCCTTTTCCCTGGGAAACAAAAGGCACCAAGCCTGGTTCTTGGTGTCAGTTTGCAGGAGGTACTTGGCACTCTCAAACCAGCATGACTTGGCACTGGTGCCAGCTTGCGTCTGGGAGGAATCCTGCGCAATGTGGAATTTGAGGAGCCAGCTGGACTCTCCAGGCCAGAGGCCCTGGAACACAAACGCCGGCCCTTTTCCCTGGGAAACAAAATTCACAAAGCCTGGTTCTTGGTGTCAGTTTGCAGGAGGTACTTGGCACTCTCAAACCAGCATGACTTGGCACTGGTGCCAGCTTGCGTCTGGGAGGAATCCTGCGCAACGCGGAATTTGAGGAGCCAGCTGGACTCTCCAGGCCAGAGGCCCTGGAACACAAACGCCGGCCCTTTTCCCTGGGAAACAAAAGGCACATACCCTGGTTCTTGGTGTCAGTTTGCAGGAGGTACTTGGCACTCTCAAACCAGCATGACTTGGCACTGGTGCCAGCTTGCGTCTGGGAGGAATCCTGCGCAATGCGGAAATTTTAGGAGCCAGCCGGCTGCTTCGAGCCTAAGGCTCTGGAACACAAACGCCAGCCCTTTTCCCTGGGAAGAAAAATTCACCAAGCCTGGTTCTTGGTGTCAGTTTGCAGGAGGTACTTGGCACTCTCAAACCAGCATGACTTGGCACTGGTGCCAGCTTGCGTCTGGGAGGAATCCTGCCCAATGCGGAATTTTAGGAGCCAGCCGGCTGCTTCGAGCCTAAGGCCCGGGAACACAAACGCCGGCCCTTTTCCCTGGGAAACAAAAGGCAACAAGCCTGGTTCTTGGTGTCAGTTTGCAGGAGGTACTTGGCACTCTCAAACCAGCATGACTTGGCACTGGTGCCAGCTAGCGTCTGGGAGGAATCCTGCGCAATGCGGAAATTTTAGGAGCCAGCCGGACTCTCCAGGCCAGAGGCCATGGAACACAAACGCCGGCCCTTTTCCCTGGGAAACAAAATTCACAAAGCCTGGTTCTTGGTGTCAGTTTGCAGGAGGTACTTGGCACTCTCAAACCAGCATGACTTGGCACTGGTGCCAGCTTGAGTCTGGGAGGAATCCTGCGCAATGCGAAATTTTAGGAGCCAGCCGGCTACTTCGAGCCTAAGGCCCTGGAACACAAACGCCGGCCCTTTTCCCTGGGAAACAAAAGGCACCAAGCCTGGTTCTTGGTGTCAGTTTGCAGGAGGTACTTGGCACTCTCAAACCAGCATGACTTGGCACTGGTGCCAGCTTGTGTCTGGGAGGAATGCTGCGCAATGCGGAATTTTAGGAGCCAGCCGGACTCTCCAGGCCAGAGGCCCTGGAACACAAACGCCGGCCCTTTTCCCTGGGAAACAAAAGGCACCAAGCCTGGTTCTTGGTGTCAGTTTGCAGGAGGTACTTGGCACTCTCAAACCAGCATGACTTGGCACTGGTGCCAGCTTGCGTCTGGGAGGAATCCTGCGCAATGCGGGATCTTAGGAGCCAGCCGGCTGCTTCGAGCCAAAGTCCCGTGAAACACAAACACTGGCCCTTTTCCCTGGGAAACAAAAGGCACCAAGCCTGGTTCTTGGTGTCAGTTTGCAGGAGGTACTTGGCACTCTCAAACCAGCATGACTTGGCACTGGTGCCAGCTTGCGTCTGGGAGGAATCCTGCGCAATGCCCAAATTTAGGAGCCAGCCGGCTGCTTCGAGCCTAAGGCCCTGGAACACAAACGCCGGCCCTTTTCCCTGGGAAACAAAATTCACAAAGCCTGGTTCTTGGTGTCAGTTTGCATGAGGTACTTGGCACTCTCAAACCAGCGTGACTTGGCACTGGTGCCAGCTTACGTCTGGGAGGAATCCTGCGCAATGCGGAATTTGAGGAGCCAGCCGGCTGCTTCGAGCCTAAGGCCCTGGAACACAAACGCCGGCCCTTTTCCCTGGGAAACAAAATTCACCAAGCCTGGTTCTTGGTGTCAGTTTGCAGGAGGTACTTGGCACTCTCAAACCAGCATGACTTGGCACTGGTGCCAGCTTGCGTCTGGGAGGAATCCTGCGCAACGCGGAATTTGAGGAGCCAGCCGGCTGCTTCGAGCCTAAGGCCCTGGAACACAAACGCCGGCCCTTTTCCCTGGGAAACAAAATTCACAAAGCCTGGTTCTTGGTGTCAGTTTGCAGGAGGTACTTGGCACTCTCAAAACAGCATGACTTGGCACTGGTGCCAGCTTGCGTCTGGGAGGAATCCTGCGCAATGCGGAAATTTTAGGAGCCAGCCGGCTGCTTCGAGCCTAAGGCTCTGGAACACAAACGCCAGCCCTTTCACCTGGGAAGAAAAATTCACCAAGCCTGGTTCTTGGTGTCAGTTTGCAGGAGGTACGTGGCACTCTCAAACCAGCATGACTTGGCACTGGTGCCAGCTTGTGTCTGGGAGGAATGCTGCGCAATGCGGAATTTTAGGAGCCAGCCGGCTTCTTCGAGCCTAAGGCCCTGGAACAAAAATGCCGGCCCTTTTCCCTGGGAAACAAAATTCACAAAGCCTGGTTCTTGGTGTCAGTTTGCAGGAGGTACTTGGCACTCTCAAACCAGCATGACTTGGCACTGGTGCCAGCTTGCGTCTGGGAGGAATCCGGCGCAATGCGGAAATTTTAGGAGCCAGCCGGACTCTCCAGGCCACAGGCCCTGGAATACAAACGCTGGCCCTTTTCCCTGGGAAACAAAATTCACATACCCTGGTTCTTGGTGTCAGTTTGCAGGAGGTACTTGGCACTCTCAAACCAGCATGACTTGGCACTGGTGCCAGCTTGCGTCTGGGAGGAATCCTGCGCAACGCGAAATTTGAGGAGCCAGCCGGCTTCTTCGAGCCTAAGGCCCTGGAACACAAACGCTGGCCCTTTTCCCTGGGAAACAAAATTCACAAAGCCTGGTTCTTGGTGTCAGTTTGCAGGAGGTACTTGGCACTCTCCAACCAGCATGACTTGGCACTGGTGCCAGCTTGCGTCTGGGAGGAATCCTGCGCAATGCGGAAATTTTAGGAGCCAGCCGGACTCTCCATGCCACAGGCCCTCGAACACAAACGCCGGCCCTTTTCCCTGGGAAACAAAAGGCACCAAGCCTGGTTCTTGGTGTCAGTTTGCAGGAGGTACTTGGCACTCTCAAACCAGCATGACTTGGCACTGGTGCCAGCTTGAGTCTGGGAGGAATCCTGCGCAATGCCCAAATTTAGGAGCCAGCCGGCTGCTTCAAGCCTAAGGCCCTGGAACACGAACGCCGGCCCTTTTCCCTGGGAAACAAAATTCACCAACCCTGGTTCTTGGTGTCAGTTTGCAGGAGGTACTTGGCACTCTCAAACCAGCATGACTTGGCACTGGTGCCAGCTTGAGTCTGGGAGGAATCCTGCGCAATGCGGGATCTTAGGAGCCAGCCGGCTGCTTCGAGCCAAAATCCCGTGAAACACAAACACTGGCCCTTTTCCCTTTGAAACAAAAGGCACCAACCCTGGTTCTTGGTGTCAGTTTGCAGGAGGTACTTGGCACTCTCAAACCAGCATGACTTGGCACTGGTGCCAGCTTGCGTCTGGGAGGAATGCTGCACAATGCCCAAATTTAGGAGCCAGCCGGCTGCTTCGAGCCTAAGGCCCTGGAATACAAACGCCGGCCCTTTTCCCTGGGAAACAAAATTCACAAAGCCTGGTTCTTGGTGTCAGTTTGCAGGAGGTACTTGGCACTCTCCAACCAGCATGACTTGGCACTGGTGCCAGCTTGCGTCTGGGAGGAATCCTGCCCAATGCGGAAATTTTAGGAGCCAGCCGGACTCTCCAGGCCAGAGGCCCTGGAACACAAACGCAGGCCTTTTCCCCGGGGAAAAAAAATTCACATACCCTGGTTCTTGGTGTCAGTTTGCAGGAGGTACTTGGCACTCTCAAACCAGCATGACTTGGCAATGGTGCCAGCTTGTGTCTGGGAGGAATCCTGCGCAATGCGGAAATTTTAGGAGCCAGCCGGCTGCTTCGAGCCTAAGGCCCTGGAACATAAACGCCAGCCCTTTTCCCTGGGAAGAAAAATTCACCAAGCCTGGTTCTTGGTGTCAGTTTGCAGGAGGTACTTGGCACTCTCAAACCAGCATGACTTGGCACTGGTGCCAGCTTGTGTCTGGGAGGAATGCTGCGCAATGCGGAATTTTAGGTGCCAGCCGGACTCTCCAGGCCACAGGCCCTGGAACACAAACGCCGGCCCTTTTCCCTGGGAAACAAAAGGCACCAAGCCTGGTTCTTGGTGTCAGTTTGCAGGAGGTACTTGGCACTCTCAAACCAGCCTGACTTGGCACTGGTGCCAGCTTGCGTCTGGGATGAATCCTGCGCAATGCCCAAATTTAGGAGCCAGCCGGCTGCTTCGAGCCTAAGGCTCTGGAACACAAACGCTGGCCCTTTTCCCTTTGAAACAAAAGGCACCAAGCCTGGTTCTTGGTGTCAGTTTGCAGGAGGTACTTGGCACTCTCCAACCAGCATGACTTGGCACTGGTGCCAGCTTGCGTCTGGGAGGAATCCTGCGCAATGCGGAAATTTTAGGAGCCAGCCGGACTCTCCAGGCCACAGGCCCTCGAACACAAACGCTGGCCCTTTTCCCTGGGAAACAAAATTCACATACCCTGGTTCTTGGTGTCAGTTTGCAGGAGGTACTTGGCACTCTCAAACCAGCATGACTTGGCACTGGTGCCAGCTTGAGTCTGGGAGGAATCCTGCGCAATGCCCAAATTTAGGAGCCAGCCGGCTGCTTCAAGCCTAAGGCCCTGGAACACGAACGCCGGCCCTTTTCCCTGGGAAACAAAATTCACCAAGCCTGGTTCTTGGTGTCAGTTTGCAGGAGGTACTTGGCACTCTCAAACCAGCATGACTTGGCACTGGTGCCAGCTTGAGTCTGGGAGGAATCCTGCGCAATGCGGGATCTTAGGAGCCAGCCGGCTGCTTCGAGCCAAAATCCCGTGAAACACAAACACTGGCCCTTTTCCCTTTGAAACAAAAGGCACCAACCCTGGTTCTTGGTGTCAGTTTGCAGGAGGTACTTGGCACTCTCCAACCAGCATGACTTGGCACTGGTGCCAGCTTGCGTCTGGGAGGAATCCTGCACAATGCCCAAATTTAGGAGCCAGCCGGCTGCTTCGAGCCTAAGGCCCTGGAACACAAACGCTGGCCTTTTTCCCTGGGAAACAAAATTCACATACCCTGGTTCTTGGTGTCAGTTTGCAGGAGGTACTTGGCACTCTCAAACCAGCATGACTTGGCAATGGTGCCAGCTTGCGTCTGCGAGGAATCCTGCGCAATGCGGAAATTTTAGGAGCCAGCCGGCTGCTTCGAGCCTAAGGCCCTGGAACATAAACGCCAGCCCTTTTCCCTGGGAAGAAAAATTCACCAAGCCTGGTACTTGGTGTCAGTTTGCAGGAGGTACTTGGCACTCTCAAACCAGCATGACTTGGCACTGGTGCCAGCTTGTGTCTGGGAGGAATGCTGCGCAATGCGGAATTTTAGGTGCCAGCCGGACTCTCCAGGCCAGAGGCCCTGGAACACAAACGCCGGCCCTTTTCCCTGGGAAACAAAAGGCACATACCCTGGTTCTTGGTGTCAATTTGCAGGAGGTACTTGGCACTCTCAAACCAGCCTGACTTGGCACTGGTGCCAGCTTGCGTCTGGGATGAATCCTGCGCAATGCCCAAATTTAGGAGCCAGCCGGCTGCTTCGAGCCTAAGGCTCTGGAACACAAACGCCGGCCCTTTTCCCTTTGAAACAAAAGGCACCAAGCCTGGTTCTTGGTGTCAGTTTGCAGGAGGTACTTGGCACTCTCAAACCAGCATGACTTGGCACTGGTGCCAGCTTGCGTCTGGGGGGAATCCTGCGCAATGCGGAAATTTTAGGAGCCAGCCGGATTCTCCAGGCCAGAAACCCTGGAACACAAACGCCAGCCTTTTTCCCTGGGAAAAAAAATTCACATACCCTGGTTCTTGGTGTCAGTTTGCAGGAGGTACTTGGCACTCTCAAGCCAGCATGACTTGGCACTGGTGCCAGCTTGCGTCTTGGAGGAATCCTGCGCAATGCGGAATTTTAGGAGCCAGCCGGCTGCTTCGAGCCTAAGGCCCGGGAACACAAACGCCGGCCCTTTTCCCTGGGAAACAAAATTCACATACCCTGGTTCTTGGTGTCAGTTTGCAGGAGGTACTTGGCACTCTCCAACCAGCATGACTTGGCACTGGTGCCAGCTTGCGTCTGGGAGGAATCCTGCGCAATGCGGAAATTTTAGGAGCCAACCGGACTCTCCAGGCCAGAGGCCCTGGAACACAAACGCCAGCCTTTTTCCCTGGGAAAAAAAATTCACATACCCTGATTCTTGGTGTCAATTTGCAGGAGGTACTTGGCACTCTCCAACCAGCATGACTTGGCACTGGTGCCAGCTTGAGTCTGGGAGGAATCCTGCGCAATGCGGAATTTTAGGAGCCAGCCGGCTGCTTCGAGCCTAAGGCCAGGGAACACAAACGCCGGCCCTTTTCCCTGGGAAACAAAAGGCACCAAGCCTGGTTCTTGGTGTCAGTTTGCAGGAGGTACTTGGCACTCTCCAACCAGCATGACTTGGCACTGGTGCCAGCTTGCGTCTGGGAGGAATCCTGCGCAATGCGGAAATTTTAGGAGCCAGCCGGACTCTCCAGGCCAGAGGCCCTGGAACACAAACGCCAGCCTTTTTCCCTGGGAAAAAAAATTCACATACCCTGATTCTTGGTGTCAATTTGCAGGAGGTACTTGGCACTCTCCAACCAGCATGACTTGGCACTGGTGCCAGCTTGAGTCTGGGAGGAATCCTGCGCAATGCGGAATTTTAGGAGCCAGCCGGCTGCTTCGAGCCTAAGGCCAGGGAACACAAACGCCGGCCCTTTTCCCTGGGAAACAAAAGGCACCAAGCCTGGTTCTTGGTGTCAGTTTGCAGGAGGTACTTGGCACTCTCAAACCAGCATGACTTGGCACTGGTGCCAGCTTGCGTCTTGGAGGAATCCTGCGCAACGCGAAATTTGAGGAGCCAGCCGGCTTCTTCGAGCCTAAGGCCCTGGAACACAAACGCCGGCCCTTTTCCCTGGGAAACAAAATTCACCAAGCCTGGTTCTTGGTGTCAGTTTGCAGGAGGTACTTGGCACTCTCCAACCAGCATGACTTGGCACTGGTGCCAGCTTGCGTCTGGGAGGAATCCGGCGCAATGCGGAAATTTTAGGAGCCAGCCGGACTCTCCAGGCCACATGCCCGGGAATACAAACGCCGGCCCTTTTCCCTGGGAAACAAAATTCACATACCCTGGTTCTTGGTGTCAGTTTGCAGGAGGTACTTGGCACTCTCAAACCAGCATGACTTGGCACTGGTGCCAGCTTGCGTCTGGGAGGAATCCTGCGCAACGCGAAATTTGAGGAGCCAGCCGGCTTCTTCGAGCCTAAGGCCCTGGAACACAAACGCCGGCCCTTTTCCCTGGGAAACAAAATTCACCAAGCCTGGTTCTTGGTGTCAGTTTGCAGGAGGTACTTGGCACTCTCAAACCAGCATGACTTGGCACTGGTGCCAGCTTGAGTCTGGGAGGAATCCTGCGCAATGCGGGATCTTAGGAGCCAGCCGGCTGCTTCGAGCCAAAATCCCGTGAAACACAAACACTGGCCCTTTTCCCTTTGAAACAAAAGGCACCAACCCTGGTTCTTGGTGTCAGTTTGCAGGAGGTACTTGGCACTCTCAAACCAGCATGACTTGGCACTGGTGCCAGCTTGCGTCTGGGAGGAATCCTGCACAATGCCCAAATTTAGGAGCCAGCCGGCTGCTTCGAGCCTAAGGCCCTGGAACACAAACGCCGGCCCTTTTCCCTGGGAAACAAAATTCACAAAGCCTGGTTCTTGGTGTCAGTTTGCAGGAGGTACTTGGCACTCTCCAACCAGCATGACTTGGCACTGGTGCCAGCTTGCGTCTGGGAGGAATCCTGCGCAATGCGGAAATTTTAGGAGCCAGCCGGACTCTCCAGGCCAGAGGCCCTGGAACACAAACGCTGGCCTTTTTCCCGGGGAAAAAAAATTCACATACCCTGGTTCTTGGTGTCAGTTTGCAGGAGGTACTTGGCACTCTCAAACCAGCATGACTTGGCAATGGTGCCAGCTTGCGTCTGGGAGGAATCCTGCGCAATGCGGAAATTTTAGGAGCCAGCCGGCTGCTTCGAGCCTAAGGCCCTGGAACATAAACGCCAGCCCTTTTCCCCGGGAAGAAAAATTCACCAAGCCTGGTTCTTGGTGTCAGTTTGCAGGAGGTACTTGGCACTCTCAAACCAGCATGACTTGGCACTGGTGCCAGCTTGCGTCTGGGAGGAATCCTGCGCAATGCGGAAATTTTAGGAGCCAGCCGGCTGCTTCGAGCCTAAGGCCCGGGAACACAAACGCCGGCCCTTTTCCCTTTGAAACAAAATTCACATACCATGGTTCTTGGTGTCAGTTTGCAGGAGGTACTTGGCACTCTCAAACCAGCATGACTTGGCACTGGTGCCAGCTTGTGTCTGGGAGGAATGCTGCGCAATGCGGAATTTTAGGTGCCAGCCGGACTCTCCAGGCCAGAGGCCCTGGAACACAAACGCCGGCCCTTTTCCCTGGGAAACAAAAGGCACATACCCTGGTTCTTGGTGTCAATTTGCAGGAGGTACTTGGCACTCTCAAACCAGCCTGACTTGGCACTGGTGCCAGCTTGCGTCTGGGATGAATCCTGCGCAATGCCCAAATTTAGGAGCCAGCCGGCTGCTTCGAGCCTAAGGCTCTGGAACACAAACGCTGGCCCTTTTCCCTTTGAAACAAAAGGCACCAAGCCTGGTTCTTGGTGTCAGTTTGCAGGAGGTACTTGGCACTCTCAAACCAGCATGACTTGGCACTGGTGCCAGCTTGCGTCTGGGAGGAATCCTGCGCAATGCGGAATTTTAGGTGCCAGCCGGCTGCTTCGAGCCTAAGGCCCTCGAACACAAACGCCGGCCCTTTTCCCTGGGAAACAAAATTCACAAAGCCTGGTTCTTGGTGTCAGTTTGCAGGAGGTACTTGGCACTCTCAAACCAGCATGACTTGGCACTGGTGCCAGCTTGAGTCTGGGAGGAATCCTGCGCAATGCGGGATCTTAGGAGCCAGCCCGCTGCTTCGAGCCAAAGTCCCGTGAAACACAAACACTGGCCCTTTTCCCTGGGAAACAAAAGGCACCAAGCCTGGTTCTTGGTGTCAGTTTGCAGGAGGTACTTGGCACTCTCCAACCAGCATGACTTGGCACTGGTGCCAGCTTGCGTCTGGGAGGAATGCTGCGCAATGCGGAATCTGCGGAGCCAGCCGGACTCTCCAGGCCAGAGGCCCTGGAACACAAACGCCGGCCCTTTTCCCTGGGAAACAAAATTCACAAAGCCTGGTTCTTGGTGTCAATTTGCAGGGGGTACTTGGCACTCTCAAACCAGCGTGACTTGGCACTGGTGCCAGCTTGCGTCTGGGAGGAATCCTGCGCAACGCGGAATTTGAGGAGCCAGCCGGCTGCTTCAAGCCTAAGTCCCGGGAACACAAACACCAGCCCTTTTCTCTGTGAAACAAAATTCACCAAGCCTGGTTCTTGGTGTCAGTTTGCAGGAGGTACTTGGCACTCTCAAACCAGCATGACTTGGCTCCGGTGCCAGCATGCGTCTGGGAGGAATGCTGCGCAATGCCCAAATTTAGGAGCCAGCCGCCTGCTTCGAGCCTAAGGCCCTGGAACACAAACGCCGGCCCTTTTCCCTGGGAAGAAAAATTCACCAAGCCTGGTTCTTGGTGTCAGTTTGCAGGAGGTACTTGGCACTCTCCAACCAGCATGACTTGGCACTGGTGCCAGCTTGCGTCTGGGAGGAATCCTGCGCAATGCGGAATTTTAGGAGCCAGCCGGACACTCCAGGCCAGAGGCCCTGGAACACAAACGCAGGCCCTTTTCCCTGGGAAACAAAATTCACCAAGCCTGGTTCTTGGTGTCAGTTTGCAGGAGGTACTTGGCACTCTCAAACCAGCATGACTTGGCACTGGTGCCAGCTTGAGTCTCTGAGGAATCCTGCCCAATGCGGAATTTTAGGAGCCAGCCGGCTGCTTCGAGCCTAAGGCCCTGGAACACAAACGCTGGCCCTTTTCCCTTTGAAACAAAAGGCACCAAGCCTGGTTCTTGGTGTCAGTTTGCAGGAGGTACTTGGCACTCTCAAACCAGCATGACTTGGCACTGGTGCCAGCTTGAGTCTGGAAGGAATCCTGCGCAATGCGGGATCTTAGGAGCCAGCCGGCTGCTTCGAGCCAAAGTCCCGTGAAACACAAACACTGGCCCTTTTCCCTGGGAAACAAAAGGCACCAAGCCTGGTTCTTGGTGTCAGTTTGCAGGAGGTACTTGGCACTCTCAAACCAGCATGACTTGGCACTGGTGCCAGCTTGAGTCTGGGAGGAATCCTGCGCAATGCCCAAATTTAGGAGCCAGCCGGCTGCTTCAAGCCTAAGGCCCTGGAACACAAACGCAGGCCCTTTTCCCTGGGAAACAAAATTCACATACCATGGTTCTTGGTGTCAGTTTGCAGGAGGTACTTGGCACTCTCAAACCAGCATGACTTGGCACTGGTGCCAGCTTGTGTCTGGGAGGAATGCTGCGCAATGCGGGATCTTAGGAGCCAGCCGGCTGCTTCGAGCCAAAATCCCGTGAAACACAAACGCCGGCCCTTTTCCCTGGGAAACAAAAGGCACATACCCTGGTTCTTGGTGTCAATTTGCAGGAGGTACTTGGCACTCTCAAACCAGCCTGACTTGGCACTGGTGCCAGCTTGCGTCTGGGATGAATCCTGCGCAATGCCCAAATTTAGGAGCCAGCCGGCTGCTTCGAGCCTAAGGCTCTGGAACACAAACGCTGGCCCTTTTCCCTTTGAAACAAAAGGCACCAAGCCTGGTTCTTGGTGTCAGTTTGCAGGAGGTACTTGGCACTCTCAAACCAGCATGACTTGGCACTGGTGCCAGCTTGCGTCTGGGAGGAATCCTGCGCAATGCGGAATTTTAGGTGCCAGCCGGCTGCTTCGAGCCTAAGGCCCTCGAACACAAACGCCGGCCCTTTTCCCTGGGAAACAAAATTCACAAAGCCTGGTTCTTGGTGTCAGTTTGCAGGAGGTACTTGGCACTCTCAAACCAGCATGACTTGGCACTGGTGCCAGCTTGAGTCTGGGAGGAATCCTGCGCAATGCGGGATCTTAGGAGCCAGCCCGCTGCTTCGAGCCAAAGTCCCGTGAAACACAAACACTGGCCCTTTTCCCTGGGAAACAAAAGGCACCAAGCCTGGTTCTTGGTGTCAGTTTGCAGGAGGTACTTGGCACTCTCCAACCAGCATGACTTGGCACTGGTGCCAGCTTGCGTCTGGGAGGAATGCTGCGCAATGCGGAATCTGCGGAGCCAGCCGGACTCTCCAGGCCAGAGGCCCTGGAACACAAACGCCGGCCCTTTTCCCTGGGAAACAAAATTCACAAAGCCTGGTTCTTGGTGTCAATTTGCAGGGGGTACTTGGCACTCTCAAACCAGCGTGACTTGGCACTGGTGCCAGCTTGCGTCTGGGAGGAATCCTGCGCAACGCGGAATTTGAGGAGCCAGCCGGCTGCTTCAAGCCTAAGTCCCGGGAACACAAACACCAGCCCTTTTCTCTGTGAAACAAAATTCACCAAGCCTGGTTCTTGGTGTCAGTTTGCAGGAGGTACTTGGCACTCTCAAACCAGCATGACTTGGCTCCGGTGCCAGCATGCGTCTGGGAGGAATCCTGCGCAATGCCCAAATTTAGGAGCCAGCCGCCTGCTTCGAGCCTAAGGCCCTGGAACACAAACGCCGGCCCTTTTCCCTGGGAAGAAAAATTCACCAAGCCTGGTTCTTGGTGTCAGTTTGCAGGAGGTACTTGGCACTCTCCAACCAGCATGACTTGGCACTGGTGCCAGCTTGCGTCTGGGAGGAATCCTGCGCAATGCGGAATTTTAGGAGCCAGCCGGACACTCCAGGCCAGAGGCCCTGGAACACAAACGCAGGCCCTTTTCCCTGGGAAACAAAATTCACCAAGCCTGGTTCTTGGTGTCAGTTTGCAGGAGGTACTTGGCACTCTCAAACCAGCATGACTTGGCACTGGTGCCAGCTTGAGTCTCTGAGGAATCCTGCCCAATGCGGAATTTTAGGAGCCAGCCGGCTGCTTCGAGCCTAAGGCCCTGGAACACAAACGCTGGCCCTTTTCCCTTTGAAACAAAAGGCACCAAGCCTGGTTCTTGGTGTCAGTTTGCAGGAGGTACTTGGCACTCTCAAACCAGCATGACTTGGCACTGGTGCCAGCTTGAGTCTGGAAGGAATCCTGCGCAATGCGGGATCTTAGGAGCCAGCCGGCTGCTTCGAGACAAAGTCCCGTGAAACACAAACACTGGCCCTTTTCCCTGGGAAACAAAAGGCACCAAGCCTGGTTCTTGGTGTCAGTTTGCAGGAGGTACTTGGCACTCTCAAACCAGCATGACTTGGCACTGGTGCCAGCTTGAGTCTGGGAGGAATCCTGCGCAATGCCCAAATTTAGGAGCCAGCCGGCTGCTTCAAGCCTAAGGCCCTGGAACACAAACGCAGGCCCTTTTCCCTGGGAAACAAAATTCACATACCATGGTTCTTGGTGTCAGTTTGCAGGAGGTACTTGGCACTCTCAAACCAGCATGACTTGGCACTGGTGCCAGCTTGTGTCTGGGAGGAATGCTGCGCAATGCGGGATCTTAGGAGCCAGCCGGCTGCTTCGAGCCAAAATCCCGTGAAACACAAACGCCGGCCCTTTTCCCTGGGAAACAAAAGGCACATACCCTGGTTCTTGGTGTCAATTTGCAGGAGGTACTTGGCACTCTCAAACCAGCCTGACTTGGCACTGGTGCCAGCTTGCGTCTGGGATGAATCCTGCGCAATGCCCAAATTTAGGAGCCAGCCGGCTGCTTCGAGCCTAAGGCTCTGGAACACAAACGCTGGCCCTTTTCCCTTTGAAACAAAAGGCACCAAGCCTGGTTCTTGGTGTCAGTTTGCAGGAGGTACTTGGCACTCTCAAACCAGCATGACTTGGCACTGGTGCCAGCTTGCGTCTGGGAGGAATCCTGCGCAATGCGGAATTTTAGGTGCCAGCCGGCTGCTTCGAGCCTAAGGCCCTCGAACACAAACGCCGGCCCTTTTCCCTGGGAAACAAAATTCACATACCCTGGTTCTTGGTGTCAGTTTGCAGGAGGTACTTGGCACTCTCAAACCAGCATGACTTGGCACTGGTGCCAGCTTGAGTCTGGGAGGAATCCTGCGCAATGCGGGATCTTAGGAGCCAGCCCGCTGCTTCGAGCCAAAGTCCCGTGAAACACAAACACTGGCCCTTTTCCCTGGGAAACAAAAGGCACCAAGCCTGGTTCTTGGTGTCAGTTTGCAGGAGGTACTTGGCACTCTCCAACCAGCATGACTTGGCACTGGTGCCAGCTTGCGTCTGGGAGGAATGCTGCGCAATGCGGAATCTGCGGAGCCAGCCGGACTCTCCAGGCCAGAGGCCCTGGAACACAAACGCCGGCCCTTTTCCCTGGGAAACAAAATTCACAAAGCCTGGTTCTTGGTGTCAATTTGCAGGGGGTACTTGGCACTCTCAAACCAGCGTGACTTGGCACTGGTGCCAGCTTGCGTCTGGGAGGAATCCTGCGCAACGCGGAATTTGAGGAGCCAGCCGGCTGCTTCAAGCCTAAGTCCCGGGAACACAAACACCAGCCCTTTTCTCTGTGAAACAAAATTCACCAAGCCTGGTTCTTGGTGTCAGTTTGCAGGAGGTACTTGGCACTCTCAAACCAGCATGACTTGGCTCCGGTGCCAGCATGCGTCTGGGAGGAATGCTGCGCAATGCCCAAATTTAGGAGCCAGCCGCCTGCTTCGAGCCTAAGGCCCTGGAACACAAACGCCGGCCCTTTTCCCTGGGAAGAAAAATTCACCAAGCCTGGTTCTTGGTGTCAGTTTGCAGGAGGTACTTGGCACTCTCCAACCAGCATGACTTGGCACTGGTGCCAGCTTGCGTCTGGGAGGAATCCTGCGCAATGCGGAATTTTAGGAGCCAGCCGGACACTCCAGGCCAGAGGCCCTGGAACACAAACGCAGGCCCTTTTCCCTGGGAAACAAAATTCACCAAGCCTGGTTCTTGGTGTCAGTTTGCAGGAGGTACTTGGCACTCTCAAACCAGCATGACTTGGCACTGGTGCCAGCTTGAGTCTCTGAGGAATCCTGCCCAATGCGGAATTTTAGGAGCCAGCCGGCTGCTTCGAGCCTAAGGCCCTGGAACACAAACGCTGGCCCTTTTCCCTTTGAAACAAAAGGCACCAAGCCTGGTTCTTGGTGTCAGTTTGCAGGAGGTACTTGGCACTCTCAAACCAGCATGACTTGGCACTGGTGCCAGCTTGAGTCTGGAAGGAATCCTGCGCAATGCGGGATCTTAGGAGCCAGCCGGCTGCTTCGAGCCAAAGTCCCGTGAAACACAAACACTGGCCCTTTTCCCTGGGAAACAAAAGGCACCAAGCCTGGTTCTTGGTGTCAGTTTGCAGGAGGTACTTGGCACTCTCAAACCAGCATGACTTGGCACTGGTGCCAGCTTGAGTCTGGGAGGAATCCTGCGCAATGCCCAAATTTAGGAGCCAGCCGGCTGCTTCAAGCCTAAGGCCCTGGAACACAAACGCAGGCCCTTTTCCCTGGGAAACAAAATTCACATACCATGGTTCTTGGTGTCAGTTTGCAGGAGGTACTTGGCACTCTCAAACCAGCATGACTTGGCACTGGTGCCAGCTTGTGTCTGGGAGGAATGCTGCGCAATGCGGGATCTTAGGAGCCAGCCGGCTGCTTCGAGCCAAAATCCCGTGAAACACAAACGCCGGCCCTTTTCCCTGGGAAACAAAAGGCACATACCCTGGTTCTTGGTGTCAATTTGCAGGAGGTACTTGGCACTCTCAAACCAGCCTGACTTGGCACTGGTGCCAGCTTGCGTCTGGGATGAATCCTGCGCAATGCCCAAATTTAGGAGCCAGCCGGCTGCTTCGAGCCTAAGGCTCTGGAACACAAACGCTGGCCCTTTTCCCTTTGAAACAAAAGGCACCAAGCCTGGTTCTTGGTGTCAGTTTGCAGGAGGTACTTGGCACTCTCAAACCAGCATGACTTGGCACTGGTGCCAGCTTGCGTCTGGGAGGAATCCTGCGCAATGCGGAATTTTAGGTGCCAGCCGGCTGCTTCGAGCCTAAGGCCCTCGAACACAAACGCCGGCCCTTTTCCCTGGGAAACAAAATTCACAAAGCCTGGTTCTTGGTGTCAGTTTGCAGGAGGTACTTGGCACTCTCAAACCAGCATGACTTGGCACTGGTGCCAGCTTGAGTCTGGGAGGAATCCTGCGCAATGCGGGATCTTAGGAGCCAGCCCGCTGCTTCGAGCCAAAGTCCCGTGAAACACAAACACTGGCCCTTTTCCCTGGGAAACAAAAGGCACCAAGCCTGGTTCTTGGTGTCAGTTTGCAGGAGGTACTTGGCACTCTCCAACCAGCATGACTTGGCACTGGTGCCAGCTTGCGTCTGGGAGGAATGCTGCGCAATGCGGAATCTGCGGAGCCAGCCGGACTCTCCAGGCCAGAGGCCCTGGAACACAAACGCCGGCCCTTTTCCCTGGGAAACAAAATTCACAAAGCCTGGTTCTTGGTGTCAATTTGCAGGGGGTACTTGGCACTCTCAAACCAGCGTGACTTGGCACTGGTGCCAGCTTGCGTCTGGGAGGAATCCTGCGCAACGCGGAATTTGAGGAGCCAGCCGGCTGCTTCAAGCCTAAGTCCCGGGAACACAAACACCAGCCCTTTTCTCTGTGAAACAAAATTCACCAAGCCTGGTTCTTGGTGTCAGTTTGCAGGAGGTACTTGGCACTCTCAAACCAGCATGACTTGGCTCCGGTGCCAGCATGCGTCTGGGAGGAATCCTGCGCAATGCCCAAATTTAGGAGCCAGCCGCCTGCTTCGAGCCTAAGGCCCTGGAACACAAACGCCGGCCCTTTTCCCTGGGAAGAAAAATTCACCAAGCCTGGTTCTTGGTGTCAGTTTGCAGGAGGTACTTGGCACTCTCCAACCAGCATGACTTGGCACTGGTGCCAGCTTGCGTCTGGGAGGAATCCTGCGCAATGCGGAATTTTAGGAGCCAGCCGGACACTCCAGGCCAGAGGCCCTGGAACACAAACGCAGGCCCTTTTCCCTGGGAAACAAAATTCACCAAGCCTGGTTCTTGGTGTCAGTTTGCAGGAGGTACTTGGCACTCTCAAACCAGCATGACTTGGCACTGGTGCCAGCTTGAGTCTCTGAGGAATCCTGCCCAATGCGGAATTTTAGGAGCCAGCCGGCTGCTTCGAGCCTAAGGCCCTGGAACACAAACGCTGGCCCTTTTCCCTTTGAAACAAAAGGCACCAAGCCTGGTTCTTGGTGTCAGTTTGCAGGAGGTACTTGGCACTCTCAAACCAGCATGACTTGGCACTGGTGCCAGCTTGAGTCTGGAAGGAATCCTGCGCAATGCGGGATCTTAGGAGCCAGCCGGCTGCTTCGAGACAAAGTCCCGTGAAACACAAACACTGGCCCTTTTCCCTGGGAAACAAAAGGCACCAAGCCTGGTTCTTGGTGTCAGTTTGCAGGAGGTACTTGGCACTCTCAAACCAGCATGACTTGGCACTGGTGCCAGCTTGAGTCTGGGAGGAATCCTGCGCAATGCCCAAATTTAGGAGCCAGCCGGCTGCTTCAAGCCTAAGGCCCTGGAACACGAACGCCGGCCCTTTTCCCTGGGAAACAAAATTCACCAACCCTGGTTCTTGGTGTCAGTTTGCAGGAGGTACTTGGCACTCTCAAACCAGCATGACTTGGCACTGGTGCCAGCTTGAGTCTGGGAGGAATCCTGCGCAATGCGGGATCTTAGGAGCCAGCCGGCTGCTTCGAGCCAAAATCCCGTGAAACACAAACACTGGCCCTTTTCCCTTTGAAACAAAAGGCACCAACCCTGGTTCTTGGTGTCAGTTTGCAGGAGGTACTTGGCACTCTCAAACCAGCATGACTTGGCACTGGTGCCAGCTTGCGTCTGGGAGGAATCCTGCACAATGCCCAAATTTTGGAGCCAGCCGGCTGCTTCGAGCCTAAGGCCCTGGAACACAAACGCCGGCACTTTTCCCTGGGAAACAAAATTCACAAAGCCTGGTTCTTGGTGTCAGTTTGCAGGAGGTACTTGGCACTCTCCAACCAGCATGACTTGGCACTGGTGCCAGCTTGCGTCTGGGAGGAATCCTGCCCAATGCGGAAATTTTAGGAGCCAGCCGGACTCTCCAGGCCAGAGGCCCTGGAACACAAACGCTGGCCTTTTCCCCGGGGAAAAAAAATTCACATACCCTGGTTCTTGGTGTCAGTTTGCAGGAGGTACTTGGCACTCTCAAACCAGCCTGACTTGGCACTGGTGCCAGCTTGCGTCTGGGATGAATCCTGCGCAATGCCAAAATTTAGGAGCCAGCCGGCTGCTTCGAGCCTAAGGCTCTGGAACACAAACGCTGGCCCTTTTCCCTTTGAAACAAAAGGCACCAAGCCTGGTTCTTGGTGTCAGTTTGCAGGAGGTACTTGGCACTCTCAAACCAGCATGACTTGGCACTGGTGCCAGCTTGAGTCTGGGAGGAATCCTGCGCAATGCGAAATTTTAGGTGCCAGCCGGACTCTCCAGGCCAGAGGCCCTGGAATACAAACGCCGGCCCTTTTCCCTGGGAAACAAAATTCACATACCCTGGTTCTTGGTGTCAGTTTGCAGGAGGTACTTGGCACTCTCAAACCAGCATGACTTGGCACTGATGCCAGCTTGCGTCTGGGAGGAATCCTGCGCAATGCGGAATTTTAGGAGCCAGCCGGCTGCTTCGAGCCTAAGGCCCTGGAACACAAACGCCGGCCCTTTTCCCTGGGAAACAAAATTCACAAAGCCTAGTTCTTGGTGTCAGTTTGCAGGAGGTACTTGGCACTCTCCAACCAGCATGACTTGGCACTGGTGCCAGCTTGCGTCTGGGAGGAATCCTGCGCAATGCGGAAATTTTAGGAGCCAGCCGGACTCTCCAGGCCAGAGGCCCTGGAACACAAACGCCAGCCTTTTTCCCTGGGAAAAAAAATTCACATACCCTGGTTCTTGGTGTCAGTTTGCAGGAGGTACTTGGCACTCTCAAACCAGCATGACTTGGCACTGGTGCCAGCTTGCGTCTGGGAGGAATCCTGCGCAATGCGGAAATTTTAGGAGCCAGCCGGACTCTCCAGGCCAGAGGCCCTGGAACACAAACGCCGGCCCTTTTCCCTGGGAAGAAAAATTCACCAAGCCTGGTTCTTGGTGTCAGTTTGCAGGAGGTACTTGGCACTCTCAAACCAGCATGACTTGGCACTGGTGCCAGCTTGAGTCTGGGAGGAATCCTGCGCAATGCGGAATTTTAGGAGCCAGCCGGCTGCTTCGAGCCTAAGGCCCGGGAACACAAACGCCGGCCCTTTTCCCTGGGAAACAAAAGGCACCAAGCCTGGTTCTTGGTGTCAGTTTGCAGGAGGTACTTGGCACTCTCAAACCAGCATGACTTGGCACTGGTGCCAGCTAGCGTCTGGGAGGAATCCTGCGCAACGCGGAAATTTTAGGAGCCTGCCGGACTCTCCAGGCCACAGGCCCTGGAACACAAACGCCGGCCCTTTTCCCTGGGAAACAAAAGGCACCAAGCCTGGTTCTGGGTGTCAGTTTGCAGGAGGTACTTGGCACTCTCAAACCAGCATGACTTGGCACTGGTGCCAGCTTGAGTCTGGGAGGAATCCTGCGCAATGCGGAATTTTAGGAGCCAGCCGGCTGCTTCGAGCCTAAGGCCAGGGAACACAAACGCCGGCCCTTTTCCCTGGGAAACAAAAGGCACCAACCCTGGTTCTTGGTGTCAGTTTGCAGGAGGTACTTGGCACTCTCAAACCAGCATGACTTGGCACTGGTGCCAGCATGCGTCTGGGAGAAATGCTGCGCAATGTGAAATTTTAGGAGCCACCCGGCTGCTTCGAGCCTAAGGCCCTGGAACACAAACGCAGGCCCTTTTCCCTGGGAAACAAAAGGCACCAAGCCTGGTTCTTGGTGTCAGTTTGCAGGAGGTACTTGGCACTCTCAAACCAGCATGACTTGGCACTGGTGCCAGCTTGAGTCTCTGAGGAATCCTGCGCAATGCGGAATTTTAGGAGCCAGCCGGAATCTCCAGGTCACAGGCCCGGGAACACAAACGCCGGCCTTTTTCCCTGGGAAAAAAAATTCACATACCCTGGTTCTTGGTGTCAGTTTGCAGGAGGTACTTGGCACTCTCAAACCAGCATGACTTGGCACTGGAGCCAGCTTGAGTCTGGGAGGAATCCTGCTCAACGCGGAATTTGAGGAGCCAGCCGGCTGCTTCGAGCCTAAGGCCCTGGAACACAAACGCCGGCCCTTTTCCCTGGGAAACAAAATTCACCAAGCCTGGTTCTTGGTGTCAGTTTGCAGGAGGTACTTGGCACTCTCAAACCAGCATGACTTGGCAATGGTGCCAGCTTGCGTCTGGGAGAAATGCTGCGCAATGCGGAATTTTAGGAGCCAGCCGGACTCTCCAGGCCAGAGGCCCTGGAACACAAACGCCGGCCCTTTTCCCTGGGAAACAAAAGGCACCAAGCCTGGTTCTTGGTGTCAGTTTGCAGGAGGTACTTGGCACTCTCAAACCAGCGTGACTTAGCACTGGTGCCAGCTTGAGTCTGGGAGGAATCCTGCGCAATGCCCAAATTTAGGAGCCAGCCGCCTGCTTCGAGCCTATGTCCCGGGAACACAAACGCAGGCCCTTTTCCCTGGGAAACAAATTCACATACCCTGGTTCTTGGTGTCAGTTTGCAGGAGGTACTTGGCACTCTCCAACCAGCATGACTTGGCACTGGTGCCAGCTTGAGTCTGGGAGGAATCCTGCGCAATGCGAAATTTTTGGAGCCAGCCGGCTGCTTCGAGCCTAAGGCCCTGGAACACAAATGCCGGCCCTTTTCCCTGGGAAACAAAAGGCTCCAAGCCTGGTTCTTGGTGTCAGTTTGCAGGAGGTACTTGGCACTCTCAAACCAGCATGACTTGGCACTGGTGCCAGCTTGAGTCTGGGAGGAATCCTGCGCAATGCCCAAATTTAGGAGCCAGCCGGCTGCTTCGAGCCTAAGGCCCTGGAACACAAACGCCGGCCCTTTTCCCTGGGAAACAAAATTCACAAAGCCTGGTTCTTGGTGTCAGTTTGCAGGAGGTACTTGGCACTCTCAAACCAGCGTGACTTGTCACTGGTGCCAGCTTGAGTCTGGGAGGAATCCTGCACAACGCGGAATTTGAGGAGCCAGCCGGCTGCTTCGAGCCTAAGGCCCTGGAACACAAATGCCGGCCCTTTTCCCTGGGACACAAAATTCACATACCCTGGTTCTTGGTGTCAGTTTGCAGGAGGTACTTGGCACTCTCAAACCAGCATGACTTGGCACTGGTGCCAGCTTGCGTCTGGGAGGAATCCTGCGCAATGCGGAAATTTTAGGAGCCAGCCAGACTCTCCAGGCCAGAGGCCCTGGAATACAAACGCCGGCCCTTTTCCCTGGGAAACAAAATTCACATACCCTGGTTCTTGGTGTCAGTTTGCAGGAGGTACTTGGCACTCTCAAACCAGCATGACTTGGCACTGGTGCCAGCTTCAGTCTGCGAGGAATCCTGCGCAATGCCCAAATTTAGGAGCCAGCCGGCTGCTTCGAGCCTATGTCCCGGGAACACAATCGCCGGCCTTTTTCCCTGGGCAATAAAGGCACCAAGCCTGGTTCTTGGTGTCAGTTTGCAGGAGGTACTTGGCACTCTCAAACCAGCATGACTTGGCACTGGTGCCAGCTAGCGTCTGGGAGGAATCCAGCCCAATGCGAAATTTTAGGAGCCAGCCGGCTGCTTCGAGCCTAAGGCCCTGGAACACAAACGCTGGCCCTTTTCCGTGGGAAACAAAAGGCACCAAGCCTGGTTCTTGGTGTCAGTTTGCAGGAGGTACTTGGCACTCTCAAACCAGCGTGACTTGGCACTGGTGCCAGCTTGAGTCTGGGAGGAATCCTGCGCAATGCCCAAATTTAGGAGCCAGCCGGCTGCTTCGAGCCTAAGGCCCTGGAACACAAACGCTGGCCCTTTTCCCTGGGAAACAAAATTCACCAAGCCTGGTTCTTGGTGTCAGTTTGCAGGAGGTACTTGGCACTCTCAAACCAGCATGACTTGGCACTGGTGCCAGCTTGAGTCTCTGAGGAATCCTGCGCAATGCGGAATTTTAGGAGCCAGCCGACTGCTTCGAGCCTAAGGCCCTGGAACACAAACGCTGGCATTTTTCCCTTTGAAACAAAAGGCACCAAGCCTGGTTCTTGGTGTCAGTTTGCAGGAGGTACTTGGCACTCTCAAACCAGCATGACTTGGCACTGGTGCCAGCTTGCGTCTGGGAGGAATCGTGCGCAATGCGGAATTTTAGGAGCCAGCCGTTCTCTCCAGGCCACAGGCCCTGGAACACAAACGCCGGCCTTTTTCCCTTTGAAACAAAATTCACCAACCCTGGTTCTTGGTGTCAGTTTGCAGGAGGTACTTGGCACTCTCAAACCAGCATGACTTGGCACTGGTGCCAGCTTGAGTCTGGCAGGAATCCTGCGCAATGCGGAATTTTAGGAGCCAGCCGGCTGCTTCGAGCCTAAGGCCCGGGAACACAAACGCCGGCCCTTTTCCCTGGGAAACAAAAGGCACCAAGCCTGGTTCTTGGTGTCAGTTTGCAGGAGGTACTTGGCACTCTCAAACCAGCATGACTTGGCACTGGTGCCAGCTTGAGTCTGGCAGGAATCCTGCGCAATGCGGAATTTTAGGAGCCAGCCGGCTGCTTCGAGCCTAAGGCCCGGGAACACAAACGCCGGCCCTTTTCCCTGGGAAACAAAAGGCACCAAGCCTGGTTCTTGGTGTCAGTTTGCAGGAGGTACTTGGCACTCTCAAACCAGCATGACTTGGCACTGGTGCCAGCATGCGTCTGGGAGAAATGCTGCGCAATGTGAAATTTTAGGAGCCAGCCGGCTGCTTCGAGCCTAAGGCCCTGGAACACAAACGCAGGCCCTTTTCCCTGGGAAACAAAAGGCACCAAGCCTGGTTCTTGGTGTCAGTTTGCAGGAGGTACTTGGCACTCTCAAACCAGCATGACTTGGCACTGGTGCCAGCTTGCGTCTGGGAGGAATCCTGCGCAATGCGGAATTTTAGGAGCCAGCCGGCTGCTTCGAGCCTAAGGCCCTGGAACACAAACGCCGGCCTTTTTCCCTGGGAAACAAAATTCACCAAGCCTGGTTCTTGGTGTCAGTTTGCAGGAGGTACTTGGCACTCTCAAACCAGCATGACTTGGCACTGGTGCCAGCTTGAGTCTGGGAGGAATCCTGCGCAATGCGGAATTTTAGGAGCCAGCCGGCTGCTTCGAGCCTAAGGCCCGGGAACACAAACGCCGGCCCTTTTCCCTTTGAAACAAAATTCACATACCCTGGTTCTTGGTGTCAGTTCGCAGGAGGTACTTGGCACTCTCAAACCAGCATGACTTGGCACTGGTGCCAGCTTGAGTCTCTGAGGAATCCTGCGCAATGCGGAATTTTAGGAGCCAGCCGACTGCTTCGAGCCTAAGGCCCTGGAACACAAACGCTGGCATTTTTCCCTTTGAAACAAAAGGCACCAAGCCTGGTTCTTGGTGTCAGTTTGCAGGAGGTACTTGGCACTCTCAAACCAGCATGACTTGGCACTGGTGCCAGCTTGCGTCTGGGAGGAATCCTGCGCAATGCGGAATTTTAGGAGCCAGCCGGGCTCTCCAGGCCACAGGCCCTGGAACACAAACGCCGGCCTTTTTCCCTTTGAAACAAAATTCACAAACCCTGGTTCTTGGTGTCAGTTTGCAGGAGGTACTTGGCACTCTCAAACCAGCATGACTTGGCACTGGTGCCAGCTTGAGTCTGGCAGGAATCCTGCGCAATGCGGAATTTTAGGAGCCAGCCGGCTGCTTCGAGCCTAAGGCCCGGGAACACAAACGCCGGCCCTTTTCCCTGGGAAACAAAAGGCACCAAGCCTGGTTCTTGGTGTCAGTTTGCAGGAGGTACTTGGCACTCTCCAACCAGCATGACTTGGCACTGGTGCCAGCTTGAGTCTTGGAGGAATCCTGCGCAATGCGGAATTTTAGGAGCCAGCCGGCTGCTTCGAGCCTAAGGCCCGGGAACACAAACGCCGGCCCTTTTCCCTTTGAAACAAAATTCACATACCCTGGTTCTTGGTGTCAGTTCGCAGGAGGTACTTGGCACTCTCAAACCAGCATGACTTGGCACTGGTGCCAGCTTGAGTCCGGGAGGAATCCTGCGCAATGCGGAATTTTAGGAGCCAGCCGGCTGCTTCGAGCCTAAGGCCCGGGAACACAAACGCCGGCCCTTTTCCCTGGGAAACAAAAGGCACCAAGCCTGGTTCTTGGTGTCAGTTTGCAGGAGGTACTTGGCACTCTCAAACCAGCATGACTTGGCACTGGTGCCAGCATGCGTCTGGGAGGAATCCTGCGCAATGCGGAATTTTAGGAGCCAGCCGGCTGCTTCGAGCCTAAGGCCCGGGAACACAAACGCCGGCCCTTTTCCCTGGGAAACAAAAGGCACCAAGCCTGGTTCTTGGTGTCAGTTTGCAGGAGGTACTTGGCACTCTCAAACCAGCATGACTTGGCACTGGTGCCAGCATGCGTCTGGGAGAAATGCTGCGCAATGTGAAATTTGAGGAGCCAGCCGGCTGCTTCGAGCCTAAGGCCCTGGAACACAAACGCAGGCCCTTTTCCCTGGGAAACAAAAGGCACCAAGCCTGGTTCTTGGTGTCAGTTTGCAGGAGGTACTTGGCACTCTCAAACCAGCATGACTTGGCACTGGTGCCAGCTTGAGTCTGGGAAGAATCCTGCGCAATGCCCAAATTTAGGAGCCAGCCGGCTGCTTCGAGCCTAAGTCCCGGGAACACAAACGCAGGCCCTTTTCCCTTTGAAACAAAAGGCATCAAGCCTGGTTCTTGGTGTCAGTTTGCAGGAGGTACTTGGCACTCTCAAACCAGCATGACTTGGCACTGGTGCCAGCTTGAGTCTCTGAGGAATCCTGCGCAATGCGGAATTTTAGGAGCCAGCCGGGCTCTCCAGGTCACAGGCCCTGGAACACAAACGCCGGCCTTTTTCCCTGGGAAAAAAAATTCACATACCCTGGTTCTTGGTGTCAGTTTGCAGGAGGTACTTGGCACTCTCAAACCAGCATGACTTGGCACTGGTGCCAGCTTGCGTCTGGGAGGAATCCTGCGCAATGCGGAACTTTAGGAGCCAGCCGGCTGCTTCGAGCCTTAGGCCCTGGAACACAAACTCCGGCCTTTTTCCCTGGGAAACAAAAGGCACCAAGCCTGGTTCTTGGTGTCAGTTTGCAGGAGGTACTTGGCACTCTCAAACCAGCATGACTTGGCACTGGTGCCAGCTTGCGTCTGGGAGGAATCCTGCGCAATGCGGAACTTTAGGAGCCAGCCGGCTGCTTCGAGCCTTAGGCCCTGGAACACAAACGCCGGCCTTTTTCCCTGGGAAACAAAAGGCACCAAGCCTGGTTCTTGGTGTCAGTTTGCAGGAGGTACTTGGCACTCTCAAACCAGCATGACTTGGCACTGGTGCCAGCTTGAGTCTGGGAGGAATCCTGCGCAATGCGAAATTTTAGGAGCCAGCCGGCTGCTTCGAGCCTAAGGCCCTGGAACACAAACGCCGGCCTTTTTCCCTTTGAAACAAAATTCACCAAGCCTGGTTCTTGGTGTCAGTTTGCAGGAGGTACTTGGCACTCTCAAACCAGCATGACTTGGCACTGGTGCCAGCTTGAGTCTGGGAGGAATCCTGCGCAATGCGGAATTTTAGGAGCCAGCCGGCTGCTTCGAGCCTAAGGCCCGGGAACACAAACGCCGGCCCTTTTCCCTTTGAAACAAAATTCACATACCCTGGTTCTTGGTGTCAGTTCGCAGGAGGTACTTGGCACTCTCAAACCAGCATGACTTGGCACTGGTGCCAGCATGCGTCTGGGAGAAATGCTGCGCAATGTGAAATTTTAGGAGCCAGCCGGCTGCTTCGAGCCTAAGGCCCTGGAACACAAACGCAGGCCCTTTTCCCTGGGAAACAAAAGGCACCAAGCCTGGTTCTTGGTGTCAGTTTGCAGGAGGTACTTGGCACTCTCAAACCAGCATGACTTGGCACTGGTGCCAGCTTGCGTCTGGGAGGAATCCTGCGCAATGCGGAATTTTAGGAGCCAGCCGGGCTCTCCAGGTCACAGGCCCTGGAACAAAAACGCCGGCCTTTTTCCCTGGGAAAAAAATTTCACATCCCCTGGTTCTTGGTGTCAGTTTGCAGGAGGTACTTGGCACTCTCAAACCAGCATGACTTGGCACTGGTGCCAGCATGCGTCTGGGAGAAATGCTGCGCAATGTGAAATTTTAGGAGCCAGCCGGCTGCTTCGAGCCTAAGGCCCTGGAACACAAACGCAGGCCCTTTTCCCTGGGAAACAAAAGGCACCAAGCCTGGTTCTTGGTGTCAGTTTGCAGGAGGTACTTGGCACTCTCCAACCAGCATGACTTGGCACTGGTGCCAGCTTGCGTCTGGGAGGAATCCTGCGCAATGCGGAATTTTAGGAGCCAGCCGGCTGCTTCGAGCCTAAGGCCCTGGAACACAAACGCCGGCCCTTTTCCCTGGGAAACAAAATTCACCAAGCCTGGTTCTTGGTGTCAGTTTGCAGGAGGTACTTGGCACTCTCAAACCAGCATGACTTGGCAATGGTGCCAGCTTGCGTCTGGGAGAAATGCTGCGCAATGCGGAATTTTAGGAGCCAGCCGGACTCTCCAGGCCAGAGGCCCTGGAACACAAACGCCGGCCCTTTTCCCTGGGAAACAAAAGGCACCAAGCCTGGTTCTTGGTGTCAGTTTGCAGGAGGTACTTGGCACTCTCAAACCAGCATGACTTGGCACTGGTGCCAGCTTGAGTCTGGGAGGAATCCTGCGCAATGCGGAATTTTAGGAGCCAGCCGGCTGCTTCGAGCCTAAGGCTCTGGAACACAAACGCTGGCCTTTTTCCCTTTGAAACAAAAGGCACCAAGCCTGGTTCTTGGTGTCAGTTTGCAGGAGGTACTTGGCACTCTCAAACCAGCATGACTTGGCACTGGTGCCAGCTTGCGTCTGGGAGGAATCCTGCGCAATGCGGAATTTTAGGAGCCAGCCGGGCTCTCCAGGTCACAGGCCCTGGAACAAAAACGCCGGCCTTTTTCCCTGGGAAAAAAATTTCACATCCCCTGGTTCTTGGTGTCAGTTTGCAGGAGGTACTTGGCACTCTCAAACCAGCATGACTTGGCACTGGTGCCAGCATGCGTCTGGGAGAAATGCTGCGCAATGTGAAATTTTAGGAGCCAGCCGGCTGCTTCGAGCCTAAGGCCCTGGAACACAAACGCAGGCCCTTTTCCCTGGGAAACAAAAGGCACCAAGCCTGGTTCTTGGTGTCAGTTTGCAGGAGGTACTTGGCACTCTCCAACCAGCATGACTTGGCACTGGTGCCAGCTTGCGTCTGGGAGGAATCCTGCGCAATGCGGAATTTTAGGAGCCAGCCGGCTGCTTCGAGCCTAAGGCCCTGGAACACAAACGCCGGCCCTTTTCCCTGGGAAACAAAATTCACCAAGCCTGGTTCTTGGTGTCAGTTTGCAGGAGGTACTTGGCACTCTCAAACCAGCATGACTTGGCAATGGTGCCAGCTTGCGTCTGGGAGAAATGCTGCGCAATGCGGAATTTTAGGAGCCAGCCGGACTCTCCAGGCCAGAGGCCCTGGAACACAAACGCCGGCCCTTTTCCCTGGGAAACAAAAGGCACCAAGCCTGGTTCTTGGTGTCAGTTTGCAGGAGGTACTTGGCACTCTCAAACCAGCATGACTTGGCACTGGTGCCAGCTTGAGTCTGGGAGGAATCCTGCGCAATGCGGAATTTTAGGAGCCAGCCGGCTGCTTCGAGCCTAAGGCTCTGGAACACAAACGCTGGCCTTTTTCCCTTTGAAACAAAAGGCACCAAGCCTGGTTCTTGGTGTCAGTTTGCAGGAGGTACTTGGCACTCTCAAACCAGCATGACTTGGCACTGGTGCCAGCTTGAGTCTGGGAGGAATCCTGCGCAATGCGAAATTTTAGGAGCCAGCCGGACTCTCCAGGCCAGAGGCCCTGGAATACAAACGCCGACCCTTTTCCCTGGGAAACAAAAGGCACCAAGCCTGGTTCTTGGTGTCAGTTTGCAGGAGGTACTTGGCACTCTCAAACCAGCGTGACTTAGCACTGGTGCCAGCTTGAGTCTGGGAGGAATCCTGCGCAATGCCCAAATTTAGGAGCCAGCCGCCTGCTTCGAGCCTATGTCCCGGGAACACAAACGCAGGCCCTTTTCCCTGGGAAACAAATTCACATACCCTGGTTCTTGGTGTCAGTTTGCAGGAGGTACTTGGCACTCTCCAACCAGCATGACTTGGCACTGGTGCCAGCTTGAGTCTGGGAGGAATCCTGCGCAATGCGAAATTTTTGGAGCCAGCCGGCTGCTTCGAGCCTAAGGCCCTGGAACACAAATGCCGGCCCTTTTCCCTGGGAAACAAAAGGCTCCAAGCCTGGTTCTTGGTGTCAGTTTGCAGGAGGTACTTGGCACTCTCAAACCAGCATGACTTGGCACTGGTGCCAGCTTGAGTCTGGGAGGAATCCTGCGCAATGCCCAAATTTAGGAGCCAGCCGGCTGCTTCGAGCCTAAGGCCCTGGAACACAAACACTGGCCCTTTTCCCTTTGAAACAAAAGGCACCAAGCCTGGTTCTTGGTGTCAGTTTGCAGGAGGTACTTGGCACTCTCAAACCAGCATGACTTGGCACTGGTGCCAGCTTGAGTCTGGGAGGAATCCTGCTCAACGCGGAATTTGAGGAGCCAGCCGGCTGCTTCGAGCCTAAGGCCCTGGAACACAAATGCCGGCCCTTTTCCCTGGGAAACAAAATTCACCAAGCCTGGTTCTTGGTGTCAGTTTGCAGGAGGTACTTGGCACTCTCAAACCAGCATGACTTGGCAATGGTGCCAGCTTGCGTCTGGGAGAAATGCTGCGCAATGCGGAATTTTAGGAGCCAGCCGGACTCTCCAGGCCAGAGGCCCTGGAACACAAACGCCGGCCCTTTTCCCTGGGAAACAAAAGGCACCAAGCCTGGTTCTTGGTGTCAGTTTGCAGGAGGTACTTGGCACTCTCAAACCAGCATGACTTGGCACTGGTGCCAGCTTGAGTCTGGGAGGAATCCTGCGCAATGCGGAATTTTAGGAGCCAGCCGGCTGCTTCGAGCCTAAGGCTCTGGAACACAAACGCTGGCCTTTTTCCCTTTGAAACAAAAGGCACCAAGCCTGGTTCTTGGTGTCAGTTTGCAGGAGGTACTTGGCACTCTCAAACCAGCATGACTTGGCACTGGTGCCAGCTTGAGTCTGGGAGGAATCCTGCGCAATGCGAAATTTTAGGAGCCAGCCGGACTCTCCAGGCCAGAGGCCCTGGAATACAAACGCCGGCCCTTTTCCCTGGGAAACAAAAGGCACCAAGCCTGGTTCTTGGTGTCAGTTTGCAGGAGGTACTTGGCACTCTCAAACCAGCGTGACTTAGCACTGGTGCCAGCTTGAGTCTGGGAGGAATCCTGCGCAATGCCCAAATTTAGGAGCCAGCCGCCTGCTTCGAGCCTATGTCCAGGGAACACAAACGCAGGCCCTTTTCCCTGGGAAACAAATTCACATACCCTGGTTCTTGGTGTCAGTTTGCAGGAGGTACTTGGCACTCTCCAACCAGCATGACTTGGCACTGGTGCCAGCTTGAGTCTGGGAGGAATCCTGCGCAATGCGAAATTTTTGGAGCCAGCCGGCTGCTTCGAGCCTAAGGCCCTGGAACACAAATGCCGGCCCTTTTCCCTGGGAAACAAAAGGCTCCAAGCCTGGTTCTTGGTGTCAGTTTGCAGGAGGTACTTGGCACTCTCAAACCAGCATGACTTGGCACTGGTGCCAGCTTGAGTCTGGGAGGAATCCTGCGCAATGCCCAAATTTAGGAGCCAGCCGGCTGCTTCGAGCCTAAGGCCCTGGAACACAAACGCCGGCCCTTTTCCCTGGGAAACAAAATTCACAAAGCCTGGTTCTTGGTGTCAGTTTGCAGGAGGTACTTGGCACTCTCAAACCAGCGTGACTTGTCACTGGTGCCAGCTTGAGTCTGGGAGGAATCCTGCACAACGCGGAATTTGAGGAGCCAGCCGGCTGCTTCGAGCCTAAGGCCCTGGAACACAAATGCCGGCCCTTTTCCCTGGGACACAAAATTCACATACCCTGGTTCTTGGTGTCAGTTTGCAGGAGGTACTTGGCACTCTCAAACCAGCATGACTTGGCACTGGTGCCAGCTTGCGTCTGGGAGGAATCCTGCGCAATGCGGAAATTTTAGGAGCCAGCCAGACTCTCCAGGCCAGAGGCCCTGGAATACAAACGCCGGCCCTTTTCCCTGGGAAACAAAATTCACATACCCTGGTTCTTGGTGTCAGTTTGCAGGAGGTACTTGGCACTCTCAAACCAGCATGACTTGGCACTGGTGCCAGCTTCAGTCTGCGAGGAATCCTGCGCAATGCCCAAATTTAGGAGCCAGCCGGCTGCTTCGAGCCTATGTCCCGGGAACACAATCGCCGGCCTTTTTCCCTGGGCAATAAAGGCACCAAGCCTGGTTCTTGGTGTCAGTTTGCAGGAGGTACTTGGCACTCTCAAACCAGCATGACTTGGCACTGGTGCCAGCTAGCGTCTGGGAGGAATCCAGCCCAATGCGAAATTTTAGGAGCCAGCCGGCTGCTTCGAGCCTAAGGCCCTGGAACACAAACGCTGGCCCTTTTCCGTGGGAAACAAAAGGCACCAAGCCTGGTTCTTGGTGTCAGTTTGCAGGAGGTACTTGGCACTCTCAAACCAGCGTGACTTGGCACTGGTGCCAGCTTGAGTCTGGGAGGAATCCTGCGCAATGCCCAAATTTAGGAGCCAGCCGGCTGCTTCGAGCCTAAGGCCCTGGAACACAAACGCTGGCCCTTTTCCCTGGGAAACAAAATTCACCAAGCCTGGTTCTTGGTGTCAGTTTGCAGGAGGTACTTGGCACTCTCAAACCAGCATGACTTGGCACTGGTGCCAGCTTGAGTCTCTGAGGAATCCTGCGCAATGCGGAATTTTAGGAGCCAGCCGACTGCTTCGAGCCTAAGGCCCTGGAACACAAACGCTGGCATTTTTCCCTTTGAAACAAAAGGCACCAAGCCTGGTTCTTGGTGTCAGTTTGCAGGAGGTACTTGGCACTCTCAAACCAGCATGACTTGGCACTGGTGCCAGCTTGCGTCTGGGAGGAATCGTGCGCAATGCGGAATTTTAGGAGCCAGCCGGGCTCTCCAGGTCACAGGCCCTCGAACTCAAACGCCGGCCTTTTTCCCTGGGAAAAAAATTTCACATACCCTGGTTCTTGGTGTCAGTTTGCAGGAGGTACTTGGCACTCTCAAACCAGCATGACTTGGCACTGGTGCCAGCATGCGTCTGGGAGAAATGCTGCGCAATGTGAAATTTGAGGAGCCAGCCGGCTGCTTCGAGCCTAAGGCCCTGGAACACAAACGCCGGCCCTTTTCCCTGGGAAACAAAATTCACCAAGCCTGGTTCTTGGTGTCAGTTTGCAGGAGGTACTTGGCACTCTCAAACCAGCATGACTTGGCAATGGTGCCAGCTTGCGTCTGGGAGAAATGCTGCGCAATGCGGAATTTTAGGAGCCAGCCGGACTCTCCAGGCCAGAGGCCCTGGAACACAAACGCCGGCCCTTTTCCCTGGGAAACAAAAGGCACCAAGCCTGGTTCTTGGTGTCAGTTTGCAGGAGGTACTTGGCACTCTCAAACCAGCATGACTTGGCACTGGTGCCAGCTTGAGTCTGGGAGGAATCCTGCGCAATGCGGAATTTTAGGAGCCAGCCGGCTGCTTCGAGCCTAAGGCTCTGGAACACAAACGCTGGCCTTTTTCCCTTTGAAACAAAAGGCACCAAGCCTGGTTCTTGGTGTCAGTTTGCAGGAGGTACTTGGCACTCTCAAACCAGCATGACTTGGCACTGGTGCCAGCTTGAGTCTGGGAGGAATCCTGCGCAATGCGAAATTTTAGGAGCCAGCCGGACTCTCCAGGCCAGAGGCCCTGGAATACAAACGCCGACCCTTTTCCCTGGGAAACAAAAGGCACCAAGCCTGGTTCTTGGTGTCAGTTTGCAGGAGGTACTTGGCACTCTCAAACCAGCGTGACTTAGCACTGGTGCCAGCTTGAGTCTGGGAGGAATCCTGCGCAATGCCCAAATTTAGGAGCCAGCCGCCTGCTTCGAGCCTATGTCCCGGGAACACAAACGCAGGCCCTTTTCCCTGGGAAACAAATTCACATACCCTGGTTCTTGGTGTCAGTTTGCAGGAGGTACTTGGCACTCTCCAACCAGCATGACTTGGCACTGGTGCCAGCTTGAGTCTGGGAGGAATCCTGCGCAATGCGAAATTTTTGGAGCCAGCCGGCTGCTTCGAGCCTAAGGCCCTGGAACACAAATGCCGGCCCTTTTCCCTGGGAAACAAAAGGCTCCAAGCCTGGTTCTTGGTGTCAGTTTGCAGGAGGTACTTGGCACTCTCAAACCAGCATGACTTGGCACTGGTGCCAGCTTGAGTCTGGGAGGAATCCTGCGCAATGCCCAAATTTAGGAGCCAGCCGGCTGCTTCGAGCCTAAGGCCCTGGAACACAAACACTGGCCCTTTTCCCTTTGAAACAAAAGGCACCAAGCCTGGTTCTTGGTGTCAGTTTGCAGGAGGTACTTGGCACTCTCAAACCAGCATGACTTGGCACTGGTGCCAGCTTGAGTCTGGGAGGAATCCTGCTCAACGCGGAATTTGAGGAGCCAGCCGGCTGCTTCGAGCCTAAGGCCCTGGAACACAAATGCCGGCCCTTTTCCCTGGGAAACAAAATTCACCAAGCCTGGTTCTTGGTGTCAGTTTGCAGGAGGTACTTGGCACTCTCAAACCAGCATGACTTGGCAATGGTGCCAGCTTGCGTCTGGGAGAAATGCTGCGCAATGCGGAATTTTAGGAGCCAGCCGGACTCTCCAGGCCAGAGGCCCTGGAACACAAACGCCGGCCCTTTTCCCTGGGAAACAAAAGGCACCAAGCCTGGTTCTTGGTGTCAGTTTGCAGGAGGTACTTGGCACTCTCAAACCAGCATGACTTGGCACTGGTGCCAGCTTGAGTCTGGGAGGAATCCTGCGCAATGCGGAATTTTAGGAGCCAGCCGGCTGCTTCGAGCCTAAGGCTCTGGAACACAAACGCTGGCCTTTTTCCCTTTGAAACAAAAGGCACCAAGCCTGGTTCTTGGTGTCAGTTTGCAGGAGGTACTTGGCACTCTCAAACCAGCATGACTTGGCACTGGTGCCAGCTTGAGTCTGGGAGGAATCCTGCGCAATGCGAAATTTTAGGAGCCAGCCGGACTCTCCAGGCCAGAGGCCCTGGAATACAAACGCCGGCCCTTTTCCCTGGGAAACAAAAGGCACCAAGCCTGGTTCTTGGTGTCAGTTTGCAGGAGGTACTTGGCACTCTCAAACCAGCGTGACTTAGCACTGGTGCCAGCTTGAGTCTGGGAGGAATCCTGCGCAATGCCCAAATTTAGGAGCCAGCCGCCTGCTTCGAGCCTATGTCCAGGGAACACAAACGCAGGCCCTTTTCCCTGGGAAACAAATTCACATACCCTGGTTCTTGGTGTCAGTTTGCAGGAGGTACTTGGCACTCTCCAACCAGCATGACTTGGCACTGGTGCCAGCTTGAGTCTGGGAGGAATCCTGCGCAATGCGAAATTTTTGGAGCCAGCCGGCTGCTTCGAGCCTAAGGCCCTGGAACACAAATGCCGGCCCTTTTCCCTGGGAAACAAAAGGCTCCAAGCCTGGTTCTTGGTGTCAGTTTGCAGGAGGTACTTGGCACTCTCAAACCAGCATGACTTGGCACTGGTGCCAGCTTGAGTCTGGGAGGAATCCTGCGCAATGCCCAAATTTAGGAGCCAGCCGGCTGCTTCGAGCCTAAGGCCCTGGAACACAAACGCCGGCCCTTTTCCCTGGGAAACAAAATTCACAAAGCCTGGTTCTTGGTGTCAGTTTGCAGGAGGTACTTGGCACTCTCAAACCAGCGTGACTTGTCACTGGTGCCAGCTTGAGTCTGGGAGGAATCCTGCACAACGCGGAATTTGAGGAGCCAGCCGGCTGCTTCGAGCCTAAGGCCCTGGAACACAAATGCCGGCCCTTTTCCCTGGGACACAAAATTCACATACCCTGGTTCTTGGTGTCAGTTTGCAGGAGGTACTTGGCACTCTCAAACCAGCATGACTTGGCACTGGTGCCAGCTTGCGTCTGGGAGGAATCCTGCGCAATGCGGAAATTTTAGGAGCCAGCCAGACTCTCCAGGCCAGAGGCCCTGGAATACAAACGCCGGCCCTTTTCCCTGGGAAACAAAATTCACATACCCTGGTTCTTGGTGTCAGTTTGCAGGAGGTACTTGGCACTCTCAAACCAGCATGACTTGGCACTGGTGCCAGCTTCAGTCTGCGAGGAATCCTGCGCAATGCCCAAATTTAGGAGCCAGCCGGCTGCTTCGAGCCTATGTCCCGGGAACACAATCGCCGGCCTTTTTCCCTGGGCAATAAAGGCACCAAGCCTGGTTCTTGGTGTCAGTTTGCAGGAGGTACTTGGCACTCTCAAACCAGCATGACTTGGCACTGGTGCCAGCTAGCGTCTGGGAGGAATCCAGCCCAATGCGAAATTTTAGGAGCCAGCCGGCTGCTTCGAGCCTAAGTCCCGTGAAACACAAACACTGGCCCTTTTCCGTGGGAAACAAAAGGCACCAAGCCTGGTTCTTGGTGTCAGTTTGCAGGAGGTACTTGGCACTCTCAAACCAGCGTGACTTGGCACTGGTGCCAGCTTGAGTCTGGGAGGAATCCTGCGCAATGCCCAAATTTAGGAGCCAGCCGGCTGCTTCGAGCCTAAGGCCCTGGAACACAAACGCTGGCCCTTTTCCCTGGGAAACAAAATTCACCAAGCCTGGTTCTTGGTGTCAGTTTGCAGGAGGTACTTGGCACTCTCAAACCAGCATGACTTGGCACTGGTGCCAGCTTGAGTCTCTGAGGAATCCTGCGCAATGCGGAATTTTAGGAGCCAGCCGACTGCTTCGAGCCTAAGGCCCTGGAACACAAACGCTGGCATTTTTCCCTTTGAAACAAAAGGCACCAAGCCTGGTTCTTGGTGTCAGTTTGCAGGAGGTACTTGGCACTCTCAAACCAGCATGACTTGGCACTGGTGCCAGCTTGCGTCTGGGAGGAATCGTGCGCAATGCGGAATTTTAGGAGCCAGCCGTTCTCTCCAGGCCACAGGCCCTCAAACACAAACGCCGGCCTTTTTCCCTTTGAAACAAAATTCACCAACCCTGGTTCTTGGTGTCAGTTTGCAGGAGGTACTTGGCACTCTCAAACCAGCATGACTTGGCACTGGTGCCAGCTTGAGTCTGGCAGGAATCCTGCGCAATGCGGAATTTTAGGAGCCAGCCGGCTGCTTCGAGCCTAAGGCCCGGGAACACAAACGCCGGCCCTTTTCCCTGGGAAACAAAAGGCACCAAGCCTGGTTCTTGGTGTCAGTTTGCAGGAGGTACTTGGCACTCTCAAACCAGCATGACTTGGCACTGGTGCCAGCTTGAGTCTCTGAGGAATCCTGCGCAATGCGGAATTTTAGGAGCCAGCCGGCTGCTTCGAGCCTAAGGCCCGGGAACACAAACGCCGGCCCTTTTCCCTGGGAAACAAAAGGCACCAAGCCTGGTTCTTGGTGTCAGTTTGCAGGAGGTACTTGGCACTCTCAAACCAGCATGACTTGGCACTGGTGCCAGCATGCGTCTGGGAGAAATGCTGCGCAATGTGAAATTTTAGGAGCCAGCCGGCTGCTTCGAGCCTAAGGCCCTGGAACACAAACGCAGGCCCTTTTCCCTGGGAAACAAAAGGCACCAAGCCTGGTTCTTGGTGTCAGTTTGCAGGAGGTACTTGGCACTCTCCAACCAGCATGACTTGGCACTGGTGCCAGCTTGCGTCTGGGAGGAATCCTGCGCAATGCGGAATTTTAGGAGCCAGCCGGCTGCTTCGAGCCTAAGGCCCTGGAACACAAACGCCGGCCTTTTTCCCTGGGAAACAAAATTCACCAAGCCTGGTTCTTGGTGTCAGTTTGCAGGAGGTACTTGGCACTCTCAAACCAGCATGACTTGGCACTGGTGCCAGCTTGAGTCTGGGAGGAATCCTGCGCAATGCGGAATTTTAGGAGCCAGCCGGCTGCTTCGAGCCTAAGGCCCGGGAACACAAACGCCGGCCCTTTTCCCTTTGAAACAAAATTCACATACCCTGGTTCTTGGTGTCAGTTCGCAGGAGGTACTTGGCACTCTCAAACCAGCATGACTTGGCACTGGTGCCAGCTTGAGTCTCTGAGGAATCCTGCGCAATGCGGAATTTTAGGAGCCAGCCGGGCTCTCCAGGCCACAGGCCCTGGAACACAAACGCCGGCCTTTTTCCCTTTGAAACAAAATTCACAAACCCTGGTTCTTGGTGTCAGTTTGCAGGAGGTACTTGGCACTCTCAAACCAGCATGACTTGGCACTGGTGCCAGCTTGAGTCTGGCAGGAATCCTGCGCAATGCGGAATTTTAGGAGCCAGCCGGCTGCTTCGAGCCTAAGGCCCGGGAACACAAACGCCGGCCCTTTTCCCTGGGAAACAAAAGGCACCAAGCCTGGTTCTTGGTGTCAGTTTGCAGGAGGTACTTGGCACTCTCAAACCAGCATGACTTGGCACTGGTGCCAGCTTGAGTCTTGGAGGAATCCTGCGCAATGCGGAATTTTAGGAGCCAGCCGGCTGCTTCGAGCCTAAGGCCCGGGAACACAAACGCCGGCCCTTTTCCCTTTGAAACAAAATTCACATACCCTGGTTCTTGGTGTCAGTTCGCAGGAGGTACTTGGCACTCTCAAACCAGCATGACTTGGCACTGGTGCCAGCTTGAGTCCGGGAGGAATCCTGCGCAATGCGGAATTTTAGGAGCCAGCCGGCTGCTTCGAGCCTAAGGCCCGGGAACACAAACGCCGGCCCTTTTCCCTGGGAAACAAAAGGCACCAAGCCTGGTTCTTGGTGTCAGTTTGCAGGAGGTACTTGGCACTCTCAAACCAGCATGACTTGGCACTGGTGCCAGCATGCGTCTGGGAGGAATCCTGCGCAATGCGGAATTTTAGGAGCCAGCCGGCTGCTTCGAGCCTAAGGCCCGGGAACACAAACGCCGGCCCTTTTCCCTGGGAAACAAAAGGCACCAAGCCTGGTTCTTGGTGTCAGTTTGCAGGAGGTACTTGGCACTCTCAAACCAGCATGACTTGGCACTGGTGCCAGCATGCGTCTGGGAGAAATGCTGCGCAATGTGAAATTTTAGGAGCCAGCCGGCTGCTTCGAGCCTAAGGCCCTGGAACACAAACGCAGGCCCTTTTCCCTGGGAAACAAAAGGCACCAAGCCTGGTTCTTGGTGTCAGTTTGCAGGAGGTACTTGGCACTCTCAAACCAGCATGACTTGGCACTGGTGCCAGCTTGAGTCTGGGAAGAATCCTGCGCAATGCCCAAATTTAGGAGCCAGCCGGCTGCTTCGAGCCTAAGTCCCGGGAACACAAACGCAGGCCCTTTTCCCTTTGAAACAAAAGGCATCAAGCCTGGTTCTTGGTGTCAGTTTGCAGGAGGTACTTGGCACTCTCAAACCAGCATGACTTGGCACTGGTGCCAGCTTGAGTCTCTGAGGAATCCTGCGCAATGCGGAATTTTAGGAGCCAGCCGGGCTCTCCAGGTCACAGGCCCTGGAACACAAACGCCGGCCTTTTTCCCTGGGAAAAAAAATTCACATACCCTGGTTCTTGGTGTCAGTTTGCAGGAGGTACTTGGCACTCTCAAACCAGCATGACTTGGCACTGGTGCCAGCTTGCGTCTGGGAGGAATCCTGCGCAATGCGGAACTTTAGGAGCCAGCCGGCTGCTTCGAGCCTTAGGCCCTGGAACACAAACTCCGGCCTTTTTCCCTGGGAAACAAAAGGCACCAAGCCTGGTTCTTGGTGTCAGTTTGCAGGAGGTACTTGGCACTCTCAAACCAGCATGACTTGGCACTGGTGCCAGCTTGCGTCTGGGAGGAATCCTGCGCAATGCGGAACTTTAGGAGCCAGCCGGCTGCTTCGAGCCTTAGGCCCTGGAACACAAACGCCGGCCTTTTTCCCTGGGAAACAAAAGGCACCAAGCCTGGTTCTTGGTGTCAGTTTGCAGGAGGTACTTGGCACTCTCAAACCAGCATGACTTGGCACTGGTGCCAGCTTGCGTCTGGGAGAAATGCTGCGCAATGTGAAATTTTAGGAGCCAGCCGGCTGCTTCGAGCCTAAGGCCCTGGAACACAAACGCCGGCCTTTTTCCCTTTGAAACAAAATTCACCAAGCCTGGTTCTTGGTGTCAGTTTGCAGGAGGTACTTGGCACTCTCAAACCAGCATGACTTGGCACTGGTGCCAGCTTGAGTCTGGGAGGAATCCTGCGCAATGCGGAATTTTAGGAGCCAGCCGGCTGCTTCGAGCCTAAGGCCCGGGAACACAAACGCCGGCCTTTTTCCCTTTGAAACAAAATTCACCAAGCCTGGTTCTTGGTGTCAGTTTGCAGGAGGTACTTGGCACTCTCAAACCAGCATGACTTGGCACTGGTGCCAGCTTGCGTCTGGGAGGAATCCTGCGCAATGCGGAATTTTAGGAGCCAGCCGGGCTCTCCAGGTCACAGGCCCTGGAACAAAAACGCCGGCCTTTTTCCCTGGGAAAAAAATTTCACATACCCTGGTTCTTGGTGTCAGTTTGCAGGAGGTACTTGGCACTCTCAAACCAGCATGACTTGGCACTGGTGCCAGCATGCGTCTGGGAGAAATGCTGCGCAATGTGAAATTTTAGGAGCCAGCCGGCTGCTTCGAGCCTAAGGCCCTGGAACACAAACGCAGGCCCTTTTCCCTGGGAAACAAAAGGCACCAAGCCTGGTTCTTGGTGTCAGTTTGCAGGAGGTACTTGGCACTCTCCAACCAGCATGACTTGGCACTGGTGCCAGCTTGCGTCTGGGAGGAATCCTGCGCAATGCGGAATTTTAGGAGCCAGCCGGGCTCTCCAGGTCACAGGCCCTCGAACACAAACGCCGGCCTTTTTCCCTGGGAAAAAAATTTCACCAACCCTGGTTCTTGGTGTCAGTTTGCAGGAGGTACTTGGCACTCTCAAACCAGCATGACTTGGCACTGGTGCCAGCATGCGTCTGGGAGAAATGCTGCGCAATGTGAAATTTTAGGAGCCAGCCGGCTGCTTCGAGCCTAAGGCCCTGGAACACAAACGCAGGCCCTTTTCCCTGGGAAACAAAAGGCACCAAACCTGGTTCTTGGTGTCAGTTTGCAGGAGGTACTTGGCACTCTCAAACCAGCATGACTTGGCACTGGTGCCAGCTTGAGTCTGGGAAGAATCCTGCGCAATGCCCAAATTTAGGAGCCAGCCGGCTGCTTCGAGCCTAAGTCCCGGGAACACAAACGCAGGCCCTTTTCCCTTTGAAACAAAAGGCATCAAGCCTGGTTCTTGGTGTCAGTTTGCAGGAGGTACTTGGCACTCTCAAACCAGCATGACTTGGCACTGGTGCCAGCTTGAGTCTCTGAGGAATCCTGCGCAATGCGGAATTTTAGGAGCCAGCCGGGCTCTCCAGGTCACAGGCCCTGGAACACAAACGCCGGCCTTTTTCCCTGGGAAAAAAAATTCACATACCCTGGTTCTTGGTGTCAGTTTGCAGGAGGTACTTGGCACTCTCAAACCAGCATGACTTGGCACTGGTGCCAGCTTGCGTCTGGGAGGAATCCTGCGCAATGCGGAACTTTAGGAGCCAGCCGGCTGCTTCGAGCCTTAGGCCCTGGAACACAAACTCCGGCCTTTTTCCCTGGGAAACAAAAGGCACCAAGCCTGGTTCTTGGTGTCAGTTTGCAGGAGGTACTTGGCACTCTCAAACCAGCATGACTTGGCACTGGTGCCAGCTTGAGTCTGGGAGGAATCCTGCGCAATGCGGAATTTTAGGAGCCAGCCGGCTGCTTCGAGCCTAAGGCCCGGAAACACAAACGCCGGCCCTTTTCCCTTTGAAACAAAATTCACATACCCTGGTTCTTGGTGTCAGTTCGCAGGAGGTACTTGGCACTCTCAAACCAGCATGACTTGGCACTGGTGCCAGCATGCGTCTGGGAGAAATGCTGCGCAATGTGAAATTTTAGGAGCCAGCCGGCTGCTTCGAGCCTAAGGCCCTGGAACACAAACGCAGGCCCTTTTCCCTGGGAAACAAAAGGCACCAAGCCTGGTTCTTGGTGTCAGTTTGCAGGAGGTACTTGGCACTCTCAAACCAGCATGACTTGGCACTGGTGCCAGCTTGCGTCTGGGAGGAATCCTGCGCAATGCGGAATTTTAGGAGCCAGCCGGGCTCTCCAGGTCACAGGCCCTGGAACAAAAACGCCGGCCTTTTTCCCTGGGAAAAAAATTTCACATAACCTGGTTCTTGGTGTCAGTTTGCAGGAGGTACTTGGCACTCTCAAACCAGCATGACTTGGCACTGGTGCCAGCATGCGTCTGGGAGAAATGCTGCGCAATGTGAAATTTTAGGAGCCAGCCGGCTGCTTCGAGCCTAAGGCCCTGGAACACAAACGCAGGCCCTTTTCCCTGGGAAACAAAAGGCACCAAACCTGGTTCTTGGTGTCAGTTTGCAGGAGGTACTTGGCACTCTCAAACCAGCATGACTTGGCACTGGTGCCAGCTTGAGTCTGGGAAGAATCCTGCGCAATGCCCAAATTTAGGAGCCAGCCGGCTGCTTCGAGCCTAAGTCCCGGGAACACAAACGCAGGCCCTTTTCCCTTTAAAATAAAAGGCACCAACCCTGGTTCTTGGTGTCAGTTTGCAGGAGGTACTTGGCACTCTCAAACCAGCATGACTTGGCACTGGTGCCAGCTTGCGTCTGGGAGAAATGCTGCGCAATGTGAAATTTTAGGAGCCACCCGGCTGCTTCGAGCCTAAGGCCCTGGAACACAAACGCTGGCCTTTTTCCCTTTGAAACAAAAGGCACCAAGCCTGGTTCTTGGTGTCAGTTTGCAGGAGGTACTTGGCACTCTCCAACCAGCATGACTTGGCAATGGTGCCAGCTTGCGTCTGGGAGGAATCCTGCGCAATGCGGAACTTTAGGAGCCAGCCGGCTGCTTCGAGCCTTAGGCCCTGGAACACAAACTCCGGCCTTTTTCCCTGGGAAACAAAAGGCACCAAGCCTGGTTCTTGGTGTCAGTTTGCAGGAGGTACTTGGCACTCTCAAACCAGCATGACTTGGCACTGGTGCCAGCTTGAGTCTGGGAGGAATCCTGCGCAATGCGAAATTTTAGGAGCCAGCCGGCTGCTTCGAGCCTAAGGCCCTGGAACACAAACGCCGGCCTTTTTCCCTTTGAAACAAAATTCACATACCCTGGTTCTTGGTGTCAGTTTGCAGGAGGTACTTGGCACTCTCAAACCAGCATGACTTGGCACTGGTGCCAGCTTGAGTCTGGGAGGAATCCTGCGCAATGCGGAATTTTAGGAGCCAGCCGGCTGCTTCGAGCCTAAGGCCCGGGAACACAAACGCCGGCCCTTTTCCCTTTGAAAATAAATTCACATACCCTGGTTCTTGGTGTCAGTTCGCAGGAGGTACTTGGCACTCTCAAACCAGCATGACTTGGCACTGGTGCCAGCATGCGTCTGGGAGAAATGCTGCGCAATGTGAAATTTTAGGAGCCAGCCGGCTGCTTCGAGCCTAAGGCCCTGGAACACAAACGCAGGCCCTTTTCCCTGGGAAACAAAAGGCACCAAGCCTGGTTCTTGGTGTCAGTTTGCAGGAGGTACTTGGCACTCTCCAACCAGCATGACTTGGCACTGGTGCCAGCTTGCGTCTGGGAGGAATCCTGCGCAATGCGGAATTTTAGGAGCCAGCCGGGCTCTCCAGGTCACAGGCCTTGGAACAAAAACGCCGGCCTTTTTCCCTGGGAAAAAAATTTCACATACCCTGGTTCTTGGTGTCAGTTTGCAGGAGGTACTTGGCACTCTCAAACCAGCATGACTTGGCACTGGTGCCAGCATGCGTCTGGGAGAAATGCTGCGCAATGTGAAATTTTAGGAGCCACCCGGCTGCTTCGAGCCTAAGGCCCTGGAACACAAACGCAGGCCCTTTTCCCTGGGAAACAAAAGGCACCAAACCTGGTTCTTGGTGTCAGTTTGCAGGAGGTACTTGGCACTCTCAAACCAGCATGACTTGGCACTGGTGCCAGCTTGAGTCTGGGAAGAATCCTGCGCAATGCCCAAATTTAGGAGCCAGCCGGCTGCTTCGAGCCTAAGTCCCGGGAACACAAACGCAGGCCCTTTTCCCTTTGAAATAAAAGGCACCAACCCTGGTTCTTGGTGTCAGTTTGCAGGAGGTACTTGGCACTCTCAAACCAGCATGACTTGGCACTGGTGCCAGCTTGCATCTGGGAGAAATGCTGCGCAATGTGAAATTTTAGGAGCCACCCGGCTGCTTCGAGCCTAAGGCCCTGGAACACAAACGCTGGCCATTTTCCCTTTGAAACAAAAGGCACCAAGCCTGGTTCTTGGTGTCAGTTTGCAGGAGGTACTTGGCACTCTCAAACCAGCATGATTTGGCACTGGTGCCAGCTTGAGTCTCTGAGGAATCCTGCGCAATGCGGAATTTTAGGAGCCAGCCGGGCTCTCCAGGTCACAGGCCCTCGAACACGAACGCCAGCCTTTTTCCCTGGGAAAAAAAATTCACATACCCTGGTTCTTGGTGTCAGTTTGCAGGAGGTACTTGGCACTCTCAAACCAGCATGACTTGGCACTGGTGCCAGCTTGCGTCTGGGAGGAATCCTGCCCAATGAGGAACTTTAGGAGCCAGCCGGCTGCTTCGAGCCTAAGGCCCTGGAACACTAACGCCGGCCCTTTTCCCTGGGAAACAAAAGGCACCAACCCTGGTTCTTGGTGTCAGTTTGCAGGAGGTACTTGGCACTCTCAAACCAGCATGACTTGGCACTGGTGCCAGCTTGAGTCTGGGAGGAATCCTGCGCAATGCCCAAATTTAGGAGCCAGCCGCCTGCTTCGAGCCTAAGGCCCGGGAACACAAACGCAGGCCCTTTTCCCTGGGAAACAAAAGGCACCAAGCCTGGTTCTTGGTGTCAGTTTGCAGGAGGTACTTGGCACTCTCAAACCAGCATGACTTGGCACTGGTGCCAGCTTGAGCCTGAGAGGAATCCTGCCCAATGCGGAATTTTAGGAGCCAGCCGGCTGCTTCGAGCCTAAGGCCCTGGAACACAAATGCCGGCCCTTTTCCCTGGGAAACAAAAGGCACCAAGCCTGGTTCTTGGTGTCAGTTTGCAGGAGGTACTTGGCACTCTCAAACCAGCATGACTTGGCACTGGTGCCAGCTTGCGTCTTGGAGGAATCCTGCGCAATGCCCAAATTTTAGGAGCCAGCCGGCTGCTTCGAGCCTAAGGCCCGGGAACACAAACGCCGGCCCTTTTCCCTGGGAAAAAAAATTCACATACCCTGGTTCTTGGTGTCAGTTTGCAGGAGGTACTTGGCACTCTCAAACCAGCATGACTTGGCACTGGTGCCAGCTTGAGTCTGGGAGGAATCCTGCGCAATGCGGAATTTTAGGAGCCAGCCGGCTGCTTCGAGCCTAAGGCCCGGGAACACAAACTCCGGCCTTTTTCCCTGGGAAACAAAAGGCACCAAGCCTGGTTCTTGGTGTCAGTTTGCAGGAGGTACTTGGCACTCTCAAACCAGCATGACTTGGCACTGGTGCCAGCTTGAGTCTGGGAGGAATCCTGCGCAATGCGAAATTTTAGGAGCCAGCCGGCTGCTTCGAGCCTAAGGCCCTGGAACACAAACGCCGGCCTTTTTCCCTTTGAAACAAAATTCACATACCCTGGTTCTTGGTGTCAGTTTGCAGGAGGTACTTGGCACTCTCAAACCAGCATGACTTGGCACTGGTGCCAGCTTGAGTCTGGGAGGAATCCTGCGCAATGCGGAATTTTAGGAGCCAGCCGCCTGCTTCGAGCCTAAGGCCCGGGAACACAAACGCCGGCCCTTTTCCCTTTGAAACAAAATTCACATACCCTGGTTCTTGGTGTCAGTTCGCAGGAGGTACTTGGCACTCTCAAACCAGCATGACTTGGCACTGGTGCCAGCTTGAGTCTGGGAGGAATCCTGCGCAATGCGGAATTTTAGGAGCCAGCCGGCTGCTTCGAGCCTAAGGCCCGGGAACACAAACGCCGGCCCTTTTCCCTGGGAAGCAAAAGGCACCAAGCCTGGTTCTTGGTGTCAGTTTGCAGGAGGTACTTGGCACTCTCAAACCAGCATGACTTGGCACTGGTGCCAGCATGCGTCTGGGAGAAATGCTGCGCAATGTGAAATTTGAGGAGCCAGCCGGCTGCTTCGAGCCTAAGGCCCTGGAACACAAACGCAGGCCCTTTTCCCTGGGAAACAAAAGGCACCAAGCCTGGTTCTTGGTGTCAGTTTGCAGGAGGTACTTGGCACTCTCCAACCAGCATGACTTGGCACTGGTGCCAGCTTGAGTCTGGGAGGAATCCTGCGCAATGCGGAATTTTAGGAGCCAGCCGGGCTCTCCAGGTCACAGGCCCTCGAACTCAAACGCCGGCCTTTTTCCCTGGGAAAAAAATTTCACATACCCTGGTTCTTGGTGTCAGTTTGCAGGAGGTACTTGGCACTCTCAAACCAGCATGACTTGGCACTGGTGCCAGCATGCGTCTGGGAGAAATGCTGCGCAATGTGAAATTTTAGGAGCCACCCGGCTGCTTCGAGCCTAAGGCCCTGGAACACAAACGCCGGCCCTTTCCCCTGGGAAACAAAAGGCACCAAGCCTGGTTCTTGGTGTCAGTTTGCAGGAGGTACTTGGCACTCTCAAACCAGCATGACTTGGCACTGGTGCCAGCTTGAGTCTGGGAAGAATCCTGCGCAATGCCCAAATTTAGGAGCCAGCCGGCTGCTTCGAGCCTAAGTCCCGGGAACACAAACGCAGGCCCTTTTCCCTTTGAAACAAAAGGCACCAACCCTGGTTCTTGGTGTCAGTTTGCAGGAGGTACTTGGCACTCTCAAACCAGCATGACTTGGCACTGGTGCCAGCTTGCGTCTGGGAGAAATGCTGCGCAATGTGAAATTTTAGGAGCCAGCCGGCTGCTTCGAGCCTAAGGCCCTGGAACACAAACGCAGGCCCTTTTCCCTGGGAAACAAAAGGCACCAAACCTGGTTCTTGGTGTCAGTTTGCAGGAGGTACTTGGCACTCTCAAACCAGCATGACTTGGCACTGGTGCCAGCTTGAGTCTGGGAAGAATCCTGCGCAATGCCCAAATTTAGGAGCCAGCCGGCTGCTTCGAGCCTAAGTCCCTGGAACACAAACGCAGGCCCTTTTCCCTTTGAAATAAAAGGCACCAACCCTGGTTCTTGGTGTCAGTTTGCAGGAGGTACTTGGCACTCTCAAACCAGCATGACTTGGCACTGGTGCCAGCTTGCGTCTGGGAGAAATGCTGCGCAATGTGAAATTTTAGGAGCCACCCGGCTGCTTCGAGCCTAAGGCCCTGGAACACAAACGCTGGCCTTTTTCCCTTTGAAACAAAAGGCACCAAGCCTGGTTCTTGGTGTCAGTTTGCAGGAGGTACTTGGCACTCTCCAACCAGCATGACTTGGCACTGGTGCCAGCTTGCGTCTGGGAGGAATCCTGCGCAATGCGGAACTTTAGGAGCCAGCCGGCTGCTTCGAGCCTTAGGCCCTGGAACACAAACTCCGGCCTTTTTCCCTGGGAAACAAAAGGCACCAAGCCTGGTTCTTGGTGTCAGTTTGCAGGAGGTACTTGGCACTCTCAAACCAGCATGACTTGGCACTGGTGCCAGCTTGAGTCTGGGAGGAATCCTGCGCAATGCGAAATTTTAGGAGCCAGCCGGCTGCTTCGAGCCTAAGGCCCTGGAACACAAACGCCGGCCTTTTTCCCTTTGAAACAAAATTCACATACCCTGGTTCTTGGTGTCAGTTTGCAGGAGGTACTTGGCACTCTCAAACCAGCATGACTTGGCACTGGTGCCAGCTTGAGTCTGGGAGGAATCCTGCGCAATGCGGAATTTTAGGAGCCAGCCGGCTGCTTCGAGCCTAAGGCCCGGGAACACAAACGCCGGCCCTTTTCCCTTTGAAAATAAATTCACATACCCTGGTTCTTGGTGTCAGTTCGCAGGAGGTACTTGGCACTCTCAAACCAGCATGACTTGGCACTGGTGCCAGCATGCGTCTGGGAGAAATGCTGCGCAATGTGAAATTTTAGGAGCCAGCCGGCTGCTTCGAGCCTAAGGCCCTGGAACACAAACGCAGGCCCTTTTCCCTGGGAAACAAAAGGCACCAAGCCTGGTTCTTGGTGTCAGTTTGCAGGAGGTACTTGGCACTCTCAAACCAGCATGACTTGGCACTGGTGCCAGCTTGCGTCTGGGAGGAATCCTGCGCAATGCGGAATTTTAGGAGCCAGCCGGGCTCTCCAGGTCACAGGCCTTGGAACAAAAACGCCGGCCTTTTTCCCTGGGAAAAAAATTTCACATACCCTGGTTCTTGGTGTCAGTTTGCAGGAGGTACTTGGCACTCTCAAACCAGCATGACTTGGCACTGGTGCCAGCATGCGTCTGGGAGAAATGCTGCGCAATGTGAAATTTTAGGAGCCACCCGGCTGCTTCGAGCCTAAGGCCCTGGAACACAAACGCAGGCCCTTTTCCCTGGGAAACAAAAGGCACCAAACCTGGTTCTTGGTGTCAGTTTGCAGGAGGTACTTGGCACTCTCAAACCAGCATGACTTGGCACTGGTGCCAGCTTGAGTCTGGGAAGAATCCTGCGCAATGCCCAAATTTAGGAGCCAGCCGGCTGCTTCGAGCCTAAGTCCCGGGAACACAAACGCAGGCCCTTTTCCCTTTGAAATAAAAGGCACCAACCCTGGTTCTTGGTGTCAGTTTGCAGGAGGTACTTGGCACTCTCAAACCAGCATGACTTGGCACTGGTGCCAGCTTGCATCTGGGAGAAATGCTGCGCAATGTGAAATTTTAGGAGCCACCCGGCTGCTTCGAGCCTAAGGCCCTGGAACACAAACGCTGGCCATTTTCCCTTTGAAACAAAAGGCACCAAGCCTGGTTCTTGGTGTCAGTTTGCAGGAGGTACTTGGCACTCTCAAACCAGCATGATTTGGCACTGGTGCCAGCTTGAGTCTCTGAGGAATCCTGCGCAATGCGGAATTTTAGGAGCCAGCCGGGCTCTCCAGGTCACAGGCCCTCGAACACGAACGCCAGCCTTTTTCCCTGGGAAAAAAAATTCACATACCCTGGTTCTTGGTGTCAGTTTGCAGGAGGTACTTGGCACTCTCAAACCAGCATGACTTGGCACTGGTGCCAGCTTGCGTCTGGGAGGAATCCTGCCCAATGAGGAACTTTAGGAGCCAGCCGGCTGCTTCGAGCCTAAGGCCCTGGAACACTAACGCCGGCCCTTTTCCCTGGGAAACAAAAGGCACCAACCCTGGTTCTTGGTGTCAGTTTGCAGGAGGTACTTGGCACTCTCAAACCAGCATGACTTGGCACTGGTGCCAGCTTGAGTCTGGGAGGAATCCTGCGCAATGCCCAAATTTAGGAGCCAGCCGCCTGCTTCGAGCCTAAGGCCCTGGAACACAAACGCAGGCCCTTTTCCCTGGGAAACAAAAGGCACCAAGCCTGGTTCTTGGTGTCAGTTTGCAGGAGGTACTTGGCACTCTCAAACCAGCATGACTTGGCACTGGTGCCAGCTTGAGCCTGAGAGGAATCCTGCCCAATGCGGAATTTTAGGAGCCAGCCGGCTGCTTCGAGCCTAAGGCCCTGGAACACAAACGCTGGCCCTTTTCCCTTTGAAACAAAAGGCACCAAGCCTGGTTCTTGGTGTCAGTTTGCAGGAGGTACTTGGCACTCTCCAACCAGCATGACTTGGCACTGGTGCCAGCTTGCGTCTTGGAGGAATCCTGCGCAATGCCCAAATTTTAGGAGCCAGCCGGCTGCTTCGAGCCTAAGGCCCGGGAACACAAACGCCGGCCCTTTTCCCTGGGAAAAAAAATTCACATACCCTGGTTCTTGGTGTCAGTTTGCAGGAGGTACTTGGCACTCTCAAACCAGCATGACTTGGCACTGGTGCCAGCTTGAGTCTGGGAGGAATCCTGCGCAATGCGGAATTTTAGGAGCCAGCCGGCTGCTTCGAGCCTAAGGCCCGGGAACACAAACTCCGGCCTTTTTCCCTGGGAAACAAAAGGCACCAAGCCTGGTTCTTGGTGTCAGTTTGCAGGAGGTACTTGGCACTCTCAAACCAGCATGACTTGGCACTGGTGCCAGCTTGAGTCTGGGAGGAATCCTGCGCAATGCGAAATTTTAGGAGCCAGCCGGCTGCTTCGAGCCTAAGGCCCTGGAACACAAACGCCGGCCTTTTTCCCTTTGAAACAAAATTCACATACCCTGGTTCTTGGTGTCAGTTTGCAGGAGGTACTTGGCACTCTCAAACCAGCATGACTTGGCACTGGTGCCAGCTTGAGTCTGGGAGGAATCCTGCGCAATGCGGAATTTTAGGAGCCAGCCGCCTGCTTCGAGCCTAAGGCCCGGGAACACAAACGCCGGCCCTTTTCCCTTTGAAACAAAATTCACATACCCTGGTTCTTGGTGTCAGTTCGCAGGAGGTACTTGGCACTCTCAAACCAGCATGACTTGGCACTGGTGCCAGCTTGAGTCTGGGAGGAATCCTGCGCAATGCGGAATTTTAGGAGCCAGCCGGCTGCTTCGAGCCTAAGGCCCGGGAACACAAACGCCGGCCCTTTTCCCTGGGAAGCAAAAGGCACCAAGCCTGGTTCTTGGTGTCAGTTTGCAGGAGGTACTTGGCACTCTCAAACCAGCATGACTTGGCACTGGTGCCAGCATGCGTCTGGGAGAAATGCTGCGCAATGTGAAATTTGAGGAGCCAGCCGGCTGCTTCGAGCCTAAGGCCCTGGAACACAAACGCAGGCCCTTTTCCCTGGGAAACAAAAGGCACCAAGCCTGGTTCTTGGTGTCAGTTTGCAGGAGGTACTTGGCACTCTCCAACCAGCATGACTTGGCACTGGTGCCAGCTTGCGTCTGGGAGGAATCCTGCGCAATGCGGAATTTTAGGAGCCAGCCGGGCTCTCCAGGTCACAGGCCCTCGAACTCAAACGCCGGCCTTTTTCCCTGGGAAAAAAATTTCACATACCCTGGTTCTTGGTGTCAGTTTGCAGGAGGTACTTGGCACTCTCAAACCAGCATGACTTGGCACTGGTGCCAGCATGCGTCTGGGAGAAATGCTGCGCAATGTGAAATTTTAGGAGCCACCCGGCTGCTTCGAGCCTAAGGCCCTGGAACACAAACGCCGGCCCTTTCCCCTGGGAAACAAAAGGCACCAAGCCTGGTTCTTGGTGTCAGTTTGCAGGAGGTACTTGGCACTCTCAAACCAGCATGACTTGGCACTGGTGCCAGCTTGAGTCTGGGAAGAATCCTGCGCAATGCCCAAATTTAGGAGCCAGCCGGCTGCTTCGAGCCTAAGTCCCGGGAACACAAACGCAGGCCCTTTTCCCTTTGAAACAAAAGGCACCAACCCTGGTTCTTGGTGTCAGTTTGCAGGAGGTACTTGGCACTCTCAAACCAGCATGACTTGGCACTGGTGCCAGCTTGCGTCTGGGAGAAATGCTGCGCAATGTGAAATTTTAGGAGCCACCCGGCTGCTTCGAGCCTAAGGCCCTGGAACACAAACGCTGGCCTTTTTCCCTTTGAAACAAAAGGCACCAAGCCTGGTTCTTGGTGTCAGTTTGCAGGAGGTACTTGGCACTCTCAAACCAGCATGACTTGGCACTGGTGCCAGCTTGAGTCTCGGAGGAATCCTGCGCAATGCGGAATTTTAGGAGCCAGCCGGGCTCTCCAGGTCACAGGCCCTCGAACACGAACGCCAGCCCTTTTCCCTGGGAAAAAAAATTCACATACCCTGGTTCTTGGTGTCAGTTTGCAGGAGGTACTTGGCACTCTCAAACCAGCATGACTTGGCACTGGTGCCAGCTTGCGTCTGGGAGGAATCCTGCCCAATGAGGAACTTTAGGAGCCAGCCGGCTGCTTCGAGCCTAAGGCCCTGGAACACTAACGCCGGCCCTTTTCCCTGGGAAACAAAAGGCACCAACCCGGGTTCTTGGTGTCAGTTTGCAGGAGGTACTTGGCACTCTCAAACCAGCATGACTTGGCACTGGTGCCAGCTTGCGTCTGGGAGGAATCCTGCGCAATGCGGAATTTTAGGAGCCAGCCGGGCTCTCCAGGCCACAGGTCCTCGAACACGAACGCCAGCCCTTTTCCCTGGGAAAAAAAATTCACATACCCTGGTTCTTGGTGTCAGTTTGCAGGAGGTACTTGGCACTCTCAAACCAGCATGACTTGGCACTGGTGCCAGCTAGCGTCTGGGAGGAATCCTGCCCAATGAGGAACTTTAGGAGCCAGCCGGCTGCTTCGAGCCTAAGGCCCTGGAACACTAACGCCGGCCCTTTTCCCTGGGAAACAAAAGGCACCAAGCCTGGTTCTTGGTGTCAGTTTGCAGGAGGTACTTGGCACTCTCAAACCAGCATGACTTGGCACTGGTGCCAGCTTGCGTCTGGGAGGAATCCTGCGCAATGCGGAATTTGAGGAGCCAGCCGGCTGCTTCGAGCCTAAGGCCCTGGAACACAAACGCCGGCCTTTTCCCCTGGGAAACAAAAGGCACCAGCCCTGGTTCTTGGTGTCAGTTTGCAGGAGGTACTTGGCACTCTCAAACCAGCATGACTTGGCACTGGTGCCAGCTTGCGTCTTGGAGGAATCCTGCGCAATGCCCAAATTTGAGGAGCCAGCCGGCTGCTTCGAGCCTAAGGCCCTGGAACACAAACGCCGGCCCTTTTCCCTTTGAAACAAAATTCACATACCCTGGTTCTTGGTGTCAGTTTGCAGGAGGTACTTGGCACTCTCAAACCAGCATGACTTGGCACTGGTGCCAGCTAGCGTCTGGGAGGAATCCTGCGCAATGCGGAAATTTTAGGAGCCAGCCGGACACTCCAGGCCAGAGACCCTGGAATACAAACGCCGGCCCTTTTCCCTGGGAAACAAAATTCACATACCCTGGTTCTTGGTGTCAGTTTCCAGGAGGTACTTGGCACTCTCAAACCAGCATGACTTGGCACTGGTGCCAGCTTGCGTCTGGGAGGAATCCTGCCCAATGAGGAACTTTAGGAGCCAGCCGGCTGCTTCGAGCCTAAGGCCCTGGAACACTAACGCCGGCCCTTTTCCCTGGGAAACAAAAGGCACCAACCCTGGTTCTTGGTGTCAGTTTGCAGGAGGTACTTGGCACTCTCAAACCAGCATGACTTGGCACTGGTGCCAGCTTGAGTCTGGGAGGAATCCTGCGCAATGCCCAAATTTAGGAGCCAGCCGCCTGCTTCGAGCCTAAGGCCCTGGAACACAAACGCAGGCCCTTTTCCCTGGGAAACAAAAGGCACCAAGCCTGGTTCTTGGTGTCAGTTTGCAGGAGGTACTTGGCACTCTCAAACCAGCATGACTTGGCACTGGTGCCAGCTTGAGCCTGAGAGGAATCCTGCCCAATGCGGAATTTTAGGAGCCAGCCGGCTGCTTCGAGCCTAAGGCCCTGGAACACAAACGCTGGCCCTTTTCCCTTTGAAACAAAAGGCACCAAGCCTGGTTCTTGGTGTCAGTTTGCAGGAGGTACTTGGCACTCTCCAACCAGCATGACTTGGCACTGGTGCCAGCTTGCGTCTTGGAGGAATCCTGCGCAATGCCCAAATTTTAGGAGCCAGCCGGCTGCTTCGAGCCTAAGGCCCGGGAACACAAACGCCGGCCCTTTTCCCTGGGAAAAAAAATTCACATACCCTGGTTCTTGGTGTCAGTTTGCAGGAGGTACTTGGCACTCTCAAACCAGCATGACTTGGCACTGGTGCCAGCTTGAGTCTGGGAGGAATCCTGCGCAATGCGGAATTTTAGGAGCCAGCCGGCTGCTTCGAGCCTAAGGCCCGGGAACACAAACTCCGGCCTTTTTCCCTGGGAAACAAAAGGCACCAAGCCTGGTTCTTGGTGTCAGTTTGCAGGAGGTACTTGGCACTCTCAAACCAGCATGACTTGGCACTGGTGCCAGCTTGAGTCTGGGAGGAATCCTGCGCAATGCGAAATTTTAGGAGCCAGCCGGCTGCTTCGAGCCTAAGGCCCTGGAACACAAACGCCGGCCTTTTTCCCTTTGAAACAAAATTCACATACCCTGGTTCTTGGTGTCAGTTTGCAGGAGGTACTTGGCACTCTCAAACCAGCATGACTTGGCACTGGTGCCAGCTTGAGTCTGGGAGGAATCCTGCGCAATGCGGAATTTTAGGAGCCAGCCGCCTGCTTCGAGCCTAAGGCCCGGGAACACAAACGCCGGCCCTTTTCCCTTTGAAACAAAATTCACATACCCTGGTTCTTGGTGTCAGTTCGCAGGAGGTACTTGGCACTCTCAAACCAGCATGACTTGGCACTGGTGCCAGCTTGAGTCTGGGAGGAATCCTGCGCAATGCGGAATTTTAGGAGCCAGCCGGCTGCTTCGAGCCTAAGGCCCGGGAACACAAACGCCGGCCCTTTTCCCTGGGAAGCAAAAGGCACCAAGCCTGGTTCTTGGTGTCAGTTTGCAGGAGGTACTTGGCACTCTCAAACCAGCATGACTTGGCACTGGTGCCAGCATGCGTCTGGGAGAAATGCTGCGCAATGTGAAATTTGAGGAGCCAGCCGGCTGCTTCGAGCCTAAGGCCCTGGAACACAAACGCAGGCCCTTTTCCCTGGGAAACAAAAGGCACCAAGCCTGGTTCTTGGTGTCAGTTTGCAGGAGGTACTTGGCACTCTCCAACCAGCATGACTTGGCACTGGTGCCAGCTTGCGTCTGGGAGGAATCCTGCGCAATGCGGAATTTTAGGAGCCAGCCGGGCTCTCCAGGTCACAGGCCCTCGAACTCAAACGCCGGCCTTTTTCCCTGGGAAAAAAATTTCACATACCCTGGTTCTTGGTGTCAGTTTGCAGGAGGTACTTGGCACTCTCAAACCAGCATGACTTGGCACTGGTGCCAGCATGCGTCTGGGAGAAATGCTGCGCAATGTGAAATTTTAGGAGCCACCCGGCTGCTTCGAGCCTAAGGCCCTGGAACACAAACGCCGGCCCTTTCCCCTGGGAAACAAAAGGCACCAAGCCTGGTTCTTGGTGTCAGTTTGCAGGAGGTACTTGGCACTCTCAAACCAGCATGACTTGGCACTGGTGCCAGCTTGAGTCTGGGAAGAATCCTGCGCAATGCCCAAATTTAGGAGCCAGCCGGCTGCTTCGAGCCTAAGTCCCGGGAACACAAACGCAGGCCCTTTTCCCTTTGAAACAAAAGGCACCAACCCTGGTTCTTGGTGTCAGTTTGCAGGAGGTACTTGGCACTCTCAAACCAGCATGACTTGGCACTGGTGCCAGCTTGCGTCTGGGAGAAATGCTGCGCAATGTGAAATTTTAGGAGCCACCCGGCTGCTTCGAGCCTAAGGCCCTGGAACACAAACGCTGGCCTTTTTCCCTTTGAAACAAAAGGCACCAAGCCTGGTTCTTGGTGTCAGTTTGCAGGAGGTACTTGGCACTCTCAAACCAGCATGACTTGGCACTGGTGCCAGCTTGAGTCTCGGAGGAATCCTGCGCAATGCGGAATTTTAGGAGCCAGCCGGGCTCTCCAGGTCACAGGCCCTCGAACACGAACGCCAGCCCTTTTCCCTGGGAAAAAAAATTCACATACCCTGGTTCTTGGTGTCAGTTTGCAGGAGGTACTTGGCACTCTCAAACCAGCATGACTTGGCACTGGTGCCAGCTTGCGTCTGGGAGGAATCCTGCCCAATGAGGAACTTTAGGAGCCAGCCGGCTGCTTCGAGCCTAAGGCCCTGGAACACTAACGCCGGCCCTTTTCCCTGGGAAACAAAAGGCACCAACCCGGGTTCTTGGTGTCAGTTTGCAGGAGGTACTTGGCACTCTCAAACCAGCATGACTTGGCACTGGTGCCAGCTTGCGTCTGGGAGGAATCCTGCGCAATGCGGAATTTTAGGAGCCAGCCGGGCTCTCCAGGCCACAGGTCCTCGAACACGAACGCCAGCCCTTTTCCCTGGGAAAAAAAATTCACATACCCTGGTTCTTGGTGTCAGTTTGCAGGAGGTACTTGGCACTCTCAAACCAGCATGACTTGGCACTGGTGCCAGCTAGCGTCTGGGAGGAATCCTGCCCAATGAGGAACTTTAGGAGCCAGCCGGCTGCTTCGAGCCTAAGGCCCTGGAACACTAACGCCGGCCCTTTTCCCTGGGAAACAAAAGGCACCAAGCCTGGTTCTTGGTGTCAGTTTGCAGGAGGTACTTGGCACTCTCAAACCAGCATGACTTGGCACTGGTGCCAGCTTGCGTCTGGGAGGAATCCTGCGCAATGCGGAATTTGAGGAGCCAGCCGGCTGCTTCGAGCCTAAGGCCCTGGAACACAAACGCCGGCCTTTTCCCCTGGGAAACAAAAGGCACCAGCCCTGGTTCTTGGTGTCAGTTTGCAGGAGGTACTTGGCACTCTCAAACCAGCATGACTTGGCACTGGTGCCAGCTTGCGTCTTGGAGGAATCCTGCGCAATGCCCAAATTTGAGGAGCCAGCCGGCTGCTTCGAGCCTAAGGCCCTGGAACACAAACGCCGGCCCTTTTCCCTTTGAAACAAAATTCACATACCCTGGTTCTTGGTGTCAGTTTGCAGGAGGTACTTGGCACTCTCAAACCAGCATGACTTGGCACTGGTGCCAGCTAGCGTCTGGGAGGAATCCTGCGCAATGCGGAAATTTTAGGAGCCAGCCGGACACTCCAGGCCAGAGACCCTGGAATACAAACGCCGGCCCTTTTCCCTGGGAAACAAAATTCACATACCCTGGTTCTTGGTGTCAGTTTCCAGGAGGTACTTGGCACTCTCAAACCAGCATGACTTGGCACTGGTGCCAGCTTGAGTCTGGGAGGAATCCTGCTCAACGCGGAATTTGAGGAGCCAGCCGGCTGCTTCGAGCCTAAGGCCCTGGAACACAAACGCCGGCCCTTTTCCCTGGGAAACAAAATTCACAAAGCCTGGTTCTTGGTGTCAGTTTGCAGGAGGTACTTGGCACTCTCAAACCAGCATGACTTGGCAATGATGCCAGCTTCCGTCTGGGAGAAATGCTGCGCAATGCGGAATTTGATGAGCCAGCCGGACTCTCCAGGCCAGAGGCCCTGGAACACAAACGCCGGCCCTTTTCCCTGGGAAACAAAAGGCACCAAGCCAGGTTCTTGGTGTCAGTTTGCAGGAGGTACTTGGCACTCTCAAACCAGCATGACTTGGCACTGGTGCCAGCTTGAGTCTGGGAGGAATCCTGCGCAATGCGGAATTTTAGGAGCCAGCCGGCTGCTTCGAGCCTAAGGCTCTGGAACACAAACGCCGGCACTTTTCCCTGGGAAACAAAAGGCACCAAGCCTGGTTCTTGGTGTCAGTTTGCAGGAGGTACTTGGCACTCTCAAACCAGCATGACTTGGCACTGGTGCCAGCTTGAGTCTGGGAGGAATCCTGCGCAATGCCCAAATTTAGGAGCCAGCCAGCTGCTTCGAGCCTAAGGCCCTGGAACACAAACGCCAGCCCTTTTCCCTGGGAAACAAAATTCACATACCCTGGTTCTTGGTGTCAGTTTGCAGGAGGTACTTGGCACTCTCAAACCAGCGTGACTTGGCACTGGTGCCAGCTTGAGTCTGGGAGGAATCCTGCGCAATGCGGAATTTTAGGAGCCAGCCGGCTGCTTCGAGCCTAAGGCCCTGGAACACAAACGCCGGCCCTTTTCCCTGGGAAACAAAATTCACAAAGCCTAGTTCTTGGTGTCAGTTTGCAGGAGGTACTTGGCACTCTCCAACCAGCATGACTTGGCACTGGTGCCAGCTTGCGTCTGGGAGGAATCCTGCGCAATGCGGAAATTTTAGGAGCCAGCCGGACTCTCCAGGCCAGAGGCCCTGGAACACAAACGCCAGCCTTTTTCCCTGGGAAAAAAAATTCACATACCCTGGTTCTTGGTGTCAGTTTGCAGGAGGTACTTGGCACTCTCAAACCAGCATGACTTGGCACTGGTGCCAGCTTGCGTCTGGGAGGAATCCTGCGCAATGCGGAAATTTTAGGAGCCAGCCGGCTGCTTCGAGCCTAAGGCTCTGGAACACAAACGCCGGCCCTTTTCCCTGGGAAACAAAATTCACAAAGCCTGGTTCTTGGTGTCAGTTTGCAGGAGGTACTTGGCACTCTCAAACCAGCATGACTTGGCACTGGTGCCAGCTTGAGTCTGGGAGGAATCCTGCGCAATGCGGAATTTTAGGAGCCAGCCGGCTGCTTCGAGCCTAAGGCCCGGGAACACAAACGCCGGCCCTTTTCCCTGGGAAACAAAAGGCACCAAGCCTGGTTCTTGGTGTCAGTTTGCAGGAGGTACTTGGCACTCTCAAACCAGCATGACTTGGCACTGGTGCCAGCTAGCGTCTGGGAGGAATCCTGCGCAACGCGGAAATTTTAGGAGCCTGCCGGACTCTCCAGGCCACAGGCCCTGGAACACAAACGCCGGCCCTTTTCCCTGGGAAACAAAAGGCACCAAGCCTGGTTCTGGGTGTCAGTTTGCAGGAGGTACTTGGCACTCTCAAACCAGCATGACTTGGCACTGGTGCCAGCTTGAGTCTGGGAGGAATCCTGCGCAATGCCCAAATTTAGGTGCCAGCCGGCTACTTCGAGCCTAAGGCCCTGGAACACAAACGCCGGCCCTTTTCCCTGGGAAACAAAAGGCACCAAGCCTGGTTCTTGGTGTCAGTTTGCAGGAGGTACTTGGCACTCTCAAACCAGCATGACTTGGCACTGGTGCCAGCTTGCGTCTGGGAGGAATCCTGCGCAATGTGGAATTTGAGGAGCCAGCCGGCTGCTTCGAGCCTAAGGCCCTGGAACACAAACGCCGGCCCTTTTCCCTGGGAAACAAAATTCACAAAGCCTGGTTCTTGGTGTCAGTTTGCAGGAGGTACTTGGCACTCTCAAACCAGCATGACTTGGCACTGGTGCCAGCTTGCGTCTGGGAGGAATCCTGCGCAACGCGGAATTTGAGGAGCCAGCCGGCTTCTTCGAGCCTAAGGCCCTGGAACACAAACGCCGGCCCTTTTCCCTGGGAAACAAAATTCACAAAGCCTGGTTCTTGGTGTCAGTTTGCAGGAGGTACTTGGCACTCTCCAACCAGCATGACTTGGCACTGGTGCCAGCTTGCGTCTGGGAGGAATCCTGAGCAATGCGGAATTTAAGGAGCCAGCTGGACTCTCCAGGCCAGAGGCCCTGGAACACAAACGCCGGCCCTTTTCCCTGGGAAACAAAAGGCACATACCCTGGTTCTTGGTGTCAGTTTGCAGGAGGTACTTGGCACTCTCAAACCAGCATGACTAGGCACTGGTGCCAGCTTGCGTCTGGGAGGAATCCTGCGCAACGCGAAATTTGAGGAGCCAGCCGGCTTCTTCGAGCCTAAGGCCCTGGAACAAAAACGCCGGCCCTTTTCCCTGGGAAACAAAAGGCACCAAGCCTGGTTCTTGGTGTCAGTTTGCAGGAGGTACTTGGCACTCTCCAACCAGCATGACTTGGCACTGGTGCCAGCTTGCGTCTTGGAGGAATCCTGCGCAATGCCCAAATTTTAGGAGCCAGCCGGCTGCTTCGAGCCTAAGGCCCGGGAACACAAACGCCAGCCTTTTTCCCTGGGAAAAAAAATTCACATACCCTGGTTCTTGGTGTCAGTTTGCAGGAGGTACTTGGCACTCTCAAACCAGCATGACTTGGCACTGGTGCCAGCTTGCGTCTGGGAGGAATCCTGCGCAATGCGGAAATTTTAGGAGCCAGCCGGCTGCTTCGAGCCTAAGGCTCTGGAACACAAACGCCAGCCCTTTTCCCTGGGAAGAAAAATTCACCAAGCCTGGTTCTTGGTGTCAGTTTGCAGGAGGTACTTGGCACTCTCAAACCAGCATGACTTGGCACTGGTGCCAGCTTGAGTCTGGGAGGAATCCTGCGCAATGCGGAATTTTAGGAGCCAGCCGGCTGCTTCGAGCCTAAGGCCCGGGAACACAAACGCCGGCCCTTTTCCCTGGGAAACAAAAGGCAACAAGCCTGGTTCTTGGTGTCAGTTTGCAGGAGGTACTTGGCACTCTCAAACCAGCATGACTTGGCACTGGTGCCTGCTTGTGTCTGGGAGGAATGCTGCGCAATGCGGAATTTTAGGAGCCAGCCGGACTCTCCAGGCCAGAGGCCCTGGAACACAAACGCCGGCCCTTTTCCCTGGGAAACAAAAGGCACCAAGCCTGGTTCTTGGTGTCAGTTTGCAGGAGGTACTTGGCACTCTCAAACCAGCATGACTTGGCACTGGTGCCAGCTTGAGTCTGGGAGGAATCCTGCGCAATGCGGAATTTTAGGAGCCAGCCGGCTGCTTCGAGCCTAAGGCCCGGGAACACAAACGCAGGCCCTTTTCCCTGGGAAGAAAAATTCACATACCCTGGTTCTTGGTGTCAGTTTGCAGGAGGTACTTGGCACTCTCCAACCAGCATGACTTGGCAATGGTGCCAGCTTGCGTCTGGGAGAAATGCTGCGCAATGCGGAATTTTAGGAGCCAGCCGGACTCTCCAGGCCAGAGGCCCTGGAACACAAACGCAGGCCCTTTTCCCTGGGAAACAAAATTCACCAAGCCTGGTTCTTGGTGTCAGTTTGCAGGAGGTACTTGGCACTCTCAAACCAGCATGACTTGGCACTGGTGCCAGCTTGCGTCTGGGAGGAATCCTGCGCAATGCGGGATCTTAGGAGCCAGCCGGCTGCTTCGAGCCAAAGTCCCGTGAAACACAAACACTGGCCCTTTTCCCTGGGAAACAAAAGGCACCAAGCCTGGTTCTTGGTGTCAGTTTGCAGGAGGTACTTGGCACTCTCAAACCAGCATGACTTGGCACTGGTGCCAGCTTGCGTCTGGGAGGAATCCTGCGCAATGCGGGATCTTAGGAGCCAGCCGGCTGCTTCGAGCCAAAGTCCCGTGAAACACAAACACTGGCCCTTTTCCCTGGGAAACAAAAGGCACCAAGCCTGGTTCTTGGTGTCAGTTTGCAGGAGGTACTTGGCACTCTCAAACCAGCATGACTTGGCACTGGTGCCAGCTTGCGTCTGGGAGGAATCCTGCGCAATGCCCAAATTTAGGAGCCAGCCGGCTGCTTCGAGCCTAAGGCCCTGGAACACAAACGCCGGCCCTTTTCCCTGGGAAACAAAATTCACAAAGCCTGGTTCTTGGTGTCAGTTTGCATGAGGTACTTGGCACTCTCAAACCAGCGTGACTTGGCACTGGTGCCAGCTTACGTCTGGGAGGAATCCTGCGCAATGCGGAATTTGAGGAGCCAGCCGGCTGCTTCGAGCCTAAGGCCCTGGAACACAAACGCCGGCCCTTTTCCCTGGGAAACAAAATTCACCAAGCCTGGTTCTTGGTGTCAGTTTGCAGGAGGTACTTGGCACTCTCAAACCAGCATGACTTGGCACTGGTGCCAGCTTGCGTCTGGGAGGAATCCTGCGCAACGCGGAATTTTAGGAGCCAGCCGGCTTCTTCGAGCCTAAGGCCCTGGAACACAAACGCCGGCCCTTTTCCCTGGGAAACAAAATTCACAAAGCCTGGTTCTTGGTGTCAGTTTGCAGGAGGTACTTGGCACTCTCAAAACAGCATGACTTGGCACTGGTGCCAGCTTGCGTCTGGGAGGAATCCTGCGCAATGCGGAAATTTTAGGAGCCAGCCGGCTGCTTCGAGCCTAAGGCTCTGGAACACAAACGCCAGCCCTTTCCCCTGGGAAGAAAAATTCACCAAGCCTGGTTCTTGGTGTCAGTTTGCAGGAGGTACGTGGCACTCTCAAACCAGCATGACTTGGCACTGGTGCCAGCTTGTGTCTGGGAGGAATGCTGCGCAATGCGGAATTTTAGGAGCCAGCCGGCTTCTTCGAGCCTAAGGCCCTGGAACAAAAACGCCGGCCCTTTTCCCTGGGAAACAAAATTCACAAAGCCTGGTTCTTGGTGTCAGTTTGCAGGAGGTACTTGGCACTCTCAAACCAGCATGACTTGGCACTGGTGCCAGCTTGCGTCTGGGAGGAATCCGGCGCAATGCGGAAATTTTAGGAGCCAGCCGGACTCTCCAGGCCACAGGCCCTGGAATACAAACGCTGGCCCTTTTCCCTGGGAAACAAAATTCACATACCCTGGTTCTTGGTGTCAGTTTGCAGGAGGTACTTGGCACTCTCAAACCAGCATGACTTGGCACTGGTGCCAGCTTGCGTCTGGGAGGAATCCTGCGCAACGCGAAATTTGAGGAGCCAGCCGGCTTCTTCGAGCCTAAGGCCCTGGAACACAAACGCTGGCCCTTTTCCCTGGGAAACAAAATTCACAAAGCCTGGTTCTTGGTGTCAGTTTGCAGGAGGTACTTGGCACTCTCCAACCAGCATGACTTGGCACTGGTGCCAGCTTGCGTCTGGGAGGAATCCTGCGCAATGCGGAAATTTTAGGAGCCAGCCGGACTCTCCAGGCCACAGGCCCTCGAACACAAACGCCGGCCCTTTTCCCTGGGAAACAAAAGGCACCAAGCCTGGTTCTTGGTGTCAGTTTGCAGGAGGTACTTGGCACTCTCAAACCAGCATGACTTGGCACTGGTGCCAGCTTGAGTCTGGGAGGAATCCTGCGCAATGCCCAAATTTAGGAGCCAGCCGGCTGCTTCAAGCCTAAGGCCCTGGAACACGAACGCCGGCCCTTTTCCCTGGGAAACAAAATTCACCAACCCTGGTTCTTGGTGTCAGTTTGCAGGAGGTACTTGGCACTCTCAAACCAGCATGACTTGGCACTGGTGCCCGCTTGAGTCTGGGAGGAATCCTGCGCAATGCGGGATCTTAGGAGCCAGCCGGCTGCTTCGAGCCAAAATCCCGTGAAACACAAACACTGGCCCTTTTCCCTTTGAAACAAAAGGCACCAAGCCTGGTTCTTGGTGTCAGTTTGCAGGAGGTACTTGGCACTCTCAAACCAGCATGACTTGGCACTGGTGCCAGCTTGAGTCTGGGAGGAATCCTGCGCAATGCGAAATTTTAGGTGCCAGCCGGACTCTCCAGGCCAGAGGCCCTGGAATACAAACGCCGGCCCTTTTCCCTGGGAAACAAAATTCACATACCCTGGTTCTTGGTGTCAGTTTGCAGGAGGTACTTGGCACTCTCAAACCAGCATGACTTGGCACTGACGCCAGCTTGCGTCTGGGAGGAATCCTGCGCAATGCGGAATTTTAGGAGCCAGCCGGCTGCTTCGAGCCTAAGGCCCTGGAACACAAACGCCGGCCCTTTTCCCTGGGAAACAAAATTCACAAAGCCTAGTTCTTGGTGTCAGTTTGCAGGAGGTACTTGGCACTCTCCAACCAGCATGACTTGGCACTGGTGCCAGCTTGCGTCTGGGAGGAATCCTGCGCAATGCGGAAATTTTAGGAGCCAGCCGGACTCTCCAGGCCAGAGGCCCTGGAACACAAACGCCAGCCTTTTTCCCTGGGAAAAAAAATTCACATACCCTGGTTCTTGGTGTCAGTTTGCAGGAGGTACTTGGCACTCTCAAACCAGCATGACTTGGCACTGGTGCCAGCTTGCGTCTGGGAGGAATCCTGCGCAATGCGGAAATTTTAGGAGCCAGCCGGCTGCTTCGAGCCTAAGGCTCTGGAACACAAACGCCAGCCCTTTTCCCTGGGAAGAAAAATTCACCAAGCCTGGTTCTTGGTGTCAGTTTGCAGGAGGTACTTGGCACTCTCAAACCAGCATGACTTGGCACTGGTGCCAGCTTGAGTCTGGGAGGAATCCTGCGCAATGCGGAATTTTAGGAGCCAGCCGGCTGCTTCGAGCCTAAGGCCCGGGAACACAAACGCCGGCCCTTTTCCCTGGGAAACAAAAGGCACCAAGCCTGGTTCTTGGTGTCAGTTTGCAGGAGGTACTTGGCACTCTCAAACCAGCATGACTTGGCACTGGTGCCAGCTAGCGTCTGGGAGGAATCCTGCGCAACGCGGAAATTTTAGGAGCCTGCCGGACTCTCCAGGCCACAGGCCCTGGAACACAAACGCCGGCCCTTTTCCCTGGGAAACAAAAGGCACCAAGCCTGGTTCTGGGTGTCAGTTTGCAGGAGGTACTTGGCACTCTCAAACCAGCATGACTTGGCACTGGTGCCAGCTTGAGTCTGGGAGGAATCCTGCGCAATGCCCAAATTTAGGTGCCAGCCGGCTACTTCGAGCCTAAGGCCCTGGAACACAAACGCCGGCCCTTTTCCCTGGGAAACAAAAGGCACCAAGCCTGGTTCTTGGTGTCAGTTTGCAGGAGGTACTTGGCACTCTCAAACCAGCATGACTTGGCACTGGTGCCAGCTTGCGTCTGGGAGGAATCCTGCGCAATGTGGAATTTGAGGAGCCAGCCGGCTGCTTCGAGCCTAAGGCCCTGGAACACAAACGCCGGCCCTTTTCCCTGGGAAACAAAATTCACAAAGCCTGGTTCTTGGTGTCAGTTTGCAGGAGGTACTTGGCACTCTCAAACCAGCATGACTTGGCACTGGTGCCAGCTTGCGTCTGGGAGGAATCCTGCGCAACGCGGAATTTGAGGAGCCAGCCGGCTTCTTCGAGCCTAAGGCCCTGGAACACAAACGCCGGCCCTTTTCCCTGGGAAACAAAATTCACAAAGCCTGGTTCTTGGTGTCAGTTTGCAGGAGGTACTTGGCACTCTCCAACCAGCATGACTTGGCACTGGTGCCAGCTTGCGTCTGGGAGGAATCCTGAGCAATGCGGAAATTTTAGGAGCCAGCCGGCTGCTTCGAGCCTAAGGCTCTGGAACACAAACGCCAGCCCTTTCCCCTGGGAAGAAAAATTCACCAAGCCTGGTTCTTGGTGTCAGTTTGCAGGAGGTACGTGGCACTCTCAAACCAGCATGACTTGGCACTGGTGCCAGCTTGTGTCTGGGAGGAATGCTGCGCAATGCGGAATTTAAGGAGCCAGCTGGACTCTCCAGGCCAGAGGCCCTGGAACACAAACGCCGGCCCTTTTCCCTGGGAAACAAAAGGCACATACCCTGGTTCTTGGTGTCAGTTTGCAGGAGGTACTTGGCACTCTCAAACCAGCCTGACTTGGCACTGGTGCCAGCTTGCGTCTGGGATGAATCCTGCGCAATGCCCAAATTTAGGAGCCAGCCGGCTGCTTCGAGCCTAAGGCTCTGGAACACAAACGCTGGCCCTTTTCCCTTTGAAACAAAAGGCACCAAGCCTGGTTCTTGGTGTCAGTTTGCAGGAGGTACTTGGCACTCTCCAACCAGCATGACTTGGCACTGGTGCCAGCTTGAGTCTGGGAGGAATCCTGCGCAATGCGAAATTTTAGGTGCCAGCCGGACTCTCCAGGCCAGAGGCCCTGGAATACAAACGCCGGCCCTTTTCCCTGGGAAACAAAATTCACATACCCTGGTTCTTGGTGTCAGTTTGCAGGAGGTACTTGGCACTCTCAAACCAGCATGACTTGGCACTGATGCCAGCTTGCGTCTGGGAGGAATCCTGCGCAATGCGGAATTTTAGGAGCCAGCCGGCTGCTTCGAGCCTAAGGCCCTGGAACACAAACGCCGGCCCTTTTCCCTGGGAAACAAAATTCACAAAGCCTAGTTCTTGGTGTCAGTTTGCAGGAGGTACTTGGCACTCTCCAACCAGCATGACTTGGCACTGGTGCCAGCTTGCGTCTGGGAGGAATCCTGCGCAATGCGGAAATTTTAGGAGCCAGCCGGACTCTCCAGGCCAGAGGCCCTGGAACACAAACGCCAGCCTTTTTCCCTGGGAAAAAAAATTCACATACCCTGGTTCTTGGTGTCAGTTTGCAGGAGGTACTTGGCACTCTCAAACCAGCATGACTTGGCACTGGTGCCAGCTTGCGTCTGGGAGGAATCCTGCGCAATGCGGAAATTTTAGGAGCCAGCCGGCTGCTTCGAGCCTAAGGCTCTGGAACACAAACGCCAGCCCTTTTCCCTGGGAAGAAAAATTCACCAAGCCTGGTTCTTGGTGTCAGTTTGCAGGAGGTACTTGGCACTCTCAAACCAGCATGACTTGGCACTGGTGCCAGCTTGAGTCTCTGAGGAATCCTGCGCAATGCGGAATTTTAGGAGCCAGCCGGCTGCTTCGAGCCTAAGGCCCGGGAACACAAACGCCGGCCCTTTTCCCTGGGAAACAAAAGGCACCAAGCCTGGTTCTTGGTGTCAGTTTGCAGGAGGTACTTGGCACTCTCAAACCAGCATGACTTGGCACTGGTGCCAGCTAGCGTCTGGGAGGAATCCTGCGCAACGCGGAAATTTTAGGAGCCTGCCGGACTCTCCAGGCCACAGGCCCTGGAACACAAACGCCGGCCCTTTTCCCTGGGAAACAAAAGGCACCAAGCCTGGTTCTGGGTGTCAGTTTGCAGGAGGTACTTGGCACTCTCAAACCAGCATGACTTGGCACTGGTGCCAGCTTGAGTCTGGGAGGAATCCTGCGCAATGCCCAAATTTAGGTGCCAGCCGGCTACTTCGAGCCTAAGGCCCTGGAACACAAACGCCGGCCCTTTTCCCTGGGAAACAAAAGGCACCAAGCCTGGTTCTTGGTGTCAGTTTGCAGGAGGTACTTGGCACTCTCAAACCAGCATGACTTGGCACTGGTGCCAGCTTGCGTCTGGGAGGAATCCTGCGCAATGTGGAATTTGAGGAGCCAGCCGGCTGCTTCGAGCCTAAGGCCCTGGAACACAAACGCCGGCCCTTTTCCCTGGGAAACAAAATTCACCAAGCCTGGTTCTTGGTGTCAGTTTGCAGGAGGTACTTGGCACTCTCAAACCAGCATGACTTGGCACTGGTGCCAGCTTGCGTCTGGGAGGAATCCTGCGCAACGCGGAATTTGAGGAGCCAGCCGGCTTCTTCGAGCCTAAGGCCCTGGAACACAAACGCCGGCCCTTTTCCCTGGGAAACAAAATTCACAAAGCCTGGTTCTTGGTGTCAGTTTGCAGGAGGTACTTGGCACTCTCAAAACAGCATGACTTGGCACTGGTGCCAGCTTGCGTCTGGGAGGAATCCTGAGCAATGCGGAAATTTTAGGAGCCAGCCGGCTGCTTCGAGCCTAAGGCTCTGGAACACAAACGCCAGCCCTTTCCCCTGGGAAGAAAAATTCACCAAGCCTGGTTCTTGGTGTCAGTTTGCAGGAGGTACGTGGCACTCTCAAACCAGCATGACTTGGCACTGGTGCCAGCTTGTGTCTGGGAGGAATGCTGCGCAATGCGGAATTTAAGGAGCCAGCTGGACTCTCCAGGCCAGAGGCCCTGGAACACAAACGCCGGCCCTTTTCCCTGGGAAACAAAAGGCACATACCCTGGTTCTTGGTGTCAGTTTGCAGGAGGTACTTGGCACTCTCAAACCAGCATGACTAGGCACTGGTGCCAGCTTGCGTCTGGGAGGAATCCTGCGCAACGCGAAATTTGAGGAGCCAGCCGGCTTCTTCGAGCCTAAGGCCCTGGAACAAAAACGCCGGCCCTTTTCCCTGGGAAACAAAAGGCACCAAGCCTGGTTCTTGGTGTCAGTTTGCAGGAGGTACTTGGCACTCTCCAACCAGCATGACTTGGCACTGATGCCAGCTTGCGTCTGGGAGGAATCCTGCGCAATGCGGAAATTTTAGGAGCCAGCCGGACTCTCCAGGCCAGAGGCCCTGGAACACAAACGCCAGCCTTTTTCCCTGGGAAAAAAAATTCACATACCCTGGTTCTTGGTGTCAGTTTGCAGGAGGTACTTGGCACTCTCAAACCAGCATGACTTGGCACTGGTGCCAGCTTGCGTCTGGGAGGAATCCTGCGCAATGCGGAAATTTTAGGAGCCAGCCGGCTGCTTCGAGCCTAAGGCTCTGGAACACAAACGCCAGCCCTTTTCCCTGGGAAGAAAAATTCACCAAGCCTGGTTCTTGGTGTCAGTTTGCAGGAGGTACTTGGCACTCTCAAACCAGCATGACTTGGCACTGGTGCCAGCTTGAGTCTGGGAGGAATCCTGCGCAATGCGGAATTTTAGGAGCCAGCCGGCTGCTTCGAGCCTAAGGCCCGGGAACACAAACGCCGGCCCTTTTCCCTGGGAAACAAAAGGCAACAAGCCTGGTTCTTGGTGTCAGTTTGCAGGAGGTACTTGGCACTCTCAAACCAGCATGACTTGGCACTGGTGCCAGCTAGCGTCTGGGAGGAATCCTGCGCAATGCGGAAATTTTAGGAGCCAGCCGGACTCTCCAGGCCAGAGGCCATGGAACACAAACGCCGGCCCTTTTCCCTGGGAAACAAAATTCACAAAGCCTGGTTCTTGGTGTCAGTTTGCAGGAGGTACTTGGCACTCTCAAACCAGCATGACTTGGCACTGGTGCCAGCTTGAGTCTGGGAGGAATCCTGCGCAATGCGAAATTTTAGGAGCCAGCCGGCTACTTCGAGCCTAAGGCCCTGGAACACAAACGCCGGCCCTTTTCCCTGGGAAACAAAAGGCACCAAGCCTGGTTCTTGGTGTCAGTTTGCAGGAGGTACTTGGCACTCTCAAACCAGCATGACTTGGCACTGGTGCCAGCTTGTGTCTGGGAGGAATGCTGCGCAATGCGGAATTTTAGGAGCCAGCCGGACTCTCCAGGCCAGAGGCCCTGGAACACAAACGCCGGCCCTTTTCCCTGGGAAACAAAAGGCACCAAGCCTGGTTCTTGGTGTCAGTTTGCAGGAGGTACTTGGCACTCTCAAACCAGCATGACTTGGCACTGGTGCCAGCTTGAGTCTGGGAGGAATCCTGCGCAATGCGGAATTTTAGGAGCCAGCCGGCTGCTTCGAGCCTAAGGCCCGGGAACACAAACGCAGGCCCTTTTCCCTGGGAAGAAAAATTCACATACCCTGGTTCTTGGTGTCAGTTTGCAGGAGGTACTTGGCACTCTCCAACCAGCATGACTTGGCAATGGTGCCAGCTTGCGTCTGGGAGAAACGCTGCGCAATGCGGAATTTTAGGAGCCAGCCGGACTCTCCAGGCCAGAGGCCCTGGAACACAAACGCAGGCCCTTTTCCCTGGGAAACAAAATTCACCAAGCCTGGTTCTTGGTGTCAGTTTGCAGGAGGTACTTGGCACTCTCAAACCAGCATGACTTGGCAATGGTGCCAGCTTGCGTCTGGGAGGAATCCTGCGCAATGCGGGATCTTAGGAGCCAGCCGGCTGCTTCGAGCCAAAGTCCCGTGAAACACAAACACTGGCCCTTTTCCCTGGGAAACAAAAGGCACCAAGCCTGGTTCTTGGTGTCAGTTTGCAGGAGGTACTTGGCACTCTCAAACCAGCATGACTTGGCACTGGTGCCAGCTTGCGTCTGGGAGGAATCCTGCGCAATGCCCAAATTTAGGAGCCAGCCGGCTGCTTCGAGCCTAAGGCCCTGGAACACAAACGCCGGCCCTTTTCCCTGGGAAACAAAATTCACAAAGCCTGGTTCTTGGTGTCAGTTTGCATGAGGTACTTGGCACTCTCAAACCAGCGTGACTTGGCACTGGTGCCAGCTTACGTCTGGGAGGAATCCTGCGCAATGCGGAATTTGAGGAGCCAGCCGGCTGCTTCGAGCCTAAGGCCCTGGAACACAAACGCCGGCCCTTTTCCCTGGGAAACAAAATTCACCAAGCCTGGTTCTTGGTGTCAGTTTGCAGGAGGTACTTGGCACTCTCCAACCAGCATGACTTGGCACTGGTGCCAGCTTGCGTCTGGGAGGAATCCTGCGCAACGCGGAATTTGAGGAGCCAGCCGGCTTCTTCGAGCCTAAGGCCCTGGAACACAAACGCCGGCCCTTTTCCCTGGGAAACAAAATTCACAAAGCCTGGTTCTTGGTGTCAGTTTGCAGGAGGTACTTGGCACTCTCAAACCAGCATGACTTGGCACTGGTGCCAGCTTGCGTCTGGGAGGAATCCTGCGCAATGCGGAAATTTTAGGAGCCAGCCGGCTGCTTCGAGCCTAAGGCTCTGGAACACAAACGCCAGCCCTTTCCCCTGGGAAGAAAAATTCACCAAGCCTGGTTCTTGGTGTCAGTTTGCAGGAGGTACGTGGCACTCTCAAACCAGCATGACTTGGCACTGGTGCCAGCTTGTGTCTGGGAGGAATGCTGCGCAATGCGGAATTTTAGGAGCCAGCCGGCTTCTTCGAGCCTAAGGCCCTGGAACAAAAACGCCGGCCCTTTTCCCTGGGAAACAAAAGGCACCAAGCCTGGTTCTTGGTGTCAGTTTGCAGGAGGTACTTGGCACTCTCAAACCAGCATGACTTGGCACTGGTGCCAGCTTGCGTCTGGGAGGAATCCGGCGCAATGCGGAAATTTTAGGAGCCAGCCGGACTCTCCAGGCCACAGGCCCTGGAATACAAACGCCGGCCCTTTTCCCTGGGAAACAAAATTCACATACCCTGGTTCTTGGTGTCAGTTTGCAGGAGGTACTTGGCACTCTCAAACCAGCATGACTTGGCACTGGTGCCAGCTTGCGTCTGGGAGGAATCCTGCGCAATGCGGGATCTTAGGAGCCAGCCGGCTGCTTCGAGCCAAAATCCCGTGAAACACAAACACTGGCCCTTTTCCCTTTGAAACAAAAGGCACCAACCCTGGTTCTTGGTGTCAGTTTGCAGGAGGTACTTGGCACTCTCAAACCAGCATGACTTGGCACTGGTGCCAGCTTGCGTCTGGGAGGAATCCTGCACAATGCCCAAATTTAGGAGCCAGCCGGCTGCTTCGAGCCTAAGGCCCTGGAACACAAACGCCGGCCCTTTTCCCTGGGAAACAAAATTCACAAAGCCTGGTTCTTGGTGTCAGTTTGCAGGAGGTACTTGGCACTCTCCAACCAGCATGACTTGGCACTGGTGCCAGCTTGCGTCTGGGAGGAATCCTGCCCAATGCGGAAATTTTAGGAGCCAGCCGGACTCTCCAGGCCAGAGGCCCTGGAACACAAACGCAGGCCTTTTCCCCGGGGAAAAAAAATTCACATACCCTGGTTCTTGGTGTCAGTTTGCAGGAGGTACTTGGCACTCTCAAACCAGCATGACTTGGCAATGGTGCCAGCTTGTGTCTGGGAGGAATCCTGCGCAATGCGGAAATTTTAGGAGCCAGCCGGCTGCTTCGAGCCTAAGGCCCTGGAACATAAACGCCAGCCCTTTTCCCTGGGAAGAAAAATTCACCAAGCCTGGTTCTTGGTGTCAGTTTGCAGGAGGTACTTGGCACTCTCAAACCAGCATGACTTGGCACTGGTGCCAGCTTGTGTCTGGGAGGAATGCTGCGCAATGCGGAATTTTAGGTGCCAGCCGGACTCTCCAGGCCAGAGGCCCTGGAACACAAACGCCGGCCCTTTTCCCTGGGAAACAAAAGGCACATACCCTGGTTCTTGGTGTCAATTTGCAGGAGGTACTTGGCACTCTCAAACCAGCCTGACTTGGCACTGGTGCCAGCTTGCGTCTGGGATGAATCCTGCGCAATGCCCAAATTTAGGAGCCAGCCGGCTGCTTCGAGCCTAAAGCTCTGGAACACAAACGCTGGCCCTTTTCCCTTTGAAACAAAAGGCACCAAGCCTGGTTCTTGGTGTCAGTTTGCAGGAGGTACTTGGCACTCTCCAACCAGCATGACTTGGCACTGGTGCCAGCTTGCGTCTGGGAGGAATCCTGCGCAATGCGGAAATTTTAGGAGCCAGCCGGACTCTCCAGGCCACAGGCCCTTGAACACAAACGCCGGCCCTTTTCCCTGGGAAACAAAATTCACATACCCTGGTTCTTGTGGTCAGTTTGCAGGAGGTACTTGGCACTCTCAAACCAGCATGACTTGGCACTGGTGCCAGCTTGAGTCTGGGAGGAATCCTGCGCAATGCCCAAATTTAGGAGCCAGCCGGCTGCTTCAAGCCTAAGGCCCTGGAACACGAACGCCGGCCCTTTTCCCTGGGAAACAAAATTCACATACCCTGGTTCTTGGTGTCAGTTTGCAGGAGGTACTTGGCACTCTCAAACCAGCATGACTTGGCACTGGTGCCAGCTTGAGTCTGGGAGGAATCCTGCGCAATGCGGGATCTTAGGAGCCAGCCGGCTGCTTCGAGCCAAAATCCCGTGAAACACAAACACTGGCCCTTTTCCCTTTGAAACAAAAGGCACCAACCCTGGTTCTTGGTGTCAGTTTGCAGGAGGTACTTGGCACTCTCCAACCAGCATGACTTGGCACTGGTGCCAGCTTGCGTCTGGGAGGAATCCTGCACAATGCCCAAATTTAGGAGCCAGCCGGCTGCTTCGAGCCTAAGGCCCTGGAACACAAACGCTGGCCTTTTTCCCTGGGAAACAAAATTCACATACCCTGGTTCTTGGTGTCAGTTTGCAGGAGGTACTTGGCACTCTCAAACCAGCATGACTTGGCAATGGTGCCAGCTTGCGTCTGCGAGGAATCCTGCGCAATGCGGAAATTTTAGGAGCCAGCCGGCTGCTTCGAGCCTAAGGCCCTGGAACATAAACGCCAGCCCTTTTCCCTGGGAAGAAAAATTCACCAAGCCTGGTACTTGGTGTCAGTTTGCAGGAGGTACTTGGCACTCTCAAACCAGCATGACTTGGCACTGGTGCCAGCTTGTGTCTGGGAGGAATGCTGCGCAATGCGGAATTTTAGGTGCCAGCCGGACTCTCCAGGCCAGAGGCCCTGGAACACAAACGCCGGCCCTTTTCCCTGGGAAACAAAAGGCACATACCCTGGTTCTTGGTGTCAATTTGCAGGAGGTACTTGGCACTCTCAAACCAGCCTGACTTGGCACTGGTGCCAGCTTGCGTCTGGGATGAATCCTGCGCAATGCCCAAATTTAGGAGCCAGCCGGCTGCTTCGAGCCTAAGGCTCTGGAACACAAACGCTGGCCCTTTTCCCTTTGAAACAAAAGGCACCAAGCCTGGTTCTTGGTGTCAGTTTGCAGGAGGTACTTGGCACTCTCAAACCAGCATGACTTGGCACTGGTGCCAGCTTGCGTCTGGGAGGAATCCTGCGCAATGCGGAAATTTTAGGAGCCAGCCGGATTCTCCAGGCCAGAAACCCTGGAACACAAACGCCAGCCTTTTTCCCTGGGAAAAAAAATTCACATACCCTGGTTCTTGGTGTCAGTTTGCAGGAGGTACTTGGCACTCTCAAACCAGCATGACTTGGCACTGGTGCCAGCTTGCGTCTTGGAGGAATCCTGCGCAATGCGGAATTTTAGGTGCCAGCCGGCTGCTTCGAGCCTAAGGCCCGGGAACACAAACGCCGGCCCTTTTCCCTGGGAAACAAAATTCACCAAGCCTGGTTCTTGGTGTCAGTTTGCAGGAGGTACTTGGCACTCTCCAACCAGCATGACTTGGCACTGGTGCCAGCTTGCGTCTGGGAGGAATCCTGCGCAATGCGGAAATTTTAGGAGCCAGCCGGACTCTCCAGGCCAGAGGCCCTGGAACACAAACGCTGGCCTTTTTCCCTGGGAAAAAAAATTCACATACCCTGATTCTTGGTGTCAATTTGCAGGAGGTACTTGGCACTCTCCAACCAGCATGACTTGGCACTGGTGCCAGCTTGAGTCTGGGAGGAATCCTGCGCAATGCGGAATTTTAGGAGCCAGCCGGCTGCTTCGAGCCTAAGGCCAGGGAACACAAACGCCGGCCCTTTTCCCTGGGAAACAAAAGGCACCAAGCCTGGTTCTTGGTGTCAGTTTGCAGGAGGTACTTGGCACTCTCAAACCAGCATGACTTGGCACTGGTGCCAGCTTGCGTCTTGGAGGAATCCTGCGCAACGCGAAATTTGAGGAGCCAGCCGGCTTCTTCGAGCCTAAGGCTCTGGAACACAAACGCCGGCCCTTTTCCCTGGGAAACAAAATTCACAAAGCCTGGTTCTTGGTGTCAGTTTGCAGGAGGTACTTGGCACTCTCCAACCAGCATGACTTGGCACTGGTGCCAGCTTGCGTCTGGGAGGAATCCGGCGCAATGCGGAAATTTTAGGAGCCAGCCGGACTCTCCAGGCCACAGGCCCTGGAATACAAACGCCGGCCCTTTTCCCTGGGAAACAAAATTCACATACCCTGGTTCTTGGTGTCAGTTTGCAGGAGGTACTTGGCACTCTCAAACCAGCATGACTTGGCACTGGTGCCAGCTTGCGTCTTGGAGGAATCCTGCGCAACGCGAAATTTGAGGAGCCAGCCGGCTTCTTCGAGCCTAAGGCCCTGGAACACAAACGCCGGCCCTTTTCCCTGGGAAACAAAATTCACTAACCCTGGTTCTTGGTGTCAGTTTGCAGGAGGTACTTGGCACTCTCAAACCAGCATGACTTGGCACTGGTGCCAGCTTGAGTCTGGGAGGAATCCTGCGCAATGCGGGATCTTAGGAGCCAGCCGGCTGCTTCGAGCCAAAATCCCGTGAAACACAAACACTGGCCCTTTTCCCTTTGAAACAAAAGGCACCAACCCTGGTTCTTGGTGTCAGTTTGCAGGAGGTACTTGGCACTCTCAAACCAGCATGACTTGGCACTGGTGCCAGCTTGCGTCTGGGAGGAATCCTGCGCAATGCGGGATCTTAGGAGCCAGCCGGCTGCTTCGAGCCAAAATCCCGTGAAACACAAACACTGGCCCTTTTCCCTTTGAAACAAAAGGCACCAACCCTGGTTCTTGGTGTCAGTTTGCAGGAGGTACTTGGCACTCTCAAACCAGCATGACTTGGCACTGGTGCCAGCTTGCGTCTGGGAGGAATCCTGCACAATGCCCAAATTTAGGAGCCAGCCGGCTGCTTCGAGCCTAAGGCCCTGGAACACAAACGCCGGCCCTTTTCCCTGGGAAACAAAATTCACAAAGCCTGGTTCTTGGTGTCAGTTTGCAGGAGGTACTTGGCACTCTCCAACCAGCATGACTTGGCACTGGTGCCAGCTTGCGTCTGGGAGGAATCCTGCGCAATGCGGAAATTTTAGGAGCCAGCCGGACTCTCCAGGCCAGAGGCCCTGGAACACAAACGCTGGCCTTTTTCCCGGGGAAAAAAAATTCACATACCCTGGTTCTTGGTGTCAGTTTGCAGGAGGTACTTGGCACTCTCAAACCAGCATGACTTGGCAATGGTGCCAGCTTGCGTCTGGGAGGAATCCTGCGCAATGCGGAAATTTTAGGAGCCAGCCGGCTGCTTCGAGCCTAAGGCCCTGGAACATAAACGCCAGCCCTTTTCCCTGGGAAGAAAAATTCACCAAGCCTGGTTCTTGGTGTCAGTTTGCAGGAGGTACTTGGCACTCTCAAAACAGCATGACTTGGCACTGGTGCCAGCTTGTGTCTGGGAGGAATGCTGCGCAATGCGGAATTTTAGGTGCCAGCCGGACTCTCCAGGCCAGAGGCCCTGGAACACAAACGCCGGCCCTTTTCCCTGGGAAACAAAAGGCACATACCCTGGTTCTTGGTGTCAATTTGCAGGAGGTACTTGGCACTCTCAAACCAGCCTGACTTGGCACTGGTGCCAGCTTGCGTCTGGGATGAATCCTGCGCAATGCCCAAATTTAGGAGCCAGCCGGCTGCTTCGAGCCTAAGGCTCTGGAACACAAACGCTGGCCCTTTTCCCTTTGAAACAAAAGGCACCAAGCCTGGTTCTTGGTGTCAGTTTGCAGGAGGTACTTGGCACTCTCAAACCAGCATGACTTGGCACTGGTGCCAGCTTGAGTCTGGAAGGAATCCTGCGCAATGCGGGATCTTAGGAGCCAGCCGGCTGCTTCGAGCCTAAGGCCCTCGAACACAAACGCCGGCCCTTTTCCCTGGGAAACAAAATTCACATACCCTGGTTCTTGGTGTCAGTTTGCAGGAGGTACTTGGCACTCTCAAACCAGCATGACTTGGCACTGGTGCCAGCTTGAGTCTGGGAGGAATCCTGCGCAATGCGGGATCTTAGGAGCCAGCCCGCTGCTTCGAGCCAAAGTCCCGTGAAACACAAACACTGGCCCTTTTCCCTGGGAAACAAAAGGCACCAAGCCTGGTTCTTGGTGTCAGTTTGCAGGAGGTACTTGGCACTCTCAAACCAGCATGACTTGGCACTGGTGCCAGCTTGCGTCTGGGAGGAATGCTGCGCAATGCGGAATCTGCGGAGCCAGCCGGACTCGCCAGGCCAGAGGCCCTGGAACACAAACGCCGGCCCTTTTCCCTGGGAAACAAAATTCACAAAGCCTGGTTCTTGGTGTCAATTTGCAGGGGGTACTTGGCACTCTCAAACCAGCGTGACTTGGCACTGGTGCCAGCATGCGTCTGGGAGGAATGCTGCGCAATGCCCAAATTTAGGAGCCAGCCGCCTGCTTCGAGCCTAAGGCCCTGGAACACAAACGCCGGCCCTTTTCCCTGGGAAGAAAAATTCACCAAGCCTGGTTCTTGGTGTCAGTTTGCAGGAGGTACTTGGCACTCTCCAACCAGCATGACTTGGCACTGGTGCCAGCTTGCGTCTGGGAGGAATCCTGCGCAATGCGGAAATTTTAGGAGCCAGCCGGACACTCCAGGCCAGAGGCCCTGGAACACAAACGCAGGCCCTTTTCCCTGGGAAACAAAATTCACCAAGCCTGGTTCTTGGTGTCAGTTTGCAGGAGGTACTTGGCACTCTCAAACCAGCATGACTTGGCACTGGTGCCAGCTTGAGTCTCTGAGGAATCCTGCCCAATGCGGAATTTTAGGAGCCAGCCGGCTGCTTCGAGCCTAAGGCCCTGGAACACAAACGCTGGCCCTTTTCCCTTTGAAACAAAAGGCACCAAGCCTGGTTCTTGGTGTCAGTTTGCAGGAGGTACTTGGCACTCTCAAACCAGCATGACTTGGCACTGGTGCCAGCTTGAGTCTGGAAGGAATCCTGCGCAATGCGGGATCTTAGGAGCCAGCCGGCTGCTTCGAGACAAAGTCCCGTGAAACACAAACACTGGCCCTTTTCCCTGGGAAACAAAAGGCACCAAGCCTGGTTCTTGGTGTCAGTTTGCAGGAGGTACTTGGCACTCTCAAACCAGCATGACTTGGCACTGGTGCCAGCTTGAGTCTGGGAGGAATCCTGCGCAATGCCCAAATTTAGGAGCCAGCCGGCTGCTTCAAGCCTAAGGCCCTGGAACACGAACGCCGGCCCTTTTCCCTGGGAAACAAAATTCACATACCCTGGTTCTTGGTGTCAGTTTGCAGGAGGTACTTGGCACTCTCAAACCAGCATGACTTGGCACTGGTGCCAGCTTGAGTCTGGGAGGAATCCTGCGCAATGCGGGATCTTAGGAGCCAGCCGGCTGCTTCGAGCCAAAATCCCGTGAAACACAAACACTGGCCCTTTTCCCTTTGAAACAAAAGGCACCAACCCTGGTTCTTGGTGTCAGTTTGCAGGAGGTACTTGGCACTCTCAAACCAGCATGACTTGGCACTGGTGCCAGCTTGCGTCTGGGAGGAATCCTGCACAATGCCCAAATTTAGGAGCCAGCCGGCTGCTTCGAGCCTAAGGCCCTGGAACACAAACGCCGGCCCTTTTCCCTGGGAAACAAAATTCACAAAGCCTGGTTCTTGGTGTCAGTTTGCAGGAGGTACTTGGCACTCTCCAACCAGCATGACTTGGCACTGGTGCCAGCTTGTGTCTGGGAGGAATCCTGCGCAATGCGGAAATTTTAGGAGCCAGCCGGCTGCTTCGAGCCTAAGGCCCTGGAACATAAACGCCAGCCCTTTTCCCTGGGAAGAAAAATTCACCAAGCCTGGTTCTTGGTGTCAGTTTGCAGGAGGTACTTGGCACTCTCAAACCAGCATGACTTGGCACTGGTGCCAGCTTGTGTCTGGGAGGAATGCTGCGCAATGCGGAATTTTAGGTGCCAGCCGGACTCTCCAGGCCAGAGGCCCTGGAACACAAACGCCGGCCCTTTTCCCTGGGAAACAAAATTCACATACCCTGGTTCTTGGTGTCAGTTTGCAGGAGGTACTTGGCACTCTCAAACCAGCATGACTTGGCACTGATGCCAGCTTGCGTCTGGGAGGAATCCTGCGCAATGCGGAATTTTAGGAGCCAGCCGGCTGCTTCGAGCCTAAGGCCCTGGAACACAAACGCCGGCCCTTTTCCCTGGGAAACAAAATTCACAAAGCCTAGTTCTTGGTGTCAGTTTGCAGGAGGTACTTGGCACTCTCCAACCAGCATGACTTGGCACTGGTGCCAGCTTGCGTCTGGGAGGAATCCTGCGCAATGCGGAAATTTTAGGAGCCAGCCGGACTCTCCAGGCCAGAGGCCCTGGAACACAAACGCCAGCCTTTTTCCCTGGGAAAAAAAATTCACATACCCTGGTTCTTGGTGTCAGTTTGCAGGAGGTACTTGGCACTCTCAAACCAGCATGACTTGGCACTGGTGCCAGCTTGCGTCTGGGAGGAATCCTGCGCAATGCGGAAATTTTAGGAGCCAGCCGGCTGCTTCGAGCCTAAGGCTCTGGAACACAAACGCCAGCCCTTTTCCCTGGGAAGAAAAATTCACCAAGCCTGGTTCTTGGTGTCAGTTTGCAGGAGGTACTTGGCACTCTCAAACCAGCATGACTTGGCACTGGTGCCAGCTTGAGTCTGGGAGGAATCCTGCGCAATGCGGAATTTTAGGAGCCAGCCGGCTGCTTCGAGCCTAAGGCCCGGGAACACAAACGCCGGCCCTTTTCCCTGGGAAACAAAAGGCACCAAGCCTGGTTCTTGGTGTCAGTTTGCAGGAGGTACTTGGCACTCTCAAACCAGCATGACTTGGCACTGGTGCCAGCTAGCGTCTGGGAGGAATCCTGCGCAACGCGGAAATTTTAGGAGCCTGCCGGACTCTCCAGGCCACAGGCCCTGGAACACAAACGCCGGCCCTTTTCCCTGGGAAACAAAAGGCACCAAGCCTGGTTCTGGGTGTCAGTTTGCAGGAGGTACTTGGCACTCTCAAACCAGCATGACTTGGCACTGGTGCCAGCTTGAGTCTGGGAGGAATCCTGCGCAATGCCCAAATTTAGGTGCCAGCCGGCTACTTCGAGCCTAAGGCCCTGGAACACAAACGCCGGCCCTTTTCCCTGGGAAACAAAAGGCACCAAGCCTGGTTCTTGGTGTCAGTTTGCAGGAGGTACTTGGCACTCTCAAACCAGCATGACTTGGCACTGGTGCCAGCTTGCGTCTGGGAGGAATCCTGCGCAATGTGGAATTTGAGGAGCCAGCCGGCTGCTTCGAGCCTAAGGCCCTGGAACACAAACGCCGGCCCTTTTCCCTGGGAAACAAAATTCACAAAGCCTGGTTCTTGGTGTCAGTTTGCAGGAGGTACTTGGCACTCTCAAACCAGCATGACTTGGCACTGGTGCCAGCTTGCGTCTGGGAGGAATCCTGCGCAACGCGGAATTTGAGGAGCCAGCCGGCTTCTTCGAGCCTAAGGCCCTGGAACACAAACGCCGGCCCTTTTCCCTGGGAAACAAAATTCACAAAGCCTGGTTCTTGGTGTCAGTTTGCAGGAGGTACTTGGCACTCTCAAACCAGCATGACTAGGCACTGGTGCCAGCTTGCGTCTGGGAGGAATCCTGCGCAACGCGAAATTTGAGGAGCCAGCCGGCTTCTTCGAGCCTAAGGCCCTGGAACAAAAACGCAGGCCCTTTTCCCTGGGAAACAAAAGGCACCAAGCCTGGTTCTTGGTGTCAGTTTGCAGGAGGTACTTGGCACTCTCCAACCAGCATGACTTGGCACTGATGCCAGCTTGCGTCTGGGAGGAATCCTGCGCAATGCGGAAATTTTAGGAGCCAGCCGGACTCTCCAGGCCACAGGCCCTGGAACACAAACGCCAGCCTTTTTCCCTGGGAAAAAAAATTCACATACCCTGGTTCTTGGTGTCAGTTTGCAGGAGGTACTTGGCACTGTCAAACCAGCATGACTTGGCACTGGTGCCAGCTTGCGTCTGGGAGGAATCCTGCGCAATGCGGAAATTTTAGGAGCCAGCCGGCTGCTTCGAGCCTAAGGCTCTGGAACACAAACGCCAGCCCTTTTCCCTGGGAAGAAAAATTCACCAAGCCTGGTTCTTGGTGTCAGTTTGCAGGAGGTACTTGGCACTCTCAAACCAGCATGACTTGGCACTGGTGCCAGCTTGAGTCTGGGAGGAATCCTGCGCAATGCGGAATTTTAGGAGCCAGCCGGCTGCTTCGAGCCTAAGTCCCGGGAACACAAACGCCAGCCCTTTTCCCTGGGAAACAAAATTCACCAAGCCTGGTTCTTGGTGTCAGTTTGCAGGAGGTACTTGGCACTCTCAAACCAGCATGACTTGGCACTGGTGCCAGCTAGCGTCTGGGAGGAATCCTGCGCAATGCGGAAATTTTAGGAGCCAGCCGGACTCTCCAGGCCAGAGGCCATGGAACACAAACGCCGGCCCTTTTCCCTGGGAAACAAAATTCACAAAGCCTGGTTCTTGGTGTCAGTTTGCAGGAGGTACTTGGCACTCTCAAACCAGCATGACTTGGCACTGGTGCCAGCTTGAGTCTGGGAGGAATCCTGCGCAATGCGAAATTTTAGGAGCCAGCCGGCTACTTCGAGCCTAAGGCCCTGGAACACAAACGCCGGCCCTTTTCCCTGGGAAACAAAAGGCACCAAGCCTGGTTCTTGGTGTCAGTTTGCAGGAGGTACTTGGCACTCTCAAACCAGCATGACTTGGCACTGGTGCCAGCTTGTGTCTGGGAGGAATGCTGCGCAATGCGGAATTTTAGGAGCCAGCCGGACTCTCCAGGCCAGAGGCCCTGGAACACAAACGCCGGCCCTTTTCCCTGGGAAACAAAAGGCACCAAGCCTGGTTCTTGGTGTCAGTTTGCAGGAGGTACTTGGCACTCTCAAACCAGCATGACTTGGCACTGGTGCCAGCTTGAGTCTGGGAGGAATCCTGCGCAATGCGGAATTTTAGGAGCCAGCCGGCTGCTTCGAGCCTAAGGCCCGGGAACACAAACGCAGGCCCTTTTCCCTGGGAAGAAAAATTCACCTACCCTGGTTCTTGGTGTCAGTTTGCAGGAGGTACTTGGCACTCTCCAACCAGCATGACTTGGCAATGGTGCCAGCTTGCGTCTGGGAGAAATGCTGCGCAATGCGGAATTTTAGGAGCCAGCCGGACTCTCCAGGCCAGAGGCCCTGGAACACAAACGCAGGCCCTTTTCCCTGGGAAACAAAATTCACCAAGCCTGGTTCTTGGTGTCAGTTTGCAGGAGGTACTTGGCACTCTCAAACCAGCATGACTTGGCACTGGTGCCAGCTTGCGTCTGGGAGGAATCCTGCGCAATGCGGGATCTTAGGAGCCAGCCGGCTGCTTCGAGCCAAAGTCCCGTGAAACACAAACACTGGCCCTTTTCCCTGGGAAACAAAAGGCACCAAGCCTGGTTCTTGGTGTCAGTTTGCAGGAGGTACTTGGCACTCTCAAACCAGCATGACTTGGCACTGGTGCCAGCTTGCGTCTGGGAGGAATCCTGCGCAATGCCCAAATTTAGGAGCCAGCCGGCTGCTTCGAGCCTAAGGCCCTGGAACACAAACGCCCGCCCTTTTCCCTGGGAAACAAAATTCACAAAGCCTGGTTCTTGGTGTCAGTTTGCATGAGGTACTTGGCACTCTCAAACCAGCGTGACTTGGCACTGGTGCCAGCTTACGTCTGGGAGGAATCCTGCGCAATGCGGAATTTGAGGAGCCAGCCGGCTGCTTCGAGCCTAAGGCCCTGGAACACAAACGCCGGCCCTTTTCCCTGGGAAACAAAATTCACAAAGCCTGGTTCTTGGTGTCAGTTTGCAGGAGGTACTTGGCACTCTCAAAACAGCATGACTTGGCACTGGTGCCAGCTTGCGTCTGGGAGGAATCCTGCGCAATGCGGAAATTTTAGGAGCCAGCCGGCTGCTTCGAGCCTAAGGCTCTGGAACACAAACGCCAGCCCTTTCCCCTGGGAAGAAAAATTCACCAAGCCTGGTTCTTGGTGTCAGTTTGCAGGAGGTACGTGGCACTCTCAAACCAGCATGACTTGGCACTGGTGCCAGCTTGTGTCTGGGAGGAATGCTGCGCAATGCGGAAATTTTAGGAGCCAGCCGGACTCTCCAGGCCACAGGCCCTCGAACACAAACGCCGGCCCTTTTCCCTGGGAAACAAAATTCACAAAGCCTGGTTCTTGGTGTCAGTTTGCAGGAGGTACTTGGCACTCTCAAACCAGCATGACTTGGCACTGGTGCCAGCTTGCGTCTGGGAGGAATCCTGCCCAATGCGGAAATTTTAGGAGCCAGCCGGACTCTCCAGGCCACAGGCCCTGGAATACAAACGCTGGCCCTTTTCCCTGGGAAACAAAATTCACATACCCTGGTTCTTGGTGTCAGTTTGCAGGAGGTACTTGGCACTCTCAAACCAGCATGACTTGGCACTGGTGCCAGCTTGCGTCTGGGAGGAATCCTGCGCAACGCGAAATTTGAGGAGCCAGCCGGCTTCTTCGAGCCTAAGGCCCTGGAACACAAACGCTGGCCCTTTTCCCTGGGAAACAAAATTCACAAAGCCTGGTTCTTGGTGTCAGTTTGCAGGAGGTACTTGGCACTCTCCAACCAGCATGACTTGGCACTGGTGCCAGCTTGCGTCTGGGAGGAATCCTGCGCAATGCGGAAATTTTAGGAGCCAGCCGGACTCTCCAGGCCACAGGCCCTCGAACACAAACGCCGGCCCTTTTCCCTGGGAAACAAAAGGCACATACCCTGGTTCTTGGTGTCAGTTTGCAGGAGGTACTTGGCACTCTCAAACCAGCATGACTTGGCACTGGTGCCAGCTTGAGTCTGGGAGGAATCCTGCGCAATGCCCAAATTTAGGAGCCAGCCGGCTGCTTCAAGCCTAAGGCCCTGGAACACGAACGCCGGCCCTTTTCCCTGGGAAACAAAATTCACCAACCCTGGTTCTTGGTGTCAGTTTGCAGGAGGTACTTGGCACTCTCAAACCAGCATGACTTGGCACTGGTGCCAGCTTGAGTCTGGGAGGAATCCTGCGCAATGCGGGATCTTAGGAGCCAGCCGGCTGCTTCGAGCCAAAATCCCGTGAAACACAAACACTGGCCCTTTTCCCTTTGAAACAAAAGGCACCAACCCTGGTTCTTGGTGTCAGTTTGCAGGAGGTACTTGGCACTCTCAAACCAGCATGACTTGGCACTGGTGCCAGCTTGCGTCTGGGAGGAATCCTGCACAATGCCCAAATTTAGGAGCCAGCCGGCTGCTTCGAGCCTAAGGCCCTGGAACACAAACGCCGGCCCTTTTCCCTGGGAAACAAAATTCACAAAGCCTGGTTCTTGGTGTCAGTTTGCAGGAGGTACTTGGCACTCTCCAACCAGCATGACTTGGCACTGGTGCCAGCTTGCGTCTGGGAGGAATCCTGCCCAATGCGGAAATTTTAGGAGCCAGCCGGCTGCTTCGAGCCTAAGGCCCTGGAACATAAACGCCAGCCCTTTTCCCTGGGAAGAAAAATTCACCAAGCCTGGTTCTTGGTGTCAGTTTGCAGGAGGTACTTGGCACTCTCAAACCAGCATGACTTGGCACTGGTGCCAGCTTGTGTCTGGGAGGAATGCTGCGCAATGCGGAATTTTAGGTGCCAGCCGGACTCTCCAGGCCAGAGGCCCTGGAACACAAACGCCGGCCCTTTTCCCTGGGAAACAAAAGGCACATACCCTGGTTCTTGGTGTCAATTTGCAGGAGGTACTTGGCACTCTCAAACCAGCCTGACTTGGCACTGGTGCCAGCTTGCGTCTGGGATGAATCCTGCGCAATGCCCAAATTTAGGAGCCAGCCGGCTGCTTCGAGCCTAAGGCTCTGGAACACAAACGCTGGCCCTTTTCCCTTTGAAACAAAAGGCACCAAGCCTGGTTCTTGGTGTCAGTTTGCAGGAGGTACTTGGCACTCTCCAACCAGCATGACTTGGCACTGGTGCCAGCTTGCGTCTGGGAGGAATCCTGCGCAATGCGGAAATTTTAGGAGCCAGCCGGACTCTCCAGGCCACAGGCCCTCGAACACAAACGCCGGCCCTTTTCCCTGGGAAACAAAATTCACATACCCTGGTTCTTGGTGTCAGTTTGCAGGAGGTACTTGGCACTCTCAAACCAGCATGACTTGGCACTGGTGCCAGCTTGCGTCTGGGAGGAATCCTGCGCAATGCCCAAATTTAGGAGCCAGCCGGCTGCTTCAAGCCTAAGGCCCTGGAACACGAACGCCGGCCCTTTTCCCTGGGAAACAAAATTCACCAACACTGGTTCTTGGTGTCAGTTTGCAGGAGGTACTTGGCACTCTCCAACCAGCATGACTTGGCACTGGTGCCAGCTTGCGTCTGGGAGGAATCCTGCACAATGCCCAAATTTAGGAGCCAGCCGGCTGCTTCGAGCCTAAGGCCCTGGAACACAAACGCTGGCCTTTTTCCCTGGGAAACAAAATTCACATACCCTGGTTCTTGGTGTCAGTTTGCAGGAGGTACTTGGCACTCTCAAACCAGCATGACTTGGCAATGGTGCCAGCTTGCGTCTGCGAGGAATCCTGCGCAATGCGGAAATTTTAGGAGCCAGCCGGCTGCTTCGAGCCTAAGGCCCTGGAACATAAACGCCAGCCCTTTTCCCTGGGAAGAAAAATTCACCAAGCCTGGTACTTGGTGTCAGTTTGCAGGAGGTACTTGGCACTCTCAAACCAGCATGACTTGGCACTGGTGCCAGCTTGTGTCTGGGAGGAATGCTGCGCAATGCGGAAATTTAGGTGCCAGCCGGACTCTCCAGGCCAGAGGCCCTGGAACACAAACGCCGGCCCTTTTCCCTGGGAAACAAAAGGCACATACCCTGGTTCTTGGTGTCAATTTGCAGGAGGTACTTGGCACTCTCAAACCAGCCTGACTTGGCACTGGTGCCAGCTTGCGTCTGGGATGAATCCTGCGCAATGCCCAAATTTAGGAGCCAGCCGGCTGCTTCGAGCCTAAGGCTCTGGAACACAAACGCTGGCCCTTTTCCCTTTGAAACAAAAGGCACCAAGCCTGGTTCTTGGTGTCAGTTTGCAGGAGGTACTTGGCACTCTCAAACCAGCATGACTTGGCACTGGTGCCAGCTTGCGTCTGGGAGGAATCCTGCGCAATGCGGAAATTTTAGGAGCCAGCCGGATTCTCCAGGCCAGAAACCCTGGAACACAAACGCCAGCCTTTTTCCCTGGGAAAAAAAATTCACATACCCTGGTTCTTGGTGTCAGTTTGCAGGAGGTACTTGGCACTCTCAAACCAGCATGACTTGGCACTGGTGCCAGCTTGCGTCTTGGAGGAATCCTGCGCAATGCGGAATTTTAGGTGCCAGCCGGCTGCTTCGAGCCTAAGGCCCGGGAACACAAACGCCGGCCCTTTTCCCTGGGAAACAAAATTCACATACCCTGGTTCTTGGTGTCAGTTTGCAGGAGGTACTTGGCACTCTCCAACCAGCATGACTTGGCACTGGTGCCAGCTTGCGTCTGGGAGGAATCCTGCGCAATGCGGAAATTTTAGGAGCCAGCCGGACTCTCCAGGCCAGAGGCCCTGGAACACAAACGCCAGCCTTTTTCCCTGGGAAAAAAAATTCACATACCCTGATTCTTGGTGTCAATTTGCAGGAGGTACTTGGCACTCTCCAACCAGCATGACTTGGCACTGGTGCCAGCTTGAGTCTGGGAGGAATCCTGCGCAATGCGGAATTTTAGGAGCCAGCCGGCTGCTTCGAGCCTAAGGCCAGGGAACACAAACGCCGGCCCTTTTCCCTGGGAAACAAAAGGCACCAAGCCTGGTTCTTGGTGTCAGTTTGCAGGAGGTACTTGGCACTCTCCAACCAGCATGACTTGGCACTGGTGCCAGCTTGAGTCTGGGAGGAATCCTGCGCAATGCGGAATTTTAGGAGCCAGCCGGCTGCTTCGAGCCTAAGGCCAGGGAACACAAACGCCGGCCCTTTTCCCTGGGAAACAAAAGGCACCAAGCCTGGTTCTTGGTGTCAGTTTGCAGGAGGTACTTGGCACTCTCAAACCAGCATGACTTGGCACTGGTGCCAGCTTGCGTCTTGGAGGAATCCTGCGCAACGCGAAATTTGAGGAGCCAGCCGGCTTCTTCGAGCCTAAGGCCCTGAAACACAAACGCCGGCCCTTTTCCCTGGGAAACAAAATTCACCAAGCCTGGTTCTTGGTGTCAGTTTGCAGGAGGTACTTGGCACTCTCCAACCAGCATGACTTGGCACTGGTGCCAGCTTGAGTCTGGGAGGAATCCTGCGCAATGCGGGATCTTAGGAGCCAGCCGGCTGCTTCGAGCCAAAATCCCGTGAAACACAAACACTGGCCCTTTTCCCTTTGAAACAAAAGGCACCAACCCTGGTTCTTGGTGTCAGTTTGCAGGAGGTACTTGGCACTCTCAAACCAGCATGACTTGGCACTGGTGCCAGCTTGCGTCTGGGAGGAATCCTGCACAATGCCCAAATTTAGGAGCCAGCCGGCTGCTTCGAGCCTAAGGCCCTGGAACACAAACGCCGGCCCTTTTCCCTGGGAAACAAAATTCACCAAGCCTGGTTCTTGGTGTCAGTTTGCAGGAGGTACTTGGCACTCTCCAACCAGCATGACTTGGCACTGGTGCCAGCTTGCGTCTGGGAGGAATCCTGCGCAATGCGGAAATTTTAGGAGCCAGCCGGACTCTCCAGGCCAGAGGCCCTGGAACACAAACGCCAGCCTTTTTCCCTGGGAAAAAAAATTCACATACCATGGTTCTTGGTGTCAGTTTGCAGGAGGTACTTGGCACTCTCAAACCAGCATGACTTGGCACTGGTGCCAGCTTGTGTCTGGGAGGAATGCTGCGCAATGCGGAATTTTAGGTGCCAGCCGGACTCTCCAGGCCAGAGGCCCTGGAACACAAACGCCGGCCCTTTTCCCTGGGAAACAAAATTCACAAAGCCTGGTTCTTGGTGTCAATTTGCAGGGGGTACTTGGCACTCTCAAACCAGCGTGACTTGGCACTGGTGCCAGCTTGCGTCTGGGAGGAATCCTGCGCAACGCGGAATTTTAGGAGCCAGCCGGCTGCTTCAAGCCTAAGTCCCGGGAACACAAACGCCGGCCCTTTTCCCTGGGAAACAAAAGGCACCAAGCCTGGTTCTTGGTGTCAGTTTGCAGGAGGTACTTGGCACTCTCAAACCAGCATGACTTGGCACTGGTGCCAGCTTGAGTCTGGGAGGAATCCTGCGCAATGCCCAAATTTAGGAGCCAGCCGGCTGCTTCAAGCCTAAGGCCCTGGAACACAAACGCCGGCCCTTTTCCCTGGGAAAAAAAATTCACATACCCTGGTTCTTGGTGTCAGTTTGCAGGAGGTACTTGGCACTCTCAAACCAGCATGACTTGGCACTGGTGCCAGCTTGAGTCTGGGAGGAATCCTGCGCAATGCGGAATTTGAGGAGCCAGCCGGCTGCTTCGAGCCTAAGGCCCTGGAACACAAACGCCAGCCTTTTTCTCTGGGAAAAAAAATTCACATACCCTGGTTCTTGGTGTCAGTTTGCAGGAGGTACTTGGCACTCTCAAACCAGCATGACTTGGCACTGGTGCCAGCTTGCGTCTGGGAGGAATCCTGAGCAATGCGGAATTTTAGGAGCCAGCCGGCTGCTTTGAGCCTAAGGCCCGGGAACACAAACACCAGCCCTTTTCCCTGGGAAGCAAAATTCACCAAGCCTGGTTCTTGGTGTCAGTTTGCAGGAGGTACTTGGCACTCTCAAACCAGCATGACTTGGCACTGGTGCCAGCTTGAGTCTGGGAGGAATCCTGCGCAATGCTGGATCTTAGGAGCCAGCCGGCTGCTTCGAGCCAAAGTCCCGTGAAACACAAACACTGGCCCTTTTCCCTGGGAAACAAAAGGCACCAAGCCTGGTTCTTGGTGTCAGTTTGCAGGAGGTACTTGGCACTCTCAAACCAGCATGACTTGGCACTGGTGCCAGCCTGAGTCTGGGAGGAATCCTGCCCAATGCGAAATTTTAGGAGCCAGCCGGCTGCTTCGAGCCTAAGGCCCTGGAACACAAACGCTGGCCTTTTTCTCTGGGAAACAAAAGGCACCAAGCCTGGTTCTTGGTGTCAGTTTGCAGGAGGTACTTGGCACTCTCAAACCAGCATGACTTGGCACTGGTGCCAGCTTGCGTCTGGGAGGAATCCTGCCCAATGCGGAATTTGAGGAGCCAGCCGGACTCTCCAGGCTAGAGGCCCTGGAACACAAACAACAGCCCTTTTCCCTGGGAAACAAAATTCACATACCATGGTTCTTGGTGTCAGTTTGCAGGAGGTACTTGGCACTCTCAAACCAGCATGACTTGGCACTGGTGCCAGCTTGAGTCTGGGAGGAATCCTGCGCAATGCGGAATTTGAGGAGCCAGCCGGCTGCTTCGAGCCTAAGGCCCTGGAACACAAACGCCAGCCTTTTTCTCTGGGAAAAAAAATTCACATACCCTGGTTCTTGGTGTCAGTTTGCAGGAGGTACTTGGCACTCTCAAACCAGCATGACTTGGCACTGGTGCCAGCTTGCGTCTGGGAGGAATCCTGAGCAATGCGGAATTTTAGGAGCCAGCCGGCTGCTTTGAGCCTAAGGCCCGGGAACACAAACACCAGCCCTTTTCCCTGGGAAGCAAAATTCACCAAGCCTGGTTCTTGGTGTCAGTTTGCAGGAGGTACTTGGCACTCTCAAACCAGCATGACTTGGCACTGGTGCCAGCTTGAGTCTGGGAGGAATCCTGCGCAATGCGGGATCTTAGGAGCCAGCCGGCTGCTTCGAGCCAAAGTCCCGTGAAACACAAACACTGGCCCTTTTCCCTGGGAAACAAAAGGCACCAAGCCTGGTTCTTGGTGTCAGTTTGCAGGAGGTACTTGGCACTCTCAAACCAGCATGACTTGGCACTGGTGCCAGCCTGAGTCTGGGAGGAATCCTGCCCAATGCGAAATTTTAGGAGCCAGCCGGCTGCTTCGAGCCTAAGGCCCTGGAACACAAACGCTGGCCTTTTTCTCTGGGAAACAAAAGGCACCAAGCCTGGTTCTTGGTGTCAGTTTGCAGGAGGTACTTGGCACTCTCAAACCAGCATGACTTGGCACTGGTGCCAGCTTGCGTCTGGGAGGAATCCTGCCCAATGCGGAATTTGAGGAGCCAGCCGGCTGCTTCGAGACAAAGTCCCGTGAAACACAAACACTGGCCCTTTTCCCTGGGAAACAAAAGGCACCAAGCCTGGTTCTTGGTGTCAGTTTGCAGGAGGTACTTGGCACTCTCAAACCAGCATGACTTGGCACTGGTGCCAGCTTGAGTCTGGGAGGAATCCTGCGCAATGCCCAAATTTAGGAGCCAGCCGGCTGCTTCAAGCCTAAGGCCCTGGAACACAAACGCCGGCCCTTTTCCCTGGGAAAAAAAATTCACATACCCTGGTTCTTGGTGTCAGTTTGCAGGAGGTACTTGGCACTCTCAAACCAGCATGACTTGGCACTGGTGCCAGCTTGAGTCTGGGAGGAATCCTGCGCAATGCGGAATTTGAGGAGCCAGCCGGCTGCTTCGAGCCTAAGGCCCTGGAACACAAACGCCAGCCTTTTTCTCTGGGAAAAAAAATTCACATACCCTGGTTCTTGGTGTCAGTTTGCAGGAGGTACTTGGCACTCTCAAACCAGCATGACTTGGCACTGGTGCCAGCTTGTGTCTGGGAGGAATCCTGAGCAATGCGGAATTTTAGGAGCCAGCCGGCTGCTTTGAGCCTAAGGCCCGGGAACACAAACACCAGCCCTTTTCCCTGGGAAGCAAAATTCACCAAGCCTGGTTCTTGGTGTCAGTTTGCAGGAGGTACTTGGCACTCTCAAACCAGCATGACTTGGCACTGGTGCCAGCCTGAGTCTGGGAGGAATCCTGCCCAATGCGAAATTTTAGGAGCCAGCCGGCTGCTTCGAGCCAAAGTCCCTGGAACACAAACGCTGGCCTTTTTCTCTGGGAAACAAAAGGCACCAAGCCTGGTTCTTGGTGTCAGTTTGCAGGAGGTACTTGGCACTCTCAAACCAGCATGACTTGGCACTGGTGCCAGCTTGCGTCTGGGAGGAATCCTGCCCAATGCGGAATTTGAGGAGCCAGCCGGACTCTCCAGGCTAGAGGCCCTGGAACACAAACAACAGCCCTTTTCCCTGGGAAACAAAATTCACATACCATGGTTCTTGGTGTCAGTTTGCAGGAGGTACTTGGCACTCTCAAACCAGCATGACTTGGCACTGGTGCCAGCTTGAGTCTGGGAGGAATCCTGCGCAATGCGGAATTTTAGGAGCCAGCCGGCTGCTTCAAGCCTAAGGCCCTGGAACACAAACGCCGGCCCTTTTCCCTGGGAAAAAAAATTCACATACCCTGGTTCTTGGTGTCAGTTTGCAGGAGGTACTTGGCACTCTCAAACCAGCATGACTTGGCACTGGTGCCAGCTTGAGTCTGGGAGGAATCCTGCGCAATGCGGAATTTGAGGAGCCAGCCGGCTGCTTCGAGCCTAAGGCCCTGGAACACAAACGCCAGCCTTTTTCTCTGGGAAAAAAAATTCACATACCCTGGTTCTTGGTGTCAGTTTGCAGGAGGTACTTGGCACTCTCAAACCAGCATGACTTGGCACTGGTGCCAGCTTGCGTCTGGGAGGAATCCTGAGCAATGCGGAATTTTAGGAGCCAGCCGGCTGCTTTGAGCCTAAGGCCCGGGAACACAAACACCAGCCCTTTTCCCTGGGAAGCAAAATTCACCAAGCCTGGTTCTTGGTGTCAGTTTGCAGGAGGTACTTGGCACTCTCAAACCAGCATGACTTGGCACTGGTGCCAGCTTGAGTCTGGGAGGAATCCTGCGCAATGCGGGATCTTAGGAGCCAGCCGGCTGCTTCGAGCCAAAGTCCCGTGAAACACAAACACTGGCCCTTTTCCCTGGGAAACAAAAGGCACCAAGCCTGGTTCTTGGTGTCAGTTTGCAGGAGGTACTTGGCACTCTCAAACCAGCATGACTTGGCACTGGTGCCAGCCTGAGTCTGGGAGGAATCCTGCCCAATGCGAAATTTTAGGAGCCAGCCGGCTGCTTCGAGCCTAAGGCCCTGGAACACAAACGCTGGCCTTTTTCTCTGGGAAACAAAAGGCACCAAGCCTGGTTCTTGGTGTCAGTTTGCAGGAGGTACTTGGCACTCTCAAACCAGCATGACTTGGCACTGGTGCCAGCTTGCGTCTGGGAGGAATCCTGCCCAATGCGGAATTTGAGGAGCCAGCCGGACTCTCCAGGCTAGAGGCCCTGGAACACAAACAACAGCCCTTTTCCCTGGGAAACAAAATTCACATACCATGGTTCTTGGTGTCAGTTTGCAGGAGGTACTTGGCACTCTCAAACCAGCATGACTTGGCACTGGTGCCAGCTTGAGTCTGGGAGGAATCCTGCGCAATGCGGAATTTGAGGAGCCAGCCGGCTGCTTCGAGCCTAAGGCCCTGGAACACAAACGCCAGCCTTTTTCTCTGGGAAAAAAAATTCACATACCCTGGTTCTTGGTGTCAGTTTGCAGGAGGTACTTGGCACTCTCAAACCAGCATGACTTGGCACTGGTGCCAGCTTGCGTCTGGGAGGAATCCTGAGCAATGCGGAATTTTAGGAGCCAGCCGGCTGCTTTGAGCCTAAGGCCCGGGAACACAAACACCAGCCCTTTTCCCTGGGAAGCAAAATTCACCAAGCCTGGTTCTTGGTGTCAGTTTGCAGGAGGTACTTGGCACTCTCAAACCAGCATGACTTGGCACTGGTGCCAGCTTGAGTCTGGGAGGAATCCTGCGCAATGCGGGATCTTAGGAGCCAGCCGGCTGCTTCGAGCCAAAGTCCCGTGAAACACAAACACTGGCCCTTTTCCCTGGGAAACAAAAGGCACCAAGCCTGGTTCTTGGTGTCAGTTTGCAGGAGGTACTTGGCACTCTCAAACCAGCATGACTTGGCACTGGTGCCAGCTTGCGTCTGGGAGGAATCCTGCCCAATGCGGAATTTGAGGAGCCAGCCGGCTGCTTCGAGCCTAAGGCCCTGGAACACAAACGCTGGCCCTTTTCCCTTTGAAACAAAAGGCACCAAGCCTGGTTCTTGGTGTCAGTTTGCAGGAGGTACTTGGCACTCTCAAACCAGCATGACTTGGCACTGGTGCCAGCTTGAGTCTGGAAGGAATCCTGCGCAATGCGGGATCTTAGGAGCCAGCCGGCTGCTTCGAGACAAAGTCCCGTGAAACACAAACACTGGCCCTTTTCCCTGGGAAACAAAAGGCACCAAGCCTGGTTCTTGGTGTCAGTTTGCAGGAGGTACTTGGCACTCTCAAACCAGCATGACTTGGCACTGGTGCCAGCTTGAGTCTGGGAGGAATCCTGCGCAATGCCCAAATTTAGGAGCCAGCCGGCTGCTTCAAGCCTAAGGCCCTGGAACACAAACGCCGGCCCTTTTCCCTGGGAAAAAAAATTCACATACCCTGGTTCTTGGTGTCAGTTTGCAGGAGGTACTTGGCACTCTCAAACCAGCATGACTTGGCACTGGTGCCAGCTTGAGTCTGGGAGGAATCCTGCGCAATGCGGAATTTGAGGAGCCAGCCGGCTGCTTCGAGCCTAAGGCCCTGGAACACAAACGCCAGCCTTTTTCTCTGGGAAAAAAAATTCACATACCCTGGTTCTTGGTGTCAGTTTGCAGGAGGTACTTGGCACTCTCAAACCAGCATGACTTGGCACTGGTGCCAGCTTGCGTCTGGGAGGAATCCTGAGCAATGCGGAATTTTAGGAGCCAGCCGGCTGCTTTGAGCCTAAGGCCCGGGAACACAAACACCAGCCCTTTTCCCTGGGAAGCAAAATTCACCAAGCCTGGTTCTTGGTGTCAGTTTGCAGGAGGTACTTGGCACTCTCAAACCAGCATGACTTGGCACTGGTGCCAGCTTGCGTCTGGGAGGAATCGTGCGCGATGCGGGATCTTAGGAGCCAGCCGGCTGCTTCGAGCCAAAGTCCCGTGAAACACAAACACTGGCCCTTTTCCCTGGGAAACAAAAGGCACCAAGCCTGGTTCTTGGTGTCAGTTTGCAGGAGGTACTTGGCACTCTCAAACCAGCATGACTTGGCACTGGTGCCAGCCTGAGTCTGGGAGGAATCCTGCCCAATGCGAAATTTTAGGAGCCAGCCGGCTGCTTCGAGCCTAAGGCCCTGGAACACAAACGCTGGCCTTTTTCTCTGGGAAACAAAAGGCACCAAGCCTGGTTCTTGGTGTCAGTTTGCAGGAGGTACTTGGCACTCTCAAACCAGCATGACTTGGCACTGGTGCCAGCTTGCGTCTGGGAGGAATCCTGCCCAATGCGGAATTTGAGGAGCCAGCCGGACTCTCCAGGCTAGAGGCCCTGGAACACAAACAACAGCCCTTTTCCCTGGGAAACAAAATTCACATACCATGGTTCTTGGTGTCAGTTTGCAGGAGGTACTTGGCACTCTCAAACCAGCATGACTTGGCACTGGTGCCAGCTTGAGTCTGGGAGGAATCCTGCGCAATGCGGAATTTTAGGAGCCAGCCGGCTGCTTCGAGCCTAAGGCCCGGGAACACAAACGCCAGCCCTTTTCCCTGGGAAACAAAAGGCACCAAGCCTGGTTCTTGGTGTCAGTTTGCAGGAGGTACTTGGCACTCTCCAACCAGCATGACTTGGCACTGGTGCCAGCTTGAGTCTGGGAGGAATCCTGCGCAATGCGGAATTTTAGGAGCCAGCCGGCTGCTTCGAGCCAAAGTCCCGTGAAACACAAACACTGGCCCTTTTCCCTGGGAAACAAAAGGCACCAAGCCTGGTTCTTGGTGTCAGTTTGCAGGAGGTACTTGGCACTCTCAAACCAGCATGACTTGGCACTGGTGCCAGCTTGAGTCTGGGAGGAATCCTGCGCAATGCCCAAATTTAGGAGCCAGCCGGCTGCTTCAAGCCTAAGGCCCTGGAACACAAACGCCGGCCCTTTTCCCTGGGAAAAAAAATTCACATACCCTGGTTCTTGGTGTCAGTTTGCAGGAGGTACTTGGCACTCTCCAACCAGCATGACTTGGCACTGGTGCCAGCTTGAGTCTGGGAGGAATCCTGCCCAATGCGGAATTTGAGGAGCCAGCCGGCTGCTTCGAGCCTAAGGCCCTGGAACACAAACGCCAGCCTTTTTCCCTGGGAAACAAAAGGCACCAAGCCTGGTTCTTGGTGTCAGTTTGCAGGAGGTACTTGGCACTCTCAAACCAGCATGACTTGGCACTGGTGCCAGCTTGAGTCTGGGAGGAATCCTGCGCAATGCCCAAATTTATGAGCCAGCCGGCTGCTTTGAGCCTAAGGCCCTGGAACACAAACGCAGGCCTTTTTCCCTTTGAAACAAAATTCACCAACCCTGGTTCTTGGTGTCAGTTTGCAGGAAGTACTTGGCACTCTCAAACCAGCGTGACTTGGCACTGGTGCCAGCATGCGTCTGGGAGGAATCCTGCGCAATGCGGAATTTTAGGAGCAAGCCGGCTGCTTCGAGCCTAAGTCCCTGGAACACAAATGCCGGCCTTTTTCTCTGGGAAACAAAAGGCAGCAACCCTGGTTCTTGGTGTCAGTTTGCAGGAGGTACTTGGCACTCTCAAACCAGCGTGACTTGGCACTGGTGCCAGCTTGAGTCTGGGAGGAATCCTGCGCAATGCGGAATTTTAGGAGCAAGCCGGCTGCTTCAAGCCTAAGTCCCTGGAACACAAACGCCAGCCCTTTTCCCTGGGAAACAAAAGGCACCAAGCCTGGTTCTTCGTGTCAGTTTGCAGGAGGTACTTGGCACTCTCAAACCAGCGTGACTTGGCAGTGGTGCCAGCTTGCGTCTGGGAGGAATCCTGCGCAATGCGGAATTTGAGGAGCCAGCCGGACTCTCCAGGCCAGAGGCCCTGGAACACAAACACCAGCCCTTTTCCCTGGGAAACAAAATTCACATACCATGGTTCTTGGTGTCAGTTTGCAGGAGGTACTTGGCACTCTCAAACCAGCATGACTTGGCACTGGTGCCAGCTTGAGTCTGGGAGGAATCCTGCCCAATGCGGAATTTTAGGAGCCAGCTGGCTGCTTCGAGCCTAAGTCCCGGGAACACAAACGCCGGCCCTTTCCCCTGGGAAAAAAAATTCACCAAGCCTGGTTCTTGGTGTCAGTTTGCAGGAGGTACTTGGCACTCTCAAACCAGCATGACTGGGCACTGGTGCCAGCTTGAGTCTGGGAGGAATCCTGCGCAATGCCCAAATTTATGAGCCAGCCGGCTGCTTCGAGCCTTAGGCCCTGGAACACAAACGCCAGCCCTTTTCCCTGGGAAACAAAATTCACATACCCTGGTTCTTGGTGTCAGTTTGCAGGAGGTACTTGGCACTCTCCAACCAGCATGACTTAGCAATGGTGCCAGCTTGAGTCTGGGAGGAATGCTGCGCAATGCGGAATTTGAGGAGCCAGCCGGACGCTCCAGGCCAGAAGCCCTGGAACACAAACGCAAGCCCTTTTCCCTGGGAAACAAAAGTCACATACCCTGGTTCTTGGTGTCAGTTTGCAGGAGGTACTTGGCACTCTCAAACCAGCATGACTTGGCACTGGTGCCAGCTTGAGTCTGGGAGGAATCCTGCGCAATGCGGAATTTGAGGAGCCAGCCGGCTGCTTCGAGCCTAAGTCCCGGGAACACAAACGCCAGCCCTTTTCCCTGGGAAAAAAAATTCACCAAGCCTGGTTCTTGGTGTCAGTTTCCAGGAGGTACTTGGCACTCTCCAACCAGCATGACTTGGCACTGGTGCCAGCTTGAGTCTGGGAGGAATCCTGCGCAATGCGGAATTTTAGGAGCCAGCCGGCTGCTTCGAGCCTAAGGCCCTGGAACACAAACGCCGGCCCTTTTCCCTGGGAAACAAAAGTCACATACCCTGGTTCTTGGTGTCAGTTTGCAGGAGGTACTTGGCACTCTCAAACCAGCATGACTTGGCACTGGTGCCAGCTTGAGTCTGGGAGGAATCCTGCGCAATGCCCAAATTTATGAGCCAGCCGGCTGCTTTGAGCCTAAGGCCCTGGAACACAAACGCAGGCCTTTTTCCCTTTGAAACAAAATTCACCAACCCTGGATCTTGGTGTCAGTTTGCAGGAAGTACTTGGCACTCTCAAACCAGCGTGACTTGGCACTGGTGCCAGCTTGCGTCTGGGAGGAATCCTGCGCAATGCGGAATTTGAGGAGCCAGCCGGCTGCTTCGAGCCTAAGGCCCTGGAACACAAACGCCGGCCCTTTCCCCTGGGAAACAAAAGGCACCAAGCCTGGTTCTTGGTGTCAGTTTGCAGGAGGTACTTGGCACTCTCAAACCAGCATGACTTGGCACTGGTGCCAGCTTGAGTCTGGGAGGAATCCTGCGCAATGCCCAAATTTATGAGCCAGCCGGCTGCTTCGAGCCTTAGGCCCTGGAACACAAACGCCAGCCCTTTTCCCTGGGAAACAAAATTCACATACCCTGGTTCTTGGTGTCAGTTTGCAGGAGGTACTTGGCACTCTCCAACCAGCATGACTTAGCAATGGTGCCAGCTTGAGTCTGGGAGGAATGCTGCGCAATGCGGAATTTGAGGAGCCAGCCGGACGCTCCAGGCCAGAAGCCCTGGAACACAAACGCCAGCCCTTTTCCCTGGGAAACAAAAGTCACATACCCTGGTTCTTGGTGTCAGTTTGCAGGAGGTACTTGGCACTCTCAAACCAGCATGACTTGGCACTGGTGCCAGCTTGAGTCTGGGAGGAATCCTGCGCAATGCGGAATTTGAGGAGCCAGCCGGCTGCTTCGAGCCTAAGTCCCGGGAACACAAACGCCAGCCCTTTTCCCTGGGAAAAAAAATTCACCAAGCCTGGTTCTTGGTGTCAGTTTCCAGGAGGTACTTGGCACTCTCAAACCAGCATGACTTGGCACTGGTGCCAGCTTGAGTCTGGGAGGAATCCTGCGCAATGCGGAATTTTAGGAGCCAGCCGGCTGCTTCGAGCCTAAGGCCCTGGAACACAAACGCCGGCCCTTTCCCCTGGGAAACAAAAGGCACCAAGCCTGGTTCTTGGTGTCAGTTTGCAGGAGGTACTTGGCACTCTCAAACCAGCATGACTTGGCACTGGTGCCAGCTTGAGTCTGGGAGGAATCCTGCGCAATGCCCAAATTTAGGAGCCAGCCGGCTGCTTCAAGCCTAAGGCCCTGGAACACAAACGCCGGCCCTTTTCCCTGGGAAAAAAAATTCACATACCCTGGTTCTTGGTGTCAGTTTGCAGGAGGTACTTGGCACTCTCAAACCAGCATGACTTGGCACTGGTGCCAGCTTGAGTCTGGGAGGAATCCTGCGCAATGCGGAATTTGAGGAGCCAGCCGGCTGCTTCGAGCCTAAGGCCCTGGAACACAAACGCCAGCCTTTTTCTCTGGGAAAAAAAATTCACATACCCTGGTTCTTGGTGTCAGTTTGCAGGAGGTACTTGGCACTCTCAAACCAGCATGACTTGGCACTGGTGCCAGCTTGAGTCTGGGAGGAATCCTGCGCAATGCGGGATCTTAGGAGCCAGCCGGCTGCTTCGAGCCAAAGTCCCGTGAAACACAAACACTGGCCCTTTTCCCTGGGAAACAAAAGGCACCAAGCCTGGTTCTTGGTGTCAGTTTGCAGGAGGTACTTGGCACTCTCAAACCAGCATGACTTGGCACTGGTGCCAGCCTGAGTCTGGGAGGAATCCTGCCCAATGCGAAATTTTAGGAGCCAGCCGGCTGCTTCGAGCCTAAGGCCCTGGAACACAAACGCTGGCCTTTTTCTCTGGGAAACAAAAGGCACCAAGCCTGGTTCTTCGTGTCAGTTTGCAGGAGGTACTTGGCACTCTCAAACCAGCATGACTTGGCACTGGTGCCAGCTTGCGTCTGGGAGGAATCCTGCCCAATGCGGAATTTGAGGAGCCAGCCGGACTCTCCAGGCCAGAGGCCCTGGAACACAAACACCAGCCCTTTTCCCTGGGAAACAAAATTCACATACCATGGTTCTTGGTGTCAGTTTGCAGGAGGTACTTGGCACTCTCAAACCAGCATGACTTGGCACTGGTGCCAGCTTGAGTCTGGGAGGAATCCTGCGCAATGCGGAATTTTAGGAGCCAGCCGGCTGCTTCGAGCCTAAGGCCCTGGAACACAAACGCCGGCCCTTTCCCCTGGGAAACAAAAGGCACCAAGCCTGGTTCTTGGTGTCAGTTTGCAGGAGGTACTTGGCACTCTCAAACCAGCATGACTTGGCACTGGTGCCAGCTTGAGTCTGGGAGGAATCCTGCGCAATGCCCAAATTTATGAGCCAGCCGGCTGCTTCGAGCCTTAGGCCCTGGAACACAAACGCCAGCCCTTTTCCCTGGGAAACAAAATTCACATACCCTGGTTCTTGGTGTCAGTTTGCAGGAGGTACTTGGCACTCTCCAACCAGCATGACTTAGCAATGGTGCCAGCTTGAGTCTGGGAGGAATGCTGCGCAATGCGGAATTTGAGGAGCCAGCCGGACGCTCCAGGCCAGAAGCCCTGGAACACAAACGCCAGCCCTTTTCCCTGGGAAACAAAAGTCACATACCCTGGTTCTTGGTGTCAGTTTGCAGGAGGTACTTGGCACTCTCAAACCAGCATGACTTGGCACTGGTGCCAGCTTGAGTCTGGGAGGAATCCTGCGCAATGCGGAATTTGAGGAGCCAGCCGGCTGCTTCGAGCCTAAGTCCCGGGAACACAAACGCCAGCCCTTTTCCCTGGGAAAAAAAATTCACCAAGCCTGGTTCTTGGTGTCAGTTTCCAGGAGGTACTTGGCACTCTCAAACCAGCATGACTTGGCACTGGTGCCAGCTTGAGTCTGGGAGGAATCCTGCGCAATGCGGAATTTTAGGAGCCAGCCGGCTGCTTCGAGCCTAAGGCCCTGGAACACAAACGCCGGCCCTTTCCCCTGGGAAACAAAAGGCACCAAGCCTGGTTCTTGGTGTCAGTTTGCAGGAGGTACTTGGCACTCTCAAACCAGCATGACTTGGCACTGGTGCCAGCTTGAGTCTGGGAGGAATCCTGCGCAATGCCCAAATTTAGGAGCCAGCCGGCTGCTTCAAGCCTAAGGCCCTGGAACACAAACGCCGGCCCTTTTCCCTGGGAAAAAAAATTCACATACCCTGGTTCTTGGTGTCAGTTTGCAGGAGGTACTTGGCACTCTCAAACCAGCATGACTTGGCACTGGTGCCAGCTTGAGTCTGGGAGGAATCCTGCGCAATGCGGAATTTGAGGAGCCAGCCGGCTGCTTCGAGCCTAAGGCCCTGGAACACAAACGCCAGCCTTTTTCTCTGGGAAAAAAAATTCACATACCCTGGTTCTTGGTGTCAGTTTGCAGGAGGTACTTGGCACTCTCAAACCAGCATGACTTGGCACTGGTGCCAGCTTGCGTCTGGGAGGAATCCTGAGCAATGCGGAATTTTAGGAGCCAGCCGGCTGCTTTGAGCCTAAGGCCCGGGAACACAAACACCAGCCCTTTTCCCTGGGAAGCAAAATTCACCAAGCCTGGTTCTTGGTGTCAGTTTGCAGGAGGTACTTGGCACTCTCAAACCAGCATGACTTGGCACTGGTGCCAGCTTGAGTCTGGGAGGAATCCTGCGCAATGCGGGATCTTAGGAGCCAGCCGGCTGCTTCGAGCCAAAGTCCCGTGAAACACAAACACTGGCCCTTTTCCCTGGGAAACAAAAGGCACCAAGCCTGGTTCTTGGTGTCAGTTTGCAGGAGGTACTTGGCACTCTCAAACCAGCATGACTTGGCACTGGTGCCAGCCTGAGTCTGGGAGGAATCCTGCCCAATGCGAAATTTTAGGAGCCAGCCGGCTGCTTCGAGCCTAAGGCCCTGGAACACAAACGCTGGCCTTTTTCTCTGGGAAACAAAAGGCACCAAGCCTGGTTCTTGGTGTCAGTTTGCAGGAGGTACTTGGCACTCTCAAACCAGCATGACTTGGCACTGGTGCCAGCTTGCGTCTGGGAGGAATCCTGCCCAATGCGGAATTTGAGGAGCCAGCCGGACTCTCCAGGCTAGAGGCCCTGGAACACAAACAACAGCCCTTTTCCCTGGGAAACAAAATTCACATACCATGGTTCTTGGTGTCAGTTTGCAGGAGGTACTTGGCACTCTCAAACCAGCATGACTTGGCACTGGTGCCAGCTTGAGTCTGGGAGGAATCCTGCGCAATGCGGAATTTTAGGAGCCAGCCGGCTGCTTCGAGCCTAAGGCTCGGGAACACAAACGCCAGCCCTTTCCCCTGGGAAAAAAAATTCACATACCATGGTTCTTGGTATCAGTTTACAGGAGGTACTTGGCACTCTCAAACCAGCATGACTTAGCAATGGTGCCAGCTTGAGTCTGGGAGGAATGCTGCGCAATGCGAAATTTGAGGAGCCAGCCGGACGCTCCAGGCCAGAAGCCCTGGAACACAAACGCCAGCCGTTTCCCTGGGAAACAAAAGTCACATCCCCTGGTTCTGGGTGTCAGTTTGCAGGAGGTACTTGGCACTCTCAAACCAGCATGACTTGGCACTGGTGCCAGCTTGAGTCTGGGAGGAATCCTGCGCAATGCGGAATTTGAGGAGCCAGCCGGCTGCTTCGAGCCTAAGTCCCTGGAACACAAATGCCGGCCTTTTTCTCTGGGAAACAAAAGGCAACAACCCTGGTTCTTGGTGTCAGTTTGCAGGAGGTACTTGGCACTCTCAAACCAGCGTGACTTGGCACTGGTGCCAGCTTGAGTCTGGGAGGAATCCTGCGCAATGCGGAATTTTAGGAGCAAGCCGGCTGCTTCAAGCCTAAGTCCCTGGAACACAAACGCCAGCCCTTTTCCCTGGGAAACAAAAGGCACCAAGCCTGGTTCTTCGTGTCAGTTTGCAGGAGGTACTTGGCACTCTCAAACCAGCGTGACTTGGCACTGGTGCCAGCTTGCGTCTGGGAGGAATCCTGCGCAATGCGGAATTTGAGGAGCCAGCCGGACTCTCCAGGCCAGAGGCCCTGGAACACAAACACCAGCCCTTTTCCCTGGGAAACAAAATTCACATACCATGGTTCTTGGTGTCAGTTTGCAGGAGGTACTTGGCACTCTCAAACCAGCATGACTTGGCACTGGTGCCAGCTTGAGTCTGGGAGGAATCCTGCGCAATGCGGAATTTTAGGAGCCAGCCGGCTGCTTCGAGCCTAAGGCCCTGGAACACAAACGCCGGCCCTTTCCCCTGGGAAACAAAAGGCACCAAGCCTGGTTCTTGGTGTCAGTTTGCAGGAGGTACTTGGCACTCTCAAACCAGCATGACTTGGCACTGGTGCCAGCTTGAGTCTGGGAGGAATCCTGCGCAATGCCCAAATTTATGAGCCAGCCGGCTGCTTCGAGCCTTAGGCCCTGGAACACAAACGCCAGCCCTTTTCCCTGGGAAACAAAATTCACATACCCTGGTTCTTGGTGTCAGTTTGCAGGAGGTACTTGGCACTCTCCAACCAGCATGACTTAGCAATGGTGCCAGCTTGAGTCTGGGAGGAATGCTGCGCAATGCGGAATTTGAGGAGCCAGCCGGACGCTCCAGGCCAGAAGCCCTGGAACACAAACGCCAGCCCTTTTCCCTGGGAAACAAAAGTCACATACCCTGGTTCTTGGTGTCAGTTTGCAGGAGGTACTTGGCACTCTCAAACCAGCATGACTTGGCACTGGTGCCAGCTTGAGTCTGGGAGGAATCCTGCGCAATGCGGAATTTGAGGAGCCAGCCGGCTGCTTCGAGCCTAAGTCCCGGGAACACAAACGCCAGCCCTTTTCCCTGGGAAAAAAAATTCACCAAGCCTGGTTCTTGGTGTCAGTTTCCAGGAGGTACTTGGCACTCTCAAACCAGCATGACTTGGCACTGGTGCCAGCTTGAGTCTGGGAGGAATCCTGCGCAATGCGGAATTTTAGGAGCCAGCCGGCTGCTTCGAGCCTAAGGCCCTGGAACACAAACGCCGGCCCTTTCCCCTGGGAAACAAAAGGCACCAAGCCTGGTTCTTGGTGTCAGTTTGCAGGAGGTACTTGGCACTCTCCAACCAGCATGACTTGGCACTGGTGCCAGCTTGAGTCTGGGAGGAATCCTGCGCAATGCCCAAATTTAGGAGCCAGCCGGCTGCTTCAAGCCTAAGGCCCTGGAACACAAACGCCGGCCCTTTTCCCTGGGAAAAAAAATTCACATACCCTGGTTCTTGGTGTCAGTTTGCAGGAGGTACTTGGCACTCTCAAACCAGCATGACTTGGCACTGGTGCCAGCTTGAGTCTGGGAGGAATCCTGCGCAATGCGGAATTTGAGGAGCCAGCCGGCTGCTTCGAGCCTAAGGCCCTGGAACACAAACGCCAGCCTTTTTCTCTGGGAAAAAAAATTCACATACCCTGGTTCTTGGTGTCAGTTTGCAGGAGGTACTTGGCACTCTCAAACCAGCATGACTTGGCACTGGTGCCAGCTTGCGTCTGGGAGGAATCCTGAGCAATGCGGAATTTTAGGAGCCAGCCGGCTGCTTTGAGCCTAAGGCCCGGGAACACAAACACCAGCCCTTTTCCCTGGGAAGCAAAATTCACCAAGCCTGGTTCTTGGTGTCAGTTTGCAGGAGGTACTTGGCACTCTCAAACCAGCATGACTTGGCACTGGTGCCAGCTTGAGTCTGGGAGGAATCCTGCGCAATGCGGGATCTTAGGAGCCAGCCGGCTGCTTCGAGCCAAAGTCCCGTGAAACACAAACACTGGCCCTTTTCCCTGGGAAACAAAAGGCACCAAGCCTGGTTCTTGGTGTCAGTTTGCAGGAGGTACTTGGCACTCTCAAACCAGCATGACTTGGCACTGGTGCCAGCCTGAGTCTGGGAGGAATCCTGCCCAATGCGAAATTTTAGGAGCCAGCCGGCTGCTTCGAGCCTAAGGCCCTGGAACACAAACGCTGGCCTTTTTCTCTGGGAAACAAAAGGCACCAAGCCTGGTTCTTCGTGTCAGTTTGCAGGAGGTACTTGGCACTCTCAAACCAGCATGACTTGGCACTGGTGCCAGCTTGCGTCTGGGAGGAATCCTGCCCAATGCGGAATTTGAGGAGCCAGCCGGACTCTCCAGGCTAGAGGCCCTGGAACACAAACAACAGCCCTTTTCCCTGGGAAACAAAATTCACATACCATGGTTCTTGGTGTCAGTTTGCAGGAGGTACTTGGCACTCTCAAACCAGCATGACTTGGCACTGGTGCCAGCTTGAGTCTGGGAGGAATCCTGCGCAATGCCCAAATTTATGAGCCAGCCGGCTGCTTCGAGCCTTAGGCCCTGGAACACAAACGCCAGCCCTTTTCCCTGGGAAACAAAATTCACATACCCTGGTTCTTGGTGTCAGTTTGCAGGAGGTACTTGGCACTCTCCAACCAGCATGACTTAGCAATGGTGCCAGCTTGAGTCTGGGAGGAATGCTGCGCAATGCGGAATTTGAGGAGCCAGCCGGACGCTCCAGGCCAGAAGCCCTGGAACACAAACGCCAGCCCTTTTCCCTGGGAAACAAAAGTCACATACCCTGGTTCTTGGTGTCAGTTTGCAGGAGGTACTTGGCACTCTCAAACCAGCATGACTTGGCACTGGTGCCAGCTTGAGTCTGGGAGGAATCCTGCGCAATGCGGAATTTGAGGAGCCAGCCGGCTGCTTCGAGCCTAAGTCCCGGGAACACAAACGCCAGCCCTTTTCCCTGGGAAAAAAAATTCACCAAGCCTGGTTCTTGGTGTCAGTTTCCAGGAGGTACTTGGCACTCTCCAACCAGCATGACTTGGCACTGGTGCCAGCTTGAGTCTGGGAGGAATCCTGCGCAATGCGGAATTTTAGGAGCCAGCCGGCTGCTTCGAGCCTAAGGCCCTGGAACACAAACGCCGGCCCTTTTCCCTGGGAAACAAAAGTCACATACCCTGGTTCTTGGTGTCAGTTTGCAGGAGGTACTTGGCACTCTCAAACCAGCATGACTTGGCACTGGTGCCAGCTTGAGTCTGGGAGGAATCCTGCGCAATGCCCAAATTTATGAGCCAGCCGGCTGCTTTGAGCCTAAGGCCCTGGAACACAAACGCAGGCCTTTTTCCCTTTGAAACAAAATTCACCAACCCTGGATCTTGGTGTCAGTTTGCAGGAAGTACTTGGCACTCTCAAACCAGCGTGACTTGGCACTGGTGCCAGCTTGCGTCTGGGAGGAATCCTGCGCAATGCGGAATTTGAGGAGCCAGCCGGACTCTCCAGGCCAGAGGCCCTGGAACACAAACACCAGCCCTTTTCCCTGGGAAACAAAATTCACATACCATGGTTCTTGGTGTCAGTTTGCAGGAGGTACTTGGCACTCTCAAACCAGCATGACTTGGCACTGGTGCCAGCTTGAGTCTGGGAGGAATCCTGCGCAATGCGGAATTTTAGGAGCCAGCCGGCTGCTTCGAGCCTAAGGCCCTGGAACACAAACGCCGGCCCTTTCCCCTGGGAAACAAAAGGCACCAAGCCTGGTTCTTGGTGTCAGTTTGCAGGAGGTACTTGGCACTCTCAAACCAGCATGACTTGGCACTGGTGCCAGCTTGAGTCTGGGAGGAATCCTGCGCAATGCCCAAATTTATGAGCCAGCCGGCTGCTTCGAGCCTTAGGCCCTGGAACACAAACGCCAGCCCTTTTCCCTGGGAAACAAAATTCACATACCCTGGTTCTTGGTGTCAGTTTGCAGGAGGTACTTGGCACTCTCAAACCAGCATGACTTGGCACTGGTGCCAGCTTGAGTCTGGGAGGAATCCTGCGCAATGCGGAATTTGAGGAGCCAGCCGGCTGCTTCGAGCCTAAGGCCCTGGAACACAAACGCCAGCCTTTTTCTCTGGGAAAAAAAATTCACATACCCTGGTTCTTGGTGTCAGTTTGCAGGAGGTACTTGGCACTCTCAAACCAGCATGACTTGGCACTGGTGCCAGCTTGCGTCTGGGAGGAATCCTGAGCAATGCGGAATTTTAGGAGCCAGCCGGCTGCTTTGAGCCTAAGGCCCGGGAACACAAACACCAGCCCTTTTCCCTGGGAAGCAAAATTCACCAAGCCTGGTTCTTGGTGTCAGTTTGCAGGAGGTACTTGGCACTCTCAAACCAGCATGACTTGGCACTGGTGCCAGCTTGAGTCTGGGAGGAATCCTGCGCAATGCGGGATCTTAGGAGCCAGCCGGCTGCTTCGAGCCAAAGTCCCGTGAAACACAAACACTGGCCCTTTTCCCTGGGAAACAAAAGGCACCAAGCCTGGTTCTTGGTGTCAGTTTGCAGGAGGTACTTGGCACTCTCAAACCAGCATGACTTGGCACTGGTGCCAGCCTGAGTCTGGGAGGAATCCTGCCCAATGCGAAATTTTAGGAGCCAGCCGGCTGCTTCGAGCCTAAGGCCCTGGAACACAAACGCTGGCCTTTTTCTCTGGGAAACAAAAGGCACCAAGCCTGGTTCTTCGTGTCAGTTTGCAGGAGGTACTTGGCACTCTCAAACCAGCATGACTTGGCACTGGTGCCAGCTTGCGTCTGGGAGGAATCCTGCCCAATGCGGAATTTGAGGAGCCAGCCGGACTCTCCAGGCTAGAGGCCCTGGAACACAAACAACAGCCCTTTTCCCTGGGAAACAAAATTCACATACCATGGTTCTTGGTGTCAGTTTGCAGGAGGTACTTGGCACTCTCAAACCAGCATGACTTGGCACTGGTGCCAGCTTGAGTCTGGGAGGAATCCTGCGCAATGCGGAATTTTAGGAGCCAGCCGGCTGCTTCGAGCCTAAGGCTCGGGAACACAAACGCCAGCCCTTTCCCCTGGGAAAAAAAATTCACATACCATGGTTCTTGGTATCAGTTTACAGGAGGTACTTGGCACTCTCAAACCAGCATGACTTAGCAATGGTGCCAGCTTGAGTCTGGGAGGAATGCTGCGCAATGCGAAATTTGAGGAGCCAGCCGGACGCTCCAGGCCAGAAGCCCTGGAACAAAAACGCCAGCCGTTTCCCTGGGAAACAAAAGTCACATCCCCTGGTTCTGGGTGTCAGTTTGCAGGAGGTACTTGGCACTCTCAAACCAGCATGACTTGGCACTGGTGCCAGCTTGAGTCTGGGAGGAATCCTGCGCAATGCGGAATTTGAGGAGCCAGCCGGCTGCTTCGAGCCTAAGTCCCTGGAACACAAATGCCGGCCTTTTTCTCTGGGAAACAAAAGGCAACAACCCTGGTTCTTGGTGTCAGTTTGCAGGAGGTACTTGGCACTCTCAAACCAGCGTGACTTGGCACTGGTGCCAGCTTGAGTCTGGGAGGAATCCTGCGCAATGCGGAATTTTAGGAGCAAGCCGGCTGCTTCAAGCCTAAGTCCCTGGAACACAAACGCCAGCCCTTTTCCCTGGGAAACAAAAGGCACCAAGCCTGGTTCTTCGTGTCAGTTTGCAGGAGGTACTTGGCACTCTCAAACCAGCGTGACTTGGCACTGGTGCCAGCTTGCGTCTGGGAGGAATCCTGCGCAATGCGGAATTTGAGGAGCCAGCCGGACTCTCCAGGCCAGAGGCCCTGGAACACAAACACCAGCCCTTTTCCCTGGGAAACAAAATTCACATACCATGGTTCTTGGTGTCAGTTTGCAGGAGGTACTTGGCACTCTCAAACCAGCATGACTTGGCACTGGTGCCAGCTTGAGTCTGGGAGGAATCCTGCGCAATGCGGAATTTTAGGAGCCAGCCGGCTGCTTCGAGCCTAAGGCCCTGGAACACAAACGCCGGCCCTTTCCCCTGGGAAACAAAAGGCACCAAGCCTGGTTCTTGGTGTCAGTTTGCAGGAGGTACTTGGCACTCTCAAACCAGCATGACTTGGCACTGGTGCCAGCTTGAGTCTGGGAGGAATCCTGCGCAATGCCCAAATTTATGAGCCAGCCAGCTGCTTCGAGCCTTAGGCCCTGGAACACAAACGCCAGCCCTTTTCCCTGGGAAACAAAATTCACATACCCTGGTTCTTGGTGTCAGTTTGCAGGAGGTACTTGGCACTCTCCAACCAGCATGACTTAGCAATGGTGCCAGCTTGAGTCTGGGAGGAATGCTGCGCAATGCGGAATTTGAGGAGCCAGCCGGACGCTCCAGGCCAGAAGCCCTGGAACACAAACGCCAGCCCTTTTCCCTGGGAAACAAAAGTCACATACCCTGGTTCTTGGTGTCAGTTTGCAGGAGGTACTTGGCACTCTCAAACCAGCATGACTTGGCACTGGTGCCAGCTTGAGTCTGGGAGGAATCCTGCGCAATGCGGAATTTGAGGAGCCAGCCGGCTGCTTCGAGCCTAAGTCCCGGGAACACAAACGCCAGCCCTTTTCCCTGGGAAAAAAAATTCACCAAGCCTGGTTCTTGGTGTCAGTTTCCAGGAGGTACTTGGCACTCTCAAACCAGCATGACTTGGCACTGGTGCCAGCTTGAGTCTGGGAGGAATCCTGCGCAATGCGGAATTTTAGGAGCCAGCCGGCTGCTTCGAGCCTAAGGCCCTGGAACACAAACGCCGGCCCTTTCCCCTGGGAAACAAAAGGCACCAAGCCTGGTTCTTGGTGTCAGTTTGCAGGAGGTACTTGGCACTCTCAAACCAGCATGACTTGGCACTGGTGCCAGCTTGAGTCTGGGAGGAATCCTGCGCAATGCCCAAATTTAGGAGCCAGCCGGCTGCTTCAAGCCTAAGGCCCTGGAACACAAACGCCGGCCCTTTTCCCTGGGAAAAAAAATTCACATACCCTGGTTCTTGGTGTCAGTTTGCAGGAGGTACTTGGCACTCTCAAACCAGCATGACTTGGCACTGGTGCCAGCTTGAGTCTGGGAGGAATCCTGCGCAATGCGGAATTTGAGGAGCCAGCCGGCTGCTTCGAGCCTAAGGCCCTGGAACACAAACGCCAGCCTTTTTCTCTGGGAAAAAAAATTCACATACCCTGGTTCTTGGTGTCAGTTTGCAGGAGGTACTTGGCACTCTCAAACCAGCATGACTTGGCACTGGTGCCAGCTTGCGTCTGGGAGGAATCCTGAGCAATGCGGAATTTTAGGAGCCAGCCGGCTGCTTTGAGCCTAAGGCCCGGGAACACAAACACCAGCCCTTTTCCCTGGGAAGCAAAATTCACCAAGCCTGGTTCTTGGTGTCAGTTTGCAGGAGGTACTTGGCACTCTCAAACCAGCATGACTTGGCACTGGTGCCAGCTTGAGTCTGGGAGGAATCCTGCGCAATGCGGGATCTTAGGAGCCAGCCGGCTGCTTCGAGCCAAAGTCCCGTGAAACACAAACACTGGCCCTTTTCCCTGGGAAACAAAAGTCACATACCCTGGTTCTTGGTGTCAGTTTGCAGGAGGTACTTGGCACTCTCAAACCAGCATGACTTGGCACTGGTGCCAGCCTGAGTCTGGGAGGAATCCTGCCCAATGCGAAATTTTAGGAGCCAGCCGGCTGCTTCGAGCCTAAGGCCCTGGAACACAAACGCTGGCCTTTTTCTCTGGGAAACAAAAGGCACCAAGCCTGGTTCTTCGTGTCAGTTTGCAGGAGGTACTTGGCACTCTCAAACCAGCATGACTTGGCACTGGTGCCAGCTTGCGTCTGGGAGGAATCCTGCCCAATGCGGAATTTGAGGAGCCAGCCGGACTCTCCAGGCTAGAGGCCCTGGAACACAAACAACAGCCCTTTTCCCTGGGAAACAAAATTCACATACCATGGTTCTTGGTGTCAGTTTGCAGGAGGTACTTGGCACTCTCAAACCAGCATGACTTGGCACTGGTGCCAGCTTGAGTCTGGGAGGAATCCTGCGCAATGCGGAATTTGAGGAGCCAGCCGGCTGCTTCGAGCCTAAGTCCCGGGAACACAAACGCCAGCCCTTTTCCCTGGGAAAAAAAATTCACCAAGCCTGGTTCTTGGTTTCAGTTTGCAGGAGGTACTTGGCACTCTCCAACCAGCATGACTTGGCACTGGTGCCAGCTTGAGTCTGGGAGGAATCCCGCGCAATGCGGAATTTTAGGAGCCAGCCGGCTGCTTTGAGCCTAAGGCCCTGGAACACAAACACCAGCCCTTTTCCCTGGGAAGAATAATTCACATACCCTGGTTCTTGGTGTCAGTTTGCAGGAGGTACTTGGCACTCTCCAACCAGCATGACTTGGCACTGGTGCCAGCTTGAGTCTGGGAGGAATCCTGCGCAATGCGGAATTTGAGGAGCCAGCCGGCTGCTTCGAGCCTAAGTCCCGGGAACACAAACGCCAGCCCTTTTCCCTGGGAAAAAAAATTCACCAAGCCTGGTTCTTGGTGTCAGTTTGCAGGAGGTACTTGGCACTCTCAAACCAGCATGACTTGGCACTGGTGCCAGCTTGAGTCTGGGAGGAATCCTGCGCAATGCGGAATTTTAGGAGCCAGCCGGCTGCTTTGAGCCTCAGGCCCTGGAACACAAACACCGGCCCTTTTCCCTGGGAAGAAAAATTCACATACCCTGGTTCTTGGTGTCAGTTTGCAGGAGGTACTTGGCACTCTCCAACCAGCATGACTTGGCACTGGTGCCAGCTTGAGTCTGGGAGGAATCCTGCGCAATGCGATATTTGAGGAGCCAGCCGGCTGCTTCGAGCCTAAGTCCCAGGAACACAAACGCCAGCCCTTTTCCCTGGGAAAAAAAATTCACCAAGCCTGGTTCTTGGTGTCAGTTTGCAGGAGGTACTTGGCACTCTCAAACCAGAATGACTTGGCACTGGTGCCAGCTTGAGTCTGGGAGGAATCCTGCGCAATGCCCAAATTTATGAGCCAGCCGGCTGCTTTGAGCCTAAGGCCCGGGAACACAAACGCAGGCCTTTTTCCCTTTGAAACAAAATTCACCAACCCTGGTTCTTGGTGTCAGTTTGCAGGAAGTACTTGGCACTCTCAAACCAGCGTGACTTGGCACTGGTGCCAGCATGCGTCTGGGAGGAATCCTGCGCAATGCGGAATTTTAGGAGCAAGCCGGCTGCTTCAAGCCTAAGTCCCTGGAACACAAACGCCAGCCCTTTTCCCTGGGAAACAAAAGGCACCAAGCCTGGTTCTTCGTGTCAGTTTGCAGGAGGTACTTGGCACTCTCAAACCAGCGTGACTTGGCAGTGGTGCCAGCTTGCGTCTGGGAGGAATCCTGCGCAATGCGGAATTTGAGGAGCCAGCCGGACTCTCCAGGCCAGAGGCCCTGGAACACAAACACCAGCCCTTTTCCCTGGGAAACAAAATTCACATACCATGGTTCTTGGTGTCAGTTTGCAGGAGGTACTTGGCACTCTCCAACCAGCATGACTTGGCACTGGTGCCAGCTTGAGTCTGGGAGGAATCCTGCGCAATGCGGAATTTTAGGAGCCAGCCGGCTGCTTCGAGCCTAAGGCCCTGGAACACAAACGCCGGCCCTTTCCCCTGGGAAACAAAAGGCACCAAGCCTGGTTCTTGGTGTCAGTTTGCAGGAGGTACTTGGCACTCTCAAACCAGCATGACTTGGCACTGGTGCCAGCTTGAGTCTGGGAGGAATCCTGCGCAATGCCCAAATTTAGGAGCCAGCCGGCTGCTTCAAGCCTAAGGCCCTGGAACACAAACGCCGGCCCTTTTCCCTGGGAAAAAAAATTCACATACCCTGGTTCTTGGTGTCAGTTTGCAGGAGGTACTTGGCACTCTCAAACCAGCATGACTTGGCACTGGTGCCAGCTTGAGTCTGGGAGGAATCCTGCGCAATGCGGAATTTGAGGAGCCAGCCGGCTGCTTCGAGCCTAAGGCCCTGGAACACAAACGCCAGCCTTTTTCTCTGGGAAAAAAAATTCACATACCCTGGTTCTTGGTGTCAGTTTGCAGGAGGTACTTGGCACTCTCAAACCAGCATGACTTGGCACTGGTGCCAGCTTGCGTCTGGGAGGAATCCTGAGCAATGCGGAATTTTAGGAGCCAGCCGGCTGCTTTGAGCCTAAGGCCCGGGAACACAAACACCAGCCCTTTTCCCTGGGAAGCAAAATTCACCAAGCCTGGTTCTTGGTGTCAGTTTGCAGGAGGTACTTGGCACTCTCAAACCAGCATGACTTGGCACTGGTGCCAGCTTGAGTCTGGGAGGAATCCTGCGCAATGCGGGATCTTAGGAGCCAGCCGGCTGCTTCGAGCCAAAGTCCCGTGAAACACAAACACTGGCCCTTTTCCCTGGGAAACAAAAGGCACCAAGCCTGGTTCTTGGTGTCAGTTTGCAGGAGGTACTTGGCACTCTCAAACCAGCATGACTTGGCACTGGTGCCAGCCTGAGTCTGGGAGGAATCCTGCCCAATGCGAAATTTTAGGAGCCAGCCGGCTGCTTCGAGCCTAAGGCCCTGGAACACAAACGCTGGCCTTTTTCTCTGGGAAACAAAAGGCACCAAGCCTGGTTCTTCGTGTCAGTTTGCAGGAGGTACTTGGCACTCTCAAACCAGCATGACTTGGCACTGGTGCCAGCTTGCGTCTGGGAGGAATCCTGCCCAATGCGGAATTTGAGGAGCCAGCCGGACTCTCCAGGCTAGAGGCCCTGGAACACAAACAACAGCCCTTTTCCCTGGGAAACAAAATTCACATACCATGGTTCTTGGTGTCAGTTTGCAGGAGGTACTTGGCACTCTCAAACCAGCATGACTTGGCACTGGTGCCAGCTTGAGTCTGGGAGGAATCCTGCGCAATGCGGAATTTTAGGAGCCAGCCGGCTGCTTCGAGCCTAAGGCTCGGGAACACAAACGCCAGCCCTTTCCCCTGGGAAAAAAAATTCACATACCATGGTTCTTGGTATCAGTTTACAGGAGGTACTTGGCACTCTCAAACCAGCATGACTTAGCAATGGTGCCAGCTTGAGTCTGGGAGGAATGCTGCGCAATGCGAAATTTGAGGAGCCAGCCGGACGCTCCAGGCCAGAAGCCCTGGAACACAAACGCCAGCCGTTTCCCTGGGAAACAAACGTCACATCCCCTGGTTCTGGGTGTCAGTTTGCAGGAGGTACTTGGCACTCTCAAACCAGCATGACTTGGCACTGGTGCCAGCTTGAGTCTGGGAGGAATCCTGCGCAATGCGGAATTTGAGGAGCCAGCCGGCTGCTTCGAGCCTAAGTCCCGGGAACACAAACGCCAGCCCTTTTCCCTGGGAAAAAAAATTCACCAAGCCTGGTTCTTGGTTTCAGTTTGCAGGAGGTACTTGGCACTCTCCAACCAGCATGACTTGGCACTGGTGCCAGCTTGAGTCTGGGAGGAATCCCGCGCAATGCGGAATTTTAGGAGCCAGCCGGCTGCTTTGAGCCTAAGGCCCTGGAACACAAACACCAGCCCTTATCCCTGGGAAGAATAATTCACATACCCTGGTTCTTGGTGTCAGTTTGCAGGAGGTACTTGGCACTCTCCAACCAGCATGACTTGGCACTGGTGCCAGCTTGAGTCTGGGAGGAATCCTGCGCAATGCGGAATTTGAGGAGCCAGCCGGCTGCTTCGAGCCTAAGTCCCGGGAACACAAACGCCAGCCCTTTTCCCTGGGAAAAAAAATTCACCAAGCCTGGTTCTTGGTGTCAGTTTGCAGGAGGTACTTGGCACTCTCAAACCAGCATGACTTGGCACTGGTGCCAGCTTGAGTCTGGGAGGAATCCTGCGCAATGCGGAATTTTAGGAGCCAGCCGGCTGCTTTGAGCCTCAGGCCCTGGAACACAAACACCGGCCCTTTTCCCTGGGAAGAAAAATTCACATACCCTGGTTCTTGGTGTCAGTTTGCAGGAGGTACTTGGCACTCTCCAACCAGCATGACTTGGCACTGGTGCCAGCTTGAGTCTGGGAGGAATCCTGCGCAATGCGATATTTGAGGAGCCAGCCGGCTGCTTCGAGCCTAAGTCCCGGGAACACAAACGCCAGCCCTTTTCCCTGGGAAAAAAAATTCACCAAGCCTGGTTCTTGGTGTCAGTTTGCAGGAGGTACTTGGCACTCTCAAACCAGCATGACTTGGCACTGGTGCCAGCTTGAGTCTGGGAGGAATCCTGCCCAATGCGGAATTTGAGGAGCCAGCCGGCTGCTTCGAGCCTAAGTCCCGGGAACACAAACGCCAGCCCTTTTCCCTGGGAAACAAAAGGCACCAAGCCTGGTTCTTGGTGTCAGTTTGCAGGAGGTACTTGGCACTCTCAAACCAGCATGACTTGGCACTGGTGCCAGCTTGAGTCTGGGAGGAATCCTGCGCAATGCCCAAATTTATGAGCCAGCCGGCTGCTTTGAGCCTAAGGCCCGGGAACACAAACGCAGGCCTTTTTCCCTTTGAAACAAAATTCACCAACCCTGGTTCTTGGTGTCAGTTTGCAGGAAGTACTTGGCACTCTCCAACCAGCATGACTTGGCACTGGTGCCAGCATGCGTCTGGGAGGAATCCTGCGCAATGCGGAATTTTAGGAGCAAGCCGGCTGCTTCGAGCCTAAGTCCCTGGAACACAAATGCCGGCCTTTTTCTCTGGGAAACAAAAGGCAGCAACCCTGGTTCTTGGTGTCAGTTTGCAGGAGGTACTTGGCACTCTCAAACCAGCGTGACTTGGCACTGGTGCCAGCTTGAGTCTGGGAGGAATCCTGCGCAATGCGGAATTTTAGGAGCAAGCCGGCTGCTTCAAGCCTAAGTCCCTGGAACACAAACGCCAGCCCTTTTCCCTGGGAAACAAAAGGCACCAAGCCTGGTTCTTCGTGTCAGTTTGCAGGAGGTACTTGGCACTCTCAAACCAGCGTGACTTGGCAGTGGTGCCAGCTTGCGTCTGGGAGGAATCCTGCGCAATGCGGAATTTGAGGAGCCAGCCGGACTCTCCAGGCCAGAGGCCCTGGAACACAAACACCAGCCCTTTTCCCTGGGAAACAAAATTCACATACCATGGTTCTTGGTGTCAGTTTGCAGGAGGTACTTGGCACTCTCAAACCAGCATGACTTGGCACTGGTGCCAGCTTGAGTCTGGGAGGAATCCTGCCCAATGCGGAATTTTAGGAGCCAGCTGGCTGCTTCGAGCCTAAGTCCCGGGAACACAAACGCCGGCCCTTTCCCCTGGGAAAAAAAATTCACCAAGCCTGGTTCTTGGTGTCAGTTTGCAGGAGGTACTTGGCACTCTCCAACCAGCATGACTGGGCACTGGTGCCAGCTTGAGTCTGGGAGGAATCCTGCCCAATGCCCAAATTTATGAGCCAGCCGGCTGCTTCGAGCCTTAGGCCCTGGAACACAAACGCCAGCCCTTTTCCCTGGGAAACAAAATTCACATACCCTGGTTCTTGGTGTCAGTTTGCAGGAGGTACTTGGCACTCTCCAACCAGCATGACTTAGCAATGGTGCCAGCTTGAGTCTGGGAGGAATGCTGCGCAATGCGGAATTTGAGGAGCCAGCCGGACGCTCCAGGCCAGAAGCCCTGGAACACAAACGCCAGCCCTTTTCCCTGGGAAACAAAAGTCACATACCCTGGTTCTTGGTGTCAGTTTGCAGGAGGTACTTGGCACTCTCAAACCAGCATGACTTGGCACTGGTGCCAGCTTGAGTCTGGGAGGAATCCTGCGCAATGCGGAATTTTAGGAGCCAGCCGGCTGCTTCGAGCCTAAGGCCCTGGAACACAAACGCCGGCCCTTTCCCCTGGGAAACAAAAGGCACCAAGCCTGGTTCTTGGTGTCAGTTTGCAGGAGGTACTTGGCACTCTCAAACCAGCATGACTTGGCACTGGTGCCAGCTTGAGTCTGGGAGGAATCCTGCGCAATGCCCAAATTTATGAGCCAGCCGGCTGCTTTGAGCCTAAGGCCCTGGAACACAAACGCAGGCCTTTTTCCCTTTGAAACAAAATTCACCAACCCTGGTTCTTGGTGTCAGTTTGCAGGAAGTACTTGGCACTCTCAAACCAGCGTGACTTGGCACTGGTGCCAGCTTGCGTCTGGGAGGAATCCTGCGCAATGCGGAATTTGAGGAGCCAGCCGGACTCTCCAGGCCAGAGGCCCTGGAACACAAACACCAGCCCTTTTCCCTGGGAAACAAAATTCACATACCATGGTTCTTGGTGTCAGTTTGCAGGAGGTACTTGGCACTCTCAAACCAGCATGACTTGGCACTGGTGCCAGCTTGAGTCTGGGAGGAATCCTGCCCAATGCGGAATTTGAGGAGCCAGCTGGCTGCTTCGAGCCTAAGTCCCGGGAACACAAACGCCAGCCCTTTTCCCTGGGAAAAAAAATTCACCAAGCCTGGTTCTTGGTGTCAGTTTGCAGGAGGTACTTGGCACTCTCCAACCAGCATGACTGGGCACTGGTGCCAGCTTGAGTCTGGGAGGAATCCTGCGCATTGCGGAATTTTAGGAGCCAGCCGGCTGCTTCGAGCCTTAGGCCCTGGAACACAAACGCCAGCCCTTTTCCCTGGGAAACAAAATTCACATACCCTGGTTCTTGGTGTCAGTTTGCAGGAGGTACTTGGCACTCTCCAACCAGCATGACTTAGCAATGGTGCCAGCTTGAGTCTGGGAGGAATGCTGCGCAATGCGGAATTTGAGGAGCCAGCCTGACGCTCCAGGCCAGAAGCCCTGGAACACAAACGCCAGCCCTTTTCCCTGGGAAACAAAAGTCACATACCCTGGTTCTTGGTGTCAGTTTGCAGGAGGTACTTGGCACTCTCCAACCAGCATGACTTGGCACTGGTGCCAGCTTGAGTCTGGGAGGAATCCTGCGCAATGCGGAATTTGAGGAGCCAGCCGGCTGCTTCGAGCCTAAGTCCCGAGAACACAAACGCCAGCCCTTTTCCCTGGGAAAAAAAATTCACCAAGCCTGGTTCTTGGTGTCAGTTTGCAGGAGGTACTTGGCACTCTCCAACCAGCATGACTTGGCACTGGTGCCAGCTTGAGTCTGGGAGGAATCCTGCGCAATGCGGAATTTTAGGAGCCAGCCGGCTGCTTCGAGCCTAAGGCCCTGGAACACAAACGCCGGCCCTTTCCCCTGGGAAACAAAAGGCACCAAGCCTGGTTCTTGGTGTCAGTTTGCAGGAGGTACTTGGCACTCTCAAACCAGCATGACTTGGCACTGGTGCCAGCTTGAGTCTGGGAGGAATCCTGCGCAATGCCCAAATTTATGAGCCAGCCGGCTGCTTCGAGCCTTAGGCCCTGGAACACAAACGCCAGCCCTTTTCCCTGGGAAACAAAATTCACATACCCTGGTTCTTGGTGTCAGTTTGCAGGAGGTACTTGGCACTCTCCAACCAGCATGACTTAGCAATGGTGCCAGCTTGAGTCTGGGAGGAATGCTGCGCAATGCGGAATTTGAGGAGCCAGCCGGACGCTCCAGGCCAGAAGCCCTGGAACACAAACGCCAGCCGTTTCCCTGGGAAACAAAAGTCACATCCCCTGGTACTTGGTGTCAGTTTGCAGGAGGTACTTGGCACTCTCAAACCAGCATGACTTGGCACTGGTGACAGCTTGAGTCTGGGAGGAATCCTGCGCAATGCGGAATTTGAGGAGCCAGCCGGCTGCTTCGAGCCTAAGTCCCGGGAACACAAACGCCAGCCCTTTTCCCTGGGAAAAAAAATTCACCAAGCCTGGTTCTTGGTGTCAGTTTGCAGGAGGTACTTGGCACTCTCCAACCAGCATGACTTGGCACTGGTGCCAGCTTGAGTCTGGGAGGAATCCTGCGCAATGCGGAATTTTAGGAGCCAGACGGCTGCTTCGAGCCTAAGGCCCTGGAACACAAACGCCAGCCCTTTCCCCTGGGAAACAAAAGGCACCAAGCCTGGTTCTTGGTGTCAGTTTGCAGGAGGTACTTGGCACTCTCAAACCAGCATGACTTGGCACTGGTGCCAGCTTGAGTCTGGGAGGAATCCTGCGCAATGCCCAAATTTATGAGCCAGCCGGCTGCTTTGAGCCTAAGGCCCGGGAACACAAACGCAGGCCTTTTTCCCTTTGAAACAAAATTCACCAACCCTGGTTCTTGGTGTCAGTTTGCAGGAAGTACTTGGCACTCTCAAACCAGCGTGACTTGGCACTGGTGCCAGCATGCGTCTGGGAGGAATCCTGCGCAATGCGGAATTTTAGGAGCAAGCCGGCTGCTTCGAGCCTAAGTCCCTGGAACACAAATGCCGGCCTTTTTCTCTGGGAAACAAAAGGCAGCAACCCTGGTTCTTGGTGTCAGTTTGCAGGAGGTACTTGGCACTCTCAAACCAGCGTGACTTGGCACTGGTGCCAGCTTGAGTCTGGGAGGAATCCTGCGCAATGCGGAATTTTAGGAGCAAGCCGGCTGCTTCAAGCCTAAGTCCCTGGAACACAAACGCCAGCCCTTTTCCCTGGGAAACAAAAGGCACCAAGCCTGGTTCTTCGTGTCAGTTTGCAGGAGGTACTTGGCACTCTCAAACCAGCGTGACTTGGCAGTGGTGCCAGCTTGCGTCTGGGAGGAATCCTGCGCAATGCGGAATTTGAGGAGCAAGCCGGACTCTCCAGGCCAGAGGCCCTGGAACACAAACACCAGCCCTTTTCCCTGGGAAACAAAATTCACATACCATGGTTCTTGGTGTCAGTTTGCAGGAGGTACTTGGCACTCTCAAACCAGCATGACTTGGCACTGGTGCCAGCTTGAGTCTGGGAGGAATCCTGCCCAATGCGGAATTTTAGGAGCCAGCTGGCTGCTTCGAGCCTAAGTCCCGGGAACACAAACGCCGGCCCTTTCCCCTGGGAAAAAAAATTCACCAAGCCTGGTTCTTGGTGTCAGTTTGCAGGAGGTACTTGGCACTCTCCAACCAGCATGACTGGGCACTGGTGCCAGCTTGAGTCTGGGAGGAATCCTGCCCAATGCCCAAATTTATGAGCCAGCCGGCTGCTTCGAGCCTTAGGCCCTGGAACACAAACGCCAGCCCTTTTCCCTGGGAAACAAAATTCACATACCCTGGTTCTTGGTGTCAGTTTGCAGGAGGTACTTGGCACTCTCCAACCAGCATGACTTAGCAATGGTGCCAGCTTGAGTCTGGGAGGAATGCTGCGCAATGCGGAATTTGAGGAGCCAGCCGGACGCTCCAGGCCAGAAGCCCTGGAACACAAACGCCAGCCCTTTTCCCTGGGAAACAAAAGTCACATACCCTGGTTCTTGGTGTCAGTTTGCAGGAGGTACTTGGCACTCTCAAACCAGCATGACTTGGCACTGGTGCCAGCTTGAGTCTGGGAGGAATCCTGCGCAATGCGGAATTTTAGGAGCCAGCCGGCTGCTTCGAGCCTAAGGCCCTGGAACACAAACGCCGGCCCTTTCCCCTGGGAAACAAAAGGCACCAAGCCTGGTTCTTGGTGTCAGTTTGCAGGAGGTACTTGGCACTCTCAAACCAGCATGACTTGGCACTGGTGCCAGCTTGAGTCTGGGAGGAATCCTGCGCAATGCCCAAATTTATGAGCCAGCCGGCTGCTTTGAGCCTAAGGCCCTGGAACACAAACGCAGGCCTTTTTCCCTTTGAAACAAAATTCACCAACCCTGGTTCTTGGTGTCAGTTTGCAGGAAGTACTTGGCACTCTCAAACCAGCGTGACTTGGCACTGGTGCCAGCTTGCGTCTGGGAGGAATCCTGCGCAATGCGGAATTTGATGAGCCAGCCGGACTCTCCAGGCCAGAGGCCCTGGAACACAAACACCAGCCCTTTTCTCTGGGAAACAAAATTCACATACCATGGTTCTTGGTGTCAGTTTGCAGGAGGTACTTGGCACTCTCAAACCAGCATGACTTGGCACTGGTGCCAGCTTGAGTCTGGGAGGAATCCTGCCCAATGCGGAATTTTAGGAGCCAGCTGGCTGCTTCGAGCCTAAGTCCCGGGAACACAAACGCCAGCCCTTTTCCCTGGGAAAAAAAATTCACCAAGCCTGGTTCTTGGTGTCAGTTTGCAGGAGGTACTTGGCACTCTCCAACCAGCATGACTGGGCACTGGTGCCAGCTTGAGTCTGGGAGGAATCCTGCGCATTGCGGAATTTTAGGAGCCAGCCGGCTGCTTCGAGCCTTAGGCCCTGGAACACAAACGCCAGCCCTTTTCCCTGGGAAACAAAATTCACATACCCTGGTTCTTGGTGTCAGTTTGCAGGAGGTACTTGGCACTCTCAAACCAGCATGACTTGGCACTGGTGCCAGCTTGAGTCTGGGAGGAATCATGCGCAATGCCCAAATTTATGAGCCAGCCGGCTGCTTTGAGCCTAAGGCCCTGGAACACAAACGCAGGCCCTTTTCCCTTTGAAACAAAATTCACCAACCCTGGTTCTTGGTGTCAGTTTGCAGGAAGTACTTGGCACTCTCAAACCAGCGTGACTTGGCACTGGTGCCAGCATGCGTCTGGGAGGAATCCTGCGCAATGCGGAATTTTAGGAGCCAGCCGGCTGCTTTGAGCCTAAGTCCCTGGAACACAAACACCAGCCCTTTTCCCTGGGAAACAAAATTCACCAACCCTGGTTCTTGGTGTCAGTTTGCAGGAGGTACTTGGCACTCTCAAACCAGCGTGACTTGGCACTGGTGCCAGCTTGCGTCTGGGAGGAATCCTGCGCAATGCGGAATTTTAGGAGCAAGCCGGCTGCTTCGAGCCTAAGTCCCTGGAACACAAATGCCGGCCTTTTTCTCTGGGAAACAAAAGGCAACAACCCTGGTTCTTGGTGTCAGTTTGCAGGAGGTACTTGGCACTCTCAAACCAGCGTGACTTGGCACTGGTGCCAGCTTGAGTCTGGGAGGAATCCTGCGCAATGCGGAATTTTAGGAGCAAGCCGGCTGCTTCAAGCCTAAGTCCCTGGAACACAAACGCCAGCCCTTTTCCCTGGGAAACAAAAGGCACCAAGCCTGGTTCTTCGTGTCAGTTTGCAGGAGGTACTTGGCACTCTCAAACCAGCGTGACTTGGCAGTGGTGCCAGCTTGCGTCTGGGAGGAATCCTGCGCAATGCGGAATTTGAGGAGCCAGCCGGACTCTCCAGGCCAGAGGCCCTGGAACACAAACACCAGCCCTTTTCCCTGGGAAACAAAATTCACATACCATGGTTCTTGGTGTCAGTTTGCAGGAGGTACTTGGCACTCTCAAACCAGCATGACTTGGCACTGGTGCCAGCTTGAGTCTGGGAGGAATCCTGCCCAATGCGGAATTTGAGGAGCCAGCTGGCTGCTTCGAGCCTAAGTCCCGGGAACACAAACGCCAGCCCTTTTCCCTGGGAAAAAAAATTCACCAAGCCTGGTTCTTGGTGTCAGTTTGCAGGAGGTACTTGGCACTCTCCAACCAGCATGACTGGGCACTGGTGCCAGCTTGAGTCTGGGAGGAATCCTGCGCATTGCGGAATTTTATGAGCCAGCCGGCTGCTTCGAGCCTTAGGCCCTGGAACACAAACGCCAGCCCTTTTCCCTGGGAAACAAAATTCACATACCCTGGTTCTTGGTGTCAGTTTGCAGGAGGTACTTGGCACTCTCCAACCAGCATGACTTAGCAATGGTGCCAGCTTGAGTCTGGGAGGAATGCTGCGCAATGCGGAATTTGAGGAGCCAGCCGGACGCTCCAGGCCAGAAGCCCTGGAACACAAACGCCAGCCCTTTTCCCTGGGAAACAAAAGTCACATACCCTGGTTCTTGGTGTCAGTTTGCAGGAGGTACTTGGCACTCTCCAACCAGCATGACTTGGCACTGGTGCCAGCTTGAGTCTGGGAGGAATCCTGCGCAATGCGGAATTTGAGGAGCCAGCCGGCTGCATCGAGCCTAAGTCCCGAGAACACAAACGCCAGCCCTTTTCCCTGGGAAAAAAAATTCACCAAGCCTGGTTCTTGGTGTCAGTTTGCAGGAGGTACTTGGCACTCTCCAACCAGCATGACTTGGCACTGGTGCCAGCTTGAGTCTGGGAGGAATCCTGCGCAATGCGGAATTTTAGGAGCCAGCCGGCTGCTTCGAGCCTAAGGCCCTGGAACACAAACGCCGGCCCTTTCCCCTGGGAAACAAAAGGCACCAAGCCTGGTTCTTGGTGTCAGTTTGCAGGAGGTACTTGGCACTCTCAAACCAGCATGACTTGGCACTGGTGCCAGCTTGAGTCTGGGAGGAATCCTGCGCAATGCCCAAATTTATGAGCCAGCCGGCTGCTTCGAGCCTTAGGCCCTGGAACACAAACGCCAGCCCTTTTCCCTGGGAAACAAAATTCACATACCCTGGTTCTTGGTGTCAGTTTGCAGGAGGTACTTGGCACTCTCCAACCAGCATGACTTAGCAATGGTGCCAGCTTGAGTCTGGGAGGAATGCTGCGCAATGCGGAATTTGAGGAGCCAGCCGGACGCTCCAGGCCAGAAGCCCTGGAACACAAACGCCAGCCGTTTCCCTGGGAAACAAAAGTCACATCCCCTGGTACTTGGTGTCAGTTTGCAGGAGGTACTTGGCACTCTCAAACCAGCATGACTTGGCACTGGTGACAGCTTGAGTCTGGGAGGAATCCTGCGCAATGCGGAATTTGAGGAGCCAGCCGGCTGCTTCGAGCCTAAGTCCCGGGAACACAAACGCCAGCCCTTTTCCCTGGGAAAAAAAATTCACCAAGCCTGGTTCTTGGTGTCAGTTTGCAGGAGGTACTTGGCACTCTCCAACCAGCATGACTTGGCACTGGTGCCAGCTTGAGTCTGGGAGGAATCCTGCGCAATGCGGAATTTTAGGAGCCAGACGGCTGCTTCGAGCCTAAGGCCCTGGAACACAAACGCCAGCCCTTTCCCCTGGGAAACAAAAGGCACCAAGCCTGGTTCTTGGTGTCAGTTTGCAGGAGGTACTTGGCACTCTCAAACCAGCATGACTTGGCACTGGTGCCAGCTTGAGTCTGGGAGGAATCCTGCGCAATGCCCAAATTTAGGAGCCAGCCGGCTGCTTTGAGCCTAAGGCCCTGGAACACAAACGCAGGCCTTTTTCCCTTTGAAACAAAATTCACCAACCCTGGTTCTTGGTGTCAGTTTGCAGGAAGTACTTGGCACTCTCAAACCAGCGTGACTTGGCACTGGTGCCAGCATGCGTCTGGGAGGAATCCTGCGCAATGCGGAATTTTAGGAGCCAGCCGGCTGCTTTGAGCCTAAGGCCTGGGAACACAAACACCAGCCCTTTTCCCTGGGAAGCAAAATTCACCAAGCCAGGTTCTTGGTGTCAGTTTGCAGGAGGTACTTGGCACTCTCCAACCAGCATGACTTGGCACTGGTGCCAGCTTGAGTCTGGGAGGAATCCTGCGCAATGCGGAATTTTAGGAGCCAGCCGGCTGCTTCGAGCCTTAGGCCCTGGAACACAAACGCCAGCCCTTTTCCCTGGGAAACAAAATTCACATACCATGGTTCTTGGTGTCAGTTTGCAGGAGGTACTTGGCACTCTCCAACCAGCATGACTTAGCAATGGTGCCAGCTTGAGTCTGGGAGGAATGCTGCGCAATGCGGAATTTGAGGAGCCAGCCGGACGCTCCAGGCCAGAAGCCCTGGAACACAAACGCCAGCCCTTTTCCCTGGGAAACAAAAGTCACACACCCTGGTTCTTGGTGTCAGTTTGCAGGAGGTACTTGGCACTCTCCAACCAGCATGACTTGGCACTGGTGCCAGCTTGAGTCTGGGTGGAATCCTGCGCAATGCGGAATTTTAGGAGCCAGCCGGCTGCTTCGAGCCTAAGTCCCGGGAACACAAACGCCAGCCCTTTTCCCTGGGAAAAAAAATTCACCAAGCCTGGTTCTTGGTGTCAGTTTGCAGGAGGTACTTGGCACTCTCCAACCAGCATGACTTGGCACTGGTGCCAGCTTGAGTCTGGGAGGAATCCTGCGCAATGCCCAAATTTATGAGCCAGCCGGCTGCTTTGAGCCTAACGCCCTGGAACACAAACGCAGGCCTTTTTCCCTTTGAAACAAAATTGACCAACCCTTGTTCTTGGTGTCAGTTTGCAGGAAGTACTTGGCACTCTCAAACCAGCGTGACTTGGCACTGGTGCCAGCATGCGTCTGGGAGGAATCCTGCGCAATGCGGAATTTTATGAGCCAGCCGGCTGCTTCGAGCCTAAGGCCCGGGAACACAAACACCAGCCCTTTTCCCTGGGAAACAAAATTCACATACCCTGGTTCTTGGTGTCAGTTTGCAGGAGGTACTTGGCACTCTCAAACCAGCGTGACTTGGCACTGGTGCCAGCTTGAGTCTGGGAGGAATCCTGCGCAATGCGGAATTTTAGGAGCCAGCCGGCTGCTTCGAGCCTAAGTCCCGGGAACACAAACGCCAGCCCTTTTCCCTGGGAAAAAAAATTCACAAAGCCTGGTTCTTGGTGTCAGTTTGCAGGAGGTACTTGGCACTCTCCAACAAGCATGACTTGGCACTGGTGCCAGCTTGAGTCTGGGAGGAATCCTGCGCAATGCGGAATTTTAGGAGCCAGCCGGCTGCTTTGAGCCTAAGGCCCTGGAACACAAATACCAGCCCTTTTCCCTGGGAAAAAAAATTCACATACCATGGTTCTTGGTGTGAGTTTGCAGGAGGTACTTGGCACTCTCAAACCAGCATGACTGGGCACTGGTGCCAGCTAGCGTCTGGGAGGAATCCTGCGCAATGCGGAATTTTAGGAGCCAGCCGGCTGCTTCGAGCCTAAGGCCCTGGAACACAAACGCCAGCCCTTTTCTCTGGGAAACAAAATTCACAAACTCTAATTCTTGGTGTCAGTTTGCAGGAGGTACTTGGCACTCTCAAACCAGCATGACTTGGCACTGGTGCCAGCTTGAGTCTGGGAGGAATCCTGCGCAATGCGAAATTTTAGGAGCCAGCCGGCTGCTTCGAGCCTAAGGCCCTGGAATACAAACGCCAGCCTTTTTCCCTGGGAAAAAAAATTCACATACCATGGTTCTTGGTGTCAGTTTGCAGGAGGTACTTGGCACTCTCAAACCAGCATGACTTGGCACTGGTGCCAGCTTGAGTCTGGGAGGAATCCTGCGCAATGCGGAATTTGAGGAGCCAGACGGCTGCTTCAAGCCTAAGGCCCGGGAACACAAACGCCAGCCCTTTTCCCTGGGAAACAAAATTCACAAACTCTAATTCACTGTGTCAGTTTTTCAGGAGGTACTTGGCACTCTTCAACCAGCATGACTTGGCACTGGTGCCAGCTTGCGTCTGGGAGGAATGCTGCGCAATGCGGAATTTTAGGAGCCAGCCGGCTGCTTCGAGCCTAAGTCCCTGGAACACAAATGCCGGCCTTTTTCCCTTTGAAACAAAAGGCACCAAGCCTGGTTCTTGGTGTCAGTTTGCAGGAGGTACTTGGCACTCTCAAACCAGCATGACTTGGCACTGGTGCCAGCTTGAGTCTGGGAGGAATCCTGCGCAATGCGAAATTTTAGGAGCCAGCCGGCTGCTTCGAGCCTAAGGCCCTGGAATACAAACGCCAGCCTTTTTCCCTGGGAAAAAAAATTCACATACCATGGTTCTTGGTGTCAGTTTGCAGGAGGTACTTGGCACTCTCAAACCAGCATGACTTGGCACTGGTGCCAGCTTGAGTCTGGGAGGAATCCTGCGCAATGCGGAATTTGAGGAGCCAGCCGGCTGCTTTGAGCCTAAGGCCCGGGAACACAAACACCAGCCCTTTTCCCTGGGAAACAAAATTCACCAAGCCTGGTTCTTGGTGTCAGTTTGCAGGAGGTACTTGGCACTCTCAAACCAGCGTGACCTGGCACTGGTGCCAGCATGCGTCTGGGAGGAATCCTGCGCAAAGCGGAATTTTAGGAGCCAGCCGGCTGCTTCAAGCCTAAGTCCTGGGAACACAAACGCCAGCCCTTTTCCCTGGGAAGAAAAATTCACCAAGCCTGGTTCTTGGTGTCAGTTTGCAGGAGGTACTTGGCACTCTCCAACCAGCATGACTTGGCACTGGTGCCAGCTTGCGTCTGGGAGGAATCCTGCGCAATGCGGAATTTTAGGAGCCAGCCGGACTATCCAGGCCACAGGCCCTGGAACACAAACGCCGGCCCTTTCCCCTGGGCACCAAAATTCACATACCATGGTTCTTGGTGTCAGTTTGCAGGAGGTACTTGGCACTCTCAAACCAGCATGACTTGGCACTGGTGCCAGCTTGAGTCTGGGAGGAATCCTGCCCAATGCGGAATTTTAGGAGCCAGCCGGCTGCTTTGAGACTAAGGCCCGGGAACACAACTGCTGGCCTTTTTCCCTGGGAAACAAAAGGCACCAAGCCTGGTTCTTGGTGTCAGTTTGCAGGAGGTACTTGGCACTCTCAAACCAGCATGACTGGGCACTGGTGCCAGCTTGAGTCTGGGAGGAATCCTGCCCAATGCGGAATTTTAGGAGGCAGCCAGCTGCTTCGAGCCTAAGGCCCTGGAACACAAACGCCAGCCCTTTTCCCTGGGAAGCAAAATTCGCCAAGCCTGGTTCTTGGTGTCAGTTTGCAGGAGGTACTTGGCACTCTCAAACCAGCATGACTTGGCACTGGTGCAAGCTAGTGTCTGGGAGGAATCATGCGCAATGCGAAATTTTAGGAGCCAGCCGGGCTCTCCAGGCCAGAGGCCCTGGAACACAAACGCCGACTCTTTTCCCTTGGGAAACAAAATTCACATACCCTGGTTCTTGGTGTCAGTTTGCAGGAGGTACTTGGCACTCTCAAACCAGCATGACTTGGCACTGGTGCCAGCTTGCGTCTGGGAGGAATCCTGCGCAATGCGAAGTTTTAGGAGCCAGCCGGCTGCTTCGAGCCTAAGGCCCTGGAACACAAACGCCGGCCCTTTTCCCTGGGAAACAAAAGGCACCAACCCTGGTTCTTGGTGTCAGTTTGCAGGAGGCACTTGGCACTCTCAAACCAGCATGACTTGGCACTGGTGCCAGCTTGAGTCTGGGAGAAATCCTGTGCAATGCGGAATTTTAGGAGCCAGCCGGCTGCTTCGAGCCTAAGGCCCTGGAACACAAACGCCGGCCCTTTTCCCTTTGAAACAAAAGGCACCAAGCCTGGTTCTTGGTGTCAGTTTGCAGGAGGTACTTGGCACTCTCAAACCAGCATGACTTGGCACTGGTGCCAGCTTGAGTCTGGGAGGAATCCTGCGCAATGCGAAATTTTAGGAGCCAGCCGGCTGCTTCGAGCCTAAGGCCCTGGAATACAAACGCCAGCCTTTTTCCCTGGGAAAAAAAATTCACATACCATGGTTCTTGGTGTCAGTTTGCAGGAGGTACTTGGCACTCTCAAACCAGCATGACTTGGCACTGGTGCCAGCTTGAGTCTGGGAGGAATCCTGCGCAATGCGGAATTTGAGGAGCCAGACGGCTGCTTCAAGCCTAAGGCCCGGGAACACAAACGCCAGCCCTTTTCCCTGGGAAACAAAATTCACAAACTCTAATTCACTGTGTCAGTTTTTCAGGAGGTACTTGGCACTCTCCAACCAGCATGACTTAGCAATGGTGCCAGCTTGAGTCTGGGAGGAATGCTGCGCAATGCGGAATTTGAGGAGCCAGCCGGACGCTCCAGGCCAGAAGCCCTGGAACACAAACGCCAGCCGTTTCCCTGGGAAACAAAAGTCACATCCCCTGGTACTTGGTGTCAGTTTGCAGGAGGTACTTGGCACTCTCAAACCAGCATGACTTGGCACTGGTGACAGCTTGAGTCTGGGAGGAATCCTGCGCAATGCGGAATTTGAGGAGCCAGCCGGCTGCTTCGAGCCTAAGTCCCGGGAACACAAACGCCAGCCCTTTTCCCTGGGAAAAAAAATTCACCAAGCCTGGTTCTTGGTGTCAGTTTGCAGGAGGTACTTGGCACTCTCCAACCAGCATGACTTGGCACTGGTGCCAGCTTGAGTCTGGGAGGAATCCTGCGCAATGCGGAATTTTAGGAGCCAGACGGCTGCTTCGAGCCTAAGGCCCTGGAACACAAACGCCAGCCCTTTCCCCTGGGAAACAAAAGGCACCAAGCCTGGTTCTTGGTGTCAGTTTGCAGGAGGTACTTGGCACTCTCAAACCAGCATGACTTGGCACTGGTGCCAGCTTGAGTCTGGGAGGAATCCTGCGCAATGCCCAAATTTAGGAGCCAGCCGGCTGCTTTGAGCCTAAGGCCCTGGAACACAAACGCAGGCCTTTTTCCCTTTGAAACAAAATTCACCAACCCTGGTTCTTGGTGTCAGTTTGCAGGAAGTACTTGGCACTCTCAAACCAGCGTGACTTGGCACTGGTGCCAGCATGCGTCTGGGAGGAATCCTGCGCAATGCGGAATTTTAGGAGCCAGCCGGCTGCTTTGAGCCTAAGGCCTGGGAACACAAACACCAGCCCTTTTCCCTGGGAAGCAAAATTCACCAAGCCAGGTTCTTGGTGTCAGTTTGCAGGAGGTACTTGGCACTCTCCAACCAGCATGACTTGGCACTGGTGCCAGCTTGAGTCTGGGAGGAATCCTGCGCAATGCGGAATTTTAGGAGCCAGCCGGCTGCTTCGAGCCTTAGGCCCTGGAACACAAACGCCAGCCCTTTTCCCTGGGAAACAAAATTCACATACCATGGTTCTTGGTGTCAGTTTGCAGGAGGTACTTGGCACTCTCCAACCAGCATGACTTAGCAATGGTGCCAGCTTGAGTCTGGGAGGAATGCTGCGCAATGCGGAATTTGAGGAGCCAGCCGGACGCTCCAGGCCAGAAGCCCTGGAACACAAACGCCAGCCCTTTTCCCTGGGAAACAAAAGTCACACACCCTGGTTCTTGGTGTCAGTTTGCAGGAGGTACTTGGCACTCTCCAACCAGCATGACTTGGCACTGGTGCCAGCTTGAGTCTGGGTGGAATCCTGCGCAATGCGGAATTTTAGGAGCCAGCCGGCTGCTTCGAGCCTAAGTCCCGGGAACACAAACGCCAGCCCTTTTCCCTGGGAAAAAAAATTCACCAAGCCTGGTTCTTGGTGTCAGTTTGCAGGAGGTACTTGGCACTCTCCAACCAGCATGACTTGGCACTGGTGCCAGCTTGAGTCTGGGAGGAATCCTGCGCAATGCCCAAATTTATGAGCCAGCCGGCTGCTTTGAGCCTAACGCCCTGGAACACAAACGCAGGCCTTTTTCCCTTTGAAACAAAATTGACCAACCCTTGTTCTTGGTGTCAGTTTGCAGGAAGTACTTGGCACTCTCAAACCAGCGTGACTTGGCACTGGTGCCAGCATGCGTCTGGGAGGAATCCTGCGCAATGCGGAATTTTATGAGCCAGCCGGCTGCTTCGAGCCTAAGGCCCGGGAACACAAACACCAGCCCTTTTCCCTGGGAAACAAAATTCACATACCCTGGTTCTTGGTGTCAGTTTGCAGGAGGTACTTGGCACTCTCAAACCAGCGTGACTTGGCACTGGTGCCAGCTTGAGTCTGGGAGGAATCCTGCGCAATGCGGAATTTTAGGAGCCAGCCGGCTGCTTCGAGCCTAAGTCCCGGGAACACAAACGCCAGCCCTTTTCCCTGGGAAAAAAAATTCACAAAGCCTGGTTCTTGGTGTCAGTTTGCAGGAGGTACTTGGCACTCTCCAACAAGCATGACTTGGCACTGGTGCCAGCTTGAGTCTGGGAGGAATCCTGCGCAATGCGGAATTTTAGGAGCCAGCCGGCTGCTTTGAGCCTAAGGCCCTGGAACACAAATACCAGCCCTTTTCCCTGGGAAAAAAAATTCACATACCATGGTTCTTGGTGTGAGTTTGCAGGAGGTACTTGGCACTCTCAAACCAGCATGACTGGGCACTGGTGCCAGCTAGCGTCTGGGAGGAATCCTGCGCAATGCGGAATTTTAGGAGCCAGCCGGCTGCTTCGAGCCTAAGGCCCTGGAACACAAACGCCAGCCCTTTTCTCTGGGAAACAAAATTCACAAACTCTAATTCTTGGTGTCAGTTTGCAGGAGGTACTTGGCACTCTCAAACCAGCATGACTTGGCACTGGTGCCAGCTTGAGTCTGGGAGGAATCCTGCGCAATGCGAAATTTTAGGAGCCAGCCGGCTGCTTCGAGCCTAAGGCCCTGGAATACAAACGCCAGCCTTTTTCCCTGGGAAAAAAAATTCACATACCATGGTTCTTGGTGTCAGTTTGCAGGAGGTACTTGGCACTCTCAAACCAGCATGACTTGGCACTGGTGCCAGCTTGAGTCTGGGAGGAATCCTGCGCAATGCGGAATTTGAGGAGCCAGACGGCTGCTTCAAGCCTAAGGCCCGGGAACACAAACGCCAGCCCTTTTCCCTGGGAAACAAAATTCACAAACTCTAATTCACTGTGTCAGTTTTTCAGGAGGTACTTGGCACTCTCCAACCAGCATGACTTGGCACTGGTGCCAGCTTGCGTCTGGGAGGAATGCTGCGCAATGCGGAATTTTAGGAGCCAGCCGGCTGCTTCGAGCCTAAGTCCCTGGAACACAAATGCCGGCCTTTTTCCCTTTGAAACAAAAGGCACCAAGCCTGGTTCTTGGTGTCAGTTTGCAGGAGGTACTTGGCACTCTCAAACCAGCATGACTTGGCACTGGTGCCAGCTTGAGTCTGGGAGGAATCCTGCGCAATGCGAAATTTTAGGAGCCAGCCGGCTGCTTCGAGCCTAAGGCCCTGGAATACAAACGCCAGCCTTTTTCCCTGGGAAAAAAAATTCACATACCATGGTTCTTGGTGTCAGTTTGCAGGAGGTACTTGGCACTCTCAAACCAGCATGACTTGGCACTGGTGCCAGCTTGAGTCTGGGAGGAATCCTGCGCAATGCGGAATTTGAGGAGCCAGCCGGCTGCTTTGAGCCTAAGGCCCGGGAACACAAACACCAGCCCTTTTCCCTGGGAAACAAAATTCACCAAGCCTGGTTCTTGGTGTCAGTTTGCAGGAGGTACTTGGCACTCTCAAACCAGCGTGACCTGGCACTGGTGCCAGCATGCGTCTGGGAGGAATCCTGCGCAAAGCGGAATTTTAGGAGCCAGCCGGCTGCTTCAAGCCTAAGTCCTGGGAACACAAACGCCAGCCCTTTTCCCTGGGAAGAAAAATTCACCAAGCCTGGTTCTTGGTGTCAGTTTGCAGGAGGTACTTGGCACTCTCCAACCAGCATGACTTGGCACTGGTGCCAGCTTGCGTCTGGGAGGAATCCTGCGCAATGCGGAATTTTAGGAGCCAGCCGGACTATCCAGGCCACAGGCCCTGGAACACAAACGCCGGCCCTTTCCCCTGGGCACCAAAATTCACATACCATGGTTCTTGGTGTCAGTTTGCAGGAGGTACTTGGCACTCTCAAACCAGCATGACTTGGCACTGGTGCCAGCTTGAGTCTGGGAGGAATCCTGCCCAATGCGGAATTTTAGGAGCCAGCCGGCTGCTTTGAGACTAAGGCCCGGGAACACAACTGCTGGCCTTTTTCCCTGGGAAACAAAAGGCACCAAGCCTGGTTCTTGGTGTCAGTTTGCAGGAGGTACTTGGCACTCTCAAACCAGCATGACTGGGCACTGGTGCCAGCTTGAGTCTGGGAGGAATCCTGCCCAATGCGGAATTTTAGGAGGCAGCCAGCTGCTTCGAGCCTAAGGCCCTGGAACACAAACGCCAGCCCTTTTCCCTGGGAAGCAAAATTCGCCAAGCCTGGTTCTTGGTGTCAGTTTGCAGGAGGTACTTGGCACTCTCAAACCAGCATGACTTGGCACTGGTGCAAGCTAGTGTCTGGGAGGAATCATGCGCAATGCGAAATTTTAGGAGCCAGCCGGGCTCTCCAGGCCAGAGGCCCTGGAACACAAACGCCGACTCTTTTCCCTTGGGAAACAAAATTCACATACCCTGGTTCTTGGTGTCAGTTTGCAGGAGGTACTTGGCACTCTCAAACCAGCATGACTTGGCACTGGTGCCAGCTTGCGTCTGGGAGGAATCCTGCGCAATGCGAAGTTTTAGGAGCCAGCCGGCTGCTTCGAGCCTAAGGCCCTGGAACACAAACGCCGGCCCTTTTCCCTGGGAAACAAAAGGCACCAACCCTGGTTCTTGGTGTCAGTTTGCAGGAGGCACTTGGCACTCTCAAACCAGCATGACTTGGCACTGGTGCCAGCTTGAGTCTGGGAGAAATCCTGTGCAATGCGGAATTTTAGGAGCCAGCCGGCTGCTTCGAGCCTAAGGCCCTGGAACACAAACGCCGGCCCTTTTCCCTTTGAAACAAAAGGCACCAAGCCTGGTTCTTGGTGTCAGTTTGCAGGAGGTACTTGGCACTCTCAAACCAGCATGACTTGGCACTGGTGCCAGCTTGAGTCTGGGAGGAATCCTGCGCAATGCGAAATTTTAGGAGCCAGCCGGCTGCTTCGAGCCTAAGGCCCTGGAATACAAACGCCAGCCTTTTTCCCTGGGAAAAAAAATTCACATACCATGGTTCTTGGTGTCAGTTTGCAGGAGGTACTTGGCACTCTCAAACCAGCATGACTTGGCACTGGTGCCAGCTTGAGTCTGGGAGGAATCCTGCGCAATGCGGAATTTGAGGAGCCAGACGGCTGCTTCAAGCCTAAGGCCCGGGAACACAAACGCCAGCCCTTTTCCCTGGGAAACAAAATTCACAAACTCTAATTCACTGTGTCAGTTTTTCAGGAGGTACTTGGCACTCTCCAACCAGCATGACTTGGCACTGGTGCCAGCTTGCGTCTGGGAGGAATGCTGCGCAATGCGGAATTTTAGGAGCCAGCCGGCTGCTTCGAGCCTAAGTCCCTGGAACACAAATGCCGGCCTTTTTCCCTTTGAAACAAAAGGCACCAAGCCTGGTTCTTGGTGTCAGTTTGCAGGAGGTACTTGGCACTCTCCAACCAGCATGACTGGGCACTGGTGCCAGCTTGAGTCTGGGAGGAATCCTGCGCAATGCGGAATTTTAGGAGCCAGCCGGCTGCTTCGAGCCTTAGGCCCTGGAACACAAACGCCAGCCCTTTTCCCTGGGAAACAAAATTCACATACCCTGGTTCTTGGTGTCAGTTTGCAGGAGGTCCTTGGCACTCTCAAACCAGCATGACTTGGCACTGGTGCCAGCTTGAGTCTGGGAGGAATCCTGCGCAATGCGGAATTTGAGGAGCCAGCCGGCTGCTTTGAGCCTAAGGCCCGGGAACACAAACACCAGCCCTTTTCCCTGGGAAACAAAATTCACCAAGCCTGGTTCTTGGTGTCAGTTTGCAGGAGGTACTTGGCACTCTCAAACCAGCGTGACCTGGCACTGGTGCCAGCATGCGTCTGGGAGGAATCCTGCGCAATGCGGAATTTTAGGAGCCAGCCGGCTGCTTCAAGCCTAAGTCCTGGGAACACAAACGCCAGCCCTTTTCCCTGGGAAGAAAAATTCACCAAGCCTGGTTCTTGGTGTCAGTTTGCAGGAGGTACTTGGCACTCTCCAACCAGCATGACTTGGCACTGGTGCCAGCTTGCGTCTGGGAGGAATCCTGCGCAATGCGGAATTTTAGGAGCCAGCCGGACTATCCAGGCCACAGGCCCTGGAACACAAACGCCGGCCCTTTCCCCTGGGCACCAAAATTCACATACCATGGTTCTTGGTGTCAGTTTGCAGGAGGTACTTGGCACTCTCAAACCAGCATGACTTGGCACTGGTGCCAGCTTGAGTCTGGGAGGAATCCTGCCCAATGCGGAATTTTAGGAGCCAGCCGGCTGCTTTGAGACTAAGGCCCGGGAACACAACTGCTGGCCTTTTTCCCTGGGAAACAAAAGGCACCAAGCCTGGTTCTTGGTGTCAGTTTGCAGGAGGTACTTGGCACTCTCAAACCAGCATGACTGGGCACTGGTGCCAGCTTGAGTCTGGGAGGAATCCTGCCCAATGCGGAATTTTAGGAGGCAGCCAGCTGCTTCGAGCCTAAGGCCCTGGAACACAAACGCCAGCCCTTTTCCCTGGGAAGCAAAATTCGCCAAGCCTGGTTCTTGGTGTCAGTTTGCAGGAGGTACTTGGCACTCTCAAACCAGCATGACTTGGCACTGGTGCAAGTTAGTGTCTGGGAGGAATCATGCGCAATGCGAAATTTTAGGAGCCAGCCGGGCTCTCCAGGCCAGAGGCCCTGGAACACAAACGCCGACTCTTTTCCCTTGGGAAACAAAATTCACATACCCTGGTTCTTGGTGTCAGTTTGCAGGAGGTACTTGGCACTCTCAAACCAGCATGACTTGGCACTGGTGCCAGCTTGCGTCTGGGAGGAATCCTGCGCAATGCGAAGTTTTAGGAGCCAGCCGGCTGCTTCGAGCCTAAGGCCCTGGAACACAAACGCCGGCCCTTTTCCCTGGGAAACAAAAGGCACCAACCCTGGTTCTTGGTGTCAGTTTGCAGGAGGCACTTGGCACTCTCAAACCAGCATGACTTGGCACTGGTGCCAGCTTGAGTCTGGGAGAAATCCTGTGCAATGCGGAATTTTAGGAGCCAGCCGGCTGCTTCGAGCCTAAGGCCCTGGAACACAAACGCCGGCCCTTTTCCCTTTGAAACAAAAGGCACCAAGCCTGGTTCTTGGTGTCAGTTTGCAGGAGATACTGGGCACTCTCAAACCAGCGTGACTTGGCACTGGTGCCAGCTTGCGTCTGGGAGGAATCCTCGGCCCTTCCTGAAGGCTCTCCAGGCCTCACCTTCAAATGGCAAAGGTCACGGCACCATCACAGAGCCCTGTACCGCTTACCGAGTTCCCATGAGAGCGACGAACCGGGTCTGTCGGCCACTCGCTGACGGGGTCTCGGCGTGACACCAGGGGACCGCCTGAAGCACACAAAGGGGAACGGAGGCTGAGAGATGCAGCAGAAATTGAGACCTGCGCAATAACCACTGCTTCCATCCAGGGCCCGCTGCTCACCTTGCCCGCTTACCTTGACTCCTCAGGTTCGGCTTTATGTCCTAAAAATAAAGGCAAAGAACAACGCTGTAAACACACAGTCACCATTAACGCCGCCCCTGCAAAGGCAAACGGTGCCTCACCTGCTCAGGGGAACCACTAACCCGCCACGGGGCCCTCTGCCACGGATTTCATCTGCCAGCACCTGAAAGAATGGGAGGACAGGGGTCAGAGGGCTGCAGGATAACTTAGGCCTTCCAGACATCTTGTGTCAATCGACAAATGCCATCTAGAGTCCAGCTACACCCTGCATTACAACTCCCCAAGCCCCAGGACTTGCCCTATTATACCTACACCAGGCTGTGCAGCAGGGCAGAGCGGCCTCGGGCCCAATACCCAGACACCCGTGACACAGAACAAGACAAACGAGGGGACACAACAGGGAGAGAAAGCTCTCGGCGAGAAGAATGCCAGCCAGGGCCCAGAGAAGGCGGGACCAGATGACCTGGGTGGGAGCGACGGTGAGCCCGTCAGGCTCAGAGAATCCTGGAGGAACAAAGACGCTAACAGAAGGACTTCTCGCAAGCAGGGCAAAGATGGGTGCCCGAGAATCCTACGGTCAGAATCTCCCCCTATCCTGGAATTTGTACAAGTCCTAACCAGCTAGAAGGGATCGTGGCCATGCACAGCTGTCGAGAACAGCTCAGAACAAGACCTGAAAAGAACCATCCGGTCAGATGTCTTAAGAGAGATGCTACGCCGATGCCAGTCCAGCCTCCTGAGTCAAGGCTTTGAAGGAATATGCACTGGGCCGAGGAACACAGAGATCTCAGTGGCAAAGATGGACACCTGGGCTTCGGATAATCCTTTGGGGGGCACGAGGCAAAAGACACAGAAGGCATAATAGACACAGAAGGCACGATAGACAAGTGACACAAGTGATGTGCACCGGGACTGCTCTGCCCTGAGCATCTCAGCACCGGGTGACTCCTCCTTTACGTGGCCTAAAGGGCCACCTCCTGCACAACCCCGCCTCCAAAGCTGCCACTCCAAAGGCCCTCCCAGCACCTCGCTTTCGTCCCCCTCTCAGGGGGCTCGTAACCCTCCACTTATCTCTTGGACGTCCAGGGATGACAATCCGCCTCCGCTGCCAAGGAAGGCCGCCTCACCCGCTGGGAATTTGCCGCAGTCACCGGTCTCTGGTCTCTTGCTCAGCTACAATCAGCAACACCAAATATCACTGCACCCTCTTAGCTGCACAGCGGCCAAAGCCCACCAAGCCTGCTACTCACCCTTCTGCCAAGAACGCCCGGCTCCTCGGGCCGCACGCTACGGCCACGCTCGGAGGCCGCCGCCGTCATCGCGGGCTCTGCCTGCCTCAAGAGGAGACAAGGTGATTTGGCATTGCTGAATCTTCAGGGGAGTCAGGCTCCTCCTCATTACTTCCCCAACTTACAGCAACTCCTCGGCCCTTCCTGAAGGCTCTCCAGGCCTCACCTTCAAATGGCAAAGGTCACGGCACCATCACAGAGCCCTGTACCGCTTACCGAGTTCCCACGAGAGCGACGAACCGGGTCTGTCGGCCACTCGCTGACGGGGTCTCGGCGTGACACCAGGGGACCGCCTGAAGCACACAAAGGAGAACGGAGGCTGAGAGATGCAGCAGAAGTTGAGACCTGTGCAATAACCACAGCTTCCATCCAGGGCCCGCTGCTCACCTTGCCCGCTTACCTTGACTCCTCAGGTTCGGCTTTATGTCCTAAAAATAAAGGCAAAGAACAACGCTGTAAACACACAGTCACCATTAACGCCGCCCCTGCAAAGGCAAACGGTGCCTCACCTGCTCAGGGGAACCACTCACCCGCCACGGGGCCCTCTGCCACGGATTTCATCTGCCAGCACCTGAAAGAATGGGAGGACAGGGGTCAGAAGGCTGCAGGATAACTTAGGCCTTCCAGACATCTCGTGTCAATCGACAAATGACATCTAGAGTCCAGCTACACCCTGCATTACAACTCCCCAGGCCCCAGGACTTGCCCTATTATACCTACAACAGGCTGTGCAGCAGGGCAGAGCGGCCTCGGGCCCAATACCCAGACACCCGTGACACAGAACAAGACAAACGAGGGGACACAACAGGGAGAGAAAGCTCTCGGCCAGAAGAATGCCAGCCAGGGCCCAGAGAAGGCGGGACCAGATGACCTGGGTGAGAGCAACGGTGAGCCCGTCAGGCTCAGAGAATCCTGGAGGAACAAAGACGCTAACAGAAGGACTTCTCGCAAGCGGGGCAAAGATGGGTGCCCGAGAATCCTACGGTCAGAATCTCCCCCTATCCTGGAATTTGTACAAGTCCTAACCAGCTAGAAGGGATCGTGGCCATGCACAGCTGTCGAGAACAGCTCAGAACAAGACCTGAAAAGAACCATCCGGTCAGATGTCTTAAGAGAGATGCTACGCCGATGCCAGTCCAGCCTCCTGAGTCAAGGCTTTGAAGGAATATGCACTGGGCCGAGGAACACAGAGATCTCAGTGGCAAAGATGGACACCTGGGCTTCGGATAATCCTTTGTGGGGCACGAGGCAAAAGACACAGAAGGCATAATAGACACAGAAGGCACGATAGACAAGTGACACAAGTGACGTGCACCGGGACTGCTCTGCCCTGAGCATCTCAGCACCGGGTGACTCCTCCTTTACGTGGCCTAAAGGGCCACCTCCTGCACAACCCCGCCTCCAAAGCTGCCACTCCAAAGGCCCTCCCAGCACCTCGCTTTCGTCCCCCTCTCAGGGGGCTCGTAACCCTCCACTTATCTCTTGGACGTCCGGGGATGACAATCCGCCTCCGCTGCCAAGGAAGGCCGCCTCACCCGCTGGGAATTTGCCGCAGTCACCGGTCTCTGGTCTCTTGCTCAGCTACAATCAGCAACACCAAATATCACTGCACCCTCTTAGCTGCACAGCGGCCAAAGCCCACCAAGCCTGCTACTCACCCTTCTGCCAAGAACGCCCGGCTCCTCGGGCCGCACGCTACGGCCACGCTCGGAGGCCGCCGCCGTCATCGCGGGCTCTGCCTGCCTCAAGAGGAGACAAGGCGATTTGGCATTGCTGAATCTTCAGGGGAGTCAGGATCCTCCTCATTACTTCCCCAACTTACAGCAACTCCTCGGCCCTTCCTGAAGGCTCTCCAGGCCTCACCTTCAAATGGCAAAGGTCACAGCACCATCACAGAGCCCTGTACCGCTTACCGAGTTCCCACGAGAGCGACGAACCGGGTCTGTCGGCCACTCGCTGACGGGGTCTCGGCGTGACACCAGGGGACCGCCTGAAGCACACAAAGGAGAACGGAGGCTGAGAGATGCAGCAGAAGTTGAGACCTGCGCAATAACCACTGCTTCCATCCAGGGCCCGCTGCTCACCTTGCCCGCTTACCTTGACTCCTCAGGTTCGGCTTTATGTCCTAAAAATAAAGGCAAAGAACAACGCTGTAAACACACAGTCACCATGAACGCCGCCCCTGCAAAGGCAAACGGTGCCTCACCTGCTCCGGGGAACCACTCACCCGCCACGGGGCCCTCTGCCACGGATTTCATCTGCCAGCACCTGAAAGAATGGGAGGACAGGGGTCAGAGGGCTGCAGGATAACTTAGGCCTTCCAGACATCTCGTGTCAATCGACAAATGCCATCTAGAGTCCAGCTACACCCTGCATTACAACTCCCCAGGCCCCAGGACTTGCCCTACTATACGTACACCAGGCTGTGCAGCAGGGCAGAGCGGCCTCGGGCCCAATACCCAGACACCCGTGACACAGAACAAGACAAACGAGGGGACACAACAGGGAGAGAAAGCTCTCGGCGAGAAGAATGCCAGCCAGGGCCCAGAGAAGGCGGGACCAGATGACCTGGGTGGGAGCGACGGTGAGCCCGTCAGGCTCAGAGAATCCTGGAGGAACAAAGACGCTAACAGAAGGACTTCTCGCAAGCGGGGCAAAGATGGGTGCCCGAGAATCCTACGGTCAGAATCTCCCCCTATCCTGGAATTTGTACAAGTCCTAACCAGCTAGAAGGGATCGTGGCCATGCACAGCTGTTGAGAACAGCTCAGAACAAGACCTGAAAAGAACCATCCGGTCAGATGTCTTAAGAGAGATGCTACGCCGATGCCAGTCCAGCCTCCTGAGTCAAGGCTTTGAAGGAATATGCACTGGGCCGAGGAACACAGAGATCTCAGTGGCAAAGATGGACACCTGGGCTTCGGATAATCCTTTGTGGGGCACGAGGCAAAAGACACGGAAGGCATAATAGACACAGAAGGCACGATAGACAAGTGACACAAGTGACGTGCACCGGGACTGCTCTGCCCTGAGCACCTCAGCACCGGGTGACTCCTCCTTTACGTGGCCTAAGGGGCCACCTCCTGCACAACCCCGCCTCCAAAGCTGCCACTCCAAAGGCCCTCCCAGCACCTCGCTTTCGTCCCCCTCTCAGGGGGCTCGTAACCCTCCACTTATCTCTTGGACGTCCGGGGATGACAATCCGCCTCCGCTGCCAAGGAAGGCCGCCTCACCCGCTGGGAATTTGCCGCAGTCACCGGTCTCTGGTCTCTTGCTCAGCTACAATCAGCAACACCAAATATCACTGCACCCTCTTAGCTGCACAGCGGCCAAAGCCCACCAAGCCTGCCACTCACCCTTCTGCCAAGAACGCCCGGCTCCTCGGGCCGCACGCTACGGCCACGCTCGGAGGCCGCCGCCGTCATCGCGGGCTCTGCCTGCCTCAAGAGGACACAAGGTGATTTGGCATTGCTGAATCTTCAGGGGAGTCAGGCTCCTCCTCATTACTTCCCCAACTTACAGCAACTCCTCGGCCCTTCCTGAAGGCTCTCCAGGCCTCACCTTCAAATGGCAAAGGTCACAGCACCATCACAGAGCCCTGTACCGCTTACCGAGTTCCCACGAGAGCGACGAACCGGGTCTGTCGGCCACTCGCTGACGGGGTCTCGGCGTGACACCAGGGGACCGCCTGAAGCACACAAAGGAGAACGGAGGCTGAGAGATGCAGCAGAAATTGAAACCTGCGCAATAACCACTGCTTCCATCCAGGGCCCGCTGCTCACCTTGCCCGCTTACCTTAAAGCCGAACCTGAGGAGTCATGTCCTAAAAATAAAGGCAAAGAACAACGCTGTAAACACACAGTCACCATTAACGCCGCCCCTGCAAAGGCAAACGGTGCCTCACCTGCTCCGGGGAACCACTCACCCGCCACGGGGCCCTCTGCCACGGATTTCATCTGCCAGCACCTGAAAGAATGGGAGGACAGGGGTCAGAGGGCTGCAGGATAACTTAGGCCTTCCAGACATCTCGTGTCAATCGACAAATGCCATCTAGAGTCCAGCTACACCCTGCATTACAACTCCCCAGGCCCCAGGACTTGCCCTACTATACGTACACCAGGCTGTGCAGCAGGGCAGAGCGGCCTCGGGCCCAATACCCAGACACCCGTGACACAGAACAAGACAAACGAGGGGACACAACAGGGAGAGAAAGCTCTCGGCGAGAAGAATGCCAGCCAGGGCCCAGAGAAGGCGGGACCAGATGACCTGGGTGGGAGCGACGGTGAGCCCGTCAGGCTCAGAGAATCCTGGAGGAACAAAGACGCTAACAGAAGGACTTCTCGCAAGCGGGGCAAAGATGGGTGCCCGAGAATCCTACGGTCAGAATCTCCCCCTATCCTGGAATTTGTACAAGTCCTAACCAGCTAGAAGGGATCGTGGCCATGCACAGCTGTTGAGAACAGCTCAGAACAAGACCTGAAAAGAACCATCCGGTCAGATGTCTTAAGAGAGATGCTACGCCGATGCCAGTCCAGCCTCCTGAGTCAAGGCTTTGAAGGAATATGCACTGGGCCGAGGAACACAGAGATCTCAGTGGCAAAGATGGACACCTGGGCTTCGGATAATCCTTTGTGGGGCACGAGGCAAAAGACACAGAAGGCATAATAGACACAGAAGGCACGATAGACAAGTGACACAAGTGACGTGCACCGGGACTGCTCTGCCCTGAGCATCTCAGCACCGGGTGACTCCTCCTTTACGTGGCCTAAGGGGCCACCTCCTGCACAACCCCGCCTCCAAAGCTGCCACTCCAAAGGCCCTCCCAGCACCTCGCTTTCGTCCCCCTCTCAGGGGGCTCGTAACCCTCCACTTATCTCTTGGACGTCCGGGGATGACAATCCGCCTCCGCTGCCAAGGAAGGCCGCCTCACCCGCTGGGAATTTGCCGCAGTCACCGGTCTCTGGTCTCTTGCTCAGCTACAATCAGCAACACCAAATATCACTGCACCCTCTTAGCTGCACAGCGGCCAAAGCCCACCAAGCCTGCTACTCACCCTTCTGCCAAGAACGCCCGGCTCCTCGGGCCGCACGCTACGGCCACGCTCGGAGGCCGCCGCCGTCATCGCGGGCTCTGCCTGCCTCAAGAGGAGACAAGGTGATTTGGCATTGCTGAATCTTCAGGGGAGTCAGGCTCCTCCTCATTACTTCCCCAACTTACAGCAACTCCTCGGCCCTTCCTGAAGGCTCTCCAGGCCTCACCTTCAAATGGCAAAGGTCACAGCACCATCACAGAGCCCTGTACCGCTTACCGAGTTCCCACGAGAGCGACGAACCGGGTCTGTCGGCCACTCGCTGACGGGGTCTCGGCGTGACACCAGGGGACCGCCTGAAGCACACAAAGGAGAACGGAGGCTGAGAGATGCAGCAGAAATTGAGACCTGCGCAATAACCACTGCTTCCATCCAGGGCCCGCTGCTCACCTTGCCCGCTTACCTTGACTCCTCAGGTTCGGCTTTATGTCCTAAAAATAAAGGCAAAGAACAACGCTGTAAACACACAGTCACCATTAACGCCGCCCCTGCAAAGGCAAACGGTGCCTCACCTGCTCCGGGGAACCACTCACCCGCCACGGGGCCCTCTGCCACGGATTTCATCTGCCAGCACCTGAAAGAATGGGAGGACAGGGGTCAGAGGGCTGCAGGATAACTTAGGCCTTCCAGACATCTCGTGTCAATCGACAAATGCCATCTAGAGTCCAGCTACACCCTGCATTACAACTCCCCAGGCCCCAGGACTTGCCCTACTATACCTACACCAGGCTGTGCAGCAGGGCAGAGCGGCCTCGGGCCCAATACCCAGACACCCGTGACACAGAACAAGACAAACGAGGGGACACAACAGGGAGAGAAAGCTCTCGGCGAGAAGAATGCCAGCCAGGGCCCAGAGAAGGCGGGACCAGATGACCTGGGTGGGAGCGACGGTGAGCCCGTCAGGCTCAGAGAATCCTGGAGGAACAAAGACGCTAACAGAAGGACTTCTCGCAAGCGGGGCAAAGATGGGTGCCCGAGAATCCTACGGTCAGAATCTCCCCCTATCCTGGAATTTGTACAAGTCCTAACCAGCTAGAAGGGATCGTGGCCATGCACAGCTGTCGAGAACAGCTCAGAACAAGACCTGAAAAGAACCATCCGGTCAGATGTCTTAAGAGAGATGCTATGCCGATGCCAGTCCAGCCTCCTGAGTCAAGGCTTTGAAGGAATATGCACTGGGCCGAGGAACACAGAGATCTCAGTGGCAAAGATGGACACCTGGGCTTCGGATAATCCTTTGTGGGGAACGAGGCAAAAGACACAGAGGGCATAATAGACACAGAAGGCACGATAGACAAGTGACACAAGTGACGTGCACCGGGACTGCTCTGCCCTGAGCACCTCAGCACCGGGTGACTCCTCCTTTACGTGGCCTAAGGGGCCACCTCCTGCACAACCCCGCCTCCAAAGCTGCCACTCCAAAGGCCCTCCCAGCACCTCGCTTTCGTCCCCCTCTCAGGGGGCTCGTAACCCTCCACTTATCTCTTGGACGTCCGGGGATGACAATCCGCCTCCGCTGCCAAGGAAGGCCGCCTCACCCGCTGGGAATTTGCCGCAGTCACCGGTCTCTGGTCTCTTGCTCAGCTACAATCAGCAACACCAAATATCACTGCACCCTCTTAGCTGCACAGCGGCCAAAGCCCACCAAGCCTGCTACTCACCCTTCTGCCAAGAACGCCCGGCTCCTCGGGCCGCACGCTACGGCCACGCTCGGAGGCCGCCGCCGTCATCGCGGGCTCTGCCTGCCTCAAGAGGACACAAGGTGATTTGGCATTGCTGAATCTTCAGGGGAGTCAGGCTCCTCCTCATTACTTCCCCAACTTACAGCAACTCCTCGGCCCTTCCTGAAGGCTCTCCAGGCCTCACCTTCAAATGGCAAAGGTCACAGCACCATCACAGAGCCCTGTACCGCTTACCGAGTTCCCACGAGAGCGACGAACCGGGTCTGTCGGCCACTCGCTGACGGGGTCTCGGCGTGACACCAGGGGACCGCCTGAAGCACACAAAGGAGAACGGAGGCTGAGAGATGCAGCAGAAATTGAAACCTGCGCAATAACCACTGCTTCCATCCAGGGCCCGCTGCTCACCTAGCCCGCTTACCTTGACTCCTCAGGTTCGGCTTTATGTCCTAAAAATAAAGGCAAAGAACAACGCTGTAAACACACAGTCACCATTAACGCCGCCCCTGCAAAGGCAAACGGTGCCTCACCTGCTCCGGGGAACCACTCACCCGCCACGGGGCGCTCTGCCACGGATTTCATCTGCCAGCACCTGAAAGAATGGGAGGACAGGGGTCAGAGGGCTGCAGGATAACTTAGGCCTTCCAGACATCTCGTGTCAATCGACAAATGCCATCTAGAGTCCAGCTACACCCTGCATTACAACTCCCCAGGCCCCAGGACTTGCCCTACTATACGTACACCAGGCTGTGCAGCAGGGCAGAGCGGCCTCGGGCCCAATACCCAGACACCCGTGACACAGAACAAGACAAACGAGGGGACACAACAGGGAGAGAAAGCTCTCGGCCAGAAGAATGCCAGCCAGGGCCCAGAGAAGGCGGGACCAGATGACCTGGGTGGGAGCGACGGTGAGCCCGTCAGGCTCAGAGAATCCTGGAGGAACAAAGACGCTAACAGAAGGACTTCTCGCAAGCGGGGCAAAGATGGGTGCCCGAGAATCCTACGGTCAGAATCTCCCCCTATCCTGGAATTTGTACAAGTCCTAACCAGCTAGAAGGGATCGTGGCCATGCACAGCTGTCGAGAACAGCTCAGAACAAGACCTGAAAAGAACCATCCGGTCAGATGTCTTAAGAGAGATGCTACGCCGATGCCAGTCCAGCCTCCTGAGTCAAGGCTTTGAAGGAATATGCACTGGGCCGAGGAACACAGAGATCTCAGTGGCAAAGATGGACACCTGGGCTTCGGATAATCCTTTGTGGGGCACGAGGCAAAAGACACAGAAGGCATAATAGACACAGAAGGCACGATAGACAAGTGACACAAGTGACGTGCACCGGGACTGCTCTGCCCTGAGCATCTCAGCACCGGGTGACTCCTCCTTTACGTGGCCTAAGGGGCCACCTCCTGCACAACCCCGCCTCCAAAGCTGCCACTCCAAAGGCCCTCCCAGCACCTCGCTTTCGTCCCCCTCTCAGGGGGCTCGTAACCCTCCACTTATCTCTTGGACGTCCGGGGATGACAATCCGCCTCCGCTGCCAAGGAAGGCCGCCTCACCCGCTGGGAATTTGCCGCAGTCACCGGTCTCTGGTCTCTTGCTCAGCTACAATCAGCAACACCAAATATCACTGCACCCTCTTAGCTGCACAGCGGCCAAAGCCCACCAAGCCTGCTACTCACCCTTCTGCCAAGAACGCCCGGCTCCTCGGGCCGCACGCTACGGCCACGCTCGGAGGCCGCCGCCGTCATCGCGGGCTCTGCCTGCCTCAAGAGGAGACAAGGCGATTTGGCATTGCTGAATCTTCAGGGGAGTCAGGATCCTCCTCATTACTTCCCCAACTTACAGCAACTCCTCGGCCCTTCCTGAAGGCTCTCCAGGCCTCACCTTCAAATGGCAAAGGTCACAGCACCATCACAGAGCCCTGTACCGCTTACCGAGTTCCCACGAGAGCGACGAACCGGGTCTGTCGGCCACTCGCTGACGGGGTCTCGGCGTGACACCAGGGGACCGCCTGAAGCACACAAAGGAGAACGGAGGCTGAGAGATGCAGCAGAAGTTGAGACCTGCGCAATAACCACTGCTTCCATCCAGGGCCCGCTGCTCACCTTGCCCGCTTACCTTGACTCCTCAGGTTCGGCTTTATGTCCTAAAAATAAAGGCAAAGAACAACGCTGTAAACACACAGTCACCATGAACGCCGCCCCTGCAAAGGCAAACGGTGCCTCACCTGCTCCGGGGAACCACTCACCCGCCACGGGGCCCTCTGCCACGGATTTCATCTGCCAGCACCTGAAAGAATGGGAGGACAGGGGTCAGAGGGCTGCAGGATAACTTAGGCCTTCCAGACATCTCGTGTCAATCGACAAATGCCATCTAGAGTCCAGCTACACCCTGCATTACAACTCCCCAAGCCCCAGGACTTGCCCTACTATACGTACACCAGGCTGTGCAGCACGGCAGAGCGGCCTCGGGCCCAATACCCAGACACCCGTGACACAGAACAAGACAAACGAGGGGACACAACAGGGAGAGAAAGCTCTCGGCGAGAAGAATGCCAGCCAGGGCCCAGAGAAGGCGGGACCAGATGACCTGGGTGGGAGCGACGGTGAGCCCGTCAGGCTCAGAGAATCCTGGAGGAACAAAGACGCTAACAGAAGGACTTCTCGCAAGCGGGGCAAAGATGGGTGCCCGAGAATCCTACGGTCAGAATCTCCCCCTATCCTGGAATTTGTACAAGTCCTAACCAGCTAGAAGGGATCGTGGCCATGCACAGCTGTCGAGAACAGCTCAGAACAAGACCTGAAAAGAACCATCCGGTCAGATGTCTTAAGAGAGATGCTATGCCGATGCCAGTCCAGCCTCCTGAGTCAAGGCTTTGAAGGAATATGCACTGGGCCGAGGAACACAGAGATCTCAGTGGCAAAGATGGACACCTGGGCTTCGGATAATCCTTTGTGGGGAACGAGGCAAAAGACACAGAGGGCATAATAGACACAGAAGGCACGATAGACAAGTGACACAAGTGACGTGCACCGGGACTGCTCTGCCCTGAGCACCTCAGCACCGGGTGACTCCTCCTTTACGTGGCCTAAGGGGCCACCTCCTGCACAACCCCGCCTCCAAAGCTGCCACTCCAAAGGCCCTCCCAGCACCTCGCTTTCGTCCCCCTCTCAGGGGGCTCGTAACCCTCCACTTATCTCTTGGACGTCCGGGGATGACAATCCGCCTCCGCTGCCAAGGAAGGCCGCCTCACCCGCTGGGAATTTGCCGCAGTCACCGGTCTCTGGTCTCTTGCTCAGCTACAATCAGCAACACCAAATATCACTGCACCCTCTTAGCTGCACAGCGGCCAAAGCCCACCAAGCCTGCCACTCACCCTTCTGCCAAGAACGCCCGGCTCCTCGGGCCGCACGCTACGGCCACGCTCGGAGGCCGCCGCCGTCATCGCGGGCTCTGCCTGCCTCAAGAGGACACAAGGTGATTTGGCATTGCTGAATCTTCAGGGGAGTCAGGCTCCTCCTCATTACTTCCCCAACTTACAGCAACTCCTCGGCCCTTCCTGAAGGCTCTCCAGGCCTCACCTTCAAATGGCAAAGGTCACAGCACCATCACAGAGCCCTGTACCGCTTACCGAGTTCCCACGAGAGCGACGAACCGGGTCTGTCGGCCACTCGCTGACGGGGTCTCGGCGTGACACCAGGGGACCGCCTGAAGCACACAAAGGAGAACGGAGGCTGAGAGATGCAGCAGAAATTGAAACCTGCGCAATAACCACTGCTTCCATCCAGGGCCCGCTGCTCACCTTGCCCGCTTACCTTGACTCCTCAGGTTCGGCTTTATGTCCTAAAAATAAAGGCAAAGAACAACGCTGTAAACACACAGTCACCATTAACGCCGCCCCTGCAAAGGCAAACGGTGCCTCACCTGCTCCGGGGAACCACTCACCCGCCACGGGGCCCTCTGCCACGGATTTCATCTGCCAGCACCTGAAAGAATGGGAGGACAGGGGTCAGAGGGCTGCAGGATAACTTAGGCCTTCCAGACATCTCGTGTCAATCGACAAATGCCATCTAGAGTCCAGCTACACCCTGCATTACAACTCCCCAGGCCCCAGGACTTGCCCTACTATACGTACACCAGGCTGTGCAGCAGGGCAGAGCGGCCTCGGGCCCAATACCCAGACACCCGTGACACAGAACAAGACAAACGAGGGGACACAACAGGGAGAGAAAGCTCTCGGCGAGAAGAATGCCAGCCAGGGCCCAGAGAAGGCGGGACCAGATGACCTGGGTGGGAGCGACGGTGAGCCCGTCAGGCTCAGAGAATCCTGGAGGAACAAAGACGCTAACAGAAGGACTTCTCGCAAGCGGGGCAAAGATGGGTGCCCGAGAATCCTACGGTCAGAATCTCCCCCTATCCTGGAATTTGTACAAGTCCTAACCAGCTAGAAGGGATCGTGGCCATGCACAGCTGTCGAGAACAGCTCAGAACAAGACCTGAAAAGAACCATCCGGTCAGATGTCTTAAGAGAGATGCTACGCCGATGCCAGTCCAGCCTCCCGAGTCAAGGCTTTGAAGGAATATGCACTGGGCCGAGGAACACGGAGATCTCAGTGGCAAAGATGGACAGCTGGGCTTCGGATAATCCTTTGTGGGGCACGAGGCAAAAGACACAGAAGGCATAATAGACACAGAAGACACGATAGACAAGTGACACAAGTGACGTGCACCGGGACTGCTCTGCCCTGAGCACCTCAGCACCGGGTGACTCCTCCTTTACGTGGCCTAAGGGGCCACCTCCTGCACAACCCCGCCTCCAAAGCTGCCACTCCAAAGGCCCTCCCAGCACCTCGCTTTCGTCCCCCTCTCAGGGGGCTCGTAACCCTCCACTTATCTCTTGGACGTCCGGGGATGACAATCCGCCTCCGCTGCCAAGGAAGGCCGCCTCACCCGCTGGGAATTTGCCGCAGTCACCGGTCTCTGGTCTCTTGCTCAGCTACAATCAGCAACACCAAATATCACTGCACCCTCTTAGCTGCACAGCGGCCAAAGCCCACCAAGCCTGCTACTCACCCTTCTGCCAAGAACGCCCGGCTCATCGGGCCGCACGCTACGGCCACGCTCGGAGGCCGCCGCCGTCATCGCGGGCTCTGCCTGCCTCAAGAGGAGACAAGGCGATTTGGCATTGCTGAATCTTCAGGGGAGTCAGGATCCTCCTCATTACTTCCCCAACTTACAGCAACTCCTCGGCCCTTCCTGAAGGCTCTCCAGGCCTCACCTTCAAATGGCAAAGGTCACAGCACCATCACAGAGCCCTGTACCGCTTACCGAGTTCCCACGAGAGCGACGAACCAGGTCTGTCGGCCACTCGCTGACGGGGTCTCGGCGTGACACCAGGGGACCGCCTGAAGCACACAAAGGAGAACGGAGGCTGAGAGATGCAGCAGAAGTTGAGACCTGCGCAATAACCACTGCTTCCATCCAGGGCCCGCTGCTCACCTTGCCCGCTTACCTTGACTCCTCAGGTTCGGCTTTATGTCCTAAAAATAAAGGCAAAGAACAACGCTGTAAACACACAGTCACCATTAACGCCGCCCCTGCAAAGGCAAACGGTGCCTCACCTGCTCCGGGGAACCACTCACCCGCCACGGGGCGCTCTGCCACGGATTTCATCTGCCAGCACCTGAAAGAATGGGAGGACAGGGGTCAGAGGGCTGCAGGATAACTTAGGCCTTCCAGACATCTTGTGTCAATCGACAAATGCCATCTAGAGTCCAGCTACACCCTGCATTACAACTCCCCAAGCCCCAGGACTTGCCCTATTATACCTACACCAGGCTGTGCAGCAGGGCAGAGCGGCCTCGGGCCCAATACCCAGACACCCGTGACACAGAACAAGACAAACGAGGGGACACAACAGGGAGAGAAAGCTCTCGGCGAGAAGAATGCCAGCCAGGGCCCAGAGAAGGCGGGACCAGATGACCCGGGTGGGAGCGACGGTGAGCCCGTCAGGCTCAGAGAATCCTGGAGGAACAAAGACGCTAACAGAAGGACTTCTCGCAAGCGGGGCAAAGATGGGTGCCCGAGAATCCTACGGTCAGAATCTCCCCCTATCCTGGAATTTGTACAAGTCCTAACCAGCTAGAAGGGATCGCGGCCATGCACAGCTGTCGAGAACAGCTCAGAACAAGACCTGAAAAGAACCATCCGGTCAGATGTCTTAAGAGAGATGCTACGCCGATGCCAGTCCAGCCTCCTGAGTCAAGGCTTTGAAGGAATATGCACTGGGCCGAGGAACACAGAGATCTCAGTGGCAAAGATGGACACCTGGGCTTCAGATAATCCTTTGTGGGGCACGAGGCAAAAGACACAGAAGGCATAATAGACACAGAAGGCACGATAGACAAGTGACACAAGTGACGTGCACCGGGACTGCTCTGCCCTGAGCACCTCAGCACTGGGTGACTCCTCCTTTACGTGGCCTAAGGGGCCACCTCCTGCACAACCCCGCCTCCAAAGCTGCCACTCCAAAGGCCCTCCCAGCACCTCGCTTTCGTCCCCCTCTCAGGGGGCTCGTAACCCTCCACTTATCTCTTGGACGTCCGGGGATGACAATCCGCCTCCGCTGCCAAGGAAGGCCGCCTCACCCGCTGGGAATTTGCCGCAGTCACCGGTCTCTGGTCTCTTGCTCAGCTACAATCAGCAACACCAAATATCACTGCACCCTCTTAGCTGCACAGCGGCCAAAGCCCACCAAGCCTGCTACTCACCCTTCTGCCAAGAACGCCCGGCTCCTCGGGCCGCACGCTACGGCCACGCTCGGAGGCCGCCGCCGTCATCGCGGGCTCTGCCTGCCTCAAGAGGAGACAAGGTGATTTGGCATTGCTGAATCTTCAGGGGAGTCAGGCTCCTCCTCATTACTTCCCCAACTTACAGCAACTCCTCGGCCCTTCCTGAAGGCTCTCCAGGCCTCACCTTCAAATGGCAAAGGTCACAGCACCATCACAGAGCCCTGTACCGCTTACCGAGTTCCCACGAGAGCGACGAACCGGGTCTGTCGGCCACTCGCTGACGGGGTCTCGGCGTGACACCAGGGGACCGCCTGAAGCACACAAAGGAGAACGGAGGCTGAGAGATGCAGCAGAAGTTGAGACCTGCGCAATAACCACTGCTTCCATCCAGGGCCCGCTGCTCACCTTGCCCGCTTACCTTGACTCCTCAGGTTCGGCTTTATGTCCTAAAAATAAAGGCAAAGAACAACGCTGTAAACACACAGTCACCATTAACGCCACCCCTGCAAAGGCAAACGGTGCCTCACCTGCTCCGGGGAACCACTCACCCGCCACGGGGCCCTCTGCCACGGATTTCATCTGCCAGCACCTGAAAGAATGGGAGGACAGGGGTCAGAGGGCTGCAGGATAACTTAGGCCTTCCAGACATCTTGTGTCAATCGACAAATGCCATCTAGAGTCCAGCTACACCCTGCATTACAACTCCCCAAGCCCCAGGACTTGCCCTATTATACCTACACCAGGCTGTGCAGCAGGGCAGAGCGGCCTCGGGCCCAATACCCAGACACCCGTGACACAGAACAAGACAAACGAGGGGACACAACAGGGAGAGAAAGCTCTCGGCGAGAAGAATGCCAGCCAGGGCCCAGAGAAGGCGGGACCAGATGACCTGGGTGGGAGCGACGGTGAGCCCGTCAGGCTCAGAGAATCCTGGAGGAACAAAGACGCTAACAGAAGGACTTATCGCAAGCGGGGCAAAGATGGGTGCCCGAGAATCCTACGGTCTGAATCTCCCCCTATCCTGGAATTTGTACAAGTCCTAACCAGCTAGAAGGGATCGTGGCCATGCACAGCTGTCGAGAACAGCTCAGAACAAGACCTGAAAAGAACCATCCGGTCAGATGTCTTAAGAGAGATGCTATGCCGATGCCAGTCCAGCCTCCTGAGTCAAGGCTTTGAAGGAACACGCACTGGGCCGAGGAACACAGAGATCTCAGTGGCAAAGATGGACACCTGGGCTTCGGATAATCCTTTGTGGGGCACGAGGCAAAAGACACAGAAGGCATAATAGACACAGAAGGCACGATAGACAAGTGACACAAGTGACGTGCACCGGGACTGCTCTGCCCTGAGCACCTCAGCACCGGGTGACTCCTCCTTTACGTGGCCTAAGGGGCCACCTCCTGCACAACCCCGCCTCCAAAGCTGCCACTCCAAAGGCCCTCCCAGCACCTCGCTTTCGTCCCCCTCTCAGGGGGCTCGTAACCCTCCACTTATCTCTTGGACGTCCGGGGATGACAATCCGCCTCCGCTGCCAAGGAAGGCCGCCTCACCCGCTGGGAATTTGCCGCAGTCACCGGTCTCTGGTCTCTTGCTCAGCTACAATCAGCAACACCAAATATCACTGCACCCTCTTAGCTGCACAGCGGCCAAAGCCCACCAAGCCTGCTACCCACCCTTCTGCCAAGAACGCCCGGCTCCTCGGGCCGCACGCTACGGCCACGCTCGGAGGCCGCCGCCGTCATCGCGGGCTCTGCCTGGCTCAAGAGGAGACAAGGTGATTTGGCATTGCTGAATCTTCAGGGGAGTCAGGCTCCTCCTCATTACTTCCCCAACTTACAGCAACTCCTCGGCCCTTCCTGAAGGCTCTCCAGGCCTCACCTTCAAATGGCAAAGGTCACAGCACCATCACAGAGCCCTGTACCGCTTACCGAGTTCCCACGAGAGCGACGAACCGGGTCTGTCGGCCACTCGCTGACGGGGTCTCGGCGTGACACCAGGGGACCGCCTGAAGCACACAAAGGAGAACGGAGGCTGAGAGATGCAGCAGAAATTGAGACCTGCGCAATAACCACTGCTTCCATCCAGGGCCCGCTGCTCACCTTGCCCGCTTACCTTGACTCCTCAGGTTCGGCTTTATGTCCTAAAAATAAAGGCAAAGAACAACGCTGTAAACACACAGTCACCATTAACGCCGCCCCTGCAAAGGCAAACGGTGCCTCACCTGCTCCGGGGAACCACTCACCCGCCACGGGGCCCTCTGCCACGGATTTCATCTGCCAGCACCTGAAAGAATGGGAGGACAGGGGTCAGAGGGCTGCAGGATAACTTAGGCCTTCCAGACATCTTGTGTCAATCGACAAATGCCATCTAGAGTCCAGCTACACCCTGCATTACAACTCCCCAGGCCCCAGGACTTGCCCTACTATACCTACACCAGGCTGTGCAGCAGGGCAGAGCGGCCTCGGGCCCAATACCCAGACACCCGTGACACAGAACAAGACAAACGAGGGGACACAACAGGGAGAGAAAGCTCTCGGCGAGAAGAATGCCAGCCAGGGCCCAGAGAAGGCGGGACCAGATGACCTGGGTGGGAGCGACGGTGAGCCCGTCAGGCTCAGAGAATCCTGGAGGAACAAAGACGCTAACAGAAGGACTTCTCGCAAGCGGGGCAAAGATGGGTGCCCGAGAATCCTACGGTCAGAATCTCCCCCTATCCTGGAATTTGTACAAGTCCTAACCAGCTAGAAGGGATCGCGGCCATGCACAGCTGTCGAGAACAGCTCAGAACAAGACCTGAAAAGAACCATCCGGTCAGATGTCTTAAGAGAGATGCTATGCCGATGCCAGTCCAGCCTCCTGAGTCAAGGCTTTGAAGGAATATGCACTGGGCCGAGGAACACAGAGATCTCAGTGGCAAAGATGGACACCTGGGCTTCGGATAATCCTTTGTGGGGCACGAGGCAAAAGACACAGAAGGCATAATAGACACAGAAGGCACGATAGACAAGTGACACAAGTGACGTGCACCGGGACTGCTCTGCCCTGAGCACCTCAGCACCGGGTGACTCCTCCTTTACGTGGCCTAAGGGGCCACCTCCTGCACAACCCCGCCTCCAAAGCTGCCACTCCAAAGGCCCTCCCAGCACCTCGCTTTCGTCCCCCTCTCAGGGGGCTCGTAACCCTCCACTTATCTCTTGGACGTCCGGGGATGACAATCCGCCTCCGCTGCCAAGGAAGGCCGCCTCACCCGCTGGGAATTTGCCGCAGTCACCGGTCTCTGGTCTCTTGCTCAGCTACAATCAGCAACACCAAATATCACTGCACCCTCTTAGCTGCACAGCGGCCAAAGCCCACCAAGCCTGCTACCCACCCTTCTGCCAAGAACGCCCGGCTCCTCGGGCCGCACGCTACGGCCACGCTCGGAGGCCGCCGCCGTCATCGCGGGCTCTGCCTGCCTCAAGAGGAGACAAGGTGATTTGGCATTGCTGAATCTTCAGGGGAGTCAGGCTCCTCCTCATTACTTCCCCAACTTACAGCAACTCCTCGGCCCTTCCTGAAGGCTCTCCAGGCCTCACCTTCAAATGGCAAAGGTCACAGCACCATCACAGAGCCCTGTACCGCTTACCGAGTTCCCACGAGAGCGACGAACCGGGTCTGTCGGCCACTCGCTGACGGGGTCTCGGCGTGACACCAGGGGACCGCCTGAAGCACACAAAGGAGAACGGAGGCTGAGAGATGCAGCAGAAGTTGAGACCTGCGCAATAACCACTGCTTCCATCCAGGGCCCGCTGCTCACCTTGCCCGCTTACCTTGACTCCTCAGGTTCGGCTTTATGTCCTAAAAATAAAGGCAAAGAACAACGCTGTAAACACACAGTCACCATTAACGCCGCCCCTGCAAAGGCAAACGGTGCCTCACCTGCTCCGGGGAACCACTCACCCGCCACGGGGCGCTCTGCCACGGATTTCATCTGCCAGCACCTGAAAGAATGGGAGGACAGGGGTCAGAGGGCTGCAGGATAACTTAGGCCTTCCAGACATCTTGTGTCAATCGACAAATGCCATCTAGAGTCCAGCTACACCCTGCATTACAACTCCCCAAGCCCCAGGACTTGCCCTATTATACCTACACCAGGCTGTGCAGCAGGGCAGAGCGGCCTCGGGCCCAATACCCAGACACCCGTGACACAGAACAAGACAAACGAGGGGACACAACAGGGAGAGAAAGCTCTCGGCGAGAAGAATGCCAGCCAGGGCCCAGAGAAGGCGGGACCAGATGACCCGGGTGGGAGCGACGGTGAGCCCGTCAGGCTCAGAGAATCCTGGAGGAACAAAGACGCTAACAGAAGGACTTCTCGCAAGCGGGGCAAAGATGGGTGCCCGAGAATCCTACGGTCAGAATCTCCCCCTATCCTGGAATTTGTACAAGTCCTAACCAGCTAGAAGGGATCGCGGCCATGCACAGCTGTCGAGAACAGCTCAGAACAAGACCTGAAAAGAACCATCCGGTCAGATGTCTTAAGAGAGATGCTACGCCGATGCCAGTCCAGCCTCCTGAGTCAAGGCTTTGAAGGAATATGCACTGGGCCGAGGAACACAGAGATCTCAGTGGCAAAGATGGACACCTGGGCTTCAGATAATCCTTTGTGGGGCACGAGGCAAAAGACACAGAAGGCATAATAGACACAGAAGGCACGATAGACAAGTGACACAAGTGACGTGCACCGGGACTGCTCTGCCCTGAGCACCTCAGCACTGGGTGACTCCTCCTTTACGTGGCCTAAGGGGCCACCTCCTGCACAACCCCGCCTCCAAAGCTGCCACTCCAAAGGCCCTCCCAGCACCTCGCTTTCGTCCCCCTCTCAGGGGGCTCGTAACCCTCCACTTATCTCTTGGACGTCCGGGGATGACAATCCGCCTCCGCTGCCAAGGAAGGCCGCCTCACCCGCTGGGAATTTGCCGCAGTCACCGGTCTCTGGTCTCTTGCTCAGCTACAATCAGCAACACCAAATATCACTGCACCCTCTTAGCTGCACAGCGGCCAAAGCCCACCAAGCCTGCTACTCACCCTTCTGCCAAGAACGCCCGGCTCCTCGGGCCGCACGCTACGGCCACGCTCGGAGGCCGCCGCCGTCATCGCGGGCTCTGCCTGCCTCAAGAGGAGACAAGGTGATTTGGCATTGCTGAATCTTCAGGGGAGTCAGGCTCCTCCTCATTACTTCCCCAACTTACAGCAACTCCTCGGCCCTTCCTGAAGGCTCTCCAGGCCTCACCTTCAAATGGCAAAGGTCACAGCACCATCACAGAGCCCTGTACCGCTTACCGAGTTCCCACGAGAGCGACGAACCGGGTCTGTCGGCCACTCGCTGACGGGGTCTCGGCGTGACACCAGGGGACCGCCTGAAGCACACAAAGGAGAACGGAGGCTGAGAGATGCAGCAGAAGTTGAGACCTGCGCAATAACCACTGCTTCCATCCAGGGCCCGCTGCTCACCTTGCCCGCTTACCTTGACTCCTCAGGTTCGGCTTTATGTCCTAAAAATAAAGGCAAAGAACAACGCTGTAAACACACAGTCACCATTAACGCCACCCCTGCAAAGGCAAACGGTGCCTCACCTGCTCCGGGGAACCACTCACCCGCCACGGGGCCCTCTGCCACGGATTTCATCTGCCAGCACCTGAAAGAATGGGAGGACAGGGGTCAGAGGGCTGCAGGATAACTTAGGCCTTCCAGACATCTTGTGTCAATCGACAAATGCCATCTAGAGTCCAGCTACACCCTGCATTACAACTCCCCAAGCCCCAGGACTTGCCCTATTATACCTACACCAGGCTGTGCAGCAGGGCAGAGCGGCCTCGGGCCCAATACCCAGACACCCGTGACACAGAACAAGACAAACGAGGGGACACAACAGGGAGAGAAAGCTCTCGGCGAGAAGAATGCCAGCCAGGGCCCAGAGAAGGCGGGACCAGATGACCTGGGTGGGAGCGACGGTGAGCCCGTCAGGCTCAGAGAATCCTGGAGGAACAAAGACGCTAACAGAAGGACTTCTCGCAAGCGGGGCAAAGATGGGTGCCCGAGAATCCTACGGTCAGAATCTCCCCCTATCCTGGAATTTGTACAAGTCCTAACCAGCTAGAAGGGATCGTGGCCATGCACAGCTGTCGAGAACAGCTCAGAACAAGACCTGAAAAGAACCATCCGGTCAGATGTCTTAAGAGAGATGCTATGCCGATGCCAGTCCAGCCTCCTGAGTCAAGGCTTTGAAGGAACACGCACTGGGCCGAGGAACACAGAGATCTCAGTGGCAAAGATGGACACCTGGGCTTCGGATAATCCTTTGTGGGGCACGAGGCAAAAGACACAGAAGGCATAATAGACACAGAAGGCACGATAGACAAGTGACACAAGTGACGTGCACCGGGACTGCTCTGCCCTGAGCACCTCAGCACCGGGTGACTCCTCCTTTACGTGGCCTAAGGGGCCACCTCCTGCACAACCCCGCCTCCAAAGCTGCCACTCCAAAGGCCCTCCCAGCACCTCGCTTTCGTCCCCCTCTCAGGGGGCTCGTAACCCTCCACTTATCTCTTGGACGTCCGGGGATGACAATCCGCCTCCGCTGCCAAGGAAGGCCGCCTCACCCGCTGGGAATTTGCCGCAGTCACCGGTCTCTGGTCTCTTGCTCAGCTACAATCAGCAACACCAAATATCACTGCACCCTCTTAGCTGCACAGCGGCCAAAGCCCACCAAGCCTGCTACCCACCCTTCTGCCAAGAACGCCCGGCTCCTCGGGCCGCACGCTACGGCCACGCTCGGAGGCCGCCGCCGTCATCGCGGGCTCTGCCTGGCTCAAGAGGAGACAAGGTGATTTGGCATTGCTGAATCTTCAGGGGAGTCAGGCTCCTCCTCATTACTTCCCCAACTTACAGCAACTCCTCGGCCCTTCCTGAAGGCTCTCCAGGCCTCACCTTCAAATGGCAAAGGTCACAGCACCATCACAGAGCCCTGTACCGCTTACCGAGTTCCCACGAGAGCGACGAACCGGGTCTGTCGGCCACTCGCTGACGGGGTCTCGGCGTGACACCAGGGGACCGCCTGAAGCACACAAAGGAGAACGGAGGCTGAGAGATGCAGCAGAAATTGAGACCTGCGCAATAACCACTGCTTCCATCCAGGGCCCGCTGCTCACCTTGCCCGCTTACCTTGACTCCTCAGGTTCGGCTTTATGTCCTAAAAATAAAGGCAAAGAACAACGCTGTAAACACACAGTCACCATTAACGCCGCCCCTGCAAAGGCAAACGGTGCCTCACCTGCTCCGGGGAACCACTCACCCGCCACGGGGCCCTCTGCCACGGATTTCATCTGCCAGCACCTGAAAGAATGGGAGGACAGGGGTCAGAGGGCTGCAGGATAACTTAGGCCTTCCAGACATCTTGTGTCAATCGACAAATGCCATCTAGAGTCCAGCTACACCCTGCATTACAACTCCCCAGGCCCCAGGACTTGCCCTACTATACCTACACCAGGCTGTGCAGCAGGGCAGAGCGGCCTCGGGCCCAATACCCAGACACCCGTGACACAGAACAAGACAAACGAGGGGACACAACAGGGAGAGAAAGCTCTCGGCGAGAAGAATGCCAGCCAGGGCCCAGAGAAGGCGGGACCAGATGACCTGGGTGGGAGCGACGGTGAGCCCGTCAGGCTCAGAGAATCCTGGAGGAACAAAGACGCTAACAGAAGGACTTCTCGCAAGCGGGGCAAAGATGGGTGCCCGAGAATCCTACGGTCAGAATCTCCCCCTATCCTGGAATTTGTACAAGTCCTAACCAGCTAGAAGGGATCGCGGCCATGCACAGCTGTCGAGAACAGCTCAGAACAAGACCTGAAAAGAACCATCCGGTCAGATGTCTTAAGAGAGATGCTATGCCGATGCCAGTCCAGCCTCCTGAGTCAAGGCTTTGAAGGAATATGCACTGGGCCGAGGAACACAGAGATCTCAGTGGCAAAGATGGACACCTGGGCTTCGGATAATCCTTTGTGGGGCACGAGGCAAAAGACACAGAAGGCATAATAGACACAGAAGGCACGATAGACAAGTGACACAAGTGACGTGCACCGGGACTGCTCTGCCCTGAGCACCTCAGCACCGGGTGACTCCTCCTTTACGTGGCCTAAGGGGCCACCTCCTGCACAACCCCGCCTCCAAAGCTGCCACTCCAAAGGCCCTCCCAGCACCTCGCTTTCGTCCCCCTCTCAGGGGGCTCGTAACCCTCCACTTATCTCTTGGACGTCCGGGGATGACAATCCGCCTCCGCTGCCAAGGAAGGCCGCCTCACCCGCTGGGAATTTGCCGCAGTCACCGGTCTCTGGTCTCTTGCTCAGCTACAATCAGCAACACCAAATATCACTGCACCCTCTTAGCTGCACAGCGGCCAAAGCCCACCAAGCCTGCTACCCACCCTTCTGCCAAGAACGCCCGGCTCCTCGGGCCGCACGCTACGGCCACGCTCGGAGGCCGCCGCCGTCATCGCGGGCTCTGCCTGCCTCAAGAGGAGACAAGGTGATTTGGCATTGCTGAATCTTCAGGGGAGTCAGGCTCCTCCTCATTACTTCCCCAACTTACAGCAACTCCTCGGCCCTTCCTGAAGGCTCTCCAGGCCTCACCTTCAAATGGCAAAGGTCACAGCACCATCACAGAGCCCTGTACCGCTTACCGAGTTCCCACGAGAGCGACGAACCGGGTCTGTCGGCCACTCGCTGACGGGGTCTCGGCGTGACACCAGGGGACCGCCTGAAGCACACAAAGGAGAACGGAGGCTGAGAGATGCAGCAGAAGTTGAGACCTGCGCAATAACCACTGCTTCCATCCAGGGCCCGCTGCTCACCTTGCCCGCTTACCTTGACTCCTCAGGTTCGGCTTTATGTCCTAAAAATAAAGGCAAAGAACAACGCTGTAAACACACAGTCACCATTAACGCCGCCCCTGCAAAGGCAAACGGTGCCTCACCTGCTCAGGGGAACCACTCACCCGCCACGGGGCGCTCTGCCACGGATTTCATCTGCCAGCACCTGAAAGAATGGGAGGACAGGGGTCAGAGGGCTGCAGGATAACTTAGGCCTTCCAGACATCTCGTGTCAATCGACAAATGCCATCTAGAGTCCAGCTACACCCTGCATTACAACTCCCCAAGCCCCAGGACTTGCCCTATTATACCTACACCAGGCTGTGCAGCAGGGCAGAGCGGCCTCGGGCCCAATACCCAGACACCCGTGACACAGAACAAGACAAACGAGGGGACACAACAGGGAGAGAAAGCTCTCGGCGAGAAGAATGCCAGCCAGGGCCCAGAGAAGGCGGGACCAGATGACCTGGGTGGGAGCGACGGTGAGCCCGTCAGGCTCAGAGAATCCTGGAGGAACAAAGACGCTAACAGAAGGACTTCTCGCAAGCGGGGCAAAGATGGGTGCCCGAGAATCCTACGGTCAGAATCTCCCCCTATCCTGGAATTTGTACAAGTCCTAACCAGCTAGAAGGGATCGCGGCCATGCACAGCTGTCGAGAACAGCTCAGAACAAGACCTGAAAAGAACCATCCGGTCAGATGTCTTAAGAGAGATGCTACGCCGATGCCAGTCCAGCCTCCTGAGTCAAGGCTTTGAAGGAACACGCACTGGGCCGAGGAACACAGAGATCTCAGTGGCAAAGATGGACACCTGGGCTTCAGATAATCCTTTGTGGGGCACGAGGCAAAAGACACAGAAGGCATAATAGACACAGAAGGCACGATAGACAAGTGACACAAGTGACGTGCACCGGGACTGCTCTGCCCTGAGCACCTCAGCACTGGGTGACTCCTCCTTTACGTGGCCTAAGGGGCCACCTCCTGCACAACCCCGCCTCCAAAGCTGCCACTCCAAAGGCCCTCCCAGCACCTCGCTTTCGTCCCCCTCTCAGGGGGCTCGTAACCCTCCACTTATCTCTTGGACGTCCGGGGATGACAATCCGCCTCCGCTGCCAAGGAAGGCCGCCTCACCCGCTGGGAATTTGCCGCAGTCACCGGTCTCTGGTCTCTTGCTCAGCTACAATCAGCAACACCAAATATCACTGCACCCTCTTAGCTGCACAGCGGCCAAAGCCCACCAAGCCTGCTACCCACCCTTCTGCCAAGAACGCCCGGCTCCTCGGGCCGCACGCTACGGCCACGCTCGGAGGCCGCCGCCGTCATCGCGGGCTCTGCCTGCCTCAAGAGGAGACAAGGTGATTTGGCATTGCTGAATCTTCAGGGGAGTCAGGCTCCTCCTCATTACTTCCCCAACTTACAGCAACTCCTCGGCCCTTCCTGAAGGCTCTCCAGGCCTCACCTTCAAATGGCAAAGGTCACAGCACCATCACAGAGCCCTGTACCGCTTACCGAGTTCCCACGAGAGCGACGAACCGGGTCTGTCGGCCACTCGCTGACGGGGTCTCGGCGTGACACCAGGGGACCGCCTGAAGCACACAAAGGAGAACGGAGGCTGAGAGATGCAGCAGAAGTTGAGACCTGCGCAATAACCACTGCTTCCATCCAGGGCCCGCTGCTCACCTAGCCCGCTTACCTTGACTCCTCAGGTTCGGCTTTATGTCCTAAAAATAAAGGCAAAGAACAACGCTGTAAACACACAGTCACCATTAACGCCGCCCCTGCAAAGGCAAACGGTGCCTCACCTGCTCAGGGGAACCACTCACCCGCCACGGGGCCCTCTGCCACGGATTTCATCTGCCAGCACCTGAAAGAATGGGAGGACAGGGGTCAGAGGGCTGCAGGATAACTTAGGCCTTCCAGACATCTTGTGTCAATCGACAAATGCCATCTAGAGTCCAGCTACACCCTGCATTACAACTCCCCAAGCCCCAGGACTTGCCCTATTATACCTACACCAGGCTGTGCAGCAGGGCAGAGCGGCCTCGGGCCCAATACCCAGACACCCGTGACACAGAACAAGACAAACGAGGGGACACAACAGGGAGAGAAAGCTCTCGGCGAGAAGAATGCCAGCCAGGGCCCAGAGAAGGCGGGACCAGATGACCTGGGTGGGAGCGACGGTGAGCCCGTCAGGCTCAGAGAATCCTGGAGGAACAAAGACGCTAACAGAAGGACTTCTCGCAAGCGGGGCAAAGATGGGTGCCCGAGAATCCTACGGTCAGAATCTCCCCCTATCCTGGAATTTGTACAAGTCCTAACCAGCTAGAAGGGATCGTGGCCATGCACAGCTGTCGAGAACAGCTCAGAACAAGACCTGAAAAGAACCATCCGGTCAGATGTCTTAAGAGAGATGCTACGCCGATGCCAGTCCAGCCTCCTGAGTCAAGGCTTTGAAGGAATATGCACTGGGCCGAGGAACACAGAGATCTCAGTGGCAAAGATGGACACCTGGGCTTCGGATAATCCTTTGTGGGGCACGAGGCAAAAGACACAGAAGGCATAATAGACACAGAAGGCACGATAGACAAGTGACACAAGTGACGTGCACCGGGACTGCTCTGCCCTGAGCACCTCAGCACCGGGTGACTCCTCCTTTACGTGGCCTAAGGGGCCACCTCCTGCACAACCCCGCCTCCAAAGCTGCCACTCCAAAGGCCCTCCCAGCACCTCGCTTTCGTCCCCCTCTCAGGGGGCTCGTAACCCTCCACTTATCTCTTGGACGTCCGGGGATGACAATCCGCCTCCGCTGCCAAGGAAGGCCGCCTCACCCGCTGGGAATTTGCCGCAGTCACCGGTCTCTGGTCTCTTGCTCAGCTACAATCAGCAACACCAAATATCACTGCACCCTCTTAGCTGCACAGCGGCCAAAGCCCACCAAGCCTGCTACCCACCCTTCTGCCAAGAACGCCCGGCTCCTCGGGCCGCACGCTACGGCCACGCTCGGAGGCCGCCGCCGTCATCGCGGGCTCTGCCTGCCTCAAGAGGAGACAAGGTGATTTGGCATTGCTGAATCTTCAGGGGAGTCAGGCTCCTCCTCATTACTTCCCCAACTTACAGCAACTCCTCGGCCCTTCCTGAAGGCTCTCCAGGCCTCACCTTCAAATGGCAAAGGTCACAGCACCATCACAGAGCCCTGTACCGCTTACCGAGTTCCCACGAGAGCGACGAACCGGGTCTGTCGGCCACTCGCTGACGGGGTCTCGGCGTGACACCAGGGGACCGCCTGAAGCACACAAAGGAGAACGGAGGCTGAGAGATGCAGCAGAAGTTGAGACCTGCGCAATAACCACTGCTTCCATCCAGGGCCCGCTGCTCACCTTGCCCGCTTACCTTGACTCCTCAGGTTCGGCTTTATGTCCTAAAAATAAAGGCAAAGAACAACGCTGTAAACACACAGTCACCATTAACGCCGCCCCTGCAAAGGCAAACGGTGCCTCACCTGCTCCGGGGAACCACTCACCCGCCACGGGGCGCTCTGCCACGGATTTCATCTGCCAGCACCTGAAAGAATGGGAGGACAGGGGTCAGAGGGCTGCAGGATAACTTAGGCCTTCCAGACATCTCGTGTCAATCGACAAATGCCATCTAGAGTCCAGCTACACCCTGCATTACAACTCCCCAAGCCCCAGGACTTGCCCTATTATACCTACACCAGGCTGTGCAGCAGGGCAGAGCGGCCTCGGGCCCAATACCCAGACACCCGTGACACAGAACAAGACAAACGAGGGGACACAACAGGGAGAGAAAGCTCTCGGCGAGAAGAATGCCAGCCAGGGCCCAGAGAAGGCGGGACCAGATGACCTGGGTGGGAGCGACGGTGAGCCCGTCAGGCTCAGAGAATCCTGGAGGAACAAAGACGCTAACAGAAGGACTTCTCGCAAGCGGGGCAAAGATGGGTGCCCGAGAATCCTACGGTCAGAATCTCCCCCTATCCTGGAATTTGTACAAGTCCTAACCAGCTAGAAGGGATCGCGGCCATGCACAGCTGTCGAGAACAGCTCAGAACAAGACCTGAAAAGAACCATCCGGTCAGATGTCTTAAGAGAGATGCTACGCCGATGCCAGTCCAGCCTCCTGAGTCAAGGCTTTGAAGGAATATGCACTGGGCCGAGGAACACAGAGATCTCAGTGGCAAAGATGGACACCTGGGCTTCAGATAATCCTTTGTGGGGCACGAGGCAAAAGACACAGAAGGCATAATAGACACAGAAGGCACGATAGACAAGTGACACAAGTGACGTGCACCGGGACTGCTCTGCCCTGAGCACCTCAGCACTGGGTGACTCCTCCTTTACGTGGCCTAAGGGGCCACCTCCTGCACAACCCCGCCTCCAAAGCTGCCACTCCAAAGGCCCTCCCAGCACCTCGCTTTCGTCCCCCTCTCAGGGGGCTCGTAACCCTCCACTTATCTCTTGGACGTCCGGGGATGACAATCCGCCTCCGCTGCCAAGGAAGGCCGCCTCACCCGCTGGGAATTTGCCGCAGTCACCGGTCTCTGGTCTCTTGCTCAGCTACAATCAGCAACACCAAATATCACTGCACCCTCTTAGCTGCACAGCGGCCAAAGCCCACCAAGCCTGCTACTCACCCTTCTGCCAAGAACGCCCGGCTCCTCGGGCCGCACGCTACGGCCACGCTCGGAGGCCGCCGCCGTCATCGCGGGCTCTGCCTGCCTCAAGAGGAGACAAGGTGATTTGGCATTGCTGAATCTTCAGGGGAGTCAGGCTCCTCCTCATTACTTCCCCAACTTACAGCAACTCCTCGGCCCTTCCTGAAGGCTCTCCAGGCCTCACCTTCAAATGGCAAAGGTCACAGCACCATCACAGAGCCCTGTACCGCTTACCGAGTTCCCACGAGAGCGACGAACCGGGTCTGTCGGCCACTCGCTGACGGGGTCTCGGCGTGACACCAGGGGACCGCCTGAAGCACACAAAGGAGAACGGAGGCTGAGAGATGCAGCAGAAGTTGAGACCTGCGCAATAACCACTGCTTCCATCCAGGGCCCGCTGCTCACCTTGCCCGCTTACCTTGACTCCTCAGGTTCGGCTTTATGTCCTAAAAATAAAGGCAAAGAACAACGCTGTAAACACACAGTCACCATTAACGCCGCCCCTGCAAAGGCAAACGGTGCCTCACCTGCTCCGGGGAACCACTCACCCGCCACGGGGCGCTCTGCCACGGATTTCATCTGCCAGCACCTGAAAGAATGGGAGGACAGGGGTCAGAGGGCTGCAGGATAACTTAGGCCTTCCAGACATCTCGTGTCAATCGACAAATGCCATCTAGAGTCCAGCTACACCCTGCATTACAACTCCCCAAGCCCCAGGACTTGCCCTATTATACCTACACCAGGCTGTGCAGCAGGGCAGAGCGGCCTCGGGCCCAATACCCAGACACCCGTGACACAGAACAAGACAAACGAGGGGACACAACAGGGAGAGAAAGCTCTCGGCGAGAAGAATGCCAGCCAGGGCCCAGAGAAGGCGGGACCAGATGACCTGGGTGGGAGCGACGGTGAGCCCGTCAGGCTCAGAGAATCCTGGAGGAACAAAGACGCTAACAGAAGGACTTCTCGCAAGCGGGGCAAAGATGGGTGCCCGAGAATCCTACGGTCAGAATCTCCCCCTATCCTGGAATTTGTACAAGTCCTAACCAGCTAGAAGGGATCGCGGCCATGCACAGCTGTCGAGAACAGCTCAGAACAAGACCTGAAAAGAACCATCCGGTCAGATGTCTTAAGAGAGATGCTACGCCGATGCCAGTCCAGCCTCCTGAGTCAAGGCTTTGAAGGAATATGCACTGGGCCGAGGAACACAGAGATCTCAGTGGCAAAGATGGACACCTGGGCTTCAGATAATCCTTTGTGGGGCACGAGGCAAAAGACACAGAAGGCATAATAGACACAGAAGGCACGATAGACAAGTGACACAAGTGACGTGCACCGGGACTGCTCTGCCCTGAGCACCTCAGCACTGGGTGACTCCTCCTTTACGTGGCCTAAGGGGCCACCTCCTGCACAACCCCGCCTCCAAAGCTGCCACTCCAAAGGCCCTCCCAGCACCTCGCTTTCGTCCCCCTCTCAGGGGGCTCGTAACCCTCCACTTATCTCTTGGACGTCCGGGGATGACAATCCGCCTCCGCTGCCAAGGAAGGCCGCCTCACCCGCTGGGAATTTGCCGCAGTCACCGGTCTCTGGTCTCTTGCTCAGCTACAATCAGCAACACCAAATATCACTGCACCCTCTTAGCTGCACAGCGGCCAAAGCCCACCAAGCCTGCTACCCACCCTTCTGCCAAGAACGCCCGGCTCCTCGGGCCGCACGCTACGGCCACGCTCGGAGGCCGCCGCCGTCATCGCGGGCTCTGCCTGCCTCAAGAGGAGACAAGGTGATTTGGCATTGCTGAATCTTCAGGGGAGTCAGGCTCCTCCTCATTACTTCCCCAACTTACAGCAACTCCTCGGCCCTTCCTGAAGGCTCTCCAGGCCTCACCTTCAAATGGCAAAGGTCACAGCACCATCACAGAGCCCTGTACCGCTTACCGAGTTCCCACGAGAGCGACGAACCGGGTCTGTCGGCCACTCGCTGACGGGGTCTCGGCGTGACACCAGGGGACCGCCTGAAGCACACAAAGGAGAACGGAGGCTGAGAGATGCAGCAGAAGTTGAGACCTGCGCAATAACCACTGCTTCCATCCAGGGCCCGCTGCTCACCTAGCCCGCTTACCTTGACTCCTCAGGTTCGGCTTTATGTCCTAAAAATAAAGGCAAAGAACAACGCTGTAAACACACAGTCACCATTAACGCCGCCCCTGCAAAGGCAAACGGTGCCTCACCTGCTCCGGGGAACCACTCACCCGCCACGGGGCGCTCTGCCACGGATTTCATCTGCCAGCACCTGAAAGAATGGGAGGACAGGGGTCAGAGGGCTGCAGGATAACTTAGGCCTTCCAGACATCTTGTGTCAATCGACAAATGCCATCTAGAGTCCAGCTACACCCTGCATTACAACTCCCCAAGCCCCAGGACTTGCCCTATTATACCTACACCAGGCTGTGCAGCAGGGCAGAGCGGCCTCGGGCCCAATACCCAGACACCCGTGACACAGAACAAGACAAACGAGGGGACACAACAGGGAGAGAAAGCTCTCGGCGAGAAGAATGCCAGCCAGGGCCCAGAGAAGGCGGGACCAGATGACCTGGGTGGGAGCGACGGTGAGCCCGTCAGGCTCAGAGAATCCTGGAGGAACAAAGACGCTAACAGAAGGACTTCTCGCAAGCGGGGCAAAGATGGGTGCCCGAGAATCCTACGGTCAGAATCTCCCCCTATCCTGGAATTTGTACAAGTCCTAACCAGCTAGAAGGGATCGTGGCCATGCACAGCTGTCGAGAACAGCTCAGAACAAGACCTGAAAAGAACCATCCGGTCAGATGTCTTAAGAGAGATGCTACGCCGATGCCAGTCCAGCCTCCTGAGTCAAGGCTTTGAAGGAATATGCACTGGGCCGAGGAACACAGAGATCTCAGTGGCAAAGATGGACACCTGGGCTTCGGATAATCCTTTGTGGGGCACGAGGCAAAAGACACAGAAGGCATAATAGACACAGAAGGCACGATAGACAAGTGACACAAGTGACGTGCACCGGGACTGCTCTGCCCTGAGCACCTCAGCACCGGGTGACTCCTCCTTTACGTGGCCTAAGGGGCCACCTCCTGCACAACCCCGCCTCCAAAGCTGCCACTCCAAAGGCCCTCCCAGCACCTCGCTTTCGTCCCCCTCTCAGGGGGCTCGTAACCCTCCACTTATCTCTTGGACGTCCGGGGATGACAATCCGCCTCCGCTGCCAAGGAAGGCCGCCTCACCCGCTGGGAATTTGCCGCAGTCACCGGTCTCTGGTCTCTTGCTCAGCTACAATCAGCAACACCAAATATCACTGCACCCTCTTAGCTGCACAGCGGCCAAAGCCCACCAAGCCTGCTACCCACCCTTCTGCCAAGAACGCCCGGCTCCTCGGGCCGCACGCTACGGCCACGCTCGGAGGCCGCCGCCGTCATCGCGGGCTCTGCCTGCCTCAAGAGGAGACAAGGTGATTTGGCATTGCTGAATCTTCAGGGGAGTCAGGCTCCTCCTCATTACTTCCCCAACTTACAGCAACTCCTCGGCCCTTCCTGAAGGCTCTCCAGGCCTCACCTTCAAATGGCAAAGGTCACAGCACCATCACAGAGCCCTGTACCGCTTACCGAGTTCCCACGAGAGCGACGAACCGGGTCTGTCGGCCACTCGCTGACGGGGTCTCGGCGTGACACCAGGGGACCGCCTGAAGCACACAAAGGAGAACGGAGGCTGAGAGATGCAGCAGAAGTTGAGACCTGCGCAATAACCACTGCTTCCATCCAGGGCCCGCTGCTCACCTTGCCCGCTTACCTTGACTCCTCAGGTTCGGCTTTATGTCCTAAAAATAAAGGCAAAGAACAACGCTGTAAACACACAGTCACCATTAACGCCGCCCCTGCAAAGGCAAACGGTGCCTCACCTGCTCCGGGGAACCACTCACCCGCCACGGGGCGCTCTGCCACGGATTTCATCTGCCAGCACCTGAAAGAATGGGAGGACAGGGGTCAGAGGGCTGCAGGATAACTTAGGCCTTCCAGACATCTCGTGTCAATCGACAAATGCCATCTAGAGTCCAGCTACACCCTGCATTACAACTCCCCAAGCCCCAGGACTTGCCCTATTATACCTACACCAGGCTGTGCAGCAGGGCAGAGCGGCCTCGGGCCCAATACCCAGACACCCGTGACACAGAACAAGACAAACGAGGGGACACAACAGGGAGAGAAAGCTCTCGGCGAGAAGAATGCCAGCCAGGGCCCAGAGAAGGCGGGACCAGATGACCTGGGTGGGAGCGACGGTGAGCCCGTCAGGCTCAGAGAATCCTGGAGGAACAAAGACGCTAACAGAAGGACTTCTCGCAAGCGGGGCAAAGATGGGTGCCCGAGAATCCTACGGTCAGAATCTCCCCCTATCCTGGAATTTGTACAAGTCCTAACCAGCTAGAAGGGATCGCGGCCATGCACAGCTGTCGAGAACAGCTCAGAACAAGACCTGAAAAGAACCATCCGGTCAGATGTCTTAAGAGAGATGCTACGCCGATGCCAGTCCAGCCTCCTGAGTCAAGGCTTTGAAGGAATATGCACTGGGCCGAGGAACACAGAGATCTCAGTGGCAAAGATGGACACCTGGGCTTCAGATAATCCTTTGTGGGGCACGAGGCAAAAGACACAGAAGGCATAATAGACACAGAAGGCACGATAGACAAGTGACACAAGTGACGTGCACCGGGACTGCTCTGCCCTGAGCACCTCAGCACTGGGTGACTCCTCCTTTACGTGGCCTAAGGGGCCACCTCCTGCACAACCCCGCCTCCAAAGCTGCCACTCCAAAGGCCCTCCCAGCACCTCGCTTTCGTCCCCCTCTCAGGGGGCTCGTAACCCTCCACTTATCTCTTGGACGTCCGGGGATGACAATCCGCCTCCGCTGCCAAGGAAGGCCGCCTCACCCGCTGGGAATTTGCCGCAGTCACCGGTCTCTGGTCTCTTGCTCAGCTACAATCAGCAACACCAAATATCACTGCACCCTCTTAGCTGCACAGCGGCCAAAGCCCACCAAGCCTGCTACCCACCCTTCTGCCAAGAACGCCCGGCTCCTCGGGCCGCACGCTACGGCCACGCTCGGAGGCCGCCGCCGTCATCGCGGGCTCTGCCTGCCTCAAGAGGAGACAAGGTGATTTGGCATTGCTGAATCTTCAGGGGAGTCAGGCTCCTCCTCATTACTTCCCCAACTTACAGCAACTCCTCGGCCCTTCCTGAAGGCTCTCCAGGCCTCACCTTCAAATGGCAAAGGTCACAGCACCATCACAGAGCCCTGTACCGCTTACCGAGTTCCCACGAGAGCGACGAACCGGGTCTGTCGGCCACTCGCTGACGGGGTCTCGGCGTGACACCAGGGGACCGCCTGAAGCACACAAAGGAGAACGGAGGCTGAGAGATGCAGCAGAAGTTGAGACCTGCGCAATAACCACTGCTTCCATCCAGGGCCCGCTGCTCACCTAGCCCGCTTACCTTGACTCCTCAGGTTCGGCTTTATGTCCTAAAAATAAAGGCAAAGAACAACGCTGTAAACACACAGTCACCATTAACGCCGCCCCTGCAAAGGCAAACGGTGCCTCACCTGCTCAGGGGAACCACTCACCCGCCACGGGGCGCTCTGCCACGGATTTCATCTGCCAGCACCTGAAAGAATGGGAGGACAGGGGTCAGAGGGCTGCAGGATAACTTAGGCCTTCCAGACATCTTGTGTCAATCGACAAATGCCATCTAGAGTCCAGCTACACCCTGCATTACAACTCCCCAAGCCCCAGGACTTGCCCTATTATACCTACACCAGGCTGTGCAGCAGGGCAGAGCGGCCTCGGGCCCAATACCCAGACACCCGTGACACAGAACAAGACAAACGAGGGGACACAACAGGGAGAGAAAGCTCTCGGCGAGAAGAATGCCAGCCAGGGCCCAGAGAAGGCGGGACCAGATGACCTGGGTGGGAGCGACGGTGAGCCCGTCAGGCTCAGAGAATCCTGGAGGAACAAAGACGCTAACAGAAGGACTTCTCGCAAGCGGGGCAAAGATGGGTGCCCGAGAATCCTACGGTCAGAATCTCCCCCTATCCTGGAATTTGTACAAGTCCTAACCAGCTAGAAGGGATCGTGGCCATGCACAGCTGTCGAGAACAGCTCAGAACAAGACCTGAAAAGAACCATCCGGTCAGATGTCTTAAGAGAGATGCTACGCCGATGCCAGTCCAGCCTCCTGAGTCAAGGCTTTGAAGGAACACGCACTGGGCCGAGGAACACAGAGATCTCAGTGGCAAAGATGGACACCTGGGCTTCAGATAATCCTTTGTGGGGCACGAGGCAAAAGACACAGAAGGCATAATAGACACAGAAGGCACGATAGACAAGTGACACAAGTGACGTGCACCGGGACTGCTCTGCCCTGAGCACCTCAGCACCGGGTGACTCCTCCTTTACGTGGCCTAAGGGGCCACCTCCTGCACAACCCCGCCTCCAAAGCTGCCACTCCAAAGGCCCTCCCAGCACCTCGCTTTCGTCCCCCTCTCAGGGGGCTCGTAACCCTCCACTTATCTCTTGGACGTCCGGGGATGACAATCCGCCTCCGCTGCCAAGGAAGGCCGCCTCACCCGCTGGGAATTTGCCGCAGTCACCGGTCTCTGGTCTCTTGCTCAGCTACAATCAGCAACACCAAATATCACTGCACCCTCTTAGCTGCACAGCGGCCAAAGCCCACCAAGCCTGCTACCCACCCTTCTGCCAAGAACGCCCGGCTCCTCGGGCCGCACGCTACGGCCACGCTCGGAGGCCGCCGCCGTCATCGCGGGCTCTGCCTGCCTCAAGAGGAGACAAGGTGATTTGGCATTGCTGAATCTTCAGGGGAGTCAGGCTCCTCCTCATTACTTCCCCAACTTACAGCAACTCCTCGGCCCTTCCTGAAGGCTCTCCAGGCCTCACCTTCAAATGGCAAAGGTCACAGCACCATCACAGAGCCCTGTACCGCTTACCGAGTTCCCACGAGAGCGACGAACCGGGTCTGTCGGCCACTCGCTGACGGGGTCTCGGCGTGACACCAGGGGACCGCCTGAAGCACACAAAGGAGAACGGAGGCTGAGAGATGCAGCAGAAATTGAGACCTGCGCAATAACCACTGCTTCCATCCAGGGCCCGCTGCTCACCTAGCCCGCTTACCTTGACTCCTCAGGTTCGGCTTTATGTCCTAAAAATAAAGGCAAAGAACAACGCTGTAAACACACAGTCACCATTAACGCCGCCCCTGCAAAGGCAAACGGTGCCTCACCTGCTCAGGGGAACCACTCACCCGCCACGGGGCGCTCTGCCACGGATGTCATCTGCCAGCACCTGAAAGAATGGGAGGACAGGGGTCAGAGGGCTGCAGGATAACTTAGGCCTTCCAGACATCTTGTGTCAATCGACAAATGCCATCTAGAGTCCAGCTACACCCTGCATTACAACTCCCCAAGCCCCAGGACTTGCCCTATTATACCTACACCAGGCTGTGCAGCAGGGCAGAGCGGCCTCGGGCCCAATACCCAGACACCCGTGACACAGAACAAGACAAACGAGGGGACACAACAGGGAGAGAAAGCTCTCGGCCAGAAGAATGCCAGCCAGGGCCCAGAGAAGGCGGGACCAGATGACCTGGGTGGGAGCGACGGTGAGCCCGTCAGGCTCAGAGAATCCTGGAGGAACAAAGACGCTAACAGAAGGACTTCTCGCAAGCGGGGCAAAGATGGGTGCCCGAGAATCCTACGGTCAGAATCTCCCCCTATCCTGGAATTTGTACAAGTCCTAACCAGCTAGAAGGGATCGCGGCCATGCACAGCTGTCGAGAACAGCTCAGAACAAGACCTGAAAAGAACCATCCGGTCAGATGTCTTAAGAGAGATGCTATGCCGATGCCAGTCCAGCCTCCTGAGTCAAGGCTTTGAAGGAACACGCACTGGGCCGAGGAACACAGAGATCTCAGTGGCAAAGATGGACACCTGGGCTTCGGATAATCCTTTGTGGGGCACGAGGCAAAAGACACAGAAGGCATAATAGACACAGAAGGCACGATAGACAAGTGACACAAGTGACGTGCACCGGGACTGCTCTGCCCTGAGCACCTCAGCACCGGGTGACTCCTCCTTTACGTGGCCTAAGGGGCCACCTCCTGCACAACCCCGCCTCCAAAGCTGCCACTCCAAAGGCCCTCCCAGCACCTCGCTTTCGTCCCCCTCTCAGGGGGCTCGTAACCCTCCACTTATCTCTTGGACGTCCGGGGATGACAATCCGCCTCCGCTGCCAAGGAAGGCCGCCTCACCCGCTGGGAATTTGCCGCAGTCACCGGTCTCTGGTCTCTTGCTCAGCTACAATCAGCAACACCAAATATCACTGCACCCTCTTAGCTGCACAGCGGCCAAAGCCCACCAAGCCTGCTACCCACCCTTCTGCCAAGAACGCCCGGCTCCTCGGGCCGCACGCTACGGCCACGCTCGGAGGCCGCCGCCGTCATCGCGGGCTCTGCCTGCCTCAAGAGGAGACAAGGTGATTTGGCATTGCTGAATCTTCAGGGGAGTCAGGCTCCTCCTCATTACTTCCCCAACTTACAGCAACTCCTCGGCCCTTCCTGAAGGCTCTCCAGGCCTCACCTTCAAATGGCAAAGGTCACAGCACCATCACAGAGCCCTGTACCGCTTACCGAGTTCCCACGAGAGCGACGAACCGGGTCTGTCGGCCACTCGCTGACGGGGTCTCGGCGTGACACCAGGGGACCGCCTGAAGCACACAAAGGAGAACGGAGGCTGAGAGATGCAGCAGAAGTTGAGACCTGCGCAATAACCACTGCTTCCATCCAGGGCCCGCTGCTCACCTAGCCCGCTTACCTTGACTCCTCAGGTTCGGCTTTATGTCCTAAAAATAAAGGCAAAGAACAACGCTGTAAACACACAGTCACCATTAACGCCGCCCCTGCAAAGGCAAACGGTGCCTCACCTGCTCCGGGGAACCACTCACCCGCCACGGGGCGCTCTGCCACGGATTTCATCTGCCAGCACCTGAAAGAATGGGAGGACAGGGGTCAGAGGGCTGCAGGATAACTTAGGCCTTCCAGACATCTCGTGTCAATCGACAAATGCCATCTAGAGTCCAGCTACACCCTGCATTACAACTCCCCAAGCCCCAGGACTTGCCCTATTATACCTACACCAGGCTGTGCAGCAGGGCAGAGCGGCCTCGGGCCCAATACCCAGACACCCGTGACACAGAACAAGACAAACGAGGGGACACAACAGGGAGAGAAAGCTCTCGGCGAGAAGAATGCCAGCCAGGGCCCAGAGAAGGCGGGACCAGATGACCTGGGTGGGAGCGACGGTGAGCCCGTCAGGCTCAGAGAATCCTGGAGGAACAAAGACGCTAACAGAAGGACTTCTCGCAAGCGGGGCAAAGATGGGTGCCCGAGAATCCTACGGTCAGAATCTCCCCCTATCCTGGAATTTGTACAAGTCCTAACCAGCTAGAAGGGATCGCGGCCATGCACAGCTGTCGAGAACACCTCAGAACAAGACCTGAAAAGAACCATCCGGTCAGATGTCTTAAGAGAGATGCTACGCCGATGCCAGTCCAGCCTCCTGAGTCAAGGCTTTGAAGGAATATGCACTGGGCCGAGGAACACAGAGATCTCAGTGGCAAAGATGGACACCTGGGCTTCGGATAATCCTTTGTGGGGCACGAGGCAAAAGACACAGAAGGCATAATAGACACAGAAGGCACGATAGACAAGTGACACAAGTGACGTGCACCGGGACTGCTCTGCCCTGAGCACCTCAGCACCGGGTGACTCCTCCTTTACGTGGCCTAAGGGGCCACCTCCTGCACAACCCCGCCTCCAAAGCTGCCACTCCAAAGGCCCTCCCAGCACCTCGCTTTCGTCCCCCTCTCAGGGGGCTCGTAACCCTCCACTTATCTCTTGGACGTCCGGGGATGACAATCCGCCTCCGCTGCCAAGGAAGGCCGCCTCACCCGCTGGGAATTTGCCGCAGTCACCGGTCTCTGGTCTCTTGCTCAGCTACAATCAGCAACACCAAATATCACTGCACCCTCTTAGCTGCACAGCGGCCAAAGCCCACCAAGCCTGCTACCCACCCTTCTGCCAAGAACGCCCGGCTCCTCGGGCCGCACGCTACGGCCACGCTCGGAGGCCGCCGCCGTCATCGCGGGCTCTGCCTGCCTCAAGAGGAGACAAGGTGATTTGGCATTGCTGAATCTTCAGAGGAGTCAGGCTCCTCCTCATTACTTCCCCAACTTACAGCAACTCCTCGGCCCTTCCTGAAGGCTCTCCAGGCCTCACCTTCAAATGGCAAAGGTCACAGCACCATCACAGAGCCCTGTACCGCTTACCGAGTTCCCACGAGAGCGACGAACCGGGTCTGTCGGCCACTCGCTGACGGGGTCTCGGCGTGACACCAGGGGACCGCCTGAAGCACACAAAGGAGAACGGAGGCTGAGAGATGCAGCAGAAGTTGAGACCTGCGCAATAACCACTGCTTCCATCCAGGGCCCGCTGCTCACCTAGCCCGCTTACCTTGACTCCTCAGGTTCGGCTTTATGTCCTAAAAATAAAGGCAAAGAACAACGCTGTAAACACACAGTCACCATTAACGCCGCCCCTGCAAAGGCAAACGGTGCCTCACCTGCTCCGGGGAACCACTCACCCGCCACGGGGCGCTCTGCCACGGATTTCATCTGCCAGCACCTGAAAGAATGGGAGGACAGGGGTCAGAGGGCTGCAGGATAACTTAGGCCTTCCAGACATCTTGTGTCAATCGACAAATGCCATCTAGAGTCCAGCTACACCCTGCATTACAACTCCCCAAGCCCCAGGACTTGCCCTATTATACCTACACCAGGCTGTGCAGCAGGGCAGAGCGGCCTCGGGCCCAATACCCAGACACCCGTGACACAGAACAAGACAAACGAGGGGACACAACAGGGAGAGAAAGCTCTCGGCGAGAAGAATGCCAGCCAGGGCCCAGAGAAGGCGGGACCAGATGACCTGGGTGGGAGCGACGGTGAGCCCGTCAGGCTCAGAGAATCCTGGAGGAACAAAGACGCTAACAGAAGGACTTCTCGCAAGCGGGGCAAAGATGGGTGCCCGAGAATCCTACGGTCAGAATCTCCCCCTATCCTGGAATTTGTACAAGTCCTAACCAGCTAGAAGGGATCGTGGCCATGCACAGCTGTCGAGAACAGCTCAGAACAAGACCTGAAAAGAACCATCCGGTCAGATGTCTTAAGAGAGATGCTACGCCGATGCCAGTCCAGCCTCCTGAGTCAAGGCTTTGAAGGAATATGCACTGGGCCGAGGAACACAGAGATCTCAGTGGCAAAGATGGACACCTGGGCTTCGGATAATCCTTTGTGGGGCACGAGGCAAAAGACACAGAAGGCATAATAGACACAGAAGGCACGATAGACAAGTGACACAAGTGACGTGCACCGGGACTGCTCTGCCCTGAGCACCTCAGCACCGGGTGACTCCTCCTTTACGTGGCCTAAGGGGCCACCTCCTGCACAACCCCGCCTCCAAAGCTGCCACTCCAAAGGCCCTCCCAGCACCTCGCTTTCGTCCCCCTCTCAGGGGGCTCGTAACCCTCCACTTATCTCTTGGACGTCCGGGGATGACAATCCGCCTCCGCTGCCAAGGAAGGCCGCCTCACCCGCTGGGAATTTGCCGCAGTCACCGGTCTCTGGTCTCTTGCTCAGCTACAATCAGCAACACCAAATATCACTGCACCCTCTTAGCTGCACAGCGGCCAAAGCCCACCAAGCCTGCTACCCACCCTTCTGCCAAGAACGCCCGGCTCCTCGGGCCGCACGCTACGGCCACGCTCGGAGGCCGCCGCCGTCATCGCGGGCTCTGCCTGCCTCAAGAGGAGACAAGGTGATTTGGCATTGCTGAATCTTCAGAGGAGTCAGGCTCCTCCTCATTACTTCCCCAACTTACAGCAACTCCTCGGCCCTTCCTGAAGGCTCTCCAGGCCTCACCTTCAAATGGCAAAGGTCACAGCACCATCACAGAGCCCTGTACCGCTTACCGAGTTCCCACGAGAGCGACGAACCGGGTCTGTCGGCCACTCGCTGACGGGGTCTCGGCGTGACACCAGGGGACCGCCTGAAGCACACAAAGGAGAACGGAGGCTGAGAGATGCAGCAGAAGTTGAGACCTGCGCAATAACCACTGCTTCCATCCAGGGCCCGCTGCTCACCTAGCCCGCTTACCTTGACTCCTCAGGTTCGGCTTTATGTCCTAAAAATAAAGGCAAAGAACAACGCTGTAAACACACAGTCACCATTAACGCCGCCCCTGCAAAGGCAAACGGTGCCTCACCTGCTCCGGGGAACCACTCACCCGCCACGGGGCGCTCTGCCACGGATTTCATCTGCCAGCACCTGAAAGAATGGGAGGACAGGGGTCAGAGGGCTGCAGGATAACTTAGGCCTTCCAGACATCTCGTGTCAATCGACAAATGCCATCTAGAGTCCAGCTACACCCTGCATTACAACTCCCCAAGCCCCAGGACTTGCCCTATTATACCTACACCAGGCTGTGCAGCAGGGCAGAGCGGCCTCGGGCCCAATACCCAGACACCCGTGACACAGAACAAGACAAACGAGGGGACACAACAGGGAGAGAAAGCTCTCGGCGAGAAGAATGCCAGCCAGGGCCCAGAGAAGGCGGGACCAGATGACCTGGGTGGGAGCGACGGTGAGCCCGTCAGGCTCAGAGAATCCTGGAGGAACAAAGACGCTAACAGAAGGACTTCTCGCAAGCGGGGCAAAGATGGGTGCCCGAGAATCCTACGGTCAGAATCTCCCCCTATCCTGGAATTTGTACAAGTCCTAACCAGCTAGAAGGGATCGCGGCCATGCACAGCTGTCGAGAACAGCTCAGAACAAGACCTGAAAAGAACCATCCGGTCAGATGTCTTAAGAGAGATGCTACGCCGATGCCAGTCCAGCCTCCTGAGTCAAGGCTTTGAAGGAATATGCACTGGGCCGAGGAACACAGAGATCTCAGTGGCAAAGATGGACACCTGGGCTTCAGATAATCCTTTGTGGGGCACGAGGCAAAAGACACAGAAGGCATAATAGACACAGAAGGCACGATAGACAAGTGACACAAGTGACGTGCACCGGGACTGCTCTGCCCTGAGCACCTCAGCACCGGGTGACTCCTCCTTTACGTGGCCTAAGGGGCCACCTCCTGCACAACCCCGCCTCCAAAGCTGCCACTCCAAAGGCCCTCCCAGCACCTCGCTTTCGTCCCCCTCTCAGGGGGCTCGTAACCCTCCACTTATCTCTTGGACGTCCGGGGATGACAATCCGCCTCCGCTGCCAAGGAAGGCCGCCTCACCCGCTGGGAATTTGCCGCAGTCACCGGTCTCTGGTCTCTTGCTCAGCTACAATCAGCAACACCAAATATCACTGCACCCTCTTAGCTGCACAGCGGCCAAAGCCCACCAAGCCTGCTACTCACCCTTCTGCCAAGAACGCCCGGCTCCTCGGGCCGCACGCTACGGCCACGCTCGGAGGCCGCCGCCGTCATCGCGGGCTCTGCCTGCCTCAAGAGGAGACAAGGTGATTTGGCATTGCTGAATCTTCAGGGGAGTCAGGCTCCTCCTCATTACTTCCCCAACTTACAGCAACTCCTCGGCCCTTCCTGAAGGCTCTCCAGGCCTCACCTTCAAATGGCAAAGGTCACAGCACCATCACAGAGCCCTGTACCGCTTACCGAGTTCCCACGAGAGCGACGAACCGGGTCTGTCGGCCACTCGCTGACGGGGTCTCGGCGTGACACCAGGGGACCGCCTGAAGCACACAAAGGAGAACGGAGGCTGAGAGATGCAGCAGAAGTTGAGACCTGCGCAATAACCACTGCTTCCATCCAGGGCCCGCTGCTCACCTAGCCCGCTTACCTTGACTCCTCAGGTTCGGCTTTATGTCCTAAAAATAAAGGCAAAGAACAACGCTGTAAACACACAGTCACCATTAACGCCGCCCCTGCAAAGGCAAACGGTGCCTCACCTGCTCCGGGGAACCACTCACCCGCCACGGGGCGCTCTGCCACGGATTTCATCTGCCAGCACCTGAAAGAATGGGAGGACAGGGGTCAGAGGGCTGCAGGATAACTTAGGCCTTCCAGACATCTTGTGTCAATCGACAAATGCCATCTAGAGTCCAGCTACACCCTGCATTACAACTCCCCAGGCCCCAGGACTTGCCCTATTATACCTACACCAGGCTGTGCAGCAGGGCAGAGCGGCCTCGGGCCCAATACCCAGACACCCGTGACACAGAACAAGACAAACGAGGGGACACAACAGGGAGAGAAAGCTCTCGGCGAGAAGAATGCCAGCCAGGGCCCAGAGAAGGCGGGACCAGATGACCTGGGTGGGAGCGACGGTGAGCCCGTCAGGCTCAGAGAATCCTGGAGGAACAAAGACGCTAACAGAAGGACTTCTCGCAAGCGGGGCAAAGATGGGTGCCCGAGAATCCTACGGTCAGAATCTCCCCCTATCCTGGAATTTGTACAAGTCCTAACCAGCTAGAAGGGATCGTGGCCATGCACAGCTGTCGAGAACAGCTCAGAACAAGACCTGAAAAGAACCATCCGGTCAGATGTCTTAAGAGAGATGCTACGCCGATGCCAGTCCAGCCTCCTGAGTCAAGGCTTTGAAGGAATATGCACTGGGCCGAGGAACACAGAGATCTCAGTGGCAAAGATGGACACCTGGGCTTCGGATAATCCTTTGTGGGGCACGAGGCAAAAGACACAGAAGGCATAATAGACACAGAAGGCACGATAGACAAGTGACACAAGTGACGTGCACCGGGACTGCTCTGCCCTGAGCACCTCAGCACCGGGTGACTCCTCCTTTACGTGGCCTAAGGGGCCACCTCCTGCACAACCCCGCCTCCAAAGCTGCCACTCCAAAGGCCCTCCCAGCACCTCGCTTTCGTCCCCCTCTCAGGGGGCTCGTAACCCTCCACTTATCTCTTGGACGTCCGGGGATGACAATCCGCCTCCGCTGCCAAGGAAGGCCGCCTCACCCGCTGGGAATTTGCCGCAGTCACCGGTCTCTGGTCTCTTGCTCAGCTACAATCAGCAACACCAAATATCACTGCACCCTCTTAGCTGCACAGCGGCCAAAGCCCACCAAGCCTGCTACCCACCCTTCTGCCAAGAACGCCCGGCTCCTCGGGCCGCACGCTACGGCCACGCTCGGAGGCCGCCGCCGTCATCGCGGGCTCTGCCTGCCTCAAGAGGAGACAAGGTGATTTGGCATTGCTGAATCTTCAGGGGAGTCAGGCTCCTCCTCATTACTTCCCCAACTTACAGCAACTCCTCGGCCCTTCCTGAAGGCTCTCCAGGCCTCACCTTCAAATGGCAAAGGTCACAGCACCATCACAGAGCCCTGTACCGCTTACCGAGTTCCCACGAGAGCGACGAACCGGGTCTGTCGGCCACTCGCTGACGGGGTCTCGGCGTGACACCAGGGGACCGCCTGAAGCACACAAAGGAGAACGGAGGCTGAGAGATGCAGCAGAAGTTGAGACCTGCGCAATAACCACTGCTTCCATCCAGGGCCCGCTGCTCACCTTGCCCGCTTACCTTGACTCCTCAGGTTCGGCTTTATGTCCTAAAAATAAAGGCAAAGAACAACGCTGTAAACACACAGTCACCATTAACGCCGCCCCTGCAAAGGCAAACGGTGCCTCACCTGCTCCGGGGAACCACTCACCCGCCACGGGGCGCTCTGCCACGGATTTCATCTGCCAGCACCTGAAAGAATGGGAGGACAGGGGTCAGAGGGCTGCAGGATAACTTAGGCCTTCCAGACATCTTGTGTCAATCGACAAATGCCATCTAGAGTCCAGCTACACCCTGCATTACAACTCCCCAGGCCCCAGGACTTGCCCTATTATACCTACACCAGGCTGTGCAGCAGGGCAGAGCGGCCTCGGGCCCAATACCCAGACACCCGTGACACAGAACAAGACAAACGAGGGGACACAACAGGGAGAGAAAGCTCTCGGCGAGAAGAATGCCAGCCAGGGCCCAGAGAAGGCGGGACCAGATGACCTGGGTGGGAGCGACGGTGAGCCCGTCAGCCTCAGAGAATCCTGGAGGAACAAAGACGCTAACAGAAGGACTTCTCGCAAGCGGGGCAAAGATGGGTGCCCGAGAATCCTACGGTCAGAATCTCCCCCTATCCTGGAATTTGTACAAGTCCTAACCAGCTAGAAGGGATCGCGGCCATGCACAGCTGTCGAGAACAGCTCAGAACAAGACCTGAAAAGAACCATCCGGTCAGATGTCTTAAGAGAGATGCTACGCCGATGCCAGTCCAGCCTCCTGAGTCAAGGCTTTGAAGGAATATGCACTGGGCCGAGGAACACAGAGATCTCAGTGGCAAAGATGGACACCTGGGCTTCAGATAATCCTTTGTGGGGCACGAGGCAAAAGACACAGAAGGCATAATAGACACAGAAGGCACGATAGACAAGTGACACAAGTGACGTGCACCGGGACTGCTCTGCCCTGAGCACCTCAGCACTGGGTGACTCCTCCTTTACGTGGCCTAAGGGGCCACCTCCTGCACAACCCCGCCTCCAAAGCTGCCACTCCAAAGGCCCTCCCAGCACCTCGCTTTCGTCCCCCTCTCAGGGGGCTCGTAACCCTCCACTTATCTCTTGGACGTCCGGGGATGACAATCCGCCTCCGCTGCCAAGGAAGGCCGCCTCACCCGCTGGGAATTTGCCGCAGTCACCGGTCTCTGGTCTCTTGCTCAGCTACAATCAGCAACACCAAATATCACTGCACCCTCTTAGCTGCACAGCGGCCAAAGCCCACCAAGCCTGCTACTCACCCTTCTGCCAAGAACGCCCGGCTCCTCGGGCCGCACGCTACGGCCACGCTCGGAGGCCGCCGCCGTCATCGCGGGCTCTGCCTGCCTCAAGAGGAGACAAGGTGATTTGGCATTGCTGAATCTTCAGGGGAGTCAGGCTCCTCCTCATTACTTCCCCAACTTACAGCAACTCCTCGGCCCTTCCTGAAGGCTCTCCAGGCCTCACCTTCAAATGGCAAAGGTCACAGCACCATCACAGAGCCCTGTACCGCTTACCGAGTTCCCACGAGAGCGACGAACCGGGTCTGTCGGCCACTCGCTGACGGGGTCTCGGCGTGACACCAGGGGACCGCCTGAAGCACACAAAGGAGAACGGAGGCTGAGAGATGCAGCAGAAGTTGAGACCTGCGCAATAACCACTGCTTCCATCCAGGGCCCGCTGCTCACCTAGCCCGCTTACCTTGACTCCTCAGGTTCGGCTTTATGTCCTAAAAATAAAGGCAAAGAACAACGCTGTAAACACACAGTCACCATTAACGCCGCCCCTGCAAAGGCAAACGGTGCCTCACCTGCTCCGGGGAACCACTCACCCGCCACGGGGCCCTCTGCCACGGATTTCATCTGCCAGCACCTGAAAGAATGGGAGGACAGGGGTCAGAGGGCTGCAGGATAACTTAGGCCTTCCAGACATCTTGTGTCAATCGACAAATGCCATCTAGAGTCCAGCTACACCCTGCATTACAACTCCCCAAGCCCCAGGACTTGCCCTATTATACCTACACCAGGCTGTGCAGCAGGGCAGAGCGGCCTCGGGCCCAATACCCAGACACCCGTGACACAGAACAAGACAAACGAGGGGACACAACAGGGAGAGAAAGCTCTCGGCGAGAAGAATGCCAGCCAGGGCCCAGAGAAGGCGGGACCAGATGACCTGGGTGGGAGCGACGGTGAGCCCGTCAGGCTCAGAGAATCCTGGAGGAACAAAGACGCTAACAGAAGGACTTCTCGCAAGCGGGGCAAAGATGGGTGCCCGAGAATCCTACGGTCAGAATCTCCCCCTATCCTGGAATTTGTACAAGTCCTAACCAGCTAGAAGGGATCGTGGCCATGCACAGCTGTCGAGAACAGCTCAGAACAAGACCTGAAAAGAACCATCCGGTCAGATGTCTTAAGAGAGATGCTACGCCGATGCCAGTCCAGCCTCCTGAGTCAAGGCTTTGAAGGAATATGCACTGGGCCGAGGAACACAGAGATCTCAGTGGCAAAGATGGACACCTGGGCTTCAGATAATCCTTTGTGGGGCACGAGGCAAAAGACACAGAAGGCATAATAGACACAGAAGGCACGATAGACAAGTGACACAAGTGACGTGCACCGGGACTGCTCTGCCCTGAGCACCTCAGCACTGGGTGACTCCTCCTTTACGTGGCCTAAGGGGCCACCTCCTGCACAACCCCGCCTCCAAAGCTGCCACTCTAAAGGCCCTCCCAGCACCTCGCTTTCGTCCCCCTCTCAGGGGGCTCGTAACCCTCCACTTATCTCTTGGACGTCCGGGGATGACAATCCGCCTCCGCTGCCAAGGAAGGCCGCCCCACCCGCTGGGAATTTGCCGCAGTCACCGGTCTCTGGTCTCTTGCTCAGCTACAATCAGCAACACCAAATATCACTGCACCCTCTTAGCTGCACAGCGGCCAAAGCCCACCAAGCCTGCTACTCACCCTTCTGCCAAGAACGCCCGGCTCCTCGGGCCGCACGCTACGGCCACGCTCGGAGGCCGCCGCCGTCATCGCGGGCTCTGCCTGCCTCAAGAGGAGACAAGGTGATTTGGCATTGCTGAATCTTCAGGGGAGTCAGGCTCCTCCTCATTACTTCCCCAACTTACAGCAACTCCTCGGCCCTTCCTGAAGGCTCTCCAGGCCTCACCTTCAAATGGCAAAGGTCACGGCACCATCACAGAGCCCTGTACCGCTTACCGAGTTCCCACGAGAGCGACGAACCGGGTCTGTCGGCCACTCGCTGACGGGGTCTCAGCGTGACACCAGGGGACCGCCTGAAGCAACCAAAGGAGAACGGAGGCTGAGAGATGCAGCAGAAGTTGAGACCTGCGCAATAACCACTGCTTCCATCCAGGGCCCGCTGCTCACCTTGCCCGCTTACCTTGACTCCTCAGGTTCGGCTTTATGTCCTAAAAATAAAGGCAAAGAACAACGCTGTAAACACACAGTCACCATTAACGCCGCCCCTGCAAAGGCAAACGGTGCCTCACCTGCTCCGGGGAACCACTCACCCGCCACGGGGCGCTCTGCCACGGATTTCATCTGCCAGCACCTGAAAGAATGGGAGGACAGGGGTCAGAGGGCTGCAGGATAACTTAGGCCTTCCAGACATCTTGTGTCAATCGACAAATGCCATCTAGAGTCCAGCTACACCCTGCATTACAACTCCCCAAGCCCCAGGACTTGCCCTATTATACCTACACCAGGCTGTGCAGCAGGGCAGAGCGGCCTCGGGCCCAATACCCAGACACCCGTGACACAGAACAAGACAAACGAGGGGACACAACAGGGAGAGAAAGCTCTCGGCGAGAAGAATGCCAGCCAGGGCCCAGAGAAGGCGGGACCAGATGACCTGGGTGGGAGCGACGGTGAGCCCGTCAGGCTCAGAGAATCCTGGAGGAACAAAGACGCTAACAGAAGGACTTCTCGCAAGCGGGGCAAAGATGGGTGCCCGAGAATCCTACGGTCAGAATCTCCCCCTATCCTGGAATTTGTACAAGTCCTAACCAGCTAGAAGGGATCGTGGCCATGCACAGCTGTCGAGAACAGCTCAGAACAAGACCTGAAAAGAACCATCCGGTCAGATGTCTTAAGAGAGATGCTACGCCGATGCCAGTCCAGCCTCCTGAGTCAAGGCTTTGAAGGAATATGCACTGGGCCGAGGAACACAGAGATCTCAGTGGCAAAGATGGACACCTGGGCTTCAGATAATCCTTTGTGGGGCACGAGGCAAAAGACACAGAAGGCATAATAGACACAGAAGGCACGATAGACAAGTGACACAAGTGACGTGCACCGGGACTGCTCTGCCCTGAGCACCTCAGCACTGGGTGACTCCTCCTTTACGTGGCCTAAGGGGCCACCTCCTGCACAACCCCGCCTCCAAAGCTGCCACTCCAAAGGCCCTCCCAGCACCTCGCTTTCGTCCCCCTCTCAGGGGGCTCGTAACCCTCCACTTATCTCTTGGACGTCCGGGGATGACAATCCGCCTCCGCTGCCAAGGAAGGCCGCCTCACCCGCTGGGAATTTGCCGCAGTCACCGGTCTCTGGTCTCTTGCTCAGCTACAATCAGCAACACCAAATATCACTGCACCCTCTTAGCTGCACAGCGGCCAAAGCCCACCAAGCCTGCTACTCACCCTTCTGCCAAGAACGCCCGGCTCCTCGGGCCGCACGCTACGGCCACGCTCGGAGGCCGCCGCCGTCATCGCGGGCTCTGCCTGCCTCAAGAGGAGACAAGGTGATTTGGCATTGCTGAATCTTCAGGGGAGTCAGGCTCCTCCTCATTACTTCCCCAACTTACAGCAACTCCTCGGCCCTTCCTGAAGGCTCTCCAGGCCTCACCTTCAAATGGCAAAGGTCACGGCACCATCACAGAGCCCTGTACCGCTTACCGAGTTCCCACGAGAGCGACGAACCGGGTCTGTCGGCCACTCGCTGACGGGGTCTCGGCGTGACACCAGGGGACCGCCTGAAGCACACAAAGGAGAACGGAGGCTGAGAGATGCAGCAGAAGTTGAGACCTGCGCAATAACCACTGCTTCCATCCAGGGCCCGCTGCTCACCTTGCCCGCTTACCTTGACTCCTCAGGTTCGGCTTTATGTCCTAAAAATAAAGGCAAAGAACAACGCTGTAAACACACAGTCACCATTAACGCCGCCCCTGCAAAGGCAAACGGTGCCTCACCTGCTCAGGGGAACCACTCACCCGCCACGGGGCCCTCTGCCACGGATTTCATCTGCCAGCACCTGAAAGAATGGGAGGACAGGGGTCAGAGGGCTGCAGGATAACTTAGGCCTTCCAGACATCTTGTGTCAATCGACAAATGCCATCTAGAGTCCAGCTACACCCTGCATTACAACTCCCCAGGCCCCAGGACTTGCCCTACTATACCTACACCAGGCTGTGCAGCAGGGCAGAGCGGCCTCGGGCCCAATACCCAGACACCCGTGACACAGAACAAGACAAACGAGGGGACACAACAGGGAGAGAAAGCTCTCGGCGAGAAGAATGCCAGCCAGGGCCCAGAGAAGGCGGGACCAGATGACCTGGGTGGGAGCGACGGTGAGCCCGTCAGGCTCAGAGAATCCTGGAGGAACAAAGACGCTAACAGAAGGACTTCTCGCAAGCGGGGCAAAGATGGGTGCCCGAGAATCCTACGGTCAGAATCTCCCCCTATCCTGGAATTTGTACAAGTCCTAACCAGCTAGAAGGGATCGTGGCCATGCACAGCTGTCGAGAACAGCTCAGAACAAGACCTGAAAAGAACCATCCGGTCAGATGTCTTAAGAGAGATGCTACGCCGATGCCAGTCCAGCCTCCTGAGTCAAGGCTTTGAAGGAATACGCACTGGGCCGAGGAACACAGAGATCTCAGTGGCAAAGATGGACACCTGGGCTTCGGATAATCCTTTGTGGGGCACGAGGCAAAAGACACAGAAGGCATAATAGACACAGAAGGCACGATAGACAAGTGACACAAGTGACGTGCACCGGGACTGCTCTGCCCTGAGCACCTCAGCACTGGGTGACTCCTCCTTTACGTGGCCTAAGGGGCCACCTCCTGCACAACCCCGCCTCCAAAGCTGCCACTCCAAAGGCCCTCCCAGCACCTCGCTTTCGTCCCCCTCTCAGGGGGCTCGTAACCCTCCACTTATCTCTTGGACGTCCGGGGATGACAATCCGCCTCCGCTGCCAAGGAAGGCCGCCTCACCCGCTGGGAGTTTGCCGCAGTCACCGGTCTCTGGTCTCTTGCTCAGCTACAATCAGCAACACCAAATATCACTGCACCCTCTTAGCTGCACAGCGGCCAAAGCCCACCAAGCCTGCTACTCACCCTTCTGCCAAGAACGCCCGGCTCCTCGGGCCGCACGCTACGGCCACGCTCGGAGGCCGCCGCCGTCATCGCGGGCTCTGCCTGCCTCAAGAGGAGACAAGGTGATTTGGCATTGCTGAATCTTCAGGGGAGTCAGGCTCCTCCTCATTACTTCCCCAACTTACAGCAACTCCTCGGCCCTTCCTGAAGGCTCTCCAGGCCTCACCTTCAAATGGCAAAGGTCACGGCACCATCACAGAGCCCTGTACCGCTTACCGAGTTCCCACGAGAGCGACGAACCGGGTCTGTCGGCCACTCGCTGACGGGGTCTCGGCGTGACACCAGGGGACCGCCTGAAGCACACAAAGGAGAACGGAGGCTGAGAGATGCAGCAGAAGTTGAGACCTGCGCAATAACCACTGCTTCCATCCAGGGCCCGCTGCTCACCTTGCCCGCTTACCTTGACTCCTCAGGTTCGGCTTTATGTCCTAAAAATAAAGGCAAAGAACAACGCTGTAAACACACAGTCACCATTAACGCCGCCCCTGCAAAGGCAAACGGTGCCTCACCTGCTCAGGGGAACCACTCACCCGCCACGGGGCCCTCTGCCACGGATTTCATCTGCCAGCACCTGAAAGAATGGGAGGACAGGGGTCAGAGGGCTGCAGGATAACTTAGGCCTTCCAGACATCTTGTGTCAATCGACAAATGCCATCTAGAGTCCAGCTACACCCTGCATTACAACTCCCCAGGCCCCAGGACTTGCCCTACTATACCTACACCAGGCTGTGCAGCAGGGCAGAGCGGCCTCGGGCCCAATACCCAGACACCCGTGACACAGAACAAGACAAACGAGGGGACACAACAGGGAGAGAAAGCTCTCGGCGAGAAGAATGCCAGCCAGGGCCCAGAGAAGGCGGGACCAGATGACCTGGGTGGGAGCGACGGTGAGCCCGTCAGGCTCAGAGAATCCTGGAGGAACAAAGACGCTAACAGAAGGACTTCTCGCAAGCGGGGCAAAGATGGGTGCCCGAGAATCCTACGGTCAGAATCTCCCCCTATCCTGGAATTTGTACAAGTCCTAACCAGCTAGAAGGGATCGTGGCCATGCACAGCTGTCGAGAACAGCTCAGAACAAGACCTGAAAAGAACCATCCGGTCAGATGTCTTAAGAGAGATGCTACGCCGATGCCAGTCCAGCCTCCTGAGTCAAGGCTTTGAAGGAATACGCACTGGGCCGAGGAACACAGAGATCTCAGTGGCAAAGATGGACACCTGGGCTTCGGATAATCCTTTGTGGGGCACGAGGCAAAAGACACAGAAGGCATAATAGACACAGAAGGCACGATAGACAAGTGACACAAGTGACGTGCACCGGGACTGCTCTGCCCTGAGCACCTCAGCACCGGGTGACTCCTCCTTTACGTGGCCTAAGGGGCCACCTCCTGCACAACCCCGCCTCCAAAGCTGCCACTCCAAAGGCCCTCCCAGCACCTCGCTTTCGTCCCCCTCTCAGGGGGCTCGTAACCCTCCACTTATCTCTTGGACGTCCGGGGATGACAATCCGCCTCCGCTGCCAAGGAAGGCCGCCTCACCCGCTGGGAATTTGCCGCAGTCACCGGTCTCTGGTCTCTTGCTCAGCTACAATCAGCAACACCAAATATCACTGCACCCTCTTAGCTGCACAGCGGCCAAAGCCCACCAAGCCTGCTACTCACCCTTCTGCCAAGAACGCCCGGCTCCTCGGGCCGCACGCTACGGCCACGCTCGGAGGCCGCCGCCGTCATCGCGGGCTCTGCCTGGCTCAAGAGGAGACAAGGTGATTTGGCATTGCTGAATCTTCAGGGGAGTCAGGCTCCTCCTCATTACTTCCCCAACTTACAGCAACTCCTCGGCCCTTCCTGAAGGCTCTCCAGGCCTCACCTTCAAATGGCAAAGGTCACAGCACCATCACAGAGCCCTGTACCGCTTACCGAGTTCCCACGAGAGCGACGAACCGGGTCTGTCGGCCACTCGCTGACGGGGTCTCGGCGTGACACCAGGGGACCGCCTGAAGCACACAAAGGAGAACGGAGGCTGAGAGATGCAGCAGAAGTTGAGACCTGCGCAATAACCACTGCTTCCATCCAGGGCCCGCTGCTCACCTTGCCCGCTTACCTTGACTCCTCAGGTTCGGCTTTATGTCCTAAAAATAAAGGCAAAGAACAACGCTGTAAACACACAGTCACCGTGAACGCCGCCCCTGCAAAGGCAAACGGTGCCTCACCTGCTCAGGGGAACCACTCACCCGCCACGGGGCCCTCTGCCACGGATTTCATCTGCCAGCACCTGAAAGAATGGGAGGACAGGGGTCAGAAGGCTGCAGGATAACTTAGGCCTTCCAGACATCTCGTGTCAATCGACAAATGACATCTAGAGTCCAGCTACACCCTGCATTACAACTCCCCAGGCCCCAGGACTTGCCCTATTATACCTACACCAGGCTGTGCAGCAGGGCAGAGCGGCCTCGGGCCCAATACCCAGACACCCGTGACACAGAACAAGACAAACGAGGGGACACAACAGGGAGAGAAAGCTCTCGGCCAGAAGAATGCCAGCCAGGGCCCAGAGAAGACGGGACCAGATGACCTGGGTGAGAGCGACGGTGAGCCCGTCAGGCTCAGAGAATCCTGGAGGAACAAAGACGCTAACAGAAGGACTTCTCGCAAGCGGGGCAAAGATGGGTGCCCGAGAATCCTACGGTCAGAATCTCCCCCTATCCTGGAATTTGTACAAGTCCTAACCAGCTAGAAGGGATCGTGGCCATGCACAGCTGTCGAGAACAGCTCAGAACAAGACCTGAAAAGAACCATCCGGTCAGATGTCTTAAGAGAGATGCTATGCCGATGCCAGTCCAGCCTCCTGAGTCAAGGCTTTGAAGGAATATGCACTGGGCCGAGGAACACAGAGATCTCAGTGGCAAAGATGGACACCTGGGCTTCGGATAATCCTTTGTGGGGAACGAGGCAAAAGACACAGAGGGCATAATAGACACAGAAGGCACGATAGACAAGTGACACAAGTGACGTGCACCGGGACTGCTCTGCCCTGAGCACCTCAGCACCGGGTGACTCCTCCTTTACGTGGCCTAAGGGGCCACCTCCTGCACAACCCCGCCTCCAAAGCTGCCACTCCAAAGGCCCTCCCAGCACCTCGCTTTCGTCCCCCTCTCAGGGGGCTCGTAACCCTCCACTTATCTCTTGGACGTCCGGGGATGACAATCCGCCTCCGCTGCCAAGGAAGGCCGCCTCACCCGCTGGGAATTTGCCGCAGTCACCGGTCTCTGGTCTCTTGCTCAGCTACAATCAGCAACACCAAATATCACTGCACCCTCTTAGCTGCACAGCGGCCAAAGCCCACCAAGCCTGCTACTCACCCTTCTGCCAAGAACGCCCGGCTCCTCGGGCCGCACGCTACGGCCACGCTCGGAGGCCGCCGCCGTCATCGCGGGCTCTGCCTGCCTCAAGAGGAGACAAGGTGATTTGGCATTGCTGAATCTTCAGGGGAGTCAGGCTCCTCCTCATTACTTCCCCAACTTACAGCAACTCCTCGGCCCTTCCTGAAGGCTCTCCAGGCCTCACCTTCAAATGGCAAAGGTCACAGCACCATCACAGAGCCCTGTACCGCTTACCGAGTTCCCACGAGAGCGACGAACCGGGTCTGTCGGCCACTCGCTGACGGGGTCTCGGCGTGACACCAGGGGACCGCCTGAAGCACACAAAGGAGAACGGAGGCTGAGAGATGCAGCAGAAGTTGAGACCTGCGCAATAACCACTGCTTCCATCCAGGGCCCGCTGCTCACCTTGCCCGCTTACCTTGACTCCTCAGGTTCGGCTTTATGTCCTAAAAATAAAGGCAAAGAACAACGCTGTAAACACACAGTCACCGTGAACGCCGCCCCTGCAAAGGCAAACGGTGCCTCACCTGCTCAGGGGAACCACTCACCCGCCACGGGGCCCTCTGCCACGGATTTCATCTGCCAGCACCTGAAAGAATGGGAGGACAGGGGTCAGAAGGCTGCAGGATAACTTAGGCCTTCCAGACATCTCGTGTCAATCGACAAATGACATCTAGAGTCCAGCTACACCCTGCATTACAACTCCCCAGGCCCCAGGACTTGCCCTATTATACCTACACCAGGCTGTGCAGCAGGGCAGAGCGGCCTCGGGCCCAATACCCAGACACCCGTGACACAGAACAAGACAAACGAGGGGACACAACAGGGAGAGAAAGCTCTCGGCGAGAAGAATGCCAGCCAGGGCCCAGAGAAGACGGGACCAGATGACCTGGGTGAGAGCGACGGTGAGCCCGTCAGGCTCAGAGAATCCTGGAGGAACAAAGACGCTAACAGAAGGACTTCTCGCAAGCGGGGCAAAGATGGGTGCCCGAGAATCCTACGGTCAGAATCTCCCCCTATCCTGGAATTTGTACAAGTCCTAACCAGCTAGAAGGGATCGTGGCCATGCACAGCTGTCGAGAACAGCTCAGAACAAGACCTGAAAAGAACCATCCGGTCAGATGTCTTAAGAGAGATGCTATGCCGATGCCAGTCCAGCCTCCTGAGTCAAGGCTTTGAAGGAATATGCACTGGGCCGAGGAACACAGAGATCTCAGTGGCAAAGATGGACACCTGGGCTTCGGATAATCCTTTGTGGGGAACGAGGCAAAAGACACAGAGGGCATAATAGACACAGAAGGCACGATAGACAAGTGACACAAGTGACGTGCACCGGGACTGCTCTGCCCTGAGCACCTCAGCACCGGGTGACTCCTCCTTTACGTGGCCTAAGGGGCCACCTCCTGCACAACCCCGCCTCCAAAGCTGCCACTCCAAAGGCCCTCCCAGCACCTCGCTTTCGTCCCCCTCTCAGGGGGCTCGTAACCCTCCACTTATCTCTTGGACGTCCGGGGATGACAATCCGCCTCCGCTGCCAAGGAAGGCCGCCTCACCCGCTGGGAATTTGCCGCAGTCACCGGTCTCTGGTCTCTTGCTCAGCTACAATCAGCAACACCAAATATCACTGCACCCTCTTAGCTGCACAGCGGCCAAAGCCCACCAAGCCTGCCACTCACCCTTCTGCCAAGAACGCCCGGCTCCTCGGGCCGCACGCTACGGCCACGCTCGGAGGCCGCCGCCGTCATCGCGGGCTCTGCCTGCCTCAAGAGGAGACAAGGTGATTTGGCATTGCTGAATCTTCAGGGGAGTCAGGCTCCTCCTCATTACTTCCCCAACTTACAGCAACTCCTCGGCCCTTCCTGAAGGCTCTCCAGGCCTCACCTTCAAATGGCAAAGGTCACGGCACCATCACAGAGCCCTGGACCGCTTACCGAGTTCCCACGAGAGCGACGAACCGGGTCTGTCGGCCACTCGCTGACGGGGTCTCGGCGTGACACCAGGGGACCGCCTGAAGCACACAAAGGAGAACGGAGGCTGAGAGATGCAGCAGAAATTGACACCTGCGCAATAACCACTGCTTCCATCCAGGGCCCGCTGCTCACCTTGCCCGCTTACCTTGACTCCTCAGGTTCGGCTTTATGTCCTAAAAATAAAGGCAAAGAACAACGCTGTAAACACACAGTCACCGTGAACGCCGCCCCTGCAAAGGCAAACGGTGCCTCACCTGCTCAGGGGAACCACTCACCCGCCACGGGGCCCTCTGCCACAGATTTCATCTGCCAGCACCTGAAAGAATGGGAGGACAGGGGTCAGAAGGCTGCAGGATAACTTAGGCCTTCCAGACATCTCGTGTCAATCGACAAATGACATCTAGAGTCCAGCTACACCCTGCATTACAACTCCCCAGGCCCCAGGACTTGCCCTATTATACCTACACCAGGCTGTGCAGCAGGGCAGAGCGGCCTCGGGCCCAATACCCAGACACCCGTGACACAGAACAAGACAAACGAGGGGACACAACAGGGAGAGAAAGCTCTCGGCCAGAAGAATGCCAGCCAGGGCCCAGAGAAGACGGGACCAGATGACCTGGGTGAGAGCGACGGTGAGCCCGTCAGGCTCAGAGAATCCTGGAGGAACAAAGACGCTAACAGAAGGACTTCTCGCAAGCGGGGCAAAGATGGGTGCCCGAGAATCCTACGGTCAGAATCTCCCCCTACCCTGGAATTTGTACAAGTCCTAACCAGCTAGAAGGGATCGTGGCCATGCACAGCTGTCGAGAACAGCTCAGAACAAGACCTGAAAAGAACCATCCGGTCAGATGTCTTAAGAGAGATGCTACGCCGATGCCAGTCCAGCCTCCTGAGTCAAGGCTTTGAAGGAATACGCACTGGGCCGAGGAACACAGAGATCTCAGTGGCAAAGATGGACACCTGGGCTTCGGATAATCCTTTGTGGGGCACGAGGCAAAAGACACAGAAGGCATAATAGACACAGAAGGCACGATAGACAAGTGACACAAGTGACGTGCACCGGGACTGCTCTGCCCTGAGCACCTCAGCACCGGGTGACTCCTCCTTTACGTGGCCTAAGGGGCCACCTCCTGCACAACCCCGCCTCCAAAGCTGCCACTCCAAAGGCCCTCCCAGCACCTCGCTTTCGTCCCCCTCTCAGGGGGCTCGTAACCCTCCACTTATCTCTTGGACGTCCGGGGATGACAATCCGCCTCCGCTGCCAAGGAAGGCCGCCTCACCCGCTGGGAATTTGCCGCAGTCACCGGTCTCTGGTCTCTTGCTCAGCTACAATCAGCAACACCAAATATCACTGCACCCTCTTAGCTGCACAGCGGCCAAAGCCCACCAAGCCTGCCACTCACCCTTCTGCCAAGAACGCCCGGCTCCTCGGGCCGCACGCTACGGCCACGCTCGGAGGCCGCCGCCGTCATCGCGGGCTCTGCCTGCCTCAAGAGGAGACAAGGTGATTTGGCATTGCTGAATCTTCAGGGGAGTCAGGCTCCTCCTCATTACTTCCCCAACTTACAGCAACTCCTCGGCCTTTCCTGAAGGCTCTCCAGGCCTCACCTTCAAATGGCAAAGGTCACGGCACCATCACAGAGCCCTGTACCGCTTACCGAGTTCCCACGAGAGCGACGAACCGGGTCTGTCGGCCACTCGCTGACGGGGTCTCGGCGTGACACCAGGGGACCGCCTGAAGCACACAAAGGAGAACGGAGGCTGAGAGATGCAGCAGAAATTGACACCTGCGCAATAACCACTGCTTCCATCCAGGGCCCGCTGCTCACCTTGCCCGCTTACCTTGACTCCTCAGGTTCGGCTTTATGTCCTAAAAATAAAGGCAAAGAACAACGCTGTAAACACACAGTCACCGTGAACGCCGCCCCTGCAAAGGCAAACGGTGCCTCACCTGCTCAGGGGAACCACTCACCCGCCACGGGGCCCTCTGCCACAGATTTCATCTGCCAGCACCTGAAAGAATGGGAGGACAGGGGTCAGAAGGCTGCAGGATAACTTAGGCCTTCCAGACATCTCGTGTCAATCGACAAATGACATCTAGAGTCCAGCTACACCCTGCATTACAACTCCCCAGGCCCCAGGACTTGCCCTATTATACCTACACCAGGCTGTGCAGCAGGGCAGAGCGGCCTCGGGCCCAATACCCAGACACCCGTGACACAGAACAAGACAAACGAGGGGACACAACAGGGAGAGAAAGCTCTCGGCCAGAAGAATGCCAGCCAGGGCCCAGAGAAGACGGGACCAGATGACCTGGGTGAGAGCGACGGTGAGCCCGTCAGGCTCAGAGAATCCTGGAGGAACAAAGACGCTAACAGAAGGACTTCTCGCAAGCGGGGCAAAGATGGGTGCCCGAGAATCCTACGGTCAGAATCTCCCCCTATCCTGGAATTTGTACAAGTCCTAACCAGCTAGAAGGGATCGTGGCCATGCACAGCTGTCGAGAACAGCTCAGAACAAGACCTGAAAAGAACCATCCGGTCAGATGTCTTAAGAGAGATGCTACGCCGATGCCAGTCCAGCCTCCTGAGTCAAGGCTTTGAAGGAATACGCACTGGGCCGAGGAACACAGAGATCTCAGTGGCAAAGATGGACACCTGGGCTTCGGATAATCCTTTGTGGGGCACGAGGCAAAAGACACAGAAGGCATAATAGACACAGAAGGCACGATAGACAAGTGACACAAGTGACGTGCACCGGGACTGCTCTGCCCTGAGCACCTCAGCACCGGGTGACTCCTCCTTTACGTGGCCTAAGGGGCCACCTCCTGCACAACCCCGCCTCCAAAGCTGCCACTCCAAAGGCCCTCCCAGCACCTCGCTTTCGTCCCCCTCTCAGGGGGCTCGTAACCCTCCACTTATCTCTTGGACGTCCGGGGATGACAATCCGCCTCCGCTGCCAAGGAAGGCCGCCTCACCCGCTGGGAATTTGCCGCAGTCACCGGTCTCTGGTCTCTTGCTCAGCTACAATCAGCAACACCAAATATCACCGCACCCTCTTCGCTGCACAGCGGCCAAAGCCCACCAAGCCTGCTACTCACCCTTCTGCCAAGAACGCCCGGCTCCTCGGGCCGCACGCTACGGCCACGCTCGGAGGCCGCCGCCGTCATCGCGGGCTCTGCCTGCCTCAAGAGGAGACAAGGTGATTTGGCATTGCTGAATCTTCAGGGGAGTCAGGCTCCTCCTCATTACTTCCCCAACTTACAGCAACTCCTCGGCCCTTCCTGAAGGCTCTCCAGGCCTCACCTTCAAATGGCAAAGGTCACAGCACCATCACAGAGCCCTGTACCGCTTACCGAGTTCCCACAAGAACGACGAACCGGGTCTGTCGGCCACTCGCTGACGGGGTCTCGGCGTGACACCAGGGGACCGCCTGAAGCACACAAAGGAGAACGGAGGCTGAGAGATGCAGCAGAAGTTGAGACCTGTGCAATAACCACTGCTTCCATCCAGGGCCCGCTGCTCACCTTGCCCGCTTACCTTGACTCCTCAGGTTCGGCTTTATGTCCTAAAAATAAAGGCAAAGAACAACGCTGTAAACACACAGTCACCATGAACGCCGCCCCTGCAAAGGCAAACGGTGCCTCACCTGTTCAGGGGAACCACTCACGGGCCACGGGGCGCTCTGCCACGGATTTCATCTGCCAGCACCTGAAAGAATGGGAGGACAGGGGTCAGAAGGCTGCAGGATAACTTAGGCCTTCCAGACATCTCGTGTCAATCGACAAATGACATCTAGAGTCCAGCTACACCCTGCATTACAACTCCCCAGGCCCCAGGACTTGCCCTATTATACCTACACCAGGCTGTGCAGCAGGGCAGAGCGGCCTCGGGCCCAATACCCAGACACCCGTGACACAGAACAAGACAAACGAGGGGACACAACAGGGAGAGAAAGCTCTCGGCCAGAAGAATGCCAGCCAGGGCCCAGAGAAGACGGGACCAGATGACCTGGGTGAGAGCGACGGTGAGCCCGTCAGGCTCAGAGAATCCTGGAGGAACAAAGACGCTAACAGAAGGACTTCTCGCAAGCGGGGCAAAGATGGGTGCCCGAGAATCCTACGGTCAGAATCTCCCCCTATCCTGGAATTTGTACAAGTCCTAACCAGCTAGAAGGGATCGTGGCCATGCACAGCTGTCGAGAACAGCTCAGAACAAGACCTGAAAAGAACCATCCGGTCAGATGTCTTAAGAGAGATGCTACGCCGATGCCAGTCCAGCCTCCTGAGTCAAGGCTTTGAAGGAATACGCACTGGGCCGAGGAACACAGAGATCTCAGTGGCAAAGATGGACACCTGGGCTTCGGATAATCCTTTGTGGGGCACGAGGCAAAAGACACAGAAGGCATAATAGACACAGAAGGCACGATAGACAAGTGACACAAGTGACGTGCACCGGGACTGCTCTGCCCTGAGCACCTCAGCACCGGGTGACTCCTCCTTTACGTGGCCTAAGGGGCCACCTCCTGCACAACCCCGCCTCCAAAGCTGCCACTCCAAAGGCCCTCCCAGCACCTCGCTTTCGTCCCCCTCTCAGGGGGCTCGTAACCCTCCACTTATCTCTTGGACGTCCGGGGATGACAATCCACCTCCGCTGCCAAGGAAGGCCGCCTCACCCGCTGGGAATTTGCCGCAGTCACCGGTCTCTGGTCTCTTGCTCAGCTACAATCAGCAACACCAAATATCACTGCACCCTCTTCGCTGCACAGCGGCCAAAGCCCACCAAGCCTGCTACTCACCCTTCTGCTAAGAACGCCCGGCTCCTCGGGCCGCACGCTACGGCCACGCTCGGAGGCCGCCGCCGTCATCGCGGGCTCTGCCTGCCTCAAGAGGAGACAAGGTGATTTGGCATTGCTGAATCTTCAGGGGAGTCAGGCTCCTCCTCATTACTCCCCCAACTTACAGCAACTCCTCGGCCCTTCCTGAAGGCTCTCCAGGCCTCACCTTCAAATGGCAAAGGTCACAGCACCATCACAGAGCCCTGTACCACTTACCGAGTTCCCACGAGAGCGACGAACCGGGTCTGTCGGCCACTCGCTGACGGGGTCTCGGCGTGACACCAGGGGACCGCCTGAAGCACACAAAGGAGAACGGAGGCTGAGAGATGCAGCAGAAGTTGAGACCTGTGCAATAACCACTGCTTCCATCCAGGGCCCGCTGCTCACCTTGCCCGCTTACCTTGACTCCTCAGGTTCGGCTTTATGTCCTAAAAATAAAGGCAAAGAACAACGCTGTAAACACACAGTCACCATGAACGCCGCCCCTGCAAAGGCAAACGGTGCCTCACCTGCTCAGGGGAACCACTCACCCGCCACGGGGCGCTCTGCCACGGATTTCATCTGCCAGCACCTGAAAGAATGGGAGGACAGGGGTCAGAAGGCTGCAGGATAACTTAGGCCTTCCAGACATCTCGTGTCAATCGACAAATGACATCTAGAGTCCAGCTACACCCTGCATTACAACTCCCCAGGCCCCAGGACTTGCCCTATTATACCTACACCAGGCTGTGCAGCAGGGCAGAGCGGCCTCGGGCCCAATACCCAGACACCCGTGACACAGAACAAGACAAACGAGGGGACACAACAGGGAGAGAAAGCTCTCGGCCAGAAGAATGCCAGCCAGGGCCCAGAGAAGACGGGACCAGATGACCTGGGTGAGAGCGACGGTGAGCCCGTCAGGCTCAGAGAATCCTGGAGGAACAAAGACGCTAACAGAAGGACTTCTCGCAAGCGGGGCAAAGATGGGTGCCCGAGAATCCTACGGTCAGAATCTCCCCCTATCCTGGAATTTGTACAAGTCCTAACCAGCTAGAAGGGATCGTGGCCATGCACAGCTGTCGAGAACAGCTCAGAACAAGACCTGAAAAGAACCATCCGGTCAGATGTCTTAAGAGAGATGCTACGCCGATGCCAGTCCAGCCTCCTGAGTCAAGGCTTTGAAGGAATATGCACTGGGCCGAGGAACACAGAGATCTCAGTGGCAAAGATGGACACCTGGGCTTCGGATAATCCTTTGTGGGGAACGAGGCAAAAGACACAGAGGGCATAATAGACACAGAAGGCACGATAGACAAGTGACACAAGTGACGTGCACCGGGACTGCTCTGCCCTGAGCACCTCAGCACCGGGTGACTCCTCCTTTACGTGGCCTAAGGGGCCACCTCCTGCACAACCCCGCCTCCAAAGCTGCCACTCCAAAGGCCCTCCCAGCACCTCGCTTTCGTCCCCCTCTCAGGGGGCTCGTAACCCTCCACTTATCTCTTGGACGTCCGGGGATGACAATCCGCCTCCGCTGCCAAGGAAGGCCGCCTCACCCGCTGGGAATTTGCCGCAGTCACCGGTCTCTGGTCTCTTGCTCAGCTACAATCAGCAACACCAAATATCACTGCACCCTCTTAGCTGCACAGCGGCCAAAGCCCACCAAGCCTGCTACTCACCCTTCTGCCAAGAACGCCCGGCTCCTCGGGCCGCACGCTACGGCCACGCTCGGAGGCCGCCGCCGTCATCGCGGGCTCTGCCTGCCTCAAGAGGAGACAAGGTGATTTGGCATTGCTGAATCTTCAGGGGAGTCAGGCTCCTCCTCATTACTTCCCCAACTTACAGCAACTCCTCGGCCCTTCCTGAAGGCTCTCCAGGCCTCACCTTCAAATGGCAAAGGTCACAGCACCATCACAGAGCCCTGTACCGCTTACCGAGTTCCCACGAGAGCGACGAACCGGGTCTGTCGGCCACTCGCTGACGGGGTCTCGGCGTGACACCAGGGGACCGCCTGAAGCACACAAAGGAGAACGGAGGCTGAGAGATGCAGCAGAAGTTGACACCTGCGCAATAACCACTGCTTCCATCCAGGGCCCGCTGCTCACCTTGCCCGCTTACCTTGACTCCTCAGGTTCGGCTTTATGTCCTAAAAATAAAGGCAAAGAACAACGCTGTAAACACACAGTCACCGTGAACGCCGCCCCTGCAAAGGCAAACGGTGCCTCACCTGCTCAGGGGAACCACTCACCCGCCACGGGGCCCTCTGCCACGGATTTCATCTGCCAGCACCTGAAAGAATGGGAGGACAGGGGTCAGAAGGCTGCAGGATAACTTAGGCCTTCCAGACATCTCGTGTCAATCGACAAATGACATCTAGAGTCCAGCTACACCCTGCATTACAACTCCCCAGGCCCCAGGACTTGCCCTATTATACCTACACCAGGCTGTGCAGCAGGGCAGAGCGGCCTCGGGCCCAATACCCAGACACCCGTGACACAGAACAAGACAAACGAGGGGACACAACAGGGAGAGAAAGCTCTCGGCCAGAAGAATGCCAGCCAGGGCCCAGAGAAGACGGGACCAGATGACCTGGGTGAGAGCGACGGTGAGCCCGTCAGGCTCAGAGAATCCTGGAGGAACAAAGACGCTAACAGAAGGACTTCTCGCAAGCGGGGCAAAGATGGGTGCCCGAGAATCCTACGGTCAGAATCTCCCCCTATCCTGGAATTTGTACAAGTCCTAACCAGCTAGAAGGGATCGTGGCCATGCACAGCTGTCGAGAACAGCTCAGAACAAGACCTGAAAAGAACCATCCGGTCAGATGTCTTAAGAGAGATGCTACGCCGATGCCAGTCCAGCCTCCTGAGTCAAGGCTTTGAAGGAATATGCACTGGGCCGAGGAACACAGAGATCTCAGTGGCAAAGATGGACACCTGGGCTTCGGATAATCCTTTGTGGGGAACGAGGCAAAAGACACAGAGGGCATAATAGACACAGAAGGCACGATAGACAAGTGACACAAGTGACGTGCACCGGGACTGCTCTGCCCTGAGCACCTCAGCACCGGGTGACTCCTCCTTTACGTGGCCTAAGGGGCCACCTCCTGCACAACCCCGCCTCCAAAGCTGCCACTCCAAAGGCCCTCCCAGCACCTCGCTTTCGTCCCCCTCTCAGGGGGCTCGTAACCCTCCACTTATCTCTTGGACGTCCGGGGATGACAATCCGCCTCCGCTGCCAAGGAAGGCCGCCTCACCCGCTGGGAATTTGCCGCAGTCACCGGTCTCTGGTCTCTTGCTCAGCTACAATCAGCAACACCAAATATCACTGCACCCTCTTAGCTGCACAGCGGCCAAAGCCCACCAAGCCTGCTACTCACCCTTCTGCCAAGAACGCCCGGCTCCTCGGGCCGCACGCTACGGCCACGCTCGGAGGCCGCCGCCGTCATCGCGGGCTCTGCCTGCCTCAAGAGGAGACAAGGTGATTTGGCATTGCTGAATCTTCAGGGGAGTCAGGCTCCTCCTCATTACTTCCCCAACTTACAGCAACTCCTCGGCCCTTCCTGAAGGCTCTCCAGGCCTCACCTTCAAATGGCAAAGGTCACAGCACCATCACAGAGCCCTGTACCGCTTACCGAGTTCCCACGAGAGCGACGAACCGGGTCTGTCGGCCACTCGCTGACGGGGTCTCGGCGTGACACCAGGGGACCGCCTGAAGCACACAAAGGAGAACGGAGGCTGAGAGATGCAGCAGAAATTGACACCTGCGCAATAACCACTGCTTCCATCCAGGGCCCGCTGCTCACCTTGCCCGCTTACCTTGACTCCTCAGGTTCGGCTTTATGTCCTAAAAATAAAGGCAAAGAACAACGCTGTAAACACACAGTCACCGTGAACGCCGCCCCTGCAAAGGCAAACGGTGCCTCACCTGCTCAGGGGAACCACTCACCCGCCACGGGGCCCTCTGCCACGGATTTCATCTGCCAGCACCTGAAAGAATGGGAGGACAGGGGTCAGAAGGCTGCAGGATAACTTAGGCCTTCCAGACATCTCGTGTCAATCGACAAATGACATCTAGAGTCCAGCTACACCCTGCATTACAACTCCCCAGGCCCCAGGACTTGCCCTATTATACCTACACCAGGCTGTGCAGCAGGGCAGAGCGGCCTCGGGCCCAATACCCAGACACCCGTGACACAGAACAAGACAAACGAGGGGACACAACAGGGAGAGAAAGCTCTCGGCCAGAAGAATGCCAGCCAGGGCCCAGAGAAGACGGGACCAGATGACCTGGGTGAGAGCGACGGTGAGCCCGTCAGGCTCAGAGAATCCTGGAGGAACAAAGACGCTAACAGAAGGACTTCTCGCAAGCGGGGCAAAGATGGGTGCCCGAGAATCCTACGGTCAGAATCTCCCCCTACCCTGGAATTTGTACAAGTCCTAACCAGCTAGAAGGGATCGTGGCCATGCACAGCTGTCGAGAACAGCTCAGAACAAGACCTGAAAAGAACCATCCGGTCAGATGTCTTAAGAGAGATGCTACGCCGATGCCAGTCCAGCCTCCTGAGTCAAGGCTTTGAAGGAATATGCACTGGGCCGAGGAACACAGAGATCTCAGTGGCAAAGATGGACACCTGGGCTTCGGATAATCCTTTGTGGGGCACGAGGCAAAAGACACAGAAGGCATAATAGACACAGAAGGCACGATAGACAAGTGACACAAGTGACGTGCACCGGGACTGCTCTGCCCTGAGCACCTCAGCACCGGGTGACTCCTCCTTTACGTGGCCTAAGGGGCCACCTCCTGCACAACCCCGCCTCCAAAGCTGCCACTCCAAAGGCCCTCCCAGCACCTCGCTTTCGTCCCCCTCTCAGGGGGCTCGTAACCCTCCACTTATCTCTTGGACGTCCGGGGATGACAATCCGCCTCCGCTGCCAAGGAAGGCCGCCTCACCCGCTGGGAATTTGCCGCAGTCACCGGTCTCTGGTCTCTTGCTCAGCTACAATCAGCAACACCAAATATCACTGCACCCTCTTCGCTGCACAGCGGCCAAAGCCCACCAAGCCTGCTACTCACCCTTCTGCCAAGAACACCCGGCTCCTCGGGCCGCACGCTACGGCCACGCTCGGAGGCCGCCGCCGTCATCGCGGGCTCTGCCTGCCTCAAGAGGAGACAAGGTGATTTGGCATTGCTGAATCTTCAGGGGAGTCAGGCTCCTCCTCATTACTTCCCCAACTTACAGCAACTCCTCGGCCCTTCCTGAAGGCTCTCCAGGCCTCACCTTCAAATGGCAAAGGTCACGGCACCATCACAGAGCCCTGTACCGCTTACCGAGTTCCCACGAGAGCGACGAACCGGGTCTGTCGGCCACTCGCTGACGGGGTCTCGGCGTGACACCAGGGGACCGCCTGAAGCACACAAAGGAGAACGGAGGCTGAGAGATGCAGCAGAAATTGAGACCTGCGCAATAACCACTGCTTCCATCCAGGGCCCGCTGCTCACCTTGCCCGCTTACCTTGACTCCTCAGGTTCGGCTTTATGTCCTAAAAATAAAGGCAAAGAACAACGCTGTAAACACACAGTCACCGTGAACGCCGCCCCTGCAAAGGCAAACGGTGCCTCACCTGCTCAGGGGAACCACTCACCCGCCACGGGGCCCTCTGCCACAGATTTCATCTGCCAGCACCTGAAAGAATGGGAGGACAGGGGTCAGAAGGCTGCAGGATAACTTAGGCCTTCCAGACATCTCGTGTCAATCGACAAATGACATCTAGAGTCCAGCTACACCCTGCATTACAACTCCCCAGGCCCCAGGACTTGCCCTATTATACCTACACCAGGCTGTGCAGCAGGGCAGAGCGGCCTCGGGCCCAATACCCAGACACCCGTGACACAGAACAAGACAAACGAGGGGACACAACAGGGAGAGAAAGCTCTCGGCGAGAAGAATGCCAGCCAGGGCCCAGAGAAGACGGGACCAGATGACCTGGGTGAGAGCGACGGTGAGCCCGTCAGGCTCAGAGAATCCTGGAGGAACAAAGACGCTAACAGAAGGACTTCTCGCAAGCGGGGCAAAGATGGGTGCCCGAGAATCCTACGGTCAGAATCTCCCCCTATCCTGGAATTTGTACAAGTCCTAACCAGCTAGAAGGGATCGTGGCCATGCACAGCTGTCGAGAACAGCTCAGAACAAGACCTGAAAAGAACCATCCGGTCAGATGTCTTAAGAGAGATGCTACGCCGATGCCAGTCCAGCCTCCTGAGTCAAGGCTTTGAAGGAATACGCACTGGGCCGAGGAACACAGAGATCTCAGTGGCAAAGATGGACACCTGGGCTTCGGATAATCCTTTGTGGGGCACGAGGCAAAAGACACAGAAGGCATAATAGACACAGAAGGCACGATAGACAAGTGACACAAGTGACGTGCACCGGGACTGCTCTGCCCTGAGCACCTCAGCACCGGGTGACTCCTCCTTTACGTGGCCTAAGGGGCCACCTCCTGCACAACCCCGCCTCCAAAGCTGCCACTCCAAAGGCCCTCCCAGCACCTCGCTTTCGTCCCCCTCTCAGGGGGCTCGTAACCCTCCACTTATCTCTTGGACGTCCGGGGATGACAATCCGCCTCCGCTGCCAAGGAAGGCCGCCTCACCCACTGGGAATTTGCCGCAGTCACCGGTCTCTGGTCTCTTGCTCAGCTACAATCAGCAACACCAAATATCACTGCACCCTCTTCGCTGCACAGCGGCCAAAGCCCACCAAGCCTGCTACTCACCCTTCTGCCAAGAACGCCCGGCTCCTCGGGCCGCACGCTACGGCCACGCTCGGAGGCCGCCGCCGTCATCGCGGGCTCTGCCTGCCTCAAGAGGAGACAAGGTGATTTGGCATTGCTGAATCTTCAGGGGAGTCAGGCTCCTCCTCATTACTCCCCCAACTTACAGCAACTCCTCGGCCCTTCCTGAAGGCTCTCCAGGCCTCACCTTCAAATGGCAAAGGTCACAGCACCATCACAGAGCCCTGTACCGCTTACCGAGTTCCCACGAGAACGACGAACCGGGTCTGTCGGCCACTCGCTGACGGGGTCTCGGCGTGACACCAGGGGACCGCCTGAAGCACACAAAGGAGAACGGAGGCTGAGAGATGCAGCAGAAGTTGAGACCTGTGCAATAACCACTGCTTCCATCCAGGGCCCGCTGCTCACCTTGCCCGCTTACCTTGACTCCTCAGGTTCGGCTTTATGTCCTAAAAATAAAGGCAAAGAACAACGCTGTAAACACACAGTCACCATTAACGCCGCCCCTGCAAAGGCAAACGGTGCCTCACCTGCTCAGGGGAACCACTCACCCGCCACGGGGCGCTCTGCCACGGATTTCATCTGCCAGCACCTGAAAGAATGGGAGGACAGGGGTCAGAAGGCTGCAGGATAACTTAGGCCTTCCAGACATCTCGTGTCAATCGACAAATGACATCTAGAGTCCAGCTACACCCTGCATTACAACTCCCCAGGCCCCAGGACTTGCCCTATTATACCTACACCAGGCTGTGCAGCAGGGCAGAGCGGCCTCGGGCCCAATACCCAGACACCCGTGACACAGAACAAGACAAACGAGGGGACACAACAGGGAGAGAAAGCTCTCGGCCAGAAGAATGCCAGCCAGGGCCCAGAGAAGACGGGACCAGATGACCTGGGTGAGAGCGACGGTGAGCCCGTCAGGCTCAGAGAATCCTGGAGGAACAAAGACGCTAACAGAAGGACTTCTCGCAAGCGGGGCAAAGATGGGTGCCCGAGAATCCTACGGTCAGAATCTCCCCCTATCCTGGAATTTGTACAAGTCCTAACCAGCTAGAAGGGATCGTGGCCATGCACAGCTGTCGAGAACAGCTCAGAACAAGACCTGAAAAGAACCATCCGGTCAGATGTCTTAAGAGAGATGCTACGCCGATGCCAGTCCAGCCTCCTGAGTCAAGGCTTTGAAGGAATACGCACTGGGCCGAGGAACACAGAGATCTCAGTGGCAAAGATGGACACCTGGGCTTCGGATAATCCTTTGTGGGGCACGAGGCAAAAGACACAGAAGGCATAATAGACACAGAAGGCACGATAGACAAGTGACACAAGTGACGTGCACCGGGACTGCTCTGCCCTGAGCACCTCAGCACCGGGTGACTCCTCCTTTACGTGGCCTAAGGGGCCACCTCCTGCACAACCCCGCCTCCAAAGCTGCCACTCCAAAGGCCCTCCCAGCACCTCGCTTTCGTCCCCCTCTCAGGGGGCTCGTAACCCTCCACTTATCTCTTGGACGTCCGGGGATGACAATCCGCCTCCGCTGCCAAGGAAGGCCGCCTCACCCGCTGGGAATTTGCCGCAGTCACCGGTCTCTGGTCTCTTGCTCAGCTACAATCAGCAACACCAAATATCACTGCACCCTCTTCGCTGCACAGCGGCCAAAGCCCACCAAGCCTGCTACTCACCCTTCTGCTAAGAACGCCCGGCTCCTCGGGCCGCACGCTACGGCCACGCTCGGAGGCCGCCGCCGTCATCGCGGGCTCTGCCTGCCTCAAGAGGAGACAAGGTGATTTGGCATTGCTGAATCTTCAGGGGAGTCAGGCTCCTCCTCATTACTCCCCCAACTTACAGCAACTCCTCGGCCCTTCCTGAAGGCTCTCCAGGCCTCACCTTCAAATGGCAAAGGTCACAGCACCATCACAGAGCCCTGTACCGCTTACCGAGTTCCCACGAGAGCGACGAACCGGGTCTGTCGGCCACTCGCTGACGGGGTCTCGGCGTGACACCAGGGGACCGCCTGAAGCACACAAAGGAGAACGGAGGCTGAGAGATGCAGCAGAAGTTGAGACCTGTGCAATAACCACTGCTTCCATCCAGGGCCCGCTGCTCACCTTGCCCGCTTACCTTGACTCCTCAGGTTCGGCTTTATGTCCTAAAAATAAAGGCAAAGAACAACGCTGTAAACACACAGTCACCATGAACGCCGCCCCTGCAAAGGCAAACGGTGCCTCACCTGCTCAGGGGAACCACTCACCCGCCACGGGGCCCTCTGCCACGGATTTCATCTGCCAGCACCTGAAAGAATGGGAGGACAGGGGTCAGAAGGCTGCAGGATAACTTAGGCCTTCCAGACATCTCGTGTCAATCGACAAATGACATCTAGAGTCCAGCTACACCCTGCATTACAACTCCCCAGGCCCCAGGACTTGCCCTATTATACCTACACCAGGCTGTGCAGCAGGGCAGAGCGGCCTCGGGCCCAATACCCAGACACCCGTGACACAGAACAAGACAAACGAGGGGACACAACAGGGAGAGAAAGCTCTCGGCCAGAAGAATGCCAGCCAGGGCCCAGAGAAGACGGGACCAGATGACCTGGGTGAGAGCGACGGTGAGCCCGTCAGGCTCAGAGAATCCTGGAGGAACAAAGACGCTAACAGAAGGACTTCTCGCAAGCGGGGCAAAGATGGGTGCCCGAGAATCCTACGGTCAGAATCTCCCCCTATCCTGGAATTTGTACAAGTCCTAACCAGCTAGAAGGGATCGTGGCCATGCACAGCTGTCGAGAACAGCTCAGAACAAGACCTGAAAAGAACCATCCGGTCAGATGTCTTAAGAGAGATGCTACGCCGATGCCAGTCCAGCCTCCTGAGTCAAGGCTTTGAAGGAATACGCACTGGGCCGAGGAACACAGAGATCTCAGTGGCAAAGATGGACACCTGGGCTTCGGATAATCCTTTGTGGGGCACGAGGCAAAAGACACAGAAGGCATAATAGACACAGAAGGCACGATAGACAAGTGACACAAGTGACGTGCACCGGGACTGCTCTGCCCTGAGCACCTCAGCACCGGGTGACTCCTCCTTTACGTGGCCTAAGGGGCCACCTCCTGCACAACCCCGCCTCCAAAGCTGCCACTCCAAAGGCCCTCCCAGCACCTCGCTTTCGTCCCCCTCTCAGGGGGCTCGTAACCCTCCACTTATCTCTTGGACGTCCGGGGATGACAATCCGCCTCCGCTGCCAAGGAAGGCCGCCTCACCCGCTGGGAATTTGCCGCAGTCACCGGTCTCTGGTCTCTTGCTCAGCTACAATCAGCAACACCAAATATCACTGCACCCTCTTAGCTGCACAGCGGCCAAAGCCCACCAAGCCTGCTACTCACCCTTCTGCCAAGAACGCCCGGCTCCTCGGGCCGCACGCTACGGCCACGCTCGGAGGCCGCCGCCGTCATCGCGGGCTCTGCCTGCCTCAAGAGGAGACAAGGTGATTTGGCATTGCTGAATCTTCAGGGGAGTCAGGCTCCTCCTCATTACTTCCCCAACTTACAGCAACTCCTCGGCCCTTCCTGAAGGCTCTCCAGGCCTCACCTTCAAATGGCAAAGGTCACAGCACCATCACAGAGCCCTGTACCGCTTACCGAGTTCCCACGAGAGCGACGAACCGGGTCTGTCGGCCACTCGCTGACGGGGTCTCGGCGTGACACCAGGGGACCGCCTGAAGCACACAAAGGAGAACGGAGGCTGAGAGATGCAGCAGAAATTGAGACCTGCGCAATAACCACTGCTTCCATCCAGGGCCCGCTGCTCACCTTGCCCGCTTACCTTGACTCCTCAGGTTCGGCTTTATGTCCTAAAAATAAAGGCAAAGAATAACGCTGTAAACACACAGTCACCATTAACGCCGACCCTGCAAAGGCAAACGGTGCCTCACCTGCTCAGGGGAACCACTCACCCGCCACGGGGCCCTCTGCCACGGATTTCATCTGCCAGCACCTGAAAGAATGGGAGGACAGGGGTCAGAGGGCTGCAGGATAACTTAGGCCTTCCAGACATCTCGTGTCAATCGACAAATGACATCTAGAGTCCAGCTACACCCTGCATTACAACTCCCCAGGCCCCAGGACTTGCCCTATTATACCTACACCAGGCTGTGCAGCAGGGCAGAGCAGCCTCGGGCCCAATACCCAGACACCCGTGACACAGAACAAGACAAACGAGGGGACACAACAGGGAGAGAAAGCTCTCGGCGAGAAGAATGCCAGCCAGGGCCCAGAGAAGGCGGGACCAGATGACCTGGGTGAGAGCGACGGTGAGCCCGTCAGGCTCAGAGAATCCTGGAGGAACAAAGACGCTAACAGAAGGACTTCTCGCAAGCGGGGCAAAGATGGGTGCCCGAGAATCCTACGGTCAGAATCTCCCCCTATCCTGGAATTTGTACAAGTCCTAACCAGCTAGAAGGGATCGTGGCCATGCACAGCTGTCGAGAACAGCTCAGAACAAGACCTGAAAAGAACCATCCGGTCAGATGTCTTAAGAGAGATGCTACGCCGATGCCAGTCCAGCCTCCTGAGTCAAGGCTTTGAAGGAATACGCACTGGGCCGAGGAACACAGAGATCTCAGTGGCAAAGATGGACACCTGGGCTTCGGATAATCCTTTGTGGGGCACGAGGCAAAAGACACAGAAGGCATAATAGACACAGAAGGCACGATAGACAAGTGACACAAGTGACGTGCACCGGGACTGCTCTGCCCTGAGCACCTCAGCACCGGGTGACTCCTCCTTTACGTGGCCTAAGGGGCCACCTCCTGCACAACCCCGCCTCCAAAGCTGCCACTCCAAAGGCCCTCCCAGCACCTCGCTTTCGTCCCCCTCTCAGGGGGCTCGTAACCCTCCACTTATCTCTTGGACGTCCGGGGATGACAATCCGCCTCCGCTGCCAAGGAAGGCCGCCTCACCCGCTGGGAATTTGCCGCAGTCACCGGTCTCTGGTCTCTTGCTCAGCTACAATCAGCAACACCAAATATCACTGCACCCTCTTAGCTGCACAGCGGCCAAAGCCCACCAAGCCTGCTACTCACCCTTCTGCCAAGAACGCCCGGCTCCTCGGGCCGCACGCTACGGCCACGCTCGGAGGCCGCCGCCGTCATCGCGGGCTCTGCCTGCCTCAAGAGGAGACAAGGTGATTTGGCATTGCTGAATCTTCAGGGGAGTCAGGCTCCTCCTCATTACTTCCCCAACTTACAGCAACTCCTCGGCCCTTCCTGAAGGCTCTCCAGGCCTCACCTTCAAATGGCAAAGGTCACGGCACCATCACAGAGCCCTGTACCGCTTACCGAGTTCCCACGAGAGCGACGAACCGGGTCTGTCGGCCACTCGCTGACGGGGTCTCGGCGTGACACCAGGGGACCGCCTGAAGCACACAAAGGAGAACGGAGGCTGAGAGATGCAGCAGAAGTTGAGACCTGCGCAATAACCACTGCTTCCATCCAGGGCCCGCTGCTCACCTTGCCCGCTTACCTTGACTCCTCAGGTTCGGCTTTATGTCCTAAAAATAAAGGCAAAGAACAACGCTGTAAACACACAGTCACCATTAACGCCGCCCCTGCAAAGGCAAACGGTGCCTCACCTGCTCAGGGGAACCACTCACCCGCCACGGGGCCCTCTGCCACGGATTTCATCTGCCAGCACCTGAAAGAATGGGAGGACAGGGGTCAGAGGGCTGCAGGATAACTTAGGCCTTCCAGACATCTTGTGTCAATCGACAAATGCCATCTAGAGTCCAGCTACACCCTGCATTACAACTCCCCAAGCCCCAGGACTTGCCCTATTATACCTACACCAGGCTGTGCAGCAGGGCAGAGCAGCCTCGGGCCCAATACCCAGACACCCGTGACACAGAACAAGACAAACGAGGGGACACAACAGGGAGAGAAAGCTCTCGGCGAGAAGAATGCCAGCCAGGGCCCAGAGAAGGCGGGACCAGACGACCTGGGTGGGAGCGACGGTGAGCCCGTCAGGCTCAGAGAATCCTGGAGGAACAAAGACGCTAACAGAAGGACTTCTCGCAAGCGGGGCAAAGATGGGTGCCCGAGAATCCTACGGTCAGAATCTCCCCCTATCCTGGAATTTGTACAAGTCCTAACCAGCTAGAAGGGATCGTGGCCATGCACAGCTGTCGAGAACAGCTCAGAACAAGACCTGAAAAGAACCATCCGGTCAGATGTCTTAAGAGAGATGCTATGCTGATGCAAGTCCAGCCTCCTGAGTCAAGGCTTTGAAGGAATACGCACTGGGCCGAGGAACACAGAGATCTCAGTGGCAAAGATGGACACCTGGGCTTCGGATAATCCTTTGTGGGGCACGAGGCAAAAGACACAGAAGGCATAATAGACACAGAAGGCACGATAGACAAGTGACACAAGTGACGTGCACCGGGACTGCTCTGCCCTGAGCACCTCAGCACCGGGTGACTCCTCCTTTACGTGGCCTAAGGGGCCACCTCCTGCACAACCCCGCCTCCAAAGCTGCCACTCCAAAGGCCCTCCCAGCACCTCGCTTTCGTCCCCCTCTCAGGGGGCTCGTAACCCTCCACTTATCTCTTGGACGTCCGGGGATGACAATCTGCCTCCGCTGCCAAGGAAGGCCGCCTCACCCGCTGGGAATTTGCCGCAGTCACCGGTCTCTGGTCTCTTGCTCAGCTACAATCAGCAACACCAAATATCACTGCACCCTCTTAGCTGCACAGCGGCCAAAGCCCACCAAGCCTGCTACTCACCCTTCTGCCAAGAACGCCCGGCTCCTCGGGCCGCACGCTACGGCCACGCTCGGAGGCCGCCGCCGTCATCGCGGGCTCTGCCTGGCTCAAGAGGAGACAAGGTGATTTGGCATTGCTGAATCTTAAGAGGAGTCAGGCTCCTCCTCATTACTTCCCCAACTTACAGCAACTCCTCAGCCCTTCCTGAAGGCTCTCCAGGCCTCACCTTCAAATGGCAAAGGTCACAGCACCATCACAGAGCCCTGTACCGCTTACCGAGTTCCCACGAGAGCGACGAACCGGGTCTGTCGGCCACTCGCTGACGGGGTCTCGGCGTGACACCAGGGGACCGCCTGAAGCACACAAAGGAGAACGGAGGCTGAGAGATGCAGCAGAAGTTGAGACCTGCGCAATAACCACTGCTTCCATCCAGGGCCCGCTGCTCACCTTGCCCGCTTACCTTGACTCCTCAGGTTCGGCTTTATGTCCTAAAAATAAAGGCAAAGAACAACGCTGTAAACACACAGTCACCATTAACGCCGCCCCTGCAAAGGCAAACGGTGCCTCACCTGCTCAGGGGAACCACTCACCCGCCACGGGGCCCTCTGCCACGGATTTCATCTGCCAGCACCTGAAAGAATGGGAGGACAGGGGTCAGAGGGCTGCAGGATAACTTAGGCCTTCCAGACATCTTGTGTCAATCGACAAATGCCATCTAGAGTCCAGCTACACCCTGCATTACAACTCCCCAAGCCCCAGGACTTGCCCTATTATACCTACACCAGGCTGTGCAGCAGGGCAGAGCAGCCTCGGGCCCAATACCCAGACACCCGTGACACAGAACAAGACAAACGAGGGGACACAACAGGGAGAGAAAGCTCTCGGCGAGAAGAATGCCAGCCAGGGCCCAGAGAAGGCGGGACCAGATGACCTGGGTGAGAGCGACGGTGAGCCCGTCAGGCTCAGAGAATCCTGGAGGAACAAAGACGCTAACAGAAGGACTTCTCGCAAGCGGGGCAAAGATGGGTGCCCGAGAATCCTACGGTCAGAATCTCCCCCTATCCTGGAATTTGTACAAGTCCTAACCAGCTAGAAGGGATCGTGGCCATGCACAGCTGTCGAGAACAGCTCAGAACAAGACCTGAAAAGAACCATCCGGTCAGATGTCTTAAGAGAGATGCTACGCCGATGCCAGTCCAGCCTCCTGAGTCAAGGCTTTGAAGGAATACGCACTGGGCCGAGGAACACAGAGATCTCAGTGGCAAAGATGGACACCTGGGCTTCGGATAATCCTTTGTGGGGCACGAGGCAAAAGACACAGAAGGCATAATAGACACAGAAGGCACGATAGACAAGTGACACAAGTGACGTGCACCGGGACTGCTCTGCCCTGAGCACCTCAGCACCGGGTGACTCCTCCTTTACGTGGCCTAAGGGGCCACCTCCTGCACAACCCCGCCTCCAAAGCTGCCACTCCAAAGGCCCTCCCAGCACCTCGCTTTCGTCCCCCTCTCAGGGGGCTCGTAACCCTCCACTTATCTCTTGGACGTCCGGGGATGACAATCCGCCTCCGCTGCCAAGGAAGGCCGCCTCACCCGCTGGGAATTTGCCGCAGTCACCGGTCTCTGGTCTCTTGCTCAGCTACAATCAGCAACACCAAATATCACTGCACCCTCTTCGCTGCACAGCGGCCAAAGCCCACCAAGCCTGCTACTCACCCTTCTGCCAAGAACGCCCGGCTCCTCGGGCCGCACGCTACGGCCACGCTCGGAGGCCGCCGCCGTCATCGCGGGCTCTGCCTGCCTCAAGAGGAGACAAGGTGATTTGGCATTGCTGAATCTTCAGGGGAGTCAGGCTCCTCCTCATTACTTCCCCAACTTACAGCAACTCCTCGGCCCTTCCTGAAGGCTCTCCAGGCCTCACCTTCAAATGGCAAAGGTCACGGCACCATCACAGAGCCCTGTACCGCTTACCGAGTTCCCACGAGAGCGACGAACCGGGTCTGTCGGCCACTCGCTGACGGGGTCTCGGCGTGACACCAGGGGACCGCCTGAAGCACACAAAGGAGAACGGAGGCTGAGAGATGCAGCAGAAATTGACACCTGCGCAATAACCACTGCTTCCATCCAGGGCCCGCTGCTCACCTTGCCCGCTTACCTTGACTCCTCAGGTTCGGCTTTATGTCCTAAAAATAAAGGCAAAGAATAACGCTGTAAACACACAGTCACCATTAACGCCGCCCCTGCAAAGGCAAACGGTGCCTCACCTGCTCAGGGGAACCACTCACCCGCCACGGGGCCCTCTGCCACGGATTTCATCTGCCAGCCCCTGAAAGAATGGGAGGACAGGGGTCAGAGGGCTGCAGGATAACTTAGGCCTTCCAGACATCTCGTGTCAATCGACAAATGACATCTAGAGTCCAGCTACACCCTGCATTACAACTCCCCAGGCCCCAGGACTTGCCCTATTATACCTACACCAGGCTGTGCAGCAGGGCAGAGCGGCCTCGGGCCCAATACCCAGACACCCGTGACACAGAACAAGACAAACGAGGGGACACAACAGGGAGAGAAAGCTCTCGGCGAGAAGAATGCCAGCCAGGGCCCAGAGAAGGCGGGACCAGATGACCTGGGTGAGAGCGACGGTGAGCCCGTCAGGCTCAGAGAATCCTGGAGGAACAAAGACGCTAACAGAAGGACTTATCGCAAGCGGGGCAAAGATGGGTGCCCGAGAATCCTACGGTCAGAATCTCCCCCTATCCTGGAATTTGTACAAGTCCTAACCAGCTAGAAGGGATCGTGGCCATGCACAGCTGTCGAGAACAGCTCAGAACAAGACCTGAAAAGAACCATCCGGTCAGATGTCTTAAGAGAGATGCTACGCCGATGCCAGTCCAGCCTCCCGAGTCAAGGCTTTGAAGGAATATGCACTGGGCCGAGGAACACAGAGATCTCAGTGGCAAAGATGGACACCTGGGCTTCGGATAATCCTTTGGGGGGCACGAGGCAAAAGACACAGAAGGCATAATAGACACAGAAGGCACGATAGACAAGTGACACAAGTGACGTGCACCGGGACTGCTCTGCCCTGAGCACCTCAGCACCGGGTGACTCCTCCTTTACGTGGCCTAAGGGGCCACCTCCTGCACAACCCCGCCTCCAAAGCTGCCACTCCAAAGGCCCTCCCAGCACCTCGCTTTCGTCCCCCTCTCAGGGGGCTCGTAGCCCTCCACTTATCTCTTGGACGTCCGGGGATGACAATCCGCCTCCGCTGCCAAGGAAGGCCGCCTCACCCGCTGGGAATTTGCCGCAGTCACCGGTCTCTGGTCTCTTGCTCAGCTACAATCAGCAACACCAAATATCACTGCACCCTCTTAGCTGCACAGCGGCCAAAGCCCACCAAGCCTGCTACTCACCCTTCTGCCAAGAACGCCCGGCTCCTCGGGCCGCACGCTACGGCCACGCTCGGAGGCCACCGCCGTCATCGCGGGCTCTGCCTGGCTCAAGAGGAAACAAGGTGATTTGGCATTGCTGAATCTTCAGGGGAGTCAGGCTCCTCCTCATTACTTCCCCAACTTACAGCAACTCCTCGGCCCTTCCTGAAGGCTCTCCAGGCCTCACCTTCAAATGGCAAAGGTCACAGCACCATCACAGAGCCCTGTACCGCTTACCGAGTTCCCACGAGAGCGACGAACCGGGTCTGTCTGTCGGCCACTCGCTGACGGGGTCTCGGCGTGACACCAGGGGACCGCCTGAAGCACACAGAGGAGAACGGGGGCTGAGAGATGCAGCAGAAGTTGAGACCTGCGCAATAACCACTGCTTCCATCCAGGGCCCGCTGCTCACCTTGCCCGCTTACCTTGACTCCTCAGGTTCGGCTTTATGTCCTAAAAATAAAGGCAAAGAACAACGCTGTAAACACACAGTCACCATTAACGCTGCCCCTGCAAAGGCAAACGGTGCCTCACCTGCTCCGGGGAACCACTCACCCGCCACGGGGCCCTCTGCCACGGATTTCATCTGCCAGCACCTGAAAGAATGGGAGGACAGGGGTCAGAGGGCTGCAGGATAACTTAGGCCTTCCAGACATCTTGTGTCAATCGACAAATGCCATCTAGAGTCCAGCTACACCCTGCATTACAACTCCCCAAGCCCCAGGACTTGCCCTATTATACCTACACCAGGCTGTGCAGCAGGGCAGAGCGGCCTCGGGCCCAATACCCAGACACCCGTGACACAGAACAAGACAAACGAGGGGACACAACAGGGAGAGAAAGCTCTCGGCGAGAAGAATGCCAGCCAGGGCCCAGAGAAGGCGGGACCAGGTGACCTGGGTGGGAGCGACGGTGAGCCCGTCAGGCTCAGAGAATCCTGGAGGAACAAAGACGCTAACAGAAGGACTTCTCGCAAGCGGGGCAAAGATGGGTGCCCGAGAATCCTACGGTCAGAATCTCCCCCTATCCTGGAATTTGTACAAGTCCTAACCAGCTAGAAGGGATCGTGGCCATGCACAGCTGTCGAGAACAGCTCAGAACAAGACCTGAAAAGAACCATCCGGTCAGATGTCTTAAGAGAGATGCTACGCCGATGCCAGTCCAGCCTCCTGAGTCAAGGCTTTGAAGGAATATGCACTGGGCCGAGGAACACAGAGATCTCAGTGGCAAAGATGGACACCTGGGCTTCGGATAATCCTTTGTGGGGCACGAGGCAAAAGACACAGAAGGCATAATAGACACAGAAGGCACGATAGACAAGTGACACAAGTGACGTGCACCGGGACTGCTCTGCCCTGAGCACCTCAGCACCGGGTGACTCCTCCTTTACGTGGCCTAAGGGGCCACCTCCTGCACAACCCCGCCTCCAAAGCTGCCACTCCAAAGGCCCTCCCAGCACCTCGCTTTCGTCCCCCTCTCAGGGGGCTCGTAACCCTCCACTTATCTCTTGGACGTCCGGGGATGACAATCCGCCTCCGCTGCCAAGGAAGGCCGCCCCACCCGCTGGGAATTTGCCGCAGTCACCGGTCTCTGGTCTCTTGCTCAGCTACAATCAGCAACACCAAATATCACTGCACCCTCTTAGCTGCACAGCGGCCAAAGCCCACCAATCCTGCCACTCACCCTTCCGCCAAGAACGCCCGGCTCCTCGGGCCGCACGCTACGGCCACGCTCGGAGGCCGCCGCCGTCATCGCGGGCTCTGCCTGCCTCAAGAGGAGACAAGGTGATTTGGCATTGCTGAATCTTCAGGGGAGTCAGGCTCCTCCTCATTACTTCCCCAACTTACAGCAACTCCTCGGCCCTTCCTGAAGGCTCTCCAGGCCTCACCTTCAAATGGCAAAGGTCACAGCACCATCACAGAGCCCTGTACCGCTTACCGAGTTCCCACGAGAGCGACGAACCGGGTCTGTCGGCCACTCGCTGACGGGGTCTCGGCGTGACACCAGGGGACCGCCTGAAGCACACAAAGGAGAACGGAGGCTGAGAGATGCAGCAGAAGTTGAGACCTGTGCAATAACCACTGCTTCCATCCAGGGCCCGCTGCTCACCTTGCCCGCTTACCTTGACTCCTCAGGTTCGGCTTTATGTCCTAAAAATAAAGGCAAAGAACAACGCTGTAAACACACAGTCACCATTAACGCCGCCCCTGCAAAGGCAAACGGTGCCTCACCTGCTCAGGGGAACCACTCACCCGCCACGGGGCCCTCTGCCACGGATTTCATCTGCCAGCACCTGAAAGAATGGGAGGACAGGGGTCAGAAGGCTGCAGGATAACTTAGGCCTTCCAGACATCTCGTGTCAATCGACAAATGACATCTAGAGTCCAGCTACACCCTGCATTACAACTCCCCAGGCCCCAGGACTTGCCCTATTATACCTACACCAGGCTGTGCAGCAGGGCAGAGCAGCCTCGGACCCAATACCCAGACACCCGTGACACAGAACAAGACAAACGAGGGGACACAACAGGGAGAGAAAGCTCTCGGCCAGAAGAATGCCAGCCAGGGCCCAGAGAAGGCGGGACCAGGTGACCTGGGTGGGAGCGACGGTGAGCCCGTCAGGCTCAGAGAATCCTGGAGGAACAAAGACGCTAACAGAAGGACTTCTCGCAAGCGGGGCAAAGATGGGTGCCCGAGAATCCTACGGTCAGAATCTCCCCCTATCCTGGAATTTGTACAAGTCCTAACCAGCTAGAAGGGATCGTGGCCATGCACAGCTGTCGAGAACAGCTCAGAACAAGACCTGAAAAGAACCATCCGGTCAGATGTCTTAAGAGAGATGCTACGCCGATGCCAGTCCAGCCTCCTGAGTCAAGGCTTTGAAGGAATACGCACTGGGCCGAGGAACACAGAGATCTCAGTGGCAAAGATGGACAGCTGGGCTTCGGATAATCCTTTGGGGGGCACGAGGCAAAAGACACAGAAGGCATAATAGACACAGAAGGCACGATAGACAAGTGACACAAGTGACGTGCACCGGGACTGCTCTGCCCTGAGCACCTCAGCACCGGGTGACTCCTCCTTTACGTGGCCTAAGGGGCCACCTCCTGCACAACCCCGCCTCCAGAGCTGCCACTCCAAAGGCCCTCCCAGCACCTCGCTTTAGTCCCCCTTCAGGGGGCTCGTAACCCTCCACTTATCTCTTGGACGTCCGGGGATGACAATCTGCCTCCGCTGCCAAGGAAGGCCGCCTCACCCGCTGGGAATTTGCCGCAGTCACCGGTCTCTGGTCTCTTGCTCAGCTACAATCAGCAACACCAAATATCACTGCACCCTCTTAGCTGCACAGCGGCCAAAGCCCACCAAGCCTGCTACTCACCCTTCTGCCAAGAACGCCCGGCTCCTCGGGCCGCACGCTACGGCCACGCTCGGAGGCCGCCGCCGTCATCGCGGGCTCTGCCTGCCTCAAGAGGAGACAAGGTGATTTGGCATTGCTGAATCTTCAGGGGAGTCAGGCTCCTCCTCATTACTTCCCCAACTTACAGCAACTCCTCGGCCCTTCCTGAAGGCTCTCCAGGCCTCACCTTCAAATGGCAAAGGTCACAGCACCATCACAGAGCCCTGTACCGCTTACCGAGTTCCCACGAGAGCGACGAACCGGGTCTGTCGGCCACTCGCTGACGGGGTCTCGGCGTGACACCAGGGGACCGCCTGAAGCACACAAAGGAGAACAGAGGCTGAGAGATGCAGCAGAAGTTGAGACCTGCGCAATAACCACTGCTTCCATCCAGGGCCCGCTGCTCACCTTGCCCGCTTACCTTGACTCCTCAGGTTCGGCTTTACGTCCTAAAAATAAAGGCAAAGAACAACGCTGTAAACACACAGTCACCGTGAACGCCGCCCCTGCAAAGGCAAACGGTGCCTCACCTGCTCCGGGGAACCACTCACCCGCCACGGGGCCCTCTGCCACGGATTTCATCTGCCAGCACCTGAAAGAATGGGAGGACAGGGGTCAGAAGGCTGCAGGATAACTTAGGCCTTCCAGACATCTCGTGTCAATCGACAAATGACATCTAGAGTCCAGCTACACCCTGCATTACAACTCCCCAAGCCCCAGGACTTGCCCTATTATACCTACACCAGGCTGTGCAGCAGGGCAGAGCGGCCTCGGGCCCAACACCCAGACACCCGTGACACAGAACAAGACAAACGAGGGGACACAACAGAGAGAGAAAGCTCTCGGCGAGAAGAATGCCAGCCAGGGCCCAGAGAAGGCGGGACCAGGTGACCTGGGTGGGAGCGACGGTGAGCCCGTCAGGCTCAGAGAATCCTGGAGGAACAAAGACGCTAAAAGGAGGACTTATCGCAAGCGGGGCAAAGATGGGTGCCCGAGAATCCTACGGTCAGAATCTCCCCCTATCCTGGAATTTGTACAAGTCCTAACCAGCTAGAAGGGATCGTGGCCATGCACAGCTGTCGAGAACAGCTCAGAACAAGACCTGAAAAGAACCATCCGGTCAGATGTCTTAAGAGAGATGCTATGCTGATGCAAGTCCAGCCTCCTGAGTCAAGGCTTTGAAGGAATACGCACTGGGCCGAGGAACACAGAGATCTCAGTGGCAAAGATGGACACCTGGGCTTCGGATAATCCTTTGTGGGGCACGAGGCAAAAGACACAGAAGGCATAATAGACACAGAAGGCACGATAGACAAGTGACACAAGTGACGTGCACCGGGACTGCTCTGCCCTGAGCACCTCAGCACCGGGTGACTCCTCCTTTACGTGGCCTAAGGGGCCACCTCCTGCACAACCCCGCCTCCAAAGCTGCCACTCCAAAGGCCCTCCCAGCACCTCGCTTTCGTCCCCCTCTCAGGGGGCTCGTAACCCTCCACTTATCTCTTGGACGTCCGGGGATGACAATCCGCCTCCGCTGCCAAGGAAGGCCGCCTCACCCGCTGGGAATTTGCCGCAGTCACCGGTCTCTGGTCTCTTGCTCAGCTACAATCAGCAACACCAAATATCACTGCACCCTCTTAGCTGCACAGCGGCCAAAGCCCACCAAGCCTGCTACTCACCCTTCTGCCAAGAACGCCCGGCTCCTCGGGCCGCACGCTACGGCCACGCTCGGAGGCCGCCGCCGTCATCGCGGGCTCTGCCTGGCTCAAGAGGAGACAAGGTGATTTGGCATTGCTGAATCTTCAGGGGAGTCAGGCTCCTCCTCATTACTTCCCCAACTTACAGCAACTCCTCGGCCCTTCCTGAAGGCTCTCCAGGCCTCACCTTCAAATGGCAAAGGTCACAGCACCATCACAGAGCCCTGTACCGCTTACCGAGTTCCCACGAGAGCGACGAACCGGGTCTGTCGGCCACTCGCTGACGGGGTCTCGGCGTGACACCAGGGGACCGCCTGAAGCACACAAAGGAGAACGGAGGCTGAGAGATGCAGCAGAAGTTGAGACCTGCGCAATAACCACTGCTTCCATCCAGGGCCCGCTGCTCACCTTGCCCGCTTACCTTGACTCCTCAGGTTCGGCTTTATGTCCTAAAAATAAAGGCAAAGAACAACGCTGTAAACACACAGTCACCATTAACGCCGCCCCTGCAAAGGCAAACGGTGCCTCACCTGCTCAGGGGAACCACTCACCCGCCACGGGGCCCTCTGCCACGGATTTCATCTGCCAGCACCTGAAAGAATGGGAGGACAGGGGTCAGAGGGCTGCAGGATAACTTAGGCCTTCCAGACATCTTGTGTCAATCGACAAATGCCATCTAGAGTCCAGCTACACCCTGCATTACAACTCCCCAGGGCCCAGGACTTGCCCTACTATACCTACACCAGGCTGTGCAGCAGGGCAGAGCGGCCTCGGGCCCAATACCCAGACACCCGTGACACAGAACAAGACAAACGAGGGGACACAACAGGGAGAGAAAGCTCTCGGCGAGAAGAATGCCAGCCAGGGCCCAGAGAAGGCGGGACCAGATGACCTGGGTGGGAGCGACGGTGAGCCCGTCAGGCTCAGAGAATCCTGGAGGAACAAAGACGCTAACAGAAGGACTTCTCGCAAGCGGGGCAAAGATGGGTGCCCGAGAATCCTACGGTCAGAATCTCCCCCTATCCTGGAATTTGTACAAGTCCTAACCAGCTAGAAGGGATCGTGGCCATGCACAGCTGTCGAGAACAGCTCAGAACAAGACCTGAAAAGAACCATCCGGTCAGATGTCTTAAGAGAGATGCTACACCGATGCCAGTCCAGCCTCCTGAGTCAAGGCTTTGAAGGAATATGCACTGGGCCGAGGAACACAGAGATCTCAGTGGCAAAGATGGACACCTGGGCTTCGGATAATCCTTTGTGGGGCACGAGGCAAAAGACACGGAAGGCATAATAGACACAGAAGGCACGATAGACAAGTGACACAAGTGACGTGCACCGGGACTGCTCTGCCCTGAGCACCTCAGCACCGGGTGACTCCTCCTTTACGTGGCCTAAGGGGCCACCTCCTGCACAACCCCGCCTCCAAAGCTGCCACTAAAAAAGGCCCTCCCAGCACCTCGCTTTCGTCCCCCTCTCAGGGGGCTCGTAACCCTCCACTTATCTCTTGGACGTCCGGGGATGACAATCTGCCTCCGCTGCCAAGGAAGGCCACCTCACGCGCTGGGAATTTGCAGCAGTCACCGGGCTCTGGTCTCTTGCTCAGCTACAATCAGCAACACCAAATATCACTGCACCCTCTTAGCTGCACAGCGGCCAAAGCCCACCAAGCCTGCTACTCACCCTTCTGCCAAGAACGCCCGGCTCCTCGGGCCGCACGCTACGGCCACGCTCGGAGGCCGCCGCCGTCATCGCGGGCTCTGCCTGCCTCAAGAGGAGACAAGGTGATTTGGCATTGCTGAATCTTCAGGGGAGTCAGGCTCCTCCTCATTACTTCCCCAACTTACAGCAACTCCTCGGCCCTTCCTGAAGGCTCTCCAGGCCTCACCTTCAAATGGCAAAGGTCACAGCACCATCACAGAGCCCTGTACCGCTTACCGAGTTCCCACGAGAACGACGAACCGGGTCTGTCGGCCACTCGCTGACGGGGTCTCGGCGTGACACCAGGGGACCGCCTGAAGCACACAAAGGAGAACGGAGGCTGAGAGATGCAGCAGAAATTGAGACCTGCGCAATAACCACTGCTTCCATCCAGGGCCCGCTGCTCACCTTGCCCGCTGACCTTGACTCCTCAGGTTCGGCTTTATGTCCTAAAAATAAAGGCAAAGAACAACGCTGTAAACACACAGTCACCATTAACGCCGCCCCTGCAAAGGCAAACGGTGCCTCACCTGCTCAGGGGAACCACTCACCCGCCACGGGGCCCTCTGCCACGGATTTCATCTGCCAGCACCTGAAAGAATGGGAGGACAGGGGTCAGAGGGCTGCAGGATAACTTAGGCCTTCCAGACATCTCGTGTCAATCGACAAATGACATCTAGAGTCCAGCTACACCCTGCATTACAACTCCCCAAGCCCCAGGACTTGCCCTATTATACCTACAACAGGCTGTGCAGCAGGGCAGAGCGGCCTCGGGCCCAATACCCAGACACCCGTGACACAGAACAAGACAAACGAGGGGACACAACAGGGAGAGAAAGCTCTCGGCCAGAAGAATGCCAGCCAGGGCCCAGAGAAGGCGGGACCAGATGACCTGGGTGAGAGCGACGGTGAGCCTGTCAGGCTCAGAGAATCCTGGAGGAACAAAGACGCTAACAGAAGGACTTCTCGCAAGCGGGGCAAAGATGGGTGCCCGAGAATCCTACGGTCAGAATCTCCCCCTATCCTGGAATTTGTACAAGTCCTAACCAGCTAGAAGGGATCGTGGCCATGCACAGCTGTCGAGAACAGCTCAGAACAAGACCTGAAAAGAACCATCCGGTCAGATGTCTTAAGAGAGATGCTACGCCGATGCCAGTCCAGCCTCCTGAGTCAAGGCTTTGAAGGAATATGCACTGGGCCGAGGAACACAGAGATCTCAGTGGCAAAGATGGACACCTGGGCTTCGGATAATCCTTTGTGGGGCACGAGGCAAAAGACACAGAAGGCATAATAGACACAGAAGGCACGATAGACAAGTGACACAAGTGACGTGCACCGGGACTGCTCTGCCCTGAGCACCTCAGCACCGGGTGACTCCTCCTTTACGTGGCCTAAGGGGCCACCTCCTGCACAACCCCGCCTCCAAAGCTGCCACTCCAAAGGCCCTCCCAGCACCTCGCTTTCGTCCCCCTCTCAGGGGGCTCGTAACCCTCCACTTATCTCTTGGACGTCCGGGGATGACAATCCGCCTCCGCTGCCAAGGAAGGCCGCCTCACCCGCTGGGAATTTGCCGCAGTCACCGGTCTCTGGTCTCTTGCTCAGCTACAATCAGCAACACCAAATATCACTGCACCCTCTTAGCTGCACAGCGGCCAAAGCCCACCAAGCCTGCCACTCACCCTTCTGCCAAGAACGCCCGGCTCCTCGGGCCGCACGCTACGGCCACGCTCGGAGGCCGCCGCCGTCATCGCGGGCTCTGCCTGCCTCAAGAGGAGACAAGGTGATTTGGCATTGCTGAATCTTCAGGGGAGTCAGGCTCCTCCTCATTACTTCCCCAACTTACAGCAACTCCTCGGCCCTTCCTGAAGGCTCTCCAGGCCTCACCTTCAAATGGCAAAGGTCACAGCACCATCACAGAGCCCTGTACCGCTTACCGAGTTCCCACGAGAGCGACGAACCGGGTCTGTCGGCCACTCGCTGACGGGGTCTCGGCGTGACACCAGGGGACCGCCTGAAGCACACAAAGGAGAACGGAGGCTGAGAGATGCAGCAGAAGTTGAGACCTGCGCAATAACCACTGCTTCCATCCAGGGCCCGCTGCTCACCTTGCCCGCTTACCTTGACTCCTCAGGTTCGGCTTTATGTCCTAAAAATAAAGGCAAAGAACAACGCTGTAAACACACAGTCACCGTGAACGCCGCCCCTGCAAAGGCAAACGGTGCCTCACCTGCTCAGGGGAACCACTCACCCGCCACGGGGCGCTCTGCCACGGATTTCATCTGCCAGCACCTGAAAGAATGGGAGGACAGGGGTCAGAAGGCTGCAGGATAACTTAGGCCTTCCAGACATCTCGTGTCAATCGACAAATGACATCTAGAGTCCAGCTACACCCTGCATTACAACTCCCCAGGCCCCAGGACTTGCCCTATTATACCTACACCAGGCTGTGCAGCAGGGCAGAGCGGCCTCGGGCCCAATACCCAGACACCCGTGACACAGAACAAGACAAACGAGGGGACACAACAGGGAGAGAAAGCTCTCGGCGAGAAGAATGCCAGCCAGGGCCCAGAGAAGACGGGACCAGATGACCTGGGTGGGAGCGACGGTGAGCTCGTCAGGCTCAGAGAATCCTGGAGGAACAAAGACGCTAACAGAAGGACTTCTCGCAAGCGGGGCAAAGATGGGTGCCCGAGAATCCTACGGTCAGAATCTCCCCCTACCCTGGAATTTGTACAAGTCCTAACCAGCTAGAAGGGATCGTGGCCATGCACAGCTGTCGAGAACAGCTCAGAACAAGACCTGAAAAGAACCATCCGGTCAGATGTCTTAAGAGAGATGCTACGCCGATGCCAGTCCAGCCTCCTGAGTCAAGGCTTTGAAGGAATACGCACTGGGCCGAGGAACACAGAGATCTCAGTGGCAAAGATGGACACCTGGGCTTCGGATAATCCTTTGGGGGGCACGAGGCAAAAGACACAGAAGGCATAATAGACACAGAAGGCACGATAGACAAGTGACACAAGTGACGTGCACCGGGACTGCTCTGCCCTGAGCACCTCAGCACCGGGTGACTCCTCCTTTACGTGGCCTAAGGGGCCACCTCCTGCACAACCCCGCCTCCAAAGCTGCCACTCCAAAGGCCCTCCCAGCACCTCGCTTTCGTCCCCCTCTCAGGGGGCTCGTAACCCTCCACTTATCTCTTGGACGTCCGGGGATGACAATCTGCCTCCACTGCCAAGGAAGGCCGCCTCACCCGCTGGGAATTTGCCGCAGTCACCGGTCTCTGGTCTCTTGCTCAGCTACAATCAGCAACACCAAATATCACTGCACCCTCTTAGCTGCACAGCGGCCAAAGCCCACCAAGCCTGCCACTCACCCTTCTGCTAAGAACGCCCGGCTCCTGGGGCCGCACGCTACGGCCACGCTCGGAGGCCGCCGCCGTCATCGCGGGCTCTGCCTGCCTCAAGAGGAGACAAGGTGATTTGGCATTGCTGAATCTTCAGGGGAGTCAGGCTCCTCCTCATTACTCCCCCAACTTACAGCAACTCCTCGGCCCTTCCTGAAGGCTCTCCAGGCCTCACCTTCAAATGGCAAAGGTCACAGCACCATCACAGAGCCCTGTACCGCTTACCGAGTTCCCACGAGAACGACGAACCGGGTCTGTCGGCCACTCGCTGACGGGGTCTCGGCGTGACACCAGGGGACCGCCTGAAGCACACAAAGGAGAACGGAGGCTGAGAGATGCAGCAGAAATTGAGACCTGTGCAATAACCACTGCTTCCATCCAGGGCCCGCTGCTCACCTTGCCCGCTTACCTTGACTCCTCAGGTTCGGCTTTATGTCCTAAAAATAAAGGCAAAGAACAACGCTGTAAACACACAGTCACCATTAACGCCGCCCCTGCAAAGGCAAACGGTGCCTCACCTGCTCAGGGGAACCACTCACCCGCCACGGGGCGCTCTGCCACGGATTTCATCTGCCAGCACCTGAAAGAATGGGAGGACAGGGGTCAGAAGGCTGCAGGATAACTTAGGCCTTCCAGACATCTCGTGTCAATCGACAAATGACATCTAGAGTCCAGCTACACCCTGCATTACAACTCCCCAGGCCCCAGGACTTGCCCTATTATACCTACAACAGGCTGTGCAGCAGGGCAGAGCGGCCTCGGGCCCAATACCCAGACACCCGTGACACAGAACAAGACAAACGAGGGGACACAACAGGGAGAGAAAGCTCTCGGCCAGAAGAATGCCAGCCAGGGCCCAGAGAAGACGGGACCAGATGACCTGGGTGAGAGCGACGGTGAGCCCGTCAGGCTCAGAGAATCCTGGAGGAACAAAGACGCTAACAGAAGGACTTCTCGCAAGCGGGGCAAAGATGGGTGCCCGAGAGTCCTACGGTCAGAATCTCCCCCTATCCTGGAATTTGTACAAGTCCTAACCAGCTAGAAGGGATCATGGCCATGCACAGCTGTCGAGAACAGCTCAGAACAAGACCTGAAAAGAACCATCCGGTCAGATGTCTTAAGAGAGATGCTACGCCGATGCCAGTCCAGCCTCCTGAGTCAAGGCTTTGAAGGAATATGCACTGGGCCGAGGAACACAGAGATCTCAGTGGCAAAGATGGACAGCTGGGCTTCGGATAATCTTTTGGGGGGCACGAGGCAAAAGACACAGAAGGCATAATAGACACAGAAGGCACGATAGACAAGTGACACAAGTGACGTGCACCGGGACTGCTCTGCCCTGAGCACCTCAGCACCGGGTGACTCCTCCTTTACGTGGCCTAAGGGGCCACCTCCTGCACAACCCCGCCTCCAAAGCTGCCACTCCAAAGGCCCTCCCAGCACCTCGCTTTCGTCCCCCTCTCAGGGGGCTCGTAACCCTCCACTTATCTCTTGGACGTCCGGGGATGACAATCTGCCTCCGCTGCCAAGGAAGGCCGCCTCACCCGCTGGGAATTTGCCGCAGTCACCGGTCTCTGGTCTCTTGCTCAGCTACAATCAGCAACACCAAATATCACTGCACCCTCTTAGCTGCACAGCGGCCAAAGCCCACCAAGCCTGCTACTCACCCTTCTGCCAAGAACGCCCGGCTCCTCGGGCCGCACGCTACGGCCACGCTCGGAGGCCGCCGCCGTCATCGCGGGCTCTGCCTGCCTCAAGAGGAGACAAGGTGATTTGGCATTGCTGAATCTTCAGAGGAGTCAGGCTCCTCCTCATTACTTCCCCAACTTACAGCAACTCCTCGGCCCTTCCTGAAGGCTCTCCAGGCCTCACCTTCAAATGGCAAAGGTCACAGCACCATCACAGAGCCCTGTACCGCTTACCGAGTTCCCACGAGAGTGACGAACCGGGTCTGTCGGCCACTCGCTGACGGGGTCTCGGCGTGACACCAGGGGACCACCTGAAGCACACAAAGGAGAACGGAGGCTGAGAGATGCAGCAGAAGTTGAGACCTGCGCAATAACCACTGCTTCCATCCAGGGCCCGCTGCTCACCTTGCCCGCTTACCTTGACTCCTCAGGTTCGGCTTTATGTCCTAAAAATAAAGGCAAAGAACAACGCTGTAAACACACAGTCACCGTGAACGCCGCCCCTGCAAAGGCAAACGGTGCCTCACCTGCTCAGGGGAACCACTCACCCGCCACGGGGCCCTCTGCCACGGATTTCATCTGCCAGCACCTGAAAGAATGGGAGGACAGGGGTCAGAAGGCTGCAGGATAACTTAGGCCTTCCAGACATCTCGTGTCAATCGACAAATGACATCTAGAGTCCAGCTACACCCTGCATTACAACTCCCCAGGCCCCAGGACTTGCCCTATTATACCTACACCAGGCTGTGCAGCAGGGCAGAGCAGCCTCGGACCCAATACCCAGACACCCGTGACACAGAACAAGACAAACGAGGGGACACAACAGGGAGAGAAAGCTCTCGGCCAGAAGAATGCCAGCCAGGGCCCAGAGAAGACGGGACCAGATGACCTGGGTGAGAGCGACGGTGAGCCCGTCAGGCTCAGAGAATCCTGGAGGAACAAAGACGCTAACAGAAGGACTTCTCGCAAGCGGGGCAAAGATGGGTGCCCGAGAATCCTACGGTCAGAATCTCCCCCTATCCTGGAATTTGTACAAGTCCTAACCAGCTAGAAGGGATCGTGGCCATGCACAGCTGTCGAGAACAGCTCAGAACAAGACCTGAAAAGAACCATCCGGTCAGATGTCTTAAGAGAGATGCTACGCCGATGCCAGTCCAGCCTCCTGAGTCAAGGCTTTGAAGGAATACGCACTGGGCCGAGGAACACAGAGATCTCAGTGGCAAAGATGGACACCTGGGCTTCG